>NC_064631.1:327562707-328187707 GCF_023864275.1 Schistocerca cancellata
GATGAATCGTTTGTCAGCAACCAAAGGCGGAAGGGTGGGGAAATCCCATTTGCCTTTACGAACAGTAGGTTCTGCTCCTAATACATGGCGCCCTACCGAAGACGAAGACGGCAACGACTTGGTGGTTTCGGCTGGCTTTACGAAAGAAAGAGCAAAAACATAGAAAATAAATACGTATTCATTAAGTTACTCCAAGAGTTTAATGTCTGTTCACATAATTGGCACAACTATTTCAGTATCAATAGAGTAAAACATTTCGACCTCATATCACTCACAATACCACTGATTAAAAAGCAAAATACAATCAAGGGAGAAGCTGTAACACGATATCAAAGACTGAGAGCAGTATTACGATGTTTTGCAAAATCAAGGGACAACGAATACTCAAATACGGTTCTACACATATCCGTATAACGCTGTTTATTTATCTGCCCCAAATCTTCCCCAAATTAACAAATACCTTCGAATTTTCCCTCCTGTAGTTGGTTCTTATAGAATTTATCTTTTTAATTCAGTTGAAGGAGTATGAAAGTTGGTCCAATGTTTCTTGTTATGAGCTCTGAAAACAACTTTTTCTGCTATTCAGTTGATATTTCATTGCCAGGATATCCTATGGATCTTCAGCAACCACCCTACGATCTTCAGCTCTGAGTTTGGTGTACTCAAGTGCTGACATGGTGCACCTGTTTGGATGAACAGTCATCATACAAGGCTTGTTGACACCCAGCTGAATACGACAATGCGCATAATATATGATGCAATCAGATCTACTCCAGTTTATTGGCTTCCACTGTTAATCGGTATAGTGCCTCCTGATTTACTCAGATGTACTGCCCTTACGAGGCAATTCTACAAGATCTCCTGGAATTCCAACCTACCCTTAAATTGCAAGATACTGAAATCACGCCTTCCAACTCTGTGCGATGCTGTTGACATGACTGCTAAGGGTTTCAAACCCCTTGAAGAATGGAAAGGTCGGTGGGAAGCAGTGACAGATGTGCGCCTGCATAACATCTTCTCAGGTGCTAAACTTCCAAGTGGATTCGAGCTACCACGCAAGACACGGACTACCATCAAGAGAATCCGTACCGGTCATATCCGATGCAGGGATGCTCTCTAAGTGGAAGAAGCTGCCTAATCCAGTCTGTGGCTGCGGGGCTCCATACCAGACTCTTTGCCACATTGTCAGTGAATGCAGGATTCGAGCCTATCACGGTGCCGAAGAAGACTTCCTCCTAGCAACTCCAGATGCAGCGCCCTGGATTGAAGGACTGGATATTTAGTTGTAAAGCCAAACTTAAGTTTCTTATGTATAAATATGTACATACGTATACGTAATTTCATTTTATGATATGTCTGTATTAGCCATATGCTAAATAAATAAAATAAAAAAGTAAATATTTAATAACGATCTATATGTCTATGGCAGATTTAACCGTTTTATAGTCTATTAACGTGTAACGCAAAGAACATCACTCGTTGCCTTATCGTGATACGATTTAGACTGCTTGCACTTGAAGAAAGCTCTGTTTTTGATTGTACTCGAATAATCTTTTCCAACAGTTTGTTCTATACATTGCCGCTATAAAGATTGCCACAGAACAGAAATTTGCTTGTACGAGCTTGCCTATTGTCAATATCTTTGTACGATGGATCTTTATAGGTTTTCGCAGCGAAACAATGAAAGAATTTTCTTTCCTTTTTTGCCATTTAAGATCGCAGTGTGAGCGCGACGTTTCGCAAATGTTATTCCCTTTCCATCTTCCAGCAAAGAAGATGGAAAGAAAGTGAGCAGCCTTTCCCAGACGGAGCACTCATACTGCGATATTATACGACAATAAACAAGGAGATTTTATTACATTATGTTCATTAAGTGATTTCAGAAACTTAGATGATGGAAGCCCGCATCTCGTGGTCGTGCGGTAGCGTTCTCGCCTCCCACGCCCGGGTTCCCGGGTTCGATTCCCGGCGGGGTCAGGGATTTTCTCTGCCTCGTGATGGCTGGGTGTTGTGTGCTGTCCTTAGGTTAGTTAGGTTTAAGTAGTTCTAAGTTCTAGGGGACTGATGACCATAGATGTTAAGTCCCATAGTGCTCAGAGCCATTTGAACCATTTTTTTAGATGATGGAATAGCGATCGAGCCTCAAGCAGCCTTACCAGTCATAACGGTCGCGCAAAATTACGTTGTCTACGGTCAAGCATGCTTGCAAAACTGCTTGATCATGCATGCTTGAGAAGCCTACAATATGGTTATTTCGAGCAATCCCTCGCAAATTATCTCAGCTAGTTTCAGTGATGCCCTCAACAAAAGTGTGTTTTCCACTGAGTATTAGACTGAAAATTAAAGCAAGAGAAGGTTCCGCCACAAGAAAGAATTAAACAAAGGGGTGTAATTAGTAGCTGAAGGGAAATACTCGTTAATACGACTAAAAGCGTATCTGTCACTGCTAAGCGGCTAAAAGGATGAATGTTAAACTATTTGCGGGAGCTAGTTTAGAAGCGCGTAATCAGCTAGTAGGTTACTAAGCTTTGAACATAGTAGTGGGTGTGTGGTTTACTGTGACATTCGCCAGAAGTAAAAGTTTTCGTCAGTTATGAATTTCCAAAGCCAGTGCTATGACTTATCCTGCGCGAGTATTGCAATACGACGGTAGCCTTGAGAAAGGTTGCATAGTTAAATAAACCGGACAAGCGTGAGTAGGGTTCGTGCCCTGAGTATTCCGTAGAAAGTTAATTTTGTATAGCGACCGTTCATCAACAGGTTTTGATGAGTGAGTTTGCGAGTATCAAAATAAGTGCCACAAATTGACGTATCTTATGACTGCGGTGAGATAGCTCAACTTTATTTTACACCGGCAATGAAACGTAGACCTAAGTATGTAACAGTTTTCAATTTGATGCCTCACTCGTTCCTGAGATAAAGGGGTGTTCACAGACTGACAGATTGACAGACAGAAAGCTAATAAAATGATTTTAAAAGGGTGTCGTTTGTACAGACTGTGGTACAAACGCGTAAAAAGAGGAACGAAGGTTAGGTTCCCATAATGCAAGCTCATCGTCAGACAAAGGTAACTAAGTCCGCATCAGACCATGAGGGCTGCATAATGCTGACCGGTCGCCGAGTCATCCTCCACCAGTGGCGTCATTTGGTGGATGTGTGGAGGGGATGGGTCCACCACATTGCTCACCCACCAGTCTTTCACAGCTGTTCGAACCTTGGTGCTGCTACTTATCTTTCAAGTAGCTTCTCAGAAGCTCCTTGAAGCTGAGTGTATGCTGTTCCAGTCCTCCCACCAAGGGGGCAATCCTTTGCAATACAGGGATTTAAACGACGGTGCTTTGCATAGTAACTTGACGCGCCGACCTCAACGCTACGGAGGCGGAAGGTGGAGCAAGGTTGAGGAAGATAGGGCAAGGATGAGGAAGGAAACCGTGTGTTTCTTTGAAGGGAACTACTTAGTCATTCGTCTTAGTCTACTTAGACGAACATGAAAAACAAAATCAAGGTCGCCTGGAGGGTGATTTCACCCCCTGTCCCGCTGAATGCTAGTCCACTGCGCTAATTCTCTGCACCAACTCGCTCAACTCGCGCGACAGGTAACAAGCTAGAGACAGCTTTGGTGGATGATTCCGCTACACGTTGGTTACAACGGAATAAAAATTTTATTCCTTTTATTGTAAACGAAGAGCATATGGAATCGACTTCCAGATTTATGAGTGTCTTGAAAACTTCGCAAGTGACAGAACCCAGTATGTTGTTCTCGACGGCGTGTGTTGTTCAGAGGCAAGGATACTACCAGCAGTGCCCCAGGGGTGTGATAGAGCCGTTACTATTTTTTATGTTATACACACATCAAAGAAAGTTCTGCATCCCCTCGGTTCGGTTCTTAGAGTTCCAGAATCTGCACAGAAAATTGGAAGAGAGATCAACATAAACATCATTTCCGCCCTTTCTATTGCTCGTGAAAGCCACACACTGCTTGTTGTTCCACCATACAGCGAGACCTTCAGAAGTGGTGGTCCAGATTTCTGTACACAACGGTACCTCTAATACCCAGTAGCAGGTACTCATGCATTGATGCATGCCTGTATTCGTCGTGGCATACTATCCACAAGTACATCAAGACACTTTTGGTCCATATTGTCCCACTCCTCAACGGCGATTCGGCGTAGATTGCCAGGAGTGGTTGGTGGATCACGTCGTCCATAAACAGCCCTTTCAATCTATCCAAGGCATGTTCGATAGGGTTCATGTGTGGAGAACATGCTGGCCACTCTAGTAGAGCGATGGCGTTATCCTGAATGAAGTCATTCACAAGATGTGCACGATGGAGGCGCGAATTGTTGTCCATGAAGACGAATGTCTCGCTAGTAACCTGCCGATATGGTTGCACTATCGGTCGGAGGATGGCATTCACGTATGGTACAGCCGTTACGGCGTCTTCCATGACCACCAGCAGCGTACGTCGTCCCCACATAGTGCCACCCCAAAACAGCAGGAAACCTCCACCTTGCTGCACTCGCTGGACAGTGTGTCTAAGGCGTTCAGCATGACCGGGTTGCCTCCAAATACGTCTCCTACGGTTGTCTGGTTGAAGGCAAATGTGACACTTATCGGTGAAGAGAACGTGACGCCAGTCCTGAGCGGTTCATTCGACATGTTGTTGGGCCCATCTGTACCGCGCTGCGTGGTGTCGTGGTTGCAAGCAAAGATGGACCTCGTCATGGAGGTCGGGAGTGAAGCTGCTCATCATGCAGCCTATTGCGCACAGTTGTCGTAACACGACGTCCTGTGGCTGCACGAAAAGCATTATTCAACATGGTGGCGTTGCTGTCAGGGTTCCTCCGAGCCACAATCCGTAGGTAGCGGTCATCCACTGCAGTAATAGCCCTTGGGCGACCTGAGCAGATCATGTCATCGACAGTTCCTGTCTCTCTCTGTATCTCCTCCATGTCTGAACAGCATCGCTTTGGTTCACTCAGAGACGCCTGGACACTTCCCTTGTTGAGAGACCTTCCTAGCACGAAGTAATAATGCGGACGCGATCGAACCGCGGTATTGACCGTATAGGCATAGTTTAACTACAGACAACACGTGCCGTGTACCTCCTTCCTGGTGGAATGAGTGGAACTGATCGACTTTCCTACCCCTTCCGTCTAATAGGCGCTGCTCATGTATCTTTGGGCGGTTTTAGTGACATCTCTGAACAGTCACAGAGACAGTGTCTGTGATACAATTTCCACAGTCAACGTCTCTCTTCAGGAGTTCTGGAAACCGGGGTGATGCAAAACTGTTTTGATGTGTGTATATAAATGATCTGGCGGACAGGGTTGGCAACATTCTGCGGTTGTTTGCTGATGTTGCTGTAATGTCCGGGGGAAGTGCCGAAGTTGAGTGCCTGTAGGAGGATACAACATGACTTAAAGAAAATGTCTAATTCATATGATAAATGGCAGCTACCTCTAAATGTAGAAAAATTGAAGTTAATGAGGATGAGTAGGAAAAACGAACATGTAATGTTTGAATACAGCTTAAGTAGAGCCCTGCTTGAAACAGTTATGTCGTTTAAATATCTGGGTGTAACATTACGAAGCGAGATGAAATGGGACGAGCACGTGAGGATTGTGGTAGGGAAGGCGCATGGTAGACTTCTGTTTATTAGCAGAATTTTAGGAAAGTGTGGTTAATCTGTAAAGGAGACCGCGTATAGGACGCTTATTCTTTAGTACTGGTAGAGTCTGGGATCCGCACCAGGTGGAACTGCAGGAAGATCTCGAAGCAATTCATAGTCGGGATGCTAGATTTGTTACGGGTAGGATCGAACAACATGCAAGTATTACCAAGATGTTTCTGGACCTCCATTGTGAATCCCTGAAGATAAGGCGACGTTTTTTTCGAGGAGTGCTATTGAGAAAATTTCGAGAACGGCATCTGAAGCTGACTGCAGAACGATTCTATTGCCGCCAACATACATTTCGCGTAAGGACCACGAAGATGAGATAAGAAGTTAGAGCTTATACGGAGGTATAAAGGAGTCATTTTCTCCTCGCTCTGTCCGCGATTGGACCAGGAAAGGTAATGACTATTGATGGTATAGGGTACCTTCCGCCACGCACCGTAAGGTGTCTTATGAATTATGTATGCAGGTGTAGATGGGCACAGATGATATTCCATTAACATCGACAATCTAGAAACAGAGCTCCACTTGTAACGAGTTGCCTAAAATCCTCTGAGTCCTGGCGGCGCTGTCGATCTGTTCTACGTGAGTCAGGCCGCGGCCACGTTTCGCCGGTGTCCTCTCCGCAGACCTTCCTGATGCAGAGGTGGCGTGATTCACAAGCCGGCGGCGAGGTGAGGCGAGCGTGGGATACGCGGAAGTCTTCGCCAGACGGGCTGCTTCCCTTCTTCTAAGCAGCGCTAACTACACATTTCAGTTCTGAAGCATTTTGGTTTGACTCCTTTCCGGGAAGTGTCACAGTTAATGCAGCTAGTTCAGGCAAATAACAGCGGTTCTCATGACACTAAGGCGGACCAAATGTACGAGGATACAGTGTTTTGAATAACGTATGTCCACGTTATTGGTAAAGCATTTGTTCAAAGCCACTGGAAAGTTTTCTTCTGAAGTCCTGCCGTCCACTTGTAGCAGTACTTTACCTACCTACCTACGTACCTACAGAGTGGCCCACGGAAAGAGTTAAGTTTTCATTTGGATATTATGGGTTGTAGCAATGCAAGAGGTTTTCAAACTGCCGTTGCAAACTACTAAGATTTTTTAGGATAGGTGTACATGGTAGTTTGAATAGGAACCCATGTCAGGAAAAGTCATCCAGCGGCGCTACAGACCGTCTAAACTATAGGCACCGGCACCTGTAAATGTATGTACAAAAGATGATTCCGTGATAATGTTACAAACTTTCTAGGGTGAGGGAGAAGGATAAATGCATCAATTTGAGGTAATGGTCCCTGACCCGGAACGAGCGAGACGAAAATTACAAGCGGTGACCGTTCTGATATCTCTGACAGTGGAACATTTGTCCTGATGTCGTCGTTGAGATTGCAGGGTAGGCAACTTTCAGAGGTGATAGTATGGACCAAAAGAAGAGAAAATATCTACTATGCATGAGCTCTAAAATGCACACCCGAGGAGCTAAGAGCACTTTTTGGATTGAGGAGATGTGTTTCTCAGTAGTGAAGAACAACTGCTCATAGCTCCTGAGGTATGCATTAAAGCCCATGTTTAGTGGACTTTTTTCTTGTTTTGGTCCATACTACCACCTCTGTAAGATGCCTACCCTACAATGGTAGGAACGACAGTACCAGTACATGTACTTCGCCGTCAAAGGTATCAGCACGGTTTTCGCTTATAGCTTCCAACTCGTTCGTTTACGGTACAGGGAGCTTTACATCAAATTGACAAAATTTATCCTTCTGCGTCATCCTAGGAAGTTCGCAACATCACAGGAACACCCTGTATATACATACATTTAAAGGCGCCGACGCCTGTAACTTTGACGATCTGCAGCGTCGATGGATGACGTTTTCGGAGATGAACTCCTATTCAAAATATTACGCACTCACACCCCTCTAGTAGCGGAAGAAGTTTAACGGGAATTACCGAACATGCTGTATTTCCCTCTATTTAAGATGTAGATAACTGTTCTACACACATTTCCATTACTTTCACTTCTTAAAAAGCACACCGCACAAATTACTTTAGTCATTGGTGGTACATTGCCGAAGACGGTACGGAAGATTCTATTACCGTCTCAGTCATTCATTGAGGAATGGCCTCTATCTCTTCCTGGATTGCGGCCTTCAAATCATCATCAGTCTGGAGTGCCGTGAGGACTATTTACTCTTGAGATGACCCCACAAAAGAAGAAATCATGGTTGAAATATCAAGTGACCTCGCCGACCATGAATGGATTATCTCGGAACGGTAAGAGTAATCTACGTGGGAGGTGGCGCCTCAGTGTAGCCATTGAATTAGGGACCGTGTCGGCTGTAGTCCCTTCTCACTCACCTCGTATCATCTGTAGACGACAATGTCCCTGCAGCTGTAGAAGGAAAAAATTGTTAATCAGGACCGTATACCGGTCGTAACTGCCGCTCACTGGCGGACCATTGCAGTCTTCAAAAAAATATGGGCCAACGATTCCAACGTACTATCCAGCAGTACAACCGACGACAACCTTTGAGCTACGCTGGACCTTCTCATGGAAGGGTTTGTGTCAGAGTAATATCGGAAGCTTTTTTAAACTGATAAATAAAGATTGCCTCATCGGAAAATATTTGTCATAAATGACTCATCCTGGTCGATTCTGTCCGTTAATGTCTTTCAGAAATGCACCTACTCGCCTTATCTCTCGGGTGTGACAGTTGAGCCACTTGCAGCTTATGAGAGTGAAACTAAAAATCTTGTAAAATGTTCAAATGTGTGTGAATTCCTAAGGGACCAGACTGCCGAGGTCATCGGTCCCTAGACTTACACACTAGTTAAACTAACTTAAACTAGCACACCCATGCCCGAGGGAGGCCTCGAACCACCGGCGTGAGGGGCCGCGCAATTCGTGACAGCGCCTCTAACCGAGCGGCCAAACTCCGTGCGGGTAAAATCTTGTCTCTCAGTCCTCTGTAAGGACGGGCGAGAGATTAGTAACCTTATGGAATGAGGACGAACTGATTGCTCAGCGCTTCATTGCACATCTGCACGAACTCTACGTCCGAACAGTCGTTTCAGGCCTCTTATGCTTCACATTGGTTACAGAATACATCTAACGCCGTTGTTTTATGCACCTGGGTTTTGTTGTTCTGTGTGCAAAACGGTAATTTCGGTCTCTTCCACGACGTTTTGAGCTCTGCACATGACAGAACTACTACACTTCCTCAGTACGCACTTGCACTGGCTAACATTCCACACTAACTGAATGACATGGTATGTGGATTCTGTTAGATCCGGTAGACGTCGCGAGAACATATACGTCTTAGCAAAGTGGCCAAATGAAAATTTACTATTCCCCGTTGCCCACCCTGTATTATCTCCCTATGTATCTCTATTAACCCCTCTATTTTTTAACCAGAAATCAGTCGGATATTAGTTGCTACGTCGTGACGAAACAGTGACGTTCTATTTGCAGGCAGTAATCCCTATTGGCAGGTATTCAGCTGTGTTCATGATGATGGAAGAAGTTTCACCACAAAGTGACTGATGACAGAGCAGTGCGACGAAGAACGCTTTCTTAAAATTATGAAGTGGAACTGAGTGCGAAGTTTCTGTTGTTCCATTCAGAAAATAGGCTAATCCCAACTTTCTTTGAAATGTTGAAAAATATGAAGGACTAAAGAATAAAGCTGTCAAATTTAAGGAATTTGATCATATTTGCTGATATGTTGGCAGATAGCATCAGTGAATACACTGTCTTTAACCTCTGAGTGTACTGTATCGCAGTCAATTGTTACAGTAAATTCTTTGATGGCTGAACAGGTTTCAACTGGCACTTCGTTTTCAATAAACCACAGATACTTCCCTGACAATGGCTACATTGTATCACGCGGGAGAGTCAATGTTTACTTAAATGTTGACTTCTCACATGATCTGACGCACTCATCGGCTACGAATTGTCTCTGTTCTACTGAAAATGATTTGTCAGTGGAAATCTGTTCCGCCATTAAAGAAATTACGTGAGCATTTGACTGCAATAAATTTTATTGTTAGCAGTTCGTTTGCGTAGCTCAGATCGGATCTGTACCACACACTGGAGACATTGTTACGTGTTTGTCGCGACACCATAGAGCAAACGAGTCAGAAAATACTGGCTGAGACTTTGCAGTAGTCTTGGCTCATGTACAGTTACTATAGCGGGCACTGATGACCCAAATGAAAAGGTTTCATGCTCTTCTGTATTATTAACCAGATCACGCCAGACATGGCTGTCATCATGGCCTCTTTGCATCGGATCCATCTGTTCTGAGTGCCATTTTGCTACGGCAGATATCCGCAGCACAGCCCCAGCTGTGTTCCACTTTATAAGCAAGATGTGCTCTACTTTACAAACAGGTGGTAGTGTTTTGAGGAGCTTCCTGTTAGTAAACAGTTACGTACAAGAGTTTTGTCAAGTTGCAATACACAATCCGATGAAGCTGTGTTTGCGCATGTGTCTCGTGATGAAAGCAGATACAAATGGAGGTGTTTATACACAGTGATAGTGAAATACCTAACACATTCACATTCAAGCTGTGTGTAACATGTTAAGGTCCCTGTTATCCTCATTTCTGGAGAGGACATTCAACGCAGTATAATACAATGACAAGAACCCCTAGGTGTACTGTACCTGGAGTAGTTAAAAAATCCATAACGTGTCTTCGAAAGATACATGGCTTGGTGGGGCTGTACGGTTACCACCACAACTTTTGTTTCCACAGCAACGAGTACGCTACGTCGTAGCCCAATATCAATCTATGAGACTTGTTCGGAGAGTAAGGTTACAAGAAGTTTTTGAAGCACAAAAAATGAATTTATTTTAATAAAATTTACATGTATTGTAGTATAGGTTTTGCACTATTTTCCCATATAATCACCATTTACCTGGACACATTTTGTCATTCATGGGGTGAGTTTTTTTATTCACGTGTCATAGATGTCTCCCGGCGCCTTTTTCAGCCAGTTCTTCACTTCTATTTTCACCTCGTCGTCGTCGGAGGTGTTCCTTAGTTTAGTGAACAGGTGATAGTCACTAGGTGCGAGATCGGGGCTGTGAGAGGGGTGGCTTAAAGCATCCCAACCAAACGAAGTCAACAGCTCTTGTGATGCATTAGCGGTGTGTGGACGCTTGTTGTCATGAAGGAGACAAGACTCCCGATGTCAGCTTCCTTTGTATGGCTCTGCGAAGTTTCTTCATGGTCTCTCAATATCTTGCAGCATTTATTGTTTCACCTCTTCCCAAAAAATCAATGAGAAGAACCCATTTTCTGTCCCAAACACTATGATTTTCCTCGCTGTTTCCTGATTTTTGAATTTTCTGCCTTCAGTCTCAAAACGGTCAAGAAATTCGCGAGCTGCACTGTTGTTTATTTTGTGTGCTTCGGTAATCATCCACCACCGCTACATCCCGAGACGGCAGCCTGTAGGTGACTGACCGTAGCCGAAAGCGCATTCGGGTGTTCGCGAACTGCGGACAGCTCCTCGTACATCCACACAAAGCATGCACTTATCCTACCCATCCTAACAAGACTATCTGAGAAGTTAACTATAAAAGTAGACAGAATCCTAGAGATGCAACTTGCTACCCTCCGCCAACGGACACTGATGCCTCAAAGAATATGTAGCTGGCTGTTCATAAGAAATGAAAACTGCACTGCAGACTGCCGGAATTTACACTTACAAAATGCGAGCTTACACCTCAAACAGAAACACGCACGAAATTTTAAAAATATATTACGAGTAGAAGACATACACTTTACTTGCTGCTCTGTAGATGTGTATCACCCGAAAGCTAGAGCCTCACTGCCGTTAGATAATGGAGATTATGGCTAGTATGTCAGGTGTCATTTTCGAATGTAGACTCTCAGCTTTAATACTACAGCTGTGTGTGATGAATGCCCTCGTTTTTTCTGTTGTGAACGCTAGCGCTAAACTAATTGTTTACTAACCATGGAGATCTCTGAGGAATATTATCCGTCTAATCTGAAGGTAGACTGCTATTTAACTTCACATCGATGCCAAGGTCATCAATGAGAGACCACGTGCTCAAAGTGAACAATGATGAGTTGTACTTCCAGTCGTACGTTTTTAATGCGAAATATACTGTCAATTACTTGAAATGATTTAGGGAAACAACGGGAATCTATCACGTTCGAAATTTTTAACTATCGTTTTAACGCCCCCCCCCCCACTCTCTCTCTCTCTATCTCTCTATATCTCTCTCTCTCTCTCTCTCTCTCTCTCTCTCTCTCTCTCTCTCTCTCTCTCTCTCTCTCTCTCTCTCACTGACTGACTTCCTTATCACTTCAGTAAGGCTTCCCGAATGATCATCATTACTCAAGAAAGGTTTCCTTGATGATTGCCTTGTCATACAGCTAAATTAATGCTGCTCTTCCACTTTGTTTCGTTCGGATAACTTACTTATCGGACCCGTGCTCGGATTGAACAAGGTTGGGTACTGACATCAGGCGTAACCTTTCTAAACGAACCTTCTCGACAGTCACGTTACGTGATTTAGCGAAGTCACGAAAACTATAAATAAATGGCCGGGCGGGAACATGAACCACGTTCGATCTGGCCTTCTGGATACGAGTCCAGTATCAAGACCATTGCGGTCACTTGCTGAGTATATTGCAAGTATGTTGCAAGTATGTTGCAAGTATTGTGTCTGGTATGTTCCCGCAAAATACAATACAGTTGCGGATGCCATAGCTGCGGACGTTTTTGCGAATTTTTCACAATTTATTCTTTTGTCTTTACTATGAATTTTCTTATGGCTATCGCAAGAAGAATTTTGCGCGTTGGACGGTGATGCGGGAGGGCCATGGAACGTCTACGGCTTCAGTTTAAAACAACTGAAAATTCGAAATATCTTTATACTAATATAGGCGCGTTCTGCATATACTGCAAAGATTGCACCACAGGAGGATGTTGAAAATCTTTTTCGAGAAACACTTGCCCGCCGCATGAATCATTACTTCCCTGAATGCGACGCAGCGAAACTACCGGTTCCAACGTTCCGCGTGAGATGTGCAAAGCTGATCACTCGGTGCTCGTGAATCACGCAGGTGCAACTTAGCTGAATGCAGGGTCTTGCATTGCCGTGGAGAATCCATACTTTCAAGTCATAGTCTGATGATAAAGATGATAAAGAACCATAATTGTATGAAGACCTTTACGTGAGAGCTCGTGCCCAAGATTAAGTATCCTTCATACTATGAAACAACGGCAGTAAATTGCTGTCATTGTTTAAATCGCGTAAGTTAGTTCTGAAAACAGTTTGACCTTACGAATAGCTCACAGTCTACGATTTAGAAATGTACTCCCTTGGTAGAGGGCTAGGACATATTTACGTGAGACATTGCGCAATAACTTTCCCGCTTTGTATCAGTGATAGATCACCTAGGTAAGGGAAAAGTACGTGGTATGCAAAAGCTGGTGGTGTATCATGTCATGCGTGAGAGGTACAGCGGTCGCAGTATTGTGAGAAAGGGAAAATGCTGAAACCCAATGCACAGAAGGCGAATGTTATAACTCAACACAAGCTTACAATGAATTTTATGCTTACGCATGACATTTCTTGGCATACTTCCATCGTCAATAAAAAATATTTCAGCTGCAAAGTAGGTTACGTCAAAAAGGTTGAGTACACTTCAGTGGCACGGAACAAAATCAATTCATTGTTAACGATTCATTTTAGCACTTTTTGTTGTGCTACTATTCACTAACAGATCTTTCCATATGTGCGTATGTACTATAGCCAACTGCCAGTATTCTGATACTTGTCTAGCTCTAAAATATTTCCTCTATCGTTTCTGTCTATACATGGATACATCCACAGGTGTTATGCTAACCTCTGGTTATCTTTCCCACATGTTTCCCCGCCTACCGGTATTAGCAGCTTTCATTTTTCTGTATCAATTAGTCACTCACTTTTTAATATCCTTTTGTAGCACCGCTCTTCAAATGACTCTCTCTTTCTCCAATATTCACACTGCCCATGTTACACTTTCACACAATGACAGATTCTAGAGTGCCAAATTTATTGGCACGTTTCGTAGTATGGTACATAGATTCGAATATAAATGTATGGTCAAAGTACCGGCTCACTTAACAAGATATAAGTGTGTGACAATTCACCGAACAAGTTATTAACTAATGCAAAAAACTGAACATTTTCCGTGTTTTCCGATGTCTTAATTTTTTCACTACTTGGAATTCGTCTTCAGCGATACATACTTTAACATTTTTGTCGTGATACGTCAGAAGTTATTCATAAACACTTTGATAAACTCTTAGCTTGTGTAGTGTCCCTTTTGCAATATTCACCATTATCGAGGTGAAAAATAAATAAAAATGACTGTATGTGACTCAAAATGAATTGCAAACATTGATTTATCATTGATTTAACTGTAAAAATATACAATATATATCGATAAATGCAGAAAAGACATTATTTTTAGTGTATGAGATTATAATGTGTAAGTAATTAAAAGAAGTAGTATCATCTCTGTAAGAGTATAAAACACAATGCAATGTTCATTCTTCGGGCTAGTCTGTTTTGTTCTGTTCGTTCTGGTGTTAGCTGGATTAAGGTACGCAAGCTATTGTGCTGCGCTAGCATTTGTTTCTGTCGCAGCGTAATTGCAAATATTTAATGGTGTAAACTGTGTCCTAGTAAGAATATATTAGTATAAAGTGATCTCCGTGTGTTATTTCAAGAACCTACGCCACATTTATCTTATGAAAAGAATATTTAACGAAAATTATTTAGCATGTTTCCAGCTGCTGCGGAGCGAGTAACAGTAATCTCTGACTTAACAATTAGCCGCCATTACGCGGTACATTTAAAAATATTTTTTCACAGCACTATGTCTAATAGCCGGAGCGGAAGAAATTAAGTAAAAATATTCTGTGAGATTAATTGAAGTAATCCAGTGAAATAATTTTATTAAAACTTGTCTATTTTCTGTGATAGTAATAATTTCAGAGCTGAGTACTACTACGCTATTGCATTTAAAGTAATTTGTAGGGAGCCTGGCGCTCGATAAAACCAGATATAATACGTAATTGGCAACCTACGAAATTCATTATTTTGCTTATTATATCTCTTTTGTATTTTTTTTTTTTGAAAGCTAAAAGTAAAAACTAACTCCACTAAGAATCAGTAACAGATCACGATAAATCAAAGTACAAACAAATTTACTAGGAGAGTGTTTCCTCAAAATAAATAGTTACATTACTTCTTTTAAGTGATATAATACTTGGCATCTCCCAGTTTCTCAAAAGAAAATTTCTATTTCTTATTTTACTTTGTTCGAGCAGACGTACGTATTACGTAATATAGCCTCCGTCATCGTAGTTCGATATTGCTTTAGCAATAATACTTTTTTCGAATTGTGTTACCCAGATGAGAATTCATATCTTGCACACTGACGTGTCACGTTCATGTTAATCTGTTGCACACTTGTGCGCCATGTCTGTAGCTTCTTATTCATCATTTATAGTAATGTTTAACCAATTTTAAGCAAAGAAAATGTTAGCACTAACGGCCAGATGGGGCGGTACTTGCGACTAAGCAGATATTGTTCACAAAGTGATTCCTCCTTGCCTAACACGACTAAGGTCTTCACCGTATCACTCGCTTTGTCACGTGCAATCAAAACAAAGCTGCTATTGAAGCTGTCGTGTAACCGCAATTAAACGTGGTTCTCTGTCAAGCAGTACAGGTAAGAACGATGACGTATGCAACGGAGAGCGAATACACAGAGAACTGGGATTAGCCGAAGTGGCGTCTCATCCTTGCAAATAAGCTGTGGAATCAAATTTCCTCACCGCATAAATCGCTGTCCGCATGCCGACTCCGTGTGCGTTTAATTTAACAGCCGGAGGACGTGTGGGCGCACCTCGATTCGCCGACCGTGGCCTTCGCTGCTCAACGTTGTGGAATTGGGTTACAAGCGGAAAATCCAATCTTAAGAATGGTATGATGTTTGAGAACGTAAACATAGAAGAACCGACTTTCTGAGAACAAGAATGAAAAAAAGGCATAACAAGACAGAAATATAACTAAAATCGCTTGTGTACGACTGTTTTCAATGCATTTTGTTTATGGTTCCGCAGCCGCATTTATAAAGAGAATAAAGACGATGCCAGTAACAGCACTTCTGATTGCTTTCTGTACATAGATCTGAAACCATTCGTAACCAATAAAGGGAAATGCTCGTATATAGGAAACACTAAATAGTGAAAGCAAATATTTTCTCAGAAAAATGAGTATTCTATAGCGAACAGCCTGTCGTAAGTAACTAGATTTGGCTTCAACTTTAATTTCCTACAGAAGTGTAAAGGTAATCATTTTTCCATCAGCGAGTGGAATAGGGGACATTATGATTATGGTGATACAGAGTAATCTCCGCCATGCGCTGCCTAGTGACGTGCCGATTAGTGATGAAGACTGGTAGGTGTAACCCCCTATTTCCCTGATTTAATTACCTTTACGTCGACATTCAAATTAAACGTGCCTGCAGTACCATGGCTCTCCGTTGGCGTTTATTACAGCTCTCTACGTTCAACCAACTGTCAAACAGTTTGCAGCATTTCCCAACTGCGCTTCTAGAAAATCTCATCAGCGGGGCATACATCGTCCGCGTCATGGAGGTGGTGGTGGTTAGTGTTTAACGTCCCGTCGACAACGAGGTCATTAGAGACGGAGAGCAAGCTCGGGTTAGGGAAGGATTGGGAAGGAAATCGGCCGTGCCCTTTCAAAGGAACCATCCCGGCATTTGCCTGAAACGATTTAGGGAAATCACGGAAAACCTAAATCAGGATGGCTGGAGACGGGATTGAACCGTCGTCCTCCCGAATGCGAGTCCAGTGTGCTAACCACTGCCGCGTCATGGAATTAAATTAGGCAGGTCATATGTCGGGTCTCTGCGGCAAAATAATGTGCTACAGTGTGCTATTGAATACATCTTCAGAAGATATTTACTACCGTCGATCGAATGTTATCCTGCTGATCAGTTAAGTCTGTTGCTGGTTTGGCGCTGTTTGTTAATGTTTCACGTAACATGCCTGTCATTGTCCACCAACCGAGCTACCCAGCACGTCTCACTACCAGTATTCACAGCCTTACTTCCGCCAGCACCTCGTCTCCTGCCTTACAAACTTCACAGAATTTCTCCCGTGAAACTTGCGGAACCAGCACTCCTGGAAAAGAGGATACTGCGAAGACATGGCTTAGCCACATCCTGGGTGATGTTTCCAGACCGAAACTGTCACTCAGCAGCGGATCCTCTTAATTCATATACCATTTTTATGAAAGTTTTCATCAGTGTTAGAATAACGGTAGTCAGACGAAACATTTCGTGTACCTTTGGCTCCCACCAAAACTGCGCTGGGAAGCAGAGTGATTCGGGCTGTATGGTTACCCTGCAGCGAGGGATTAAACGGTACAGTTCCCGTTACTAGCAGCACAAATAAGATCTCGGGTGTGGTAACATTCTGAGCATAGAACAACAGAGTAGCAGTGTATACAATTTTTGTTAACATGTTTTCTGCATCACTTAATGTAATAGGACTGGGACAGATTTTACACTGAAGCGCCAAAAAACTGGTATAGGCTTGCGTATTCAAATACAGATGTAAAGATGCACCATACGGCGCCGAGGTCGATAAAGTCTACGTAAGACAAGTGTCTGGTGCAGTTGTCAGATCGGTTACTGCTGCTACAATGGCAGGTTATAAAGATTTAAGTGAGTGTAATCGTGGTATTATAGTTGGCGCACGAGCGATAGGACGCAGCATCTCCGAGGTAACGATGAAGTGGGGATTTTTCCGTACGACCATTTCACGTGTTTACCGTACCAGAAATCCGGTCGAAAATCACATCTCCGACATCGCTGCGACCGGAAAAAAATCCTGCAAGAACGGGACCAAGGACGACTGAAGAGAATCGTTCAGGGTGACGGAAGTGCAAACCTTCCACAAATTGCTGCATATTTCAAAGCTGAGCCATCAGCAAGTATCAGCGCACGAACCATTAAACGAAACATCATCGGTATGAGATTTCGGAGCCGAAGGCCCACTCGTGTACCTTTGATGACTGCACGACACAAAGCTTCACGCGTCTCCTGGGTCCCTCAACACCTACACTGGACTGTTGTTGAATCGATCGGATGGACGTGTACGGGAATGGAGACAATCTCATGAATCCCTGGACCCTGCATGTCAGCAGGAGACTGTTCAAGCTGGTGGAGGCTCTATAACGGTGTGGGGCGTGTGCAATTGGAGTGACATGGGACCTATGATACATCTAGATACGACTCTGACACGTCACACGTACGTAAGAATCCTGTCTATACACCTGCATCCATTCGTGTCCATTGTGCATTCCGAAGGACTTGGGCAATTCCAGCAGGACAATGCGACGCACCACACGTCCAGAATTTCTACAGTGTGGCTCCAGGAACAGTCTTCTGTGTTTATACACTTTCGATGGCCACCAAACTCCCCAGACATGATTATCATTGAGACTATCTGCGATGCATTGGAAGGTGCTGTTCGGAAGAGATCTCCAGCCCCTCTTACTCTTCCGGATTTGTAGACAGCTT
Organism: Schistocerca cancellata; assembly: GCF_023864275.1. Lineage (NCBI taxonomy): Eukaryota > Metazoa > Arthropoda > Insecta > Orthoptera > Acrididae > Schistocerca > Schistocerca cancellata. The sequence continues at coordinate 327,581,020 of NC_064631.1, forward strand.
GCGGGATTCATGGTGTCAGTTCCCTTCAGCACTACTTCAGACATTGGTCTACCCCATGTCTCGACGTGTTGCGGCACTTCTCCGTGCGCGCGGGAGCCCCACACGATAATAGGCAGGTTTACCAGTTTCTTTGGCTCTTTAGTGTAATATTAATTGTCAAATATGTGACTGTCATCTATCGGAAGCAAAGCGTCTTATTGCCAATTTATAGCTTTACCTGCTTCATCTGTTTATTAAAAAGCTATTTGCATCCAAAATTTGGTACTTCTCAGATATTTTAGTAGAATCGTGAGCTTCAGCCACCTCACCAGTTATTTTACAGCCTCACTTCAAGGACAACAAACTCACAATCTGTGCAGGACAACTGAGCTGGGGCAACGACGTTAGTACCAGAAATCACGTTACTGAAATATATCAGGAAGTCTGTGTTCTAACTTTAAGTGGCAGAACACGGTTAGGCCTCTCGCATATCCTAGATTTCCAGTGCAAATGAAGACACATGTTATTCGTGGTAACAGGGACACATGTTATTCGTGGTAACAGGGAGCAGGGTAATCGAAGGAAGAATTAATGAGGCGTAGAAGTAATGATTTGGACACAGACTAAACTGGCATGTTGTGTACATAGCTCACTTTTAACATCTTTGCTAGAAAAGCAACTGGAATCACTCAACAAAGTCCACTGGACCTGACGGGATACCAATTCGATTCTACACAGAGTACGCGAAAGAACTTGCCCCCCTTCTAACAGCCGTGTACCGCAAGTCTCTAGAGGAACAGAAGGTTCCAAATGATTGGAAAAGAGCACAGGTAGTCCCAGTCTTCAAGAAGGGTCGTCGAGCAGATGCGCAAAACTATAGACCTATATCTCTGACGTCGATCTGTTGTAGAATTTTAGAACATGTCTTTTGCTCGAGTATCATGTCGTTTTTGGAAACTCAGAATCTACTATGCAGGAATCAACATGGATTCCGGAAACAGCGATCGTGTGAAACCCAACTCGCTTTATTTGTTCATGAGACCCAGAAAATATTAGATACAGGCTCCCAGGTAGATGCTATTTTTCTTGACTTCCGGAAGGCGTTCGATACAGTTCCGCACTGTCGCCTGATAAACAAAGTAAGAGCCTACGGAATATCAGACCAGCTGTGTGGCTGGATTGAAGAGTTTTTAGCAAACAGAACACAGCATGTTGTTATCAACGGAGAGACGTCTACAGACATTAAAGTAACCTCTGGCGTGCCACAGGGGAGTGTGATGGGACCATTGCTTTTCACAATATACATAAATGACCTAGTAGATAGTGTCGGAAGTTCCATGCGGCTTTTCGCGGATGATGCTGTAGTATACAGAGAAGTTGCAGCATTAGAAAATTGTAGCGAAATGCAGGAAGATCTGCAGCGGATAGGCACTTGGTGCAGGGAGTGGCAACTGACTCTTAATATAGACAAATGTAATGTATTGCGAATACATAGAAAGAAGGATCCTTTATTGTATGATTATATGATAGCGGAACAAACACTGGTAGCAGTTACTTCTGTAAAATATCTGGGAGTATGCGTGCGGAACGATTTGAAGTGGAATGATCATATAAAATTAATTGTTGGTAAGGCGGGTACCAGGTTGAGATTCATTGGGAGAGTCCTTAGAAAATGTAGTCCATCAACAAAGGAGGTGGCTTACAAAACACTCGTTCGGCCTATACTTGAGTATTGTTCATCAGTGTGGGATCCGTACCAGATCGGGTTGACGGAGGAGATAGAGAAGATCCAAAGAAGAGCGGCGCGTTTCGTCACAGGGTTATTTGGTAACCGTGATAGCGTTACGGAGATGTTTAACAAACTCAAGTGGCAGACTCTGCAAGAGAGGCGCTCTGCATCGCGGTGTAGCTTGCTCGCCAGGTTTCGAGAGGGTGCGTTTCTGGATGAGGTATCGAATATATTGCTTCCCCCTACTTATACCTCCCGAGGAGATCACGAATGTAAAATTAGAGAGATTAGAGCGCGCACAGAGGCTTTCAGACAGTCGTTCTTCCCGCGAACCATACGCGACTGGAACAGGAAAGGGAGATAATGACAGTGGCACGTAAAGTGCCCTCCGCCACACACCGTTGGGTGGCTTGCGGAGTATAAATGTAGATGTAGATGTAGATGAAACTCCATAAAACCTTGCGTCTATACTCACTTCCAAGCCCCACTACCCTCTTTTATTTCCATTTCTACCGCTATAACGCCCGCTTGTTTGCGTGTGCGTGCGCTAGGAGGAAACGGTCCGTAGTACAAAATGCAATTCCAGTGCGTTGCTAAATAAACGGAGGCCTTCCCACTGGTTTTCCCCTTTGCCGCTTACGTACGCTGTAAATAATATCGGCCCATTATACTGCGTTGTGAAACAGCACGATTTATTGGCATATCGCAGGCACATTTTTACCGAACAATGGAGCAGCGACTTTTCGCCGACAAAGTCTGAGCGCGCACAACAAATCTGGCGAAATAATCTGCGGATCCGCGGCTTATTTATGGGGGTCGGCTCGCGGAAAGCTCGGCTGCCGGCAGCGCTACACGAATCTGGGCGGCGACCGGACGAACCAGCCGAGCCACGCCTGGAGCAGCCAGCTGTAAGAGCGCGGTTTTGTTTCAATTGCTGCGCGAAATACTGGTCCGCGGCCGAGCGTTCCTGCAGGCTGCCGCCCGCTCTTCCAGGATTAACGAGCCTCGTTAGCTCTGGAATGCTTCACGAGCTTCGACAGGCTGGGCCAGAGATATGAACGACAGCGATCATTAATTTCTGACTTAACGCCGGCTTTTTTTTTTCTTTGCAAAGACGCTGCTGTACGGGGTAACAGGCACCACGGCCGCCGCAGTGGGCTAGGCTGCGGCACCAGTTTTACATTACAAATGAGACGTCCCTTTGCAGTGTGTTTTAATTAGCGTTGAGGATCAATTTTACATATTCATTCATATGCATGGCAGACAGCGCAAAAACAAAGAGCGGGCACACGTGTTAATGAAATCTCGCATCAATGTGAGCGTCTGCTGCAGATCGCGGCGACACTGCTTTCGTCCCTGACCGTGACGACAAGTACGCCCGCCCGTTGGAGGGGTGTCAGCTGTTAGGCGTGGCAGCTGCGCACTGAGGTGTGTGGATTTGGTAATTATTTTTAATTGCGTGTATCACGAAAATGGACGATTGGCAACCCAACTGGGATGCTGTGACGCGATTTGTACCCAGTATGTAGAAATCACTGGGCTTCATTTAGAAAAAAAAAAAAAAAACCACACACACCACATTTCTGAGTCTTGCGTCAAATGTCTAAGGGGTGGTGGATCATATCATCAGTGAGCAATCATAGATCGATGCCACCCTCAACAGCCTCTCACAGTTCGCAACGGAAACTGACGTTTCAGACAGACATCGTTAGCAGTCACGCGGAGACTCGGCGGATCCAGTGATGCATGCCCGCTGAGCCACACCTTCGGTGGCTGCGACTATGAGCACCCTCTGACGTCACGATATAGGATGGGCGTCAGCAGCTGCACGCCCCGGGCTCAGTCGCAGTCTTCTACAGTCGTAGTCAGCTTTCGACAGTTTGCTTGTGCCTTAGTAGCAGGATCCTTACACTGGACAGTGCTGTTTAGTTTGCTTCTTGTAATAGCTGTACTTTATTGCTATGTGCTCTTTTGTAAAGTTTCTTCACAATGATTGGAAAAACCTATATCTTAAGTAAAATTTCTTTTTACTGTATCTACTTGTTCGCTTATCATTTCTGGTCCTGTCCAGCTTCTGTACTACGACAGTTATTGCACCACTTTGTAGCCCCACCTCTTCTTACCGTCATCTACATAGTATATTTTATGCAAGTCCCATACTCCGAGCCGGCCGCAGTGGCCATGCGGTTCTAGGCGCTCCAGTCTGGAATTGCGCGAACGCTACGGTCGCAGGTTCGAATCCTGCCTCGGGCATGGATGTGTGTGATGTCCTTAGGTTAGTTAGGTTTAATTAGTTCTAAGTTCTAGGCGACTGATGACCTCAGATGTTAAGTCCCACAGTGCACAAAGCCATTTGAACCCATACTACAAGGAGCATAGCGAACGATGCGGGAGCCCGCACTGCCGACTAGGCAAGGTCCTAGCGGAGGTGGTTTGCCATTGCCTTCCTCCGAGCGTAATGGTGATCAATCATGATGATGACGACAACACCCAGTCATCTCGAGGCAGGTAAAAATCCCTGACCCCGCCGGGAATCGAACCCGGGACCCCGTGCGCGGGAAGCGAGAACGCTACCGCAAGACCACGAGCTGCAAAATCTACAAAGTAGTATACAACAATAAGGAACAACTTCTGTACAGATAAACTGTTCATTGAGGCTTTACAGACATATTTGGCATCCTTTTGTGTTGATTATGTGCCTGAGAGGTAGCAAGGCATAGGCACTTCGTGGTGTACATAATATGCCATATGACTTGCTGAGCACAATATGACAGAACAGCTGAGGTCATCAGTCCCCTGTAACTTAGAACTGCTTAAACCTAACTAACCTAAGGACATCACATACGTCCATGCCCGAGGCAGGATTCGAACCTGCAATCGTAGCGGTCGCGCGGTACCAGACTGAAGTGCCTAGAACCGATCGGCCAGTTGCGGCCGGCTCCAGCAGTCCAGTCGTCTGCTCTGTATGATACGGAGAGGCCTAGCAAAATTAAAGTTCCTGATACATATTTCGTCACTTAAACAAGAAAGCGTCAAGAATAAGTGTTTCTATCAAGTTACTATGGTAGGTAGTATGCAGCACACCTTGTTAGTAGACCCTACTAGCTGGGTGAAATAATCTGCCGTGGCGAGCGAATAGTGAGAGCACCGCCGCGAAGCACCAGAGAACATTTTTTGTCTAAAAAATGCTGTTTCTCATGATGTGATTGTCATCCCTAGTCGTTTGATGCGAAAACTTTTAAACGTTTTGTATATACACACACGACGTCTCATTTACGTTGACTGCACCGAGAGACTTTCTCCAGGTGCAAAATACAAGGGGCGTTCGGAAATGACAGAAGATAGTAGTTCTTTGTGCTTTATTAACGACCACCAGTCAATGTACATGAGATTTTTCAATATGCTCTCCACTATCCTCAATACAGCAGTGCAATCTTCCTAGCGAACCCATCGATATAGCTCTAAACCGCTTTTTGTGCAGGAGCTTCTTGACCACACATCAGTGTTATATATTCACGAGAATCTTGTTATTTCGAATCCTTCTTTCCACCAAAACCATTTCGGTCGATCTTTGTCCGTCTGCCTACTTAACAACCAACAAGCGCAGTCCTTACACTATACAGTATTCATAAATGCCGTCCGCAGCTCGTGGTCGTGCGGTAGCGTTCTCGCTTCCCACGCCCGGGTTCCCGGGTTCGATTCCCGGCGGGGTCAGTGATTTTTCTGCCTCGAGATGACTGGGTGTTGTGTACTGTCCTTGTGTTAGTTAGGTTTAAGTAGTTCTACGTTCTAGGGGACTGATGACCGTAGATGTTAAGTCCCATAGTGCTCACAGCCATTTGAACCATTCATAAATGCCACCTAACTTCTGCGTACTACCGTCAGTTCATCCTCCTACGGGAGTCCGTGCCCATACTTTGAGCGGTATTTTAAAACAACGCAATGTTCAAGCAAATGTTGCTTACAAGGGGAGGCCACGACTTTGGGATCACGGATTTACTTCCAACTTTGTACACTTTTTGAAGGCCATGAAAAAAATGAAACGTTCAAGTATAAGGTGCACTACTTCGACAACTCCGAGAAAATCGCAAGAGAAGTTTTACGCGCCTATTATGTAAACTGATGTATCTGTGCAAAGCTGCCAGAAGTAAGAAGTCATTGTGGTCTAATGGTTAGCGTTTGAACTTAGCAAGAGAGTTGTGCACGAAGCGACCTATATTTTTTTCATCACTGGTCGAATTATTTAATTTATACGACATTCGAGAGGTAATATAGTGAAAAAAAAAACGCCGTGTGGATTTTCTTGAAGTAGTTGTGAATTTCTTGTGTTATTTGACTATTTACTATTTGTAATTAAATTCTCAAGGACGAGGGAGAGGCTTGGAAAGCCCAAGTCTAACCTCGATACATAATGATGCGAATGACGTTATTTACCACCAGTAATACAGTAAGTCGCAATGTGGCAGACCACAAGAGTAATGTAAAATTACTCGTCGGATATTCTCTCGACATCAAACGCGTTGCAAGATGGTACTTGTCACACAGACGTAGACAACAAATTGAAACTTCATGCAAATATGCGTGGTTACTTTTTTTAATTTTATTGCCTCTCAAATGTCGTAAATTAAATAATATGACCAGTGATAAAAAATAGATTAATAAGTTTGATTGGAAGTCTAACCGTCCTACACCTTGGGCACTAATCACTTTAACACGATTAACCCTAACGCCCGGCACCTAAGCACAGGTATACAAGGCACATAATATAAGCGTAGAACTTCTCTTGCGATTTTCTCGGAATTGCCAGAGTAGTGCACCTAGCTACTTGCTCATTATGTTGTTTTAATGACCTACTAAAGGTGAACGAAGTTAGAAGTAAAGCTGTGATCCGACGTCGTGGCCTCTCATTGTTAGTTACCAGACTGTCGTTAAGCAGAACGACTGCCTTTCTTTGAACTTTGTTCGTTATGAAGATGCCAAAAAAGCAAAACTTTTTTTCTTCAAACAGCGCTCTGCATCTTTTTTTCGGTAGTCCACTTCCTCTCCTCAAAATCTGTTCAGAAACTTTCACTCCGTTCACTTAAACATACCATTATTAAAACTTTAATACGAAAATGAATGGCCCTCCTGTACCACAAAAAATTGCAGGTAGCCAGAGTGACGCAAATCGTCCACCTTCCGGAGCTGACAGTAAACAAATGTAAACACAAGCAAAATGCTCAGTGGTCATGCAGTCAACCGTCTTGAGTTGGACGTTTGTATGAGTGCACTGTCCATCAACGAAGAGAGTGAAACTGAAGAATTGATTATGCAGTTTTTAATCAAGGACTGCCTTTATTGTACAAAACATACGTTTGAAAGTGCTAATTACTGTGCTATATCTACCCGTATAAAAACAAGAAAAATATTGCAATTAATGTTTCGCCAACTTCCATTCTTCATCGATGAGTAGCGTTTTTAACTCGTCTTTGTGTACCTCGTACTCTCACAAACGTTCAACGGAAGACAGTTGACCAAATCACCGGCGGACATTTTCCTTGTGTTTCCACTTGTTTACTCTGAATTGTAGCAAGTAGACGAGTAGCGTTACCCAGTGTGTCTGCACTCTGTGCTGATACAAGGTATTCGAAGTTCAGCCCCAGTAGTCGCTTTCTGCAGATAGCACTTCGGACTTGGCAGTCATTATTTATGGAGCAATAGGAAGTTAACAGAAGCGTCTGCATAATAGTTTGAGTCACAGTGACTATATCATAGCCTACAAGACTAAGCCAGGTTATTTAGATTTCATCGTATTAGGTATGGAAGACCAGGTGCCACATATCAAATTGTTACCAACGTTAAACACAACTGTGTATCCTTATTCTTAACGAACATCATCTATTATTTCTTATTATACTGCCACATTCCTGTTCTAGTGCTGCCATGTCAAAAAGGTGTATAATTAGATATTACTAGGTAAAAATCTTTCTGAAGCCAAGATCGCATAAATATTTATTTTCGACAACCCGTTTCGACAGACTTTGCTGTCGTCTTCAGGTCTGTAGCACAGTATACATACAAGGACTATCTCATATCATGAATTACGACGTAATGAAGAGTTTTTGTTTGACATTACAAGAAACGGAAATTAAAACTGTGCATTTACATAGTTTCAAAATTTCAACGCACAATTTAGTTTTCGGTTTTTGTATTGTCAAACAAAGAGCTTTTTTGAGTCATAACTCATGATAGAAGATATAATACATGTATGTGCACCATTGTACGGACCTGACTGTCGAAATTGGTAGTTGAAAATAAAGAAATATTTATCATATATTGGCTTTAGGAAGTTTTTTACCAAGTAAAACAAATCACGGATTCTTACTTCTCAACAAGAGAAACTTCAATCTAGATATTACTTGCGTGGATAGTGCCACCTATTTTTGACCTATAATAGAAATACGATTTCTGCTTTCGAGGATGTTTGGGTTGAATTTGTAGTAACATTCAGTTACAACATCCCAACGAGAACTCTCTACAGAATAATGATTTTTAATTTCTACATTGCACGGATGGTGTATACAGAACAGCAAACTATTACTACTACATGAAGTGTGCTTGGATACCGCTTTAGGAATTTTATTTTACGAAACTGTGCTCTTGATTAAGAAGTGCTGCATCTTTTTACGGAAGCTGTTTGCCAGTGTCCTGCCTAGGGCTAGCTTCTGAGGTAATCAGTTGTCTGAACGCAATCGTCTTAACTCCACTGTTACTTCACGATAGCGAGGTCGCAAAATAGTAATGATATCAACTACGCGCGTGCCTGCTCGGGTGGGTCAAGGCTGAAAAACAGCGGAAGGACGCTGCTTCCCTTTACGCACCTGCGTTACCTCGTGTTCTCTGCGTACACACGCACCTGAGTCGTGAACCCACGCAGCGAGTGGCGTTCTCACGGACAACTCGTCAGCAGATGTATGCAAATACAGCTTGTCAGCCTGTCTCTTGTTGGCGCGAAGTCTTGGATCGTTGGCAGCATTCAGGGACACATTCGTTTGTCTCGAAGTAGACGTCAGCGTCGTATGTCTTCGATCCACTATGTATCACGTGTACCTCACAACATACCCCGTAACCAGAAATTTTCACCTCATCCTTCGCTGTAAATCGTTTTTGGGCAACACGATAAATAGCGCACCATGACTGCGATGCAGATCTTCACATTTGCATGCTTAATAAACCGAAACGAATGCGTGCGTGTGTAGTGCCTACTCCATATCGGAGTCATTAAGGTGTACAAAAATGGGCGAAGGATTGTACCGTGGTCTTCAAAGATATCACATCGGCCCTTCTTTAAGGTGTGTAATTGTACGAAATTTATAGCTGTCGAGCGGAAATTTGAATCCTGCTTTAAACACTACGCCATGTCGCTGTAGGGCAGGACGCAGACAGTCCATACGGGTTAATGTTAGCCGCGAATGTTGCAAAAGACAAGAAATATCACTCATCGGACGAAATTCATCCACGTCGTACTCCGCGAGCCACCTGATGGTGTTTGACGGAGTGTGGTTCTGTTCCATTCGCGAAGGGCGCATAAGACGAATGATTGTCGGTAAGCCTCTGTAATACTCGAATTTTCTCGTCGTGGTCATTACGCGATATTTATGGGGTAAGAAGAAATATGTTGTCCGACTCATCTTGGGAAATGATCTCGAAATTTCAACAGTAAACCCTTCCGTGGAGCACAACGTCTCTCTTTTAACGACTTCCAATGGAATTTGTTTAACATCTCGGTAACACTCTCGCATCGAGTAAATGGTCCAGTGACGAAACGCACCGCTCCTCGTTGAATCTTCCCCCTCTCTTCTATGAGTCCTACCTGGTAAGGACCTCATATTGCTGAATACTCAAGAATCGGTCAAACAAGCGCCTTATACGAGTTACATTTCCTTAAAATTCCTGGCATCTTTATTTCCTACTATCTGTCATACCACTTAAGGTCACTCTGGATAGTTACTGATAATTACTTTATGGCAGATATTGTTTCCAGAAGTTTCTCATCAATAGTGTGGTTCTACAGTATTGGCTTTCTTTTCCTATGTATGCGCAATAGGTTACATTTATTTACCTTCAGGGTCAACTGCCAAAGCCCGCACCATTCATCAATCCTTTGCAGATCGATACTGTCTTCCGGCAGTGCTGCTTTGTTATAGATAACCGCATCATATGCGAACAGTCTTAAAGGGCATCCGACGCTTTCTACTTGAGGATTTACACACATTAAATAACGGTCCTGTCATACTGCCTTGGGATACTCTGGAAGTTTCCTTAGTATCTGTCGATTTTGTTTTGTTACAAGCGAGGTGCTGAGTTACTGATTTTGCCTAAGATCAAAATCTCTTCTTCAAAGCCACTGAACGTTTCTCTCTTTGTTCTCCTTACGCTCATCTTCACTTCGTTCAACTCTTTTTGTCAGCTCGGTTTTGACGTCTCTTCAATCTGAGATGAAGCTCTCTTTATTTACGGAACAAAGCTGCTATTAAACCACGGTTCGTATTTCCCACCCGGTAAGGTCTTACTCTGAACACACTTTTCTAAGGCATATTTAAAGATGTCTTTGAACGTTTTCCATTCGTGCTCCACATCTTCGTCCTCATCACTGACTATTTGATGCTAAATACTTAGATATTCGGCAGTTTGTGTCCTGTCACTATTGCTAAGTAAAAAATCTTCCCATCTTTCTTATTTTTCCTTGTAAAACACGTCGTCATAGTTGCTGTCACAATCTCATAATCCTTAATACCTTCCACTACGTTAAATGATTCGATAAGTTCGGGTATCCTTTTTCCTAGGTCGTATAAGGCGTTAGCTTCACGAGTTGGTGCTCTTTCTGCTCAAAGTAATTTTCAGACGACATTCAGAATGTCACACGAATCCCCGTCTCTGGCACCAGCTTAGATAGCATGTCTCTCCTAATTTATATCTGTCAAGTTGAAGTCACCACCCTCCTCCTCTCCCCCCCCCCCTCTCCACCCCATCACAACAGCATGATCAGTAACATTACTAACTACGTTCTCTCTGAGGCGCTCTACCACTACAGACCATGATCCAGGCGGTCTATGAAAGCATGCGATTACCACTTTTACCGAACTTTGACGCTTAATGTCACCCAGTTTAATTCACATTCGGTTTCCATGATTAACTCTCTCGATTGCATTAAGTTCTTTACTGCAATAAGCACGCCGCCACCAGGGGCGACCAAGTTATCCTCAAGGTAAATATTCCAATCTAAACCTGGGATTTCGTTGCTATATACTTCCGGTTTCAACCAGCTCTCTGTTCCTAATACCACAAGAGTTGGAACTTCAATAGTGGAAACTATTTATTTACAGCTCGTACAAAATAGATAAGTATTTCAAAGTTTTACTGACCTATAAAGTAGTCACCAGCATTGTGTATAACTTGTTGCCAGCGATGTGGGTGTCTTGCCAGTTGTGTCGACAGTTCAAGCGGCGCGGTCTATTGCCCGACGAATTTGTAGCAGTTTTGCAGCGAATGCCGTTAAGTGTTTCCTTTAGTTTAGAAATCGAGTTGAACTTACGAGGGCTTAAGTCAGGGGAGTGCGGTAGGTGGTATAGCACTTAGCAGCCTCATCAGTCAAACAAATCAGTAACATCTTACTTGGGGCGTACTGAAGCAGGCTTGCTTCAAACAGAAATTGTATAACACGTACATTAACTGTCGATGGGAAATACGCTCCATATCGTCAAAGCATTCTAAGAATTGTTATTTTTAGGTACAACGAAATACTTGACTGAGGGAAAGTGGAGGCTCATGAGTCAGTTTAAGGAGGTATCATCTTAAAAATCTCTTCAGGTGCTGTGAACCGTTACCGAAATTGTTTCTTGTCTTTATCGTAGTTATCACATTGGTGTACATGTGAGATTCACATTTAAATTAAACATTCCTCTTCAGGTGTAGCCTAGTGCAAAATCTGTCAAAACCGTAAAATAATAATGTCCACCATCTCATGCAAAGGAAAATTCAACGTACATACCTGGAAATAGAGTACTCACAGTGCTGCGGATATGCCACCAAACGTTGACCATTGGTCATTCCAACTGGAAAAGTTTGTGGGATACCTTTCGTTCTGTAGTGCTTGCACGATGGATATTCCTCGTCTTATTCTGTGTGCCGTCACTGGATTCTGTGTGCCGTCACTGGATTCAGTGGCCAGTCTACATAGGACATTCCCCGTCAGAAAGTGAATCACGCTTGGGCTGGGACAGACCTGAAAACTGGGTAATGTGGCACAGGTCTTGAGTAAGAGGCCACGCCACTCGAATTATGTAAATGTTGGATCTGTTGACCTGTTGCTGCAGCTGTCGCTGTTGATTTATTAGCGCAGAATAATTGGAGCGTGCCGGAGAATGGTTAGTGCTCTGCTCGGCTCTTCAACAGTTTGTGCAAACGGCCTCGTTCCGCTTCGCGGTGCTAGCTTTCCCTCGGATGCTGGCAAGAAGCTACCGCCTACAACGTGTATATTGTTCATGTGCAGTAGGACTGTAATAACGGTGGTACACACATCCCTACGTTTACAATATAATACAAAAACAAAACTAGGTTATCATTGTTCATAATTTTGGGGGCCCACATTGAAACACTATACGTCTGGGTGCCCTTTGCCAGAACAAATTATGCTACAGGTCAGTATACGGTATTTAAAAAAAAATGCGTAAATTTGTTATGTATACAAATTTTTTTGTAATACTGTATACTGTTCTATAGCATAACAATAATTTGTTCTGGCTAAGGACACACACACACACACACACACACACACACACACACACACACACACACACACACACACACTATATAATTTTGCAGGCCACATATCCTGTGGATTCACATTGTGTGTCTTTTTATCCTTAATACAGTGGTTTCCATTGCCTTCTGCATCCTCGTGCCGATGCTTCCACCATTTAAGGGCAGTTTCCCAACTGCAATGGAAATACGTAGCTATCAAACACTATCCGCTCCTGTCTCTGTCCCCCTCTCCCTCTTTTTGACAAGACCATTGGCAGAACGCCGCCTTATACTGGAAGCCTAGGCCGCCAATAGTGATTACTTTTATTCATAATTCATGCAGCGTTTGGGAGGGAACCTACAACCCTGGAGGTGTTTATTACTAGTCAAAGACGCTACCCTAAACTACTTTGTTACTATTACTCTTGAATCTTACAAGCTGTTTCGCGACATTGTTGCTCGTAGAACGTTCTCAACTCCTTCCCGTGTGTTCAGCCGAAGAGAATCAGATTTTTAGATCAACATAGATCTCTGAGAAAATGTTACCTACTTACTGTTTAAGAGCTGTATTTAGGAGATGAAGTGGAAATCAGTCACTCAATTTGGAACCTTTAAGTAATTTCAGATGATTAATTTTTCTATTATCTTACTGTCACTGCCACGCGTTTCTGTCTTATAGCGAGACGTTCCCTCATCTACAACATACAAAAATCTGAAACACCCATCATTTGACTCTGTCTCGGAACGATTAATAAAACTCTTAATTGTCCCATCCGCTATTTGTTGCTTAACGAAGCAAAAGTGGTGGAATTCTGCTTCCCTTATATTGAAACTTAGGTAAATTTATCTCGCCTGTGTTACTGTCTTACATTCATACTTGAAAAAGTTCAGCCCCTTAGTTGAAGTCTGCGTCCCTTACTGCAATCGGGTCCCCTAGGTTAGAACTCTAATGTTCATATCTTTTGTTTGATCTGGGACACACCGGTGACGCACATTGGAAGGTTACGGTAGATCAATTTATTAGATATATTGAGAGAGGTGCAAAAACGCTTAGTGACAGCTAACATGAACCGGATGAGAAACTCAGTCAGCAAAGAATGCTAATGGAGGACAGTAATCCTTAGTAACTGCATTCTTTGTAGATCGGAGAAAATTTGTGACAATTCACAATATTTGGGAAACATCATTAATTCAGTTTTCTATGGGTGTCAACAGTGTAGGCCTAATAGCATAGTTTCAACACAATGCTTCAACTGACGTCTTCATCTGACGAGAACAAGTGGAAATCTTTGTAAAAACACTGCACCAAGATTGCACGTTTGGTAACTCAGAAAATACTGTGTACTGTAAGAGGAGGGTTAAAAACACGAGGTTATAGGGAACAAGCGACGTCAGAAGAGAATCAGAATCTTGAACCACGTGACTCTTCAACACAGGCCAATCAAGGTGCACAATTTGAACATCTACGGTAGCGTGTAGAGTTCAAATTACTGATAACGACCATTACCACCTCGACCACGAACACCTCAGTACAATGCAGATGGCGTCGAAACCATCGCGTAATGGAAAGCAGACGACCCGGCGACGTTATCGAATGCGATTTTTTCGACCTCCGTTATAGGGTGGAGAATTGTAGAGTTCCTCTTAATAGTTCAGGCATGCTCTACACGCAGGAGATAGTTACTAGGATAGCAGAATACGTGTGTGGTGCACACTTTTTTTTCTTTTTTTCAGGTCAGAGAAGCCCCTCCTCCCTTCGGATCAGAGAAATTGCCCGCCAAAATTGATGTTACATCAGCCACAAGGTTTTCAGAGAATGCTCGTCTGGGGATAGAATCTTTCAGTATGATGATAGCAAACTGCAGGTACATGCAAGGAGGGATCCCAGAATAAGTATCACTTACTGGAAGATACTATGCTCAGATACGAGGGTTGGAACTTTAATACTGACAACTATTTATTTACAGCTCGTACAAAATAGATACGTGTTTCAAAGTTTTACTGACCTTCAGAGCAGTCACCAGCATTGTGTATAACCCGTTGCCAGCGATGTGGAAGTCGTAGGATACTCTTAGCAGTGCAAGTTGTGTTGACAGTTCGAGCGGCGCGGTCTATTGTCCGACAAATTTGTAGCAGTTCAGAAGCAAATGCCGTGAAGTGTTTCCTTCAGTTTAGAAATCAACTGGACTTACGTGGGCTTAAGTCAGGGGAGTGTAGTAGGTGGTATAGCACTTAGCAGCCCCCTCAGTCAAATCAGTAACAGCTTGCACTGTACGTGCTTGAGCGTTGTCCTGCAAAATGACGGTCAGGTCCTGCAGAAACTGTCATCACTTGTCTCTATGCTATTCAGTTTTGGAACACATCCTACGACCATTTCGCTACTGGCGCACACGACAGACCGACAGATTACTGTCGCAGCAGGAAGACACTTTCAAAAACGATTATTACAATTTTTTTTATATCATCTGAAGATGATGTAAGGACTCCGATCATCATCATCATCATCATCATCATCATCATCATCATCATCATCATCATCATCATCATCATCATCATCATCATCATCGGCAGAGTGGCATCAACCAGCAGGACAATGCAACGCGCGAAATAGCTTGCAGTGTACGTGCGTGGTTCGAAGAACACAATGGTGAGTCAACCGTACTGCCCGGGTTTCCAGACTCCCCAGATCTGAAGAACTTGTGGGACTACCTGGACCGAGCTGTTCGCGCCATGGATTCTCAACCGAGAAACAAAGCGGAGCTTGGTTCTACATCCCTGTCGGTACCTTCCAGAAACCCTGACTCTTCCTGCACATCTCTCAGAGGTCTACGCTACGAAAGTTGGTTATTGAGGATTCTGACAGGTGATCACATTGTGACCAGACAGTGTACTTAGAACAAATTTATTCGAAATATAAACATCATTTCTCCATCGAACTGTGTTCATATTTCAGCGATCAACTACCTTAACATTAGAAACACTAGTACTTCAGCTACTTGCAGGTTAAAACTTTGCCGTACACGTGTACCTGTTACAGGAGATGTCTCCCAAGCGCCAGTCTCGCAATGGAAGCAATACTGCTCTTGTCACTGTAGTTAGTTGCGCCCTCTTTCAAGCACCCAAACATTTCCAGAGCCGCTTCTCTTCCGATGACAATTGTTCTCTCGCGAAGTTCACCGCCATTATTTTCACCTGTGGTTGAAGCGAGACGCTGGTCGTTGCCCAGCAACAGGAGCCCGCATCGACAATGGGAGCGCTCCGTCCCGTCCCTGCGGAGGCGTCGGTGAGCTGGCGGGCGGCTGCTTACGCAACGAGGCGGCGGTCAGCCTGCTCCCGCCGTCGCCCCCGCCGCCCCCAAACACAGTCGCACGAGCAGCGGCACCGGCACAGCTTTCACTCACCGCCCACACTGTCTTTTCTTAGTCATACATCATTACTGTAGCGCTCCACTTTGAACAGAAGCTCGTTGTCTCATAGCGGCTTGGGTCAGATGCAGATAAACTTCTACCGGAGAAAATTGGAAAATTATTCTTCCAACATACATAGGTCACAAATTCACTTGCGGGGTAATGGTTGTCCACGACAGTAGACCACGAACGTTGTTTCAAAGGCGACAGTGTCCTCAATACACTGACGGAGGTGGAAAGTGTTACCCAACGAGGCACTAGTCAGGTATTTATCTAACTTTGTGCACATGTTCATCACACAATGCGTATTAAATTATACTCGCCACATAATGATTCCAGGAGTTGGAGAGGTTTAAAGTCGCTGATCCCCGTGACTTTTCACTGGGTCGTCCACAGACGCATTGGCTTCGATCTGATAGATACGAACAGTTACGCAAACCAAAGTTTATTTTTCCATTTTAGTATGGGACATACGCTGAGGTGACGAAAGGCTTGAGATATCTCCTAATAGCGTATCCTACTCCCATTTGCCAGACGTGGCGTGGACTCAAGCAGTTCGAAGTACCTATGTAAAATTGTCGACGAATATGTATATGTGTAGTAAGGTAAGGAGTAATGAATAGTGGTTAGGGACTCTTGACTTGTGAAAGAGGATGTTGGAAACCAAGAATCGTACTTTAAGAGTTATGAAATGTGTGTGTAAATGCGTGAATGTATCACAATGCCAACGAACATTTTTTTGGGCACTGTCATATCAATAGGATTTTGTTTCTACAGATTTGTAACCCTCATTCTTGACCTGTGAAATATTTTATATGAGACTGTCACTGTAGCAAACTGGTGTAAATATTTCGGTAAGAAAGCCAAGTGACCTTGTCGTAATGCGTCTTGAACGGCCAGCTGTGCGTCGCCTGGAAAAAAGCCATTAGTGCCTTTCGGAAGCACAGGTAGAAAAAAAAAAAAGGGAAGCTATTCTCTTCGCTATTGAAATTTCCTTGTTGATAGCATACTGTGGAGCTCGTAATTTATGATATTTACTGAAATGCCTAATGAAACGATGAGAAACATTTCATGGCTATTGTCTTGCTAGTTGAGAAAAATGCCATATGGCTTGCTTTATGTATTTATTTACACATTTTGTTTAATATCAAGTTTCTAGCTGCAATGCAGCATTGGTTAAAATAAAATTTAACATATGTACTAATGTTGTTATTTTTGCCTACAGATCCAGTCAATAAGAAATTTATGATTTACCTCCAGGAAAATGAGGGCACATAAATAGACATTTCCCTTCACAGGAATTGCATAGATAATTTCTTTACGATTTGGTAACTTATCTGCTAGTGTAAGTTCTCGTGATGCATCACTCTAGTGGTTAAGATGTGACATAGGTATTAGACATGGCCATTTTTACTGTAATATTTTTTCTGCTTGAGCTTTGTCATGTTTAGATATAAGTGCATTTGCTGCAGATGTTTGCCAGGCATAGTGTTATTGAATTTGACTTTGTATTATTCTGTTAAGCCAGTTTTACTAATGATTTATTTTTATTGTTTGCTGCACATTGCCTTAGATTAGTTGTAATATTACAATTGCTTTGCTAATTTCTTAATGCTGCTTGCTTCGCAAATCTGCGTTTTTTTCATTGCTGTTTATATTAATTGTTTTATGTGATGCTGCATTGCCTCGTCCCTTGGTATATATATCTGAGCTCAGTAGATTTAAGTTAGCTTAAGAGGGGTAGACTATATAAGAAACTGACTGTGGAGAATAGGTAAAGAATCCATTGAGAAGTTATATGAAAACGATTTGGGCCAAAATGAGTATTGCACAATGAGAAACAATTATTTTGAAAGAAATATGAATAGAATACAGGAAGGAGGTATAGATAGGACTTTTTGGGAATAATGATGAATGAAGGGAGATCTCCCAGAAGCAAAGAAAGTTTTGTTTGCAAAATACTGCAATGAAACAAACCCTGTCCTTTCCTTTTGTGTTATCCCACTATGTGTTTGGGTACCCGTGTGCAATTATGTTCTTCCTGTCTTTATATGTTTATTTGATAAGACTTATGTTGTAGAATTTTTCTAATACTCAGCTACATTCACTATGATGAGGAATACTGTTATCCTCAAATATACTTTGCATTAATAATATGGTATTTTCTTTGTAAAGATGTTTAGACATTATGTATTCTGTTTTGTTTTAATGCTCATGTGTGAAGTTGATGTTTCGCAAGTTATTCTGATCTTTTATGTATGTACTTACGTCATAATTCCTGTAACACTGATGTATATGTTTATTTCTATTCTGTTGTAAAGCCTGTACTACAAATGTTATCTGTATTGTTATGTTCTTTAATGATGTATTTTGTACCTTTGTAATTGTATTCTCATGTTATAAAATTGTAATTGTCACCAGTTCATGGTATTATTAACTTTTAAGTTCCATTTCACTGCACATGTTTCTGTTGGTCATAGTATATGGACAATATGTGAGAAGTAGGGACTGTTAGTGTTTGCATGTGTGTTAATAATTCAGCAAGGGACTGGATAACAGCATTGCTGGTTCTAAGGACACTTCCAAAAAACTTTGTGAGTGCACAAGTGGTGGTTATGGACTTGCTATATTATCCGCAAGACTCTTCAATGGTGATTGTGCACCTGCACAGTCGCAACGGATGGCTGCTAGCCATCTCTACAAGGACTACAGTGGGTCTACACCTTTGATAACTCACCAATACCATTATTTCTACAAGGACTGCAGTGGGTCTACACCTCTGGTGGCCCACCAATACCGTAATCTCTACCAGGACTACAGTGGGTCTGCTCTGTGATGACCTACCTACCAATATTCTTCAAAACGTCGAATGACTCTGCTGTGGGTTTGCTCTGTTGTGGCCCATTACCTGTCTGAATGTCAAGAGTCAGCACTGTCTTTCCGTTGGAAGGACAACACTACTTCTTCAAGACTGTATGGAAATCCACTACTTCTGTGTGCAATTTCTTTTACTAATGAGACTTTGTGAAAAAAAACTGCAATTACTACTATGATGAATGATCAGGACTGTCTTTATGGACTGTGAGAAAATTTTAGCTTTTGACCAACATTGTGTAAATAAGTGTGTGCATTTGATATCTTTGTTATTGTAATTATGAAAAAATTTTTCAAATCATTATTGGCCACTGCCCAAAAATATTTTGTAAAATTTTTTGTGGGGAGCATGGGGGCTATGTAAGTAGGCTGTTTATGTTTTCTTATTGGCAACGTTACGTAGCGCTCTGTATGAAAATCACTGGCTGTGCTGTGTGCAGCCTGTGGCTAGTTTGCATTGTTGTCTGCCATTGTAGTGTTATGCAGCGGCAGCTGGATGTGAACAGCGTGTAGCGTTGCACAGTTGGAGGTGAGCCGCCAGCAGTGGTAGATGTAGGGAGAGAGATGGCGGAGTTTTGAAATTTGTCATGAACTGCTATATATATTGTGACTATTAAGGTAAATACATTGTTTGTTCTCTATTAATTCTTTCATTTGCTAACTATCCCTATCAGTAGTTAGTACCTTCTGTAGTTTGAATCTTTTATTTAGCTGGCAATAGTGGCGCTCGCTGTATTGCAGTAGTTCGAGTAATGAAGATTTTTGTGAGGTAAGTGATTTGTGAAAGGTATAGATTAATGTTAGTCAGGGCCATTCTTTTGCAGCGATTTTTGAAAGTCAGATTGCGTTGCGCTAAAAATATTGTGTGTCAGTTTAAGCACAGTCGTGTACAATTGTTGTAAGGGGACGTTTCACCTATAGCCGACTACATTTGCGAAAATGTTGCCGGTGCAGGATTATGTGAACGAACTAACTTCCCGATGAGATTCAAGTCGGGTGATCACGGTGATGACATCATTCGCTCCAACTGTACACAATCAATCGTGAACAGTTGTAGCCCGGTGAAATGACATCGTCCGTCAGGAACATGAAGTTCATGAATAGCTGCGAAAGGTCTCCAAGTAGCCGAACGCAACCACTTCTTGTCAGTGATCCGTTCATTTGGACCAGAGGGCCCAGTCAATTCCATTTAAAAACAGGACACGCCATTACGGGGCAGCCATGTCCGTCCCCGGTAGCTGAGTGGTAAGCGCAACAGAATGTCAATCCTAAGCCCCCGGCTTCGATTCCCGGCTGGGTCGGAGTTTTTGTCCGCTCAGGGACTGGGTGTTGTGTTGTCCTAATCATCATCATTTCATCCCCATCGACGCGCAAGTCGCCGAAGTGGCGTCAAATCGAAAGACTTGCACCCGGCGAACGCTCTACCCGACGGGAGGCCCTCGTCACACGACATTTACATTTTATCACCTTACATGGTGCCTTGTTGACAGCTAGGGTCCATTGCTTCTTGGGACCTGCGCCACACTAACCATACCAACAGCTCTTACCAACTGTAATCGTGACTCATCTAACCAGGTTACAGTTATCAGCCGTCTAGGGTCCAACAGATATGGTCACAATCCCATTAACGTCGCTGTCGGGATATTGTGCTGTAAGCACACTCTTTCACCACCTGCTTCTACAGCCCATTAACGCCAAATTTCGACGCGCCGTCCTATCGGATACGTTCGTCGTACGTCCCACATTGATTTCTGCGGTTATTTCACGCAGCACTACTTCTCTGTTAGCATTGATAATTCTACGCAAACGCAGCTACTCTCGATCGTTAATTGTGGGCCATCGGCAACTGCATTGTCCGTGATGAGAGGTAATGCCTGCAGCGTCGTATTTTCGGCAAACACTTGACACTGGATCTCTGAAACATTGAACTCCCTAACGATTTCCAAAATGGAATGTCCCATGCATCTAGCTCCAAGTATCACTCCGCATTCAAAGTCTGGTTCTTCCCGGTGTGCGGCCGTAATCATGTAGGAAAAATATTCACGTGAATCGCCCGAATACAAATGATAGCTCCGTCAATACACTGCCCTTTCACACCGTGTGTACGCGATACTATCGCGACCTGTGTATTTGCATATCACTATCCTATGACTTGTCACCACAGTGTATATAGAATGAGATTTTCACTCTGCAGCGGAGTGTGCGCTGATATGAAACTTCCTGGCAGAGTAAAACCGCGTGCCGGACCGAGACACGAACTCAGGACCTTTGCCTTTCGCGGGCAGGTGCTCTTCGCAGGAGAGCTTCTGTAAAGTTTGGAAGGTAGGAGACGAGATACTGGCAGAAGTAAAACTGTGAGGACGGGGCGTGAGTCGTGCTTGGGTAGCTCAGCTGGTAGAGCACTTGCACGCGAAAGGCAAAGGTCCCGAGTTCGAGTCTCGGTCCGGCACACAGTTTTAATCTGGTAGGAAGTTTCACAGTGTATATAGTTTACGGATTGAAGCCGTATTGTCAAAGGTTTTGCATCATTCGGCGATAACGACTAGATGTTTATATACCGTGATGTATTCGTCTACATATGGTTTCTATATCCGCTGTTATATAGACGCGGCTGCGCAGTGAAATGGTTTGCGATTTTAGTTTTCTTACAGTGGAAAGCATGTGGCTACATGTGTTCTTTTATTATGATGCTATATCATAATAGGATGTTTGCTTGTTCTCAGATATAATGGATATGCTTTATATACTTAAGTTCAACGACATGTACGTCGTGCTTTTGCGGTTACATACAGGTGTCAACGAGAAGTTGATCTTCGGTCTCGTAACTTAGAAAATATTTCTTGTGCTTCCACTATTTTTGGGGTTCCTGACAGTTTTTTTTAACACTTGTACCCCGTCTGCCTGTCACATCGTAATGCTGAACATTGTTTCAGACTGCTGTTCTGATGACGCGTCGCACACATAGGGAAATGTGGACGGATCTGAGAAGCCACATTATTTGTTTCTGTGCGCCTTTGGTTTATTCACAGGCCGTTAATAGACTAGTAAATTCTTTTATTCGTACGGAGCTTGAATCCGATCAATATTATCCTTACTCTGGCATCACACACTACACCTACCATGGAGCTTTGTCTATTACATACTGCATTATTCTGTCTTTTACATTTAGATACGATGTAAGTATGGTTTCCTAGTGGTTTATCATGCAAGTTTACTTTTTGTAGCTTACTGCTTTTACTGATCCATTTTTAGAGTGATAATTTTATTTTTACATGTATCTTATGTTTGGTAAGTATGGTGTCAGCGATAAACGGCGCATCGGAAAATCGAGGCCTCATCCCAGCTTTCAGTAATCTGTTCGCAACAGTTCGAGGTGACACGTTAACTGTAACGTCCGTCCCGACTCAAACTTTTGTCATTCGTCCATCTGCCAAACCCAGTCTAACAGTTCTACGGTCTTCTCGTCGTGTAGTCCTGGAACAACTAATATACGCTCATCTTGTCGGGTTATTGTCCTAAGTCCTTCTCGTCAATCCTAGTTCTGCAGTCATTCCACTACAACTAACAGCCCGTGCGAGATGTTGGTATGATGCTCCCATGTCCCTTATGCCAATGACTCGTCCTTTCCGGAAGTTAGAAAGTTGACGGTAAGTTGCAAGTGCACATTCTCTCTGGCTGCTATGGTGTGGTCCAAAGGGTTCAAATGGCTCTAAGCACTATGGGACTTAACATCTTAGGTCATCAGTTCCCTAGACTTAGAACTACGTAGACCTAACGAACCTAAGGACATCACACACATCCATGCCCGAGGCAGGATTCAAACCTGCGACCGTAGCAGCCGCTATGGTGTGATGTCCACCTCCAACATCTCAGTAATTGATTAATTTATGTTAATACATGAACACCGCATAGTGACTATTGATTGTACATGCAGGTCGAAACCCTACAACAACCTACTATTTTCTCATGAGTCCGAAATGAAAGCGGTAAAAAGATTTGCAGCAACAGAATCGATACATATATATAATTACATCACGTATTCTGTGTTCAATTCATGCAAAATTATTTGAAGACTGTATTCTGTGTCGTCGAAACAAGACACAGCAAACGCAAAAGTACCACAGGCGCAAAGCTGCGAGCTGGTGCCGGTGCCATTAGAGACCCGCCACTTGCGCGAGTTCTACCAGCGCCACGGGCGGCGTTGAGGATGAAGATACCGACTGCGTCTCGGCCGATTGCCGGCCGAATACAATCCGTCAATGAGCGGACGACAAGCCTACGAGGATGATAGATAGAAGCCTACGCGGATGATAGATCAGCTCTCGTCCACTTGGCTATAGATCATAGTCCACGGCTCACTTGGACAGGGAACGTCGTTTAGTGAACAGATAGCTGATAGCTGTAAATTGCATTTGTTATGTACTGTAAAGTTTACCTACTATTATTTGCCCTTAGTCACTGAGGGCCTTTCTTTTGTTACATTGCAAGCAGTATTGCAGACTTCATTATTCAACGAGTCACAAAGATAAGTAAACCTTTTGAAGCCATTTGTGAGACTTTGTTACTAATTTGTTGGAGTGTTATAGAACCTACGGTCTGCTATCCTGCTACCTGACCCTGGGGCAGAGCTGTGTGGTAGTGGCAGGGAGCTACTGCATCAGAAGGCGTTTCACGAATGCACAAACTCGGCCTCCACAGCAGTACCGACGAGGCCTTTACAAAACTGGCGACGAAGGACTACAAAACTGTCTACTTCATCTTAGGGTACCAGACGAGCCAGATAGATTAAGCAACAAAAGTATCAGGACCATGGTATTTCAAACATTTTTGTGACACGTCTAGTACCGTATTAGAAATATATAGTCTTTGAATCGATTTTGCATTAATTTTATGAAGTAGTCATATAGCTATACACAACTTTTGACATTACTGGAATATATAGTAATAGAAATGTTGCTCCGGCGCGGTAGAAACCCAGCTGCTCCAAGGAACTGTTCTCGTTGCCACTAATCATTACGAACCACCTCTGGCACAGTGCTTCATCCCGTGTTCAAAGACAGTATCAATGTACAAAACTGTTTCCTTTGTAACAGACTGAGGAAATTCGTTCTCATTCACAGGAAACTAAATGCACGCTACCGCAGTAGGACCGGAATTATTAAAGGATTATGTTGTAAAATGCCAACAGCCTTGCCGCAGTGGTAACACCGGTTCCCGTCAGTGACCGAATTTAAGCACTGTCGGGCTGGGCTAGCACTTGGATGGGTGACCATCCGATCTGCCGAGCGCTGTTGGCCCTTGTGAGGCAAACTGAGGAGCTACTTAATTGAGAAGTAGCGGCTTCGGTCTCGGAAACTGGCATACAGCCGGGAGAGCGGTGTGCTGACCACATGCCCCTCCATATCCGCATCCAGTGACGCCTGTGGGCTTAGGATGACACGGCGGTACCTTTGGGCCTTCTGGCCTGTGCGGGAGGAATTATGTTGTAAAATCCAACTTTGTTATGTAGGACCGTTTTAATTTCAGTCTAAGGAAGACTGATAACATTACCTGTTCTGATAACATTACCTGTTAACATACCCTGGTTACTGGGAACTGGTTGAAACCAGTAGTTACACGGTTTTTAGGCTTAAACGGGAAATGAAAAGTGACAGAGAAAAGCATTAGCAATCACAAAACGCAGATACAGACTTCAGATGACCCTCAGATAGCGCATGATGAACGTTGCAGGTTCTAACCGACTAGCAATCTCCAGTAGCAGCACGAGATCGAGAATACCAATCTCTGAGACCTTGTGTACGCCACTCATGAAGCACGCTGTTACGGCGCTCTCGCAGAGGCAGTAATCACGATTAATGGCATCGCGGCCCGGCCCCGAGCGCTGCGGTCTGCGCAGACGGTAACTCGGCCGCCGGGGTCGCGGGACTGGACGGAATGGAAGGCGAATTGCAGCCCTGCTCTCGTCGCCGGTCGTCGTCGCTTGTTTATGCGTCATGCTCGAGAGGCTGCGTGGCCTGCCCGGCGGCCAGGATCCTGTCCCGCGCTGTGCAGCGATTTCTGGCCGTGTTCCGCTTGCTGTTGCCAGAGGACTGTCCTGACCAGGTTGTCAACACACCCGTCGCTGCAGTGCTGACGTCGACACATGTACTTCCTCGATAAAGGCGGCTGCACCGCTGATAATTAAAACTGCAGCACAATTGAAGTGCCCTGCTGGCAAAAGTCGCACTGACACGTTTCAATAACCAAATGATTAGCGTTTCAGTGAAACCATACGAAGTTGGTAGCACTACATGCCTAACACACGAAAGGATTACTCAACGTAATTAATTAAAACTTCCGGGCTGAATTGCCGTGGTCCATGTATGAAACTACTTCTCCTTCCTGACGTTTCGTTGCTTACTGCGAGCAACATCTTCCGAGGTGAGTCAGCGACTGGCTGCTAGGCGCTGGGCCGGCCAGTGGGGCCGAGCGGTTCTAGGCGCTTCAGTCTGGAACCGCGCTGCTGCTACGGTCGCAGGTCAGAATCCTGCCTCGGGCATGGATGTGTGTGATGTCCTTAGGTTAGTTAGGTTTAAGTAGTTCTAAGTTCTAGGGGACTGATGACCTCAGATGTGAAGTCCCATAGGGCTCAGAGCCATTTGAACCATTTTTTTGCTAGGCGCTGGAGGTCCCGCTTATATAGAGCACTTAGATGGCGCCACCACTCATCACGTGATTTCGACTTTAAAACAATCTCCGACTAGTGCCATCTCTCTCGATTACAGCTAATCGATTGTCATTTCGTTGGTGCGAAGCCGACCGCCATATCTTGTCTAGTTATAATCATTTTTTATTAAAATTATTGTTGTGCTTGTAGATCTCTATAGCTTCTCTATACATGCGGGTATAATAACGTGAGGTCCAGCTATCACGTTTGTTTCACTAAATTTTATTCGGTGATTACCGTATCTGGAAACGTGTTCTGCTACAGCTGATTTGTCAGTTTGTCCCAATCTACAGGTCCTTTTGTGTTCCGTTAGGCGGGTATTAACACTACTTTTAGTTTTTCCAATATAAACCATGTCACAGCCACACGGAAATTTATACACACCTGAGGTGGCCAACGGGTGTCGTGCGTCTTTCACCGATCTTAAACTTTCACTAATTTTCTTGGTAGGTTGAAAGATTGTCTCCACTTGAAACTTCGCCAAAAAAAATACCAAGAAAATTAGTACTGATTACGTAGGAGTTTGGGCGATATGAGTGTATCCGCACTGACACAGACCCCAAGGAGCCTATCGCGCTCTGACAGAAATGTACATATCTTAGTGCTGTCTATTCTGTCGGATACATTCACATATATACATTTCAGTCGGTACAGGCCTAAGGCCTAATCCGTAACTGGTGTTTACGTTTATCATTCTGTTGTGGAATCTATGAGTTCAAGAGGACGATACTCAACATCATCCAAGGCATCATCGACAACACGCAACTAGCGCCCGAGAGGGCATATACTTTGATCGGCCGTGAAGAATTGCACAGCCACTTAACGCTCCTTGAGTCGGTAAACGTCCTTGTTTGCAGCAAGACAAGTACCCACATGAATAGCGCGATGAGGTATGGGGCACCACGGACTGCGCCCAGAAGCAAAACTGGTAACAGTATTGGCACCACGTGTAGTCTTTTCGAACTGGTCCTAGCTCTGCGCACAGTATCACGAATGGCATATCTATGCTTGGAGGCTGTGATAAGAAGAACGTTGTCATGGTGCTTTTTCCATCGCCATCCAGGCGAGTTAATGGCATGAGGTGCTTCCGAATATAACACGATAACCCTGGTTCGCAGAGCTGATTATATAGCCAGCACCCGCCTATATTTCTGCTGTGGTAAGTATCCTGGAAATCTACATTACATTATCTTTCAACAGTGTAACCAGAGATCTCATTGTGCCAGTCCTACCACGATACAGACTGTGTTCGACCGTTGTCAGTACGCTCTCCAAATCTTCTACTCACTGAAAACATTTGGTGCTGGATCGCTGAGACTGGTTGGGTGGTTAGTTGGGGGTAAAAAAATGCGAAGTCAAGAGTGAGTTCAAAAATGGCTCTAAGCACTATGCAACTTAACATCTAAGGTCATCAGTTACCTAGAGTTAGAACTACTTAAACCTAACTAACCTAAGGACATCACACACATTCATGCCCGAGGCAGAATTCGAACCTACGACCGTAGAAGCAGTCCGGAATCGCGCGACTGCTACGGTCGCAGGTTCGAATCCTGCCTCGGGCATGGATGTGTGTGATGTCCTTAGGTTCGTTAGGTTTTAAGTAGTTCTAAGTTCTAGGGGACTGATGACCTCAGCTGGTAAGTCCCATAGTGCTCAGAGCCGTTTCAACCATTTGAACTGTCTGAGACTAAATCCCTCTCCTTCCAACTGGAAGCCCAGAGTCTTAGCCACTTACCCAATACTTTCAGTAAAAGACAGATGCCCAGGATTGAATTGCCAACTTCTGCTGAATGACAAACTTAGCGAGTGCTAAGTCATGGGTGAAATAATTTCATGTCCCTATCTATGATCTATTCATAATTTAAAAATATAGTCTAGAGCTTGGGTTCTATTCCCTTCGATCTGATGACGGCAATATACATTAAAGCGCCAAAGAAACTGGTATAGGCATGGATGCGTATTGAAATACAGAGAGATGTAAACAGCCAGAATACGGCGCTGCGGTCGGCAACTCCTGTATAAGCCAACAAGCATCTGGCGCAGTTGTTAGATCGGTTACTGCTGCTACTAAGGCAGGTTATAAAGATTTAAGTGAGTTTGAACGTGGTGTTATATTCGACGCACGAGCGATGGGACACAGCTCCTCCGAGGCAGCAATGACGTGGGAATTTTCCCGTATGACCATTTCACGAGTGTAGAGTGAATACTAGGAATCCGGTAGAACATCAAATCACCGACATCACTGCGGCCGGAAAAAGATGCTGCAAGAACGGGACCAGCGACGACTGAAGAGAATCGTTCATCGTGACAGAAGTGTAACACTCCCACATATTTCTGCAGATTTCAATGCTAGGCCATCAGCAAGAGTCAGCGTGCGAACCACTCAACGAAACATTGATATGGGCTTTCGGAGCCGAATGCCCACTCGTGTACCCTTGACGACTGCACGACACCTCGCCTGGGCCCGTCAACACCGACAATGGACTGTTGATGATTGGAAACATGTTGCGTGATCGGACGAGTCTAGTTTCAAAATGTATACGGGTATGGAGACAACCCCACGAGTACATGGATCCTGCGTGTCAGAAGGGAACTGTTCAAGCTGGCGAAGGCTCTATAATGGTGTGGGGCGTGTGCAGTTAGAGCAGTATGTCTGGATAAGACTCTGACAGGTGACATGTACATAAGCATCCTACCTGATCACTTGAATCCATTCATGTCCATTGTGAATTCCGACGAACTCGGGCAATACCAGCAGGATCACTCCACATGTCCAGAATTGCTACAGGGTGGCTCCAGGAACACTCTTCTGAGTTTAAACACGTCCGCGGCCACCAAACTCCCCAGACATTGTTACTGATCTTAACTGGCATGTTCAGAAGAGGTCTCTACCCCCTTGTACTCTTTCGGATTTATGGACAGTCCTGCAGGATTCAAGGCGTCAGTTCCCTCCAGCACTACTTCAGACATCAGTCCAGTACATGCCACTTAGTGTTGCGACACTTCTCTGGGCTCGTGGGGCTCCTACACGATACCAAACAGTTGTAACAGTTTCTATGTCTCCTGAATGTAGATATAAACGATGTTAAAATAGAGGTGGTATTAGTCAAAACTGGAAGAAAAGTTCCTATAATCTTATGTCCAGAAACCAATCCCCTTTTGAGTTGTGTGTCCTTTGATTCCCATCTGCTACTGAGTAGAAGCAAACGCCATTGGCAGTACTGCATGTGGTTACAATGCATTCTGACGGATCCTTCACCCCCTTTTTCGCAGTGTTTCCAATACATTTGGCTGCATTGGACACTCGCTTCTGTAACGTGTGCACATTGATGAGCTGGGCATACAGCAGTAATGTCTCCATAACCAGAAACAACTGATTCAGGTCAGGTGTACAGGTCATGCAGCTGAACGTCCTCGACCAATCCATTGCCCATGAGACAACTGCGGCGAGGTGCTGTTGGAGGATCCGTACTAAATGAGTTGGCGTCTCGTCGTGCACCAGCTAGTATCGTGTTCCTGCAAGTGTAGCCTTCTCCAGTAGCGATGGTACTTTGTCGCGCTCTTTGGTGAAGTGTATAGCTCTATTAGTGTTACGACAATTCCTGCCCACAAATTTATACTGCAGCGGTCCGGATGCCTCATTCCACGACTGGTCGAGGATTTGCATCTGCCCACGAGTGCATACTGTGGAAATGTGTCTTGTGAATCCTACGTCTTTAAATAAATTACTAGTCACAAGAAGAACAGGCCATATCTCAAAAGGCATTCGTTTCTGAACGTGTAATTATAGGAACGTTTCTCCGTTTCGTCCAATACTACTACTGTAGGAATATGTGACACACTGCTCTGAACACCACATATGCAAAAGATGAAATCTCAAGAGCACTTTGCTTGTAAATGACGTCAAGTTGTAAACTGTTGTTGAGAAACTAATTTTCCACACATGAATTTATCCCTAATAAGGGTCGTTGAGCTCCATGGTTGTGGATTAAATTTGTGGGAGAAAAACAGCAACCTGTTATATTTGTAGCAATTTTCCTCACTTTTTTGCCGACTGTAAATTACAATAAAACATTTTGTAGCTCCGGAATTACCATTAAAATTTTGAACAGTACAGGAATGTAAGATGCGAGTGAGCCAAACAGCGTAAGAGCTGAGGACTTACAGCTACATATTTCCTGATAAGAATTCATGGCCGAATAAATTAACATCATCGTGGAATTTTAAATAGTATTAAAGACTTTTTTTGAACACTGGTAACGTTACAGACATTTAACGAGGTACGACGCCTGTGTAAAGCGTTTCTTTTACTGTCCAACACCGGGGAATAAATTACTAGCTTCATGTCAAGATAAATGTGCACTAAAGTGTAACAACAAATTACACGGGGAACAAAATGTCCCCTCGTGACAGGTCTGGAATCTTGAAAGTACTAAGAACTCGACGACGACATAAGGCTGTGCGGAAAACGAGCCGTCACGCGCCGCTGACAGCTCAGATAAGCGACCGGCCGCGCCAGCCGTCAGCGCGGAAGCGACTGCTGCAGATACCGCACGGACGGCCGCACTGGCTCGTCTTCGATGACGCGATCATCAACACAGAGGCGACGAAACGAAGCGATTACGCAGTCACATGTCATCGACAGGCTTGTGTGCTATCGCCGGTTTTTTATCTTCTCTCGCCTTTGACACGTACAGACTAGAAGCCACACTACTAGAAATGAGACAAATTGCAAAATATGTCTTAAACAAGTACTGTATTACCACAGCGCATGTGAAAAACTCTAGCATATACTAAATGTGCAGTTATTTCTCTTTCTCACACTCCCCATTTTATTCGCAGGTTGTGGATTTATCGTTAGTTACTATTAATGTCAACTGCAGTTCCGCGATTGAATTTCAGGTTTTGAATTTAGGATTGGGTTGTTTGGGGAAGGAGACCAGACAGCGAGGTCATCGGTCTCATCGGATTAGGGAAGGATGGGGAAGGAAGTCGGCCGTGCCCTTTCAGAGGAACCATCCCGGCATTTGCCTGGAGTGATTTAGCGAAATCACGGAAAACCTAAATCAGGATGACCGGCAACGCGATTGAACCGTCGTCCTCCCGAATGCGAGTCCAGTGTCTAACCACTGCGCCACCTCGCTCGGTTTTGAATTTAGGACCATCACTTAATGTATCCGTCAGATAGTGTGGAATCAAAGATTCTCGGTCACGAAGGGAGACAGCAACATAATTTACAGGATATTCTGACTATAAACTTAATAAACAAATGAGTGAATAAAACGCGGAAACAATTGTGAGAGATGAGAAGATATGAATGAATAATACATTACAGAGGAAAGTTGTCAACTACTGTGAAGAACCCTTACACAAAATAGTGTGGCACAAGAAAACCTTTCAACTTACTACATTTGGAGAACTGGAAATTATCAATAAATTCTTCAGTACTGCTGGTAGTTTATTGAAAATAAAATCTGATGAATAGCGTGCAGCTTTATGTACACGCTTAAGAAAACGTTATCTAAGTGTAAATTCTCTTTCTGTCTAGGATTCGCTGATTGAGTGTCTCAGTTTCTTCTGAATGACTCATTCCTGTCAACAACAAATTTCATGACAGAGTATGTACAGAGATGGAAGAGCTAGAGCTCAGAAACCTGAACAATTGCAAACACCAAGTTCGCAAACTGACGCTGAACATCCGCCAGATAGCTGTTATGGAGGACTGAGAATATTATTGGTTCGTGCACAGAACTGCCGCAAAATATGGTACCATAGGAGAAAAGCAATGAACGCAAGCAAAGTAAACAGACTTTCCCGTTTCAGTGTCAGAAACAGCTGAGAATATTCTTAGAGCAGAAACAGCACCACTCAGTTTCTGCGTAAGATCTTGAGAGTCATATTTCCAAGAAAGTTTTTCATCCAACTTCCGTCCTATGAATTTAAAATGACAGATTTCACTGACTAACCACTTTCGCCTTTACAAGTGTCCGTGTTAGACACTATATGCATAGCGTTTTGTAGCAGCTAATTGTTAGTACGTTCTCTGAAAGCCACGTACAGATGTTACCGGCTACTCTGTTAGCTAGATCATTTACATTGTACACGTCTTACACGATAACCACGAGAAAATTTGAGTCACCTGTCACGTTTAGTGGCAGATCACCGATACAATAAAATAAATAGCAGGTGAAGAACAGGGCCGTGTGGCACCTTCCACTTTACCTGTCACCATTCAGATTCTGATCTCCTCCAATTTGCTGACACTGGAGAACAAACTGCTTCCGACTTCCAGGAAATGGAACTGACTGTTGTAGAGCTTTTTCCTTACTACTATTTGGAGAATATGGTACGACCCTCTACACATCGGTGCCAGACTGAACGCGCAGACAGGATAAGATTGATTACAATGCTCTGAGCGACCTTTAAACAGTTACTCCTTCAGCGCTCCATACCTGAATGGGACAGGACAGTGCCTTAGTAACTGTACAATGGGAGTACCTCTACCATGCGCTTCACACTGGTTTGCAGAGGATGGACGTAGACTTAACAACTAGCTTGTTGAAATTACGCACTCTGGAGGGCTACGAAAGGAAGTAAAGAAAGTTAGTGGTGGTGGACCACTAGGTAATACACGGTAAGGTAGGGTGGAATTGTCCATCGTAATCGCAAAGGAACCATTTCAGCATTCATCGCAAGTGGCATGATAAACCAGGCGGACCGCAACCTGGATGACTACCGTTTTCAGATGCTAATTTAATGTTTTAATTTCTATGTCACTTCATACGTGAAATTCTATTGTGACACACTGGTCTTTTTCAGCGATTAGTGATACAAAAGTTCTGAATCTTGAAAAAGGGAATTACGAAATGTCCCGCACCATTTATTTTTATAGTGATGTTTAACAAGTGATAAACACCAAAATACACGTTGGATATTTCTCTGTAATGAAATACAACTTTCTGAATTTAACTTGCAATTTAGTTATTTATAAAGAGGGTTAAGTACGGAACAATAGTTTGCTAAGGATTCTTTCCAAAATTACGAATGGCTGAACCAATCCAAAGACGGGTTAACACGTCGTCGTAATGACATGCATTAAATATCGAGAAAATGTTGCCAAAGTTGAATATAGACGACGAGCCACGTTACTGGTCAGTATCGCCGCAACTTAATTCGCATTCACAGTTGTTTTATTCGATAGCACGAAATATGTTCTCGCCTTTCAATTTAACTAGACATCGGGCTACGCTATACATCAGTTCGCCACAGCAATCTAAATCTCTGGGTACGGTGTGGGGGAGAACGAAAACAATACTGTCCTACTCGAATCTCATTAAGAGTCTTTGTACTACTTGTAGGTTAGAAAGATGACTAGTAACGAGTAAAAAAGAATATTAGTTCCCATTGTGATCGTCTTACACTGTTCTGTATGCATAACTACGTAAGGAAGCTAAGATAGATCTGTCTAAGTCCGACTGCTGCAATTACTTAGTCTGCATAAAGCTATTACCATTTTTTTGTTTGTTTTTAAATGGAAGTTTCCATACATTCTAAAATTTGAGGACAATTCAATTCAGTCAGCTGCAATTGTTCTCCGACGTTGACTAGCCACAGCGCTCCACGGAGACAATGCATGTTACCGACGTAATTAGTCACACTTGCAAGTCGATCCATGTTTCCACATAGATAAGTGTGCCAGTATTCGTCTAGCGCTCCACAAGGAGGAATATAGGTATAACAGAAAATGAATTACCTTGCCTTTCATACAACAGCGACGAACGAGGAAGCCAGTCCTTTTCAAGGGCAACTCGCTTACGCAACAATTTATGCAGCCATCACATCACACACTGCCCGTTTCAACATTTATTTATAATCACACAGTTGCTGAATGCTATACAGTTTTTTTCTGTTACTCTTCCCGATAATGCCGGAACTATTATACTATAGAGAACACGTTTCTTGCCCTGAGCGGCTTCAATGACAAGACATCTTCACGTAACGGCTTCCAAGAGTATTTTTCGTAACGAAACCGAGTTGTTCAAAGCTTCAGGTAAACTTCTCAAATTCTTCATTGTGAGCCTTTAATGTTGATCGATTCCTCAACACTAGTCGGTTTTAAATCAGGAATGTCGTATGAACCTATCTCAGTGAACGGGGAAGCAGTGACTCCTGACAACTGTACAATATGCACGTTCAGTTGAGAGAAGTGTGACTTGACACAAAGGATTTTCTGCTTCAGCTATAAACTGTGTTTCGATGCCATCGATGTCTTCCTAAGACACCAGTGCTGAAACACTTAAGGTTCAGATAGTAGTCGTGTTATCCTATCTACGTTTCGTGATCACTTTCCTATTCATCCCTCAGCTTTATATATTACGAAGTATATGGCAATGTGCAGAAAAACATTGAGAACTCATACTAGCTGACAATAAATGTCATAGGTCACTTCTTTTCGTTACGAGGCCTTAGCAAACTAAAGAGAGATTGCTTTAGAACAGTGAAACCCGGAAAGCGAGTATATTAGATTTATGACACACACCCCAACAGTAATCTCTTTACATAACACGTTACTATAAATAGCCAACACCTTTGTTTTCTTAAATCTAAAGCTTATAGAATATATAACTATTCTAAGAGCTCAAGACACAGATCGTGAACTCCGTGAGTCGTCGTTGCTACATGAGCTAACAGGATCACCGTAAAAAAAAAAAAAAAAAATTGACGTACCTATGACAGTAACAGTAACAGCTTGAGCACCCAGATAATTTGCTGCTTCTCTATGAGGAGTCTGAATGGGAGACAGTTTTACAAACTCCTAGTTCATTTTAAAACCTTCCCAATAAGCGCATTACAGGATGCATAAGAAATGCAGAGAATATTTAGGCCGGAAAAGGTACTGTACGCATATGTCAGGAAATGTTTCAACCTCTTGCATTGAGATAACGGCTGAAAATCGCACATTAACTGCTAACTCAAATTTTTACAATGCCACCGACTCATCTTGAATATTCATAATGTCTTCTTTTCTGTATGTGCACGAACTCCTAGGATAACGATCTTCGCAACCATTCAAAGACTCCCAGATGTTGTCTAAAGCTTTCTTAGGTTTTCATGACTCGTTGATAATTGAAATTCTGTAACACTCTGTGAATGGTAAAAATACGTTCTCTCAAGATTTCTTAGCTTGGGTGATTAATGGTGTACATCCGTGTGTTCTGCAGAGTTGTTGTTTCCATTTTTTGGACACTATTGCGGCGAACAACCCAGCCGCCTTCTTCAGCTGCTGCATAAAATGAAAACAACTCATCAGAACGACCGGAAGCAAACCATAGACGTAGTAAAAACTTATTGTTGTTGAACACCTAACTCCTTTCTATGCCACGTAGAAATAGTGGCAGATAGCACTAACTGTTTCTCCTAGTATAACGTTTATGAATGTTACTATTGCTTTCAAAGTGTGATCACGAAATTCACTGCACTAAACATGGAAGAAAATATCGGCAAACTGTCTTCTATAGAGATACTCATACAAATGGTTCCTTCAGTCACTAAGCGTTTTTGGAAACCTTTTGATGTGATAAACCTGCCTCTATATTCGCCCTATCGTATGACCGACAACGAATTTGGATCAACAGTAAAATGCGTTTTTGCTGAAATATTTGGCTGCGTTATTAACTTTACCACTGTGTGTTAGCACCTCCACGAAAAGAGATAAAGATAGTAATACACATGGACCGCGCTGGAGTCTTATGATAATGGGCCTCGTGCTGGGATGCATTTTATTTGAATCCTCCACAGTGTTGGCTTTTTCACTAAGAGGTGCCTTGCATGAAGATCACACCACTTACCTGCCTGTAAGCAACATCACGCTCTCCGCTATTAAGCGAATGAAACGGCAGAAGAAGTCAGGAAACTCGCGGTCTACTTAGGTCGAAGATGCCCAGCCTAAATACACAGCGTCGCTTGTTGCTAAGCACCTACTCTGCCCGTGTCTTATCTACCGCCAACAGATGCAAAGTGTGGGTAAACAGAGGCTTGTTTGAGTTACGTAATCAGCGGTGAGACGGATGCACCTTGCTCTCCATAGTCGAGAAAAAGAAATGCAGGCTGTCAATTTCTAAAGTGTTCTACAAAGTAGAGCCTCGCGGTAGAATCAAAAACTATATTGTTAAACTAGGATGAGCTGACAAATGGAAGAAAAGTCTACAGCATACGAAAAGCAATGAAAGTACTAGGTGCCGTCCATGATGAAGCCAATGGGGAAAAAGAAAATTTATCGAATTCATTTACGCAGACTCTAGACCAAGAAAAGGCGGATTTTACATCTAATTTCTTTGCGGTAAAACAGTCTTATAAAGAACTCTTGTGCAACTGAAACACAGAAACTGAAAAACTTATTATATGTTCAGCATGTAGCCAATTTAAAAATTACGTTGCGACTTGTATGTAAAATGACTGTCCACATAATTACGATTTATCGTACATGTGAGCCATGGAATATGAAACTAAATGTGTCCTTTAAATTTGCCTCCTCCACACGTCACTCAAGGCTCTGAGACAAAGGTTAATGAAAAGTGGAAATGCATTCAAACTCTCTTCGTCATGAGCTATTCTAAACCCTTAAAACTTCTCGTTATTCCTTTCTGAATCTACAGCGGTCCAGAATAATACCTGACTTGTGCTGGACCACGCGTTCAGGTAAATAATTTGCACAGGCTCCTGGGATATGACGCAGGTGATTTCCCAGAATTTTACTCTCAACGCCTGAAGGACAGACGAGACGAAACGTAGCAACATTGTGTGAATGGCACGTAATTCGTGGATTGTAGGATAGCATTTTGAAGCTTCTGCGAAAGTTGCTGTCAGCAGCCTCACGTACAATGACGTCACCCGCGTATTTCTCATTGCTTCTTCAAAAAACGAAGTCTCACACGCATATTTCTCATTTCTCCTTCAAAAAAACAAAGTCTTGCGTCTCACACAAGTCCAGAAATAATACATAATTTCTCGCACTGCAACTACACCCACAAACGCAACTGAGCATCATTATCTCCCCTGTCGTCAAACAAATAACACCAGTGAAAATTATCTTTCTGCATCTTAACTTTTTAACTAAAAAATCCTGTTTTACCTTTTAAATATAGCAGCAGTCAACTAACATATGGAAGAAAGAAGTAGGCCTATTAAAGAAAGGAAATCAGGAAACTCTCGTACTTCATTAAGTGGTGCAAGGGTTATAGAGGACAGTACAATGAACCTAAATAACGACCGAATGACTGCTATACCGTTAAATTAGTTTCACCTCCTGCTATTTGTAATAAACGTTTTGTGTAATTGCAAGTACTATTGCTACTTCCTTTCAGTAACCTTCCCCCTCCACTAAACCCACCAGTATAATCGAAACTTGGAGGACCAATTCTGACAAACTCTTTGACTGAACATTCGGTGTCTTAATGACGGCAAATAAGTGTATGGATATAGTCTACCACATACAAAAAATGAAACTTACATCTCGCGAATTAGAGGCCAATGTCTTCAGCACAGAGTTCATGGATTCACTGAATACAACGGAGGAAGCTTACTACTTTGGCCACTGGGTCCCCAAGGTGTGTTAGAACTTTCGAAAGGGGATGCAAAGCATTTTCTTTCTCTATGAAACGTTATCTAACTTCTGCAGCGGTATCTCTTCGAAAAGTCAAATTCACAGCGGTAGGTTGACATTGACAGTAGCATGTTCTGTGGGAACAGTCTCGCAATTTTATTGTAATGGGAAGATCAGCACCGTAAAGTTGTCAAATATTTGGCGTTACGCGAATCCGGCTACTTGTGGACAAAAACATGACATGCTAGATCAACCTGTGTGTGTTGGAGAGGGCGAACGCGCATTTTTTCATAGCTCTTTAAGTTTCTCACCTGTAGGTAGGCAGTTTGTCGGCTCTTGTGTTGACAGCAGTGGAAGGAAAAGTAGCGGAGAGGTAGATCTTCTCAGGCGAGTGCAGCCCGCGTCATTCCTGCATATCCGCACAGATGTAGCCGCCCCGAGGAAGAACGCGCAACACAAACACAAGAGCCGCTGGCGAGAGGCACACGGGTATTGCGCACTGTGCGAGCGCCGCTTGCCGACTGGTGGCTGCGGCGCCGCTGGAAGCCTGCAGGTGGCAGCCGCGAGGGGGGGGGGAAGTCGGAGGCCGGGATTGGTCGGAGCGGGAGGTGGGGTTCATCCGACGGGAAGGCCGTGATCAGGGCACGGATGGCCAAGATCGCTCTCGCACGAGATGTGGATTCATACCTGATCCACGGAGAACGTGGTCTCAAATCAGGAAGTGAAATTAGTTTGTTCAGTAAAGAACAGAAGCATTTATCCACCTTGAATGTCTCGTGCGTGTCAAACAGCTAATAACTACGTTACAGTGATCTTTCCATCCAAGGAATAACGACTGCCATCAGTACTAAATCTTTCAACACTCCCTCCACGTTCAAGCGTCTGTCAAGTGGACTGTCTCACCTCGGGTCATTACGCCATCACAGATTTGTACCTCCTCCCTCCCCAAGAACCATGGACTTCGCTGCAATGGGGCGCCTTACATGCTTCAGCGATACAAGTAACTGTACCAATTTAACACGTGACTCTTGAAGAGCGGTAGCAGCCTTATCAAAAATTACAGGGATAACAGTCTGGAAGGTTGACTGATCAGGTCTTGTAACATTCGCCGATATGGCCTTGCTATGTGGGTACTGCGAACAGCTGAAAGCAAAGGAGAATGCAGCCGTTATACCTCCTGACGACACGCAGGTCTGCTGGGTGATTTGATGATAGCACCCTATTGGGTGAAGTATTCCAGAGGAAAAATAATACTCCATTATGATATCGATGTGGGGCAGCTTAGGAGTATTTGTGATCAGGAAAAAAAATCTGTTATTCTAAAGTCGAAGTGCGGAACTTTACATCACTTAATCGGGTAGCTAAGTTAGGGAACCTGAGAAGGGAAATCGGTAAGCTGAAGTCACATGTAGTAGGAATTATTGAAGAGCAATGACAGAAAGAATAGGACCTACTATCAGATGAGTTATAAACAAAATCGGTTAAATGTAGCATGGGAGAAGGACCAATATCGAATAAGAAAATGGGAATGTGGGTGACCACTCTGAACAGCATTATAATAGCTAAGATAGATACAAAGCAAACATGAAGCACAGCTGTATCAGTTCATCTGGTGCAAGACGCCGCTGGACTGTACCTAAACATAAACAGTGCCTTAAATTCCAATCGAATGAACTCTTTCGATGTGCACGTTGCCTCCCTACGATCTAGATGTTAATAAAGTGCACGCAAAGGAAACGGAAAGAGAAGAGGTGGCCCCAACAAGTTAGACATAGTTGTGGTTATTGCTGAAGTTAATATTGCTAATAAGGATCAAGGCGTTCGTCTCTAAATACTGAAGTGAAAGAACGGTAACTTTGACCGTGGTTTCTTCTTCTTCTGCTTTTACGCCCTCACTGGACCACTTCACCTGATAATTTTCTTCAAAAGGTTTTCCTTCCGAATTTCCCAGTATCTTTTCATTCGTTCTGATCTTTTTTGTCTTTCTTCATCTGTGAATACCCTTTTTATTGTTTTTCCTTTGTCCATCCTGTTCGTTGCTTCATGTTAAGGATTTTGACGATTCTGT
Source organism: Schistocerca cancellata (assembly GCF_023864275.1). Lineage (NCBI taxonomy): Eukaryota > Metazoa > Arthropoda > Insecta > Orthoptera > Acrididae > Schistocerca > Schistocerca cancellata. Next base: position 327,620,167 of record NC_064631.1, read on the forward strand.
TCTTCTGGGTGACTGAAAAGAGTTTCACTTCCGTGTGTCACCCTTGGTTGAACCACCGTCTTGTAGTGTTTTAATTTAGTTTTGATTGATATACACTTTTTATTGTAGGTAGACCATGTTAATTTTTGAGCTATTATTTTATTATTTCTTTCTTGCCATGCTGGTTTCCCGTCCAAGTTGTGTGTTATTATTTCTCCTAGGTATATGAAGAGTTTCACTGTTTTTACTTTCCTATTATTTACCGTTCTGTGGTTGATTACTAGTGGATCTACTACCATCGCTTCAGTCTTTTCGAATGATATATGGAGTCCTATTTTTGTCATATGTGTTGTAGGGTTGTTATTTGATTTCCGACTTCTTGAATGTTATTAGCTAGTAACGCTAAGTTACCTCCAAATCACAAGCAATTTAAGTTTATCTAATCTTTCTTGGTGCCAATTCTTTTCCTTGCACCATCCCCTCATCACGTACTCTAGAGTATAGTTGAAAAGTAATGGCATAAACCATCTCCCTGTCTTAACCATGTTTTAGACGTAAAAGCTTGAGATATTTCTACTCTGAACTTTATTTTAGATTTGGTGTTTGCAAGAGTTAAATTTATCATTTTTATTAACTTGGGACGAAGACCGAATTTCCTTGATATCTTCATCGTTGAAGCCCTGTTGATACATTTTCAACTTTTTGAAGTCTACAAAGATTATGGTTTGTTAATTTTGACTTCTTTAGTGGTAATCCATTACCAGTTTCACAATGATTGCCTGTTCTGGACAGCTTCTCCAGGAGCTTAATCCTCCATGGGATTCTGCTAGTTCCATGTTAAGTTGATCTTTACAACGATTGTATGGAATTATTTACACGACCTTACATGCGATATTCAAAAGGATAATCCCATTACGGTTGTCTGGATTTGATTTGTCACCTTTTTTGTGTAATGGATCAATTATAGCTGTATTCTAATGTTCTGGTAGTTCTTCTTTGTTCCAGATTTTCACTGTGAACTGATGTAATGAAATCTTCAGTGATTCAGCTGCAGATTTCCAAAGTTCTGCAAATTTTTGAACTTCTACACTTGCCTTGTAGTTCTTTTAGCTCTTTCAAAGCTGTGTGTATCTGAAGTAGTTACGAGGACCTTCACAGTTTCGTAATTTGTTATAGGTTTCTGCTATAAATGCTGTATTTTCCTACCATTTTGGGGGCCATCTTATTATTTTTATCCTTTAACATTAATGTTGTAAAGTTATATCTTTGTAGTTGTCCTCTAAATATTATGTAATAATCCCTTGACTTTGCTTTCTCGCTATTTGCTTCTACCATGAGAAGTTTTCATGTTGGCGTTTTACCCTTCTTATAGTTTTTTGTGGTATCGTTCTTTGTCCTGTGAGTTCCAAGTATGATTCTTCTGTTTATGTCTCTAATACCTCGGTGTCTGTCTACCACTGTTTATCACACTCATCGTTCTACCATTGTGTCTTTTCATTGGATTTATTGGAGCTATCTGTTCACCTATTTGTTGCCACTGGTAACTGTTTCCTCTAGATCATCTGTTATTTTTAAATTCATTATCTGAATTCGTATTTCTTCTGACTTATCAATTTATGAGGGTCATCGATTGCCTTCTTTTTGGGATGAGATTTTTTTTTGTCAACGACGTGAATTTAATTTTTATTTTTATCATCATCCAATGATCTGACGCATTATCTGTCCCTCTAAGAAGTTTCATGTTGTAGACATCGCTGTGAAAATTTTTGGCCATATAGTCATAATACAGATTTTTTATTTGTCAACAACGTGAATTTAATTTTTATTTTTTCATCATCTAATGATCTGACGCATTATCTGTCCCTCTAAGAAGTTTCACGTTGTAGACTTCCCTGTGGAAATTTTTGGCCGTATAGTTATAATCCAGCTGCCATTCTCCTGTTTACCAATCAGGATCTTAACAAGTTTTAAGTTTATTCAGTCTTCTCTTAAAGCATGTTGGCTTTGATATAATTTCACGGTTTCTGCAGAATTCCCCGAGTCTCAAGCCACTCGTGTTTGTTCTTCTTTGTGCTGACCATTTCCTATTACTTCTCTTCAGTGTGATTCAAAAGTAACTGTGGACACTTAGTTGGTGTAATGCATGCACCAAAATAAGAGTAAAAGTAAAATATTAAATAAAGTTTTGTCTGAAAATGCTTTATTTTCGGGTTCGATGCACATTGGTGGTAGTCATTAAATATCATGAAGTATGTCTACTTCGCCTGCATCATTTCGAGCATGTTCTGGGCTAAATTAACACTACGTGGTTGTATTGAATTTCGGGTCCCTTCCTGTTGTTTCTGAGAAGAATTAATTTTGTGTTGTATTTGTGATCCCTACTCTTCTGCATAGCTCTGAAGCTCTGAAATAAAGGAATTTCAGACAAAACTTTGTTTAACATTTTACGCTTATTTTGATGCATACGTCTGACTCAAGAAGTGAGAACGGTTACTTTTCAACCACCAAGAATTAATTTTGTGTTGTTTGTGATGCACTGTGATCCGTACTGCACTGCATACCTCGAAAATAAAGAAATTTCATACAAAACCTTATTTAATATTTTACACTTATTTTTATGCATACATTACACCCACAAAGTGTGTACCGTAAATTTTTAATCACCCTATTGTTTTTGTCGCCTCGTCTAGTGAAAACTCCGTCCGAACAGTCCTCAAAAGGCCCAACAGTACCGACCGGCCGCCGTGTCATCCTCAGCTCAGCTCACAGGCGTCACTGGATGCGGATATGGAGGGGCATGTGGTCAGCACAGCTCTCTCTCGGCCGTATGTCAGTTTACGAGACCGGAGCCGCTACTTCTCAGTCAAGTAGCTCTTCAGTTCGTCTCACAACGGTTGAGTGCACCCCACTTGCCAACAGCACTAATCAGACCGGATGGTCACCCATCCAAGTGCTAGCCCAGACCGACAGCGCTTAACTTCGGTGATCTGACGGGAACCGGTGCTAACACAGCGGCAAGGCCATGGCCGTCTTATCTAATAGCTCCCAAAATTCTTCCACGTCTTCTCTGTGTTCTTTCTCGTTACTTTTTTCGTTAGCTGGGTGAGGGCATTTATTATTGTGTATGTTTTATTCGCTGCTTTCCTAGTTTATTTTTTATATCCTGGGAGATTTTGGTTTAAATTCTATTACGCATTCAAGATTGACCACAAATCCCATTCCAAATTTTGGACAGTGCTGTATTACTGTTTTTCCTGGTATTACCTTATAAATTATATACCCTTGTGATTCACCAGTATTAAGAGGCGAAAGTGACTTCAGCAACTGCAGATGGCATCTGCGCAGCAAGTGCTATCCGTGGCTCGCACAGACTTTAAATTTCTCGCCTCTGTCACCGTACACCTGCAGAGAAACGACATACCACGAAGGAATTATCCGCCTAGACCAGAAATCGGTAGATGTGACGTACATATATAGACAAAGAAATTAGATGATTTATTCAAGGGAAAGAGCTTCATAAATTGAGCAAGTCAATGACGCGTTGGTATTCCTCTGGCTCCTACACTATCAGTTACTCGGCTTGGCATTCATTGACAGAGTTATTACGTGCCCTCCTGAGGGATATCGTGCAAAATTTTCACCAAGTGAAAAAAAAGCACTGCTGGTTGGAGGGCACTGCCAATAGTGTTCCACAGGTTTTCAACTGGGGAGATATCCGGAGACCTTGCTGTCCGAGATAGGGTTTGGCAAGCACGAAGACAAGCAATAGAAACTCTTGCCGTGTGCGGGCGGTCATTACCTTCCTGAAATGCAAATAGAAAGTATTTTCTCAAGGATTAGTTTCACGTGTTAAGAGAAGAATGTTTCTAGGATTGAATAGTAAGCAGCATTTGCATTTTTGAGTGATTTGTAATGTTCAGAGACTCTTTAATCACTTCGAAACAATCAATTATAAAGACTTGCACTGTCAGGGATTTAAGCAGACACTCTTTTGTCTTGAAATAATAGTAGTATTAATTAGTCGTTTTGGGAGAGAGATATATTTTAAGACGAAACGAAATTTGTAGCACGATTTCACTAAGAGAAGAGATCTGTTGACAGAACGTATCTTGAGGGCCTCGTGATGACTGGGTGTTGTGTGATGTCCTTAGGTTAGTTAGGTTTAAGTAGTTCTAAGTTCTAGGGGACTGATGACCATCGATGTTAAGTCCCATAGTGCTCAGAGCCATTTGAACCATTTTTGTATCTTGAGGCACCAAGAAATAGTCAATTTAGAAATGGGGGAACGTTGGAGAAGAACGAGATTTGAATATCATAATTAGGTTCCAGTGGATGTAGGTTTGAAGTAATCATGCAGATGAAGAAGCTACGACAGGATATAGCAGTGTACAGAACTGCATCAAACCAATCTTTGGCCGAAAGATAACAACAGCAACGAAGACCAGAAGGCATTTATCGACCTTGGAATCATGTAAACATAACACAGTTTGCCTCTAATAACTATGTACCAGATTTATTTCCGTCCAGCTAATTACGACTTCCATCTCTTTTATATCTTTCAGCATTCGTTCACCCATAGCTTCCAGCATCTGCCAAGCGGAGGTATACCTACATCATAAAGTTCTCTTGAAGATGTTCTGTACCCGAGACAATGTCTTGCATCGAAAGCTCCTCTCTTGAATTTTCTGGGATTTTATGTACTAAAGAACCAAAGAAATTGGTACACCTGCCTAATATCGTGCCAGGACCTCGCTAGCACGCGGAAGTGCCTCAGCACGACGTGGCACGGACTTGACTAACGTTTGAAGTAGTGGTGGAGGGAACTGACACCATGAAACCTGCAGTGATGTCTATAAATCCGTGAGAGTGCGACGGGCTGGAGATCTCTTCTGAACAGCACTTTGCAAAGCATCCCAGATATGCTCAATAATGTTCGTGTATGGAGAGTTTGGTAGCCAGCGGAAGTGTTTAAACTCAGAAGATTTTTCCTGGAGCCTCTCTGTAGCAGTTCTGGACATGTGGGGTGTCGCATTGTCCTGCTGGAATCGCCCAAGTCCGACGGAATGCACAATGGACATGAATGGCTTCAGGTGTTGACAGGACCCTTACGTACGTGTTACCTCTCACAGTCGTTTCTAGACGCATCAGGGGTCTCATATCACTCCAATTACACACGCCCCATACCATTACAGAGCCTTCATCAGCTTGAACAGTTCCCTGCTGACATGCAGTGTTCGTGGATTCATGAGGTTGTCTCCATACCCGTACACGTCCATCCGCTCAATACAATTTGAAACGAGACTCGTCGGACCAGGCAACATGTTTCCAGTCATCAATAGTTCAATGTCAGTGTTAAAGAGCCCAGGGGAGGCGTACGAATGCCAATACCAGTTTCTTTGGCGCTTCAGATCATAAACTGATACAGTTTTGCGTATACCACCAGAAGCTGCTGAAAGCTTTATTGTGCTATAATTTTGCTCTTATTTTTACGCTGTAAGTAGTTTCAATAGTTTACGTTGTCATCTGCAATATTTTTAAAGCTTAATATAGTTTACATCATTATTACAAATTATGCTAGATATCTAATTAACGCTGTGGAAGCAACTCGTGCGGGGGGTGGATGTCGAGCCATACACCTAGCCCACTTGCTTTTACATAATCAACTATACATAGAATATATTTTGCTATAATTAGCTTGTGGTACCCACAGTTTAACGCTTTAAAAGTCTTCCATAAGATGAATTAAATTGTCAGAACTACCTTCAGCTTTTCGTGGTACATATAAAAACGTCGTTTTTCATAGTTGTCAAGGCTAATCTCAATATACGCTTATTTTATACAGTTATTTGTTCTAGAGTCTACTCCACCAGATCGTAGTTTCGTTCGTCCACAAGATCCAAATGGCAACGTGAAAATCTTTTTGCCCATGATCCCCAGAGGATAGCAGATACCGGCGCCAAGGCTGACGCCTTGCTCATTGGTTTCGAAAAGGCATCCGATCCTGTTCAGCAATGTCGCTGGGCGACGAAATTAATAGATTACTTTACATCAGACCAGATTTGTGTTTAGATACAGAACTTCCTAGCAGACAGAATTCAACACGTCGTTTTTAACGAAGGGAAATCGTAAGATATATGAAGGGGAGGGGAGGTGGTAGTGGGAGGGAAAGAGCAGAAGGTGAGAATACGGAAGGTTTAGCACCGTTCTTCTTCAACATACGTATTTGTAAATGAACTGTTGTATAATGCCGGAAGCTCCGTCACGCTGCTCGTGGGAGATGATGTCACATATGAAAAACTACTTGCAACGCTAGAAAATTGTATAAATACATTGTGTAAATACAGGAAGGATTACAGTGGGCCGAGATATGGCGCAGTAGGGTGGTAAAAAAACTGTAGTTTCAAATTTAATACCTCCACAAGGCTTATATTGTGTTTTTATGTCGAAAAGTAACACACACACACACACACACACACACACACAAAATTTTATCAAAATATTTACTTTTAAAGGTCGCTCAAGGGCACACAGGTTTTTTAATGTTGTTATTGTGGTCTTCAGTTCAAAGACTGGTTTGATGAAGGTCTCCATGCTACTCTGTCCTGTGCAAGTCTCATTATCTCCGAGTAACTACTGCAACCTACATCCTTCTGAATCGGCTTACTTCTTGGTCTCCCTCTACGATTTTTACCCCCATGTTTCCCTCTACGATTTTTACCCCCCCTCCTCCCCCCCATGTTTCCCTCCAGTACTAAATTTGTGATCTCTTAATGCCTCAGATTCTGTGCCGCCAACCGATCGCTTCTTTTAGTCAGGTTGCGCCAAAAATGTGTCTTCTCCCCAATTCTATTCAGTATCTCCTCATTAGTTACATGATCTACCCATCTAATCTTCATCATCCTTTTGTAGCACCACATCTAAAAAGCTTCTATCTTCTTTTTGCATAAATTGTTTATCATCTTATCATCCATGTTTCATTACCATACTTTCAGAAAGGTCTTCCTGACACTTAAATCTATACTCGATGTTAACAAATTTCTCTTCTTGAAAAGTTCTTTTCTTACCATTGCCAGTCTACGTTTTATATCCTACCTACTTGGACCATCATCAGTTTTTTTCTCCCAAAATAGCATAACTCGTCTACTGGTTTAAGTGTCTTATTTCCTAATCTAATTCCCTCAGCGTCACCTGGTTTAATTCGACTACATTCCATTATCCTCGGTTTTTGTTGATGTTCATCTTATATCCTCCTTTCAAGACACTGTCCATTCCGTTCAAGTGCTCTTCCACGCCTTTGCTAACTCTGACAGAATTACAATGTCAACAGCAAACCTCAAAGTTTATATTTCTTCTCCCAGGACTTTAATTTCTACTCCAAACTTTTCTTTTGTTCCTCTTCTGCTCGTTCGATATCCAGTTTGAATAACATCGAGGATAGCGACAACCCTGTCTCACTCCCTTCTCAGCCACTGCTTTCCTCTTCGTACCCCTCGACTGGTATAACTGCCATCTGATTTCTGTATAGATTGTAAATAGCCTTTCGCTCCCTATATTTTAGCCCTACCATCTTTAGAGTTTGAAAGAGAGTATTTCAGTAAACACTGTCAAAAGCTTTTCTGGAAGTCTACAAATGCTATAAACGTAAATCTATCTTTCCTTAACCTATCCTCTCTGAGAAGTCGTAGGGTCAGTATTGCCTCGCGTGTTCCTACATTCTCCGGAATCGAAACTGATCTTCTCCGAGGCCGGCTTCTACCAGCTTTTCCATTCTTCTGTAAAGTACCTGTGTTAGTATTTTGCAACCGTGACATGTTAAACTGATAGTTCGATAATTTTCACACGTGTCAGCACCTGCTTTCTTTGGAATTGGAATTACTATATTCTTCTTGAAGTCTGCGAGTATTACACCTGTCACATAGGTTTCGCTCGCCAGATGTCAGAGTTTTGTCATGGCTGGTTCTCCCAATGCCGTCGGTAGTAACGGAATGTTGTCTACTCCTGAGACCTTTTTAATACCTAAAAAGGTATTAAAGTACAAGAATAAAATCATTCTCTTGACAAATGTGTAAACTGTGCCCTTAGAACAGCTTTTGAAGAAGTGGGGAGTACTATTCGATGTCTGGATATAATCTGAAGAAGAAACTTTCTGCTCCTCATCCTTCGTCAGTGTTTCATTGTACTTTTGGATTAGGCTGATTGCGCATTCTGATGTGTCATTTACTATTTGCATCTGAGGGCGGCGGTGATGAATTTCTTTCACTACTGAATGATCCGACCATTCTGTACGAGATAACAGTAGGAAAGATGCTGATTCTGGGGGAGATAAGAAGGAAAAATGGTGTTTTCATTCTTCCTGCTCCAGTCAATACATAGAAAAAGCAAGTGGTCTCTTCTGTCACAAGATTCTTTAATTTCAAGTCTTCCAACTCTACAACTGATTCATTATCTTGAGTCGGCGAGGTGTATCAGGTATCCGTGGGCGTTGAAAGTTTTTACCATGTTTTCCTTTGCCTCTGTTTCTGCTCTATCATCAAGGAAGTCTAGGGCAAACAAGTGCTCAGAGAAAAACCAAAGATGCCTGCAAAGAGCGTTATATGCATTATTAGCAACAGTTTTGTTGGGATAATTCTTGATTATAGTAACAATTCTCATATCATCGTAAACATTTCTGATATTATTATGCACTTCACTCCACTATCTGATATAAACAAAACTGACAAGTAAAATCAAGTCAGTTATACTATAGACTTATTATTGTGTTAATTTAAACTGAGATTGGAAAAAAAATGTTTTCAGTGCATAAAAGCCTTTCGCCATCCAGCGAGCATGATGCGTTGGATAAGGAGATCGAAACGACTCGCTAGTACGCTTTCCACCACGAAGGAGCAATAATGAAAATTCTAAGAATTCTTTATAATCATTTCTTGGTTGCTGAATTGTAGAGCATTTGGGAACTAATCCAGCATTTCTTGCCGCAATTGTTTCACTACTGGATTCTTGAATAGTTCGTCTGGTGCTGCAGAATAATTAGAGTGGTTAACGGAAGATCATTTTTGTTGAAAATGTTTGAACCGTAGTGCTTCTGTACCTGCAGAAGTACCAAAAATACAGGAAAATAGATCTGACAATATAACTTCCAGAACATGATGACGGCAAGCAATCCACACCTGCTCTGTACTGAAAGTTTCGTGGATCTTTGTACACGCTCCTTTGTGAAGCCCTGTGTTACTAGCTGTAGTACGGAACACTAGTTCTTTCATTTTTGACATCAGATTCCACTCTTTAATTAAATTTATGCAATCCTGAGCCTGAGATTCATCAGTTCCTCGTTCTGTTTTTTGAACTCCTAGAAGATTTTCTTGTCCATTTCCAGTAACAAGAACAACAGGTCTATCAAACCTCATTCTTTCGTCCATTGATATCTGGAAGCATTTTGCCATCCTAATGTTGCAATGGCTCCAGCTCTCTCTCTCTCTCTCTCTCTCTCTCTCTCTCTCTCTCTCTATATATATATATATATATATATATATATACCTCTAAAAGTTTAATCAGGAGGTCGACAAGGAAAACAAGGCAAGCAGCTGTAGAAGAGGAAGAGAAAAGTAATAATTTACACACACATTTGGTGGTAACGGAGGGAACACCTGGGGCAGATGTTGTTGAAGGTGTACTTAATAATTTGGATGGTCGATATTCTTCTTTTTCACCAGTTTCAATAGGTGATGAACGTGATAATGAAGAGGTAGAAGAAAGGATAACTGCAGCTTGTCTCACGGATAAATTCTTTTCCTCTTCATAACGTGCTTGCTTTATTCTTATTCCCTTCGCTCGCTCTTCTTGGTTTTTCTTCCTGCTGTGTTCTGATTAGCTCCCGCTATACTACAAAAAAAGACACCTTGTCCTTGGTTTTGAAGAAATTGTTTGTCGTCTTCATTAATAATGTCTTTTATTGGATTTTTCTTTGCAGAATCAAATAATTTGCTCAGATCTCTTTTTTTGTTTTTTTTTTATTTCAACTTTTCTGCATCGCTTTCTGCTTTTCTGTAAGTTGAGACATTGCTCATATAGCTTAGCTAGTTTCATAACACACGAATCTATTCACTGTGTTGGAATCCTTGCACGCTTCCATACTGAAACTTCAGTTTCACAGGTCAGTTTATAATTGTGTGGGAGTGTCTTGTGTTCCTCTAAGTGATCGAACTAGACACTTCTGAGCATGCCTAAAGCACGAGGCAGTCTTGCTGTTGACAACTGAGGTACTGGCTTTCCAAAGAACCAGTTCGCAAGAGAAGATCTCAGACTAGTAGTAGTAGTAGACATATTCATTTCACCTAAAATAAAAAGAACATGAGCGACCTCTAAATATACTTTCATTGAAGTCAAATTTTACATAGCAGTTACACTGCCATGGAGGACAAAAATAAGGTATGTGGAGCAAAGACGAAAGAACTTCAATTTTTACCATACTATTGTGGAGCACAATAATGCTGCAAGGACTAGTGCTTCTATGCAAACAAGTGTGCCGTATTGTGCTTAAATTGGAGCAAAGACTCATTATTCTTATATTACATTATAGGCAATTGATCACAATCGTAAAATATCTGTAAGTATACGTCTCGAGCGACTTAACCTAGAACAACATCATAATACAGTGTGTTTGAAAAAGAACTCCCTAGTTTTAATGTGGCTTAGAATCTGTACAAAATTACATACATTATTGTAGTTTGTGGTGTTTGATTCATGAACTCTCCAAGTTTTGCTCCCCTGCAGTTGGCAGGTATGCTTAACCTTGAACAAGCACCAGTTCTGTCTTTTTCCTCTGTTCTCTCAGATCAGTCCCGGCGTGTGTGCAGTGCAGTGCAGAGCAACTCAGCAACAACGTGTACTCCTCAACAGAAAGCGCAGTGTGTTATTTGGCTTGTGAAAACTAAGTCAGTTATAGCAGTGCAACGTAATTTTCGACGTCAGTATGGTGGTGAATCACCTATAGCATAAACTATCCGTCATTGGCTAAAGTCTTTCATGGAAACCGGTAGCGTTTAAAGAGAAGTGGAATATCGTCTCGATGTGTGTAGGGCAACAAATGGATCCCACCCTGACGTCTACTAACATTAAACAAAAGCTGAAGGAATACTCTTTCATGATATGTACTCATTAATGTAATTTTTCATTAATTAACCCATTAAATTTATACTTAAAACTAGGGAGTTTTTTTTGCAAACACCCTGTATTAATTGCAGAAGAGACTAATGATAGGCAAAATTCAGTGGAAGAATTGTTAATGTCATATATTTCAAAACATAATAGAAGATGCTTATAAAATTCTTGTTCAACCGATTCTTGAACATTGCTCATGGGCCTGTTAGGCCTAGACCCTAATAGTGAAAATGGGGATTTTTTAAATTTTTTAAGCAAGCGACGGTTTCGTAACGGGTTGGCTAATATCTGCAAGAACTTGATGGACACACTCATCAGTCCCCCGTGATAGAAGTGACAAGCGCGGCGTTGCACATTACGAACAGTCTTAATGTTCATAATAAGGGTACCAGGCCGGTAATAGCGCAGATAACGATCTTATCACAAAGTGGTAAGATAAAAAAAAAAAAAAAACTTCTGGGGAACCCAGTTACCACTCCTCTCCCCTCAGGTGAGGCAGCAGATTTAGAGGTCGCGCTAACGCATCTGCAACTTTGTAGAGATCACACTCACCCCTCTGAGGTGGAATCTGCGTCCCCCCCCTCGTCCCCCTTTCCGCTCCAATTCAATAGCATGAACCTGACCATTTGTGCTTTGTGCACCGTAGTGAGTGGAATGATCATAAGCAGCATAGTTATCCTATTCACAAAAAAAGCGGAAATAATACCATAATGTGTGAAGTAAGGGTCGTTGACATTAATGTGTTTGACAGAATTATTATAAGTTGATACCATCATGGTCTATTTACAACAAATCGATAAATCTAAATTTTAAACAATGTCGCCACCATAGGACAGAAATCTTAGAGGAAATTTACTTAATCTGGAAATGCGAGACGAAGACCCAAATGTAGGTGTTCTGGCGCTCATGCGCCACTTTGCAGATAACCAGCCCGGCGTGTAGTGCTGCCACATTGGCTGCATGTCTCCAGCTGGCTGAGTGAGAACTGCCGCCACCACGACCATCACAGGCTCGTCACATCAGGAAGCCCTGGAAAGCATTCCTGCTGCCCACGCCAGTGTATCTGCAAGCAACAGGACCCAACTCGCACTGGTCCCCGGTAAATGCCGGAAGCTTCCTACGCACACCCGATAAATGGAAATCCCCTCCCTACTAGTGGTCAACGCTCCAAAGCCGCCACTGCCAGCCGGCGGAGTTAGACCGTATATAGGACGCTAGTGGACCTATTCTTAAGTACTGCTCGAGTGTTTGGGATCCATACCAGGTCGGACTGAAGGAAGACATAGAAGCAATTCAAAGGCTGGCTGCTAGATTTGTTACCGCTAGGTTGGAACAACACGTAAGTGTTACGGAGATGCTCCGGGAAATCAAATGGCAATCCCTGGAGGAAAGGCGACGTTCTTTTCGCAAAACACTATTGAGAAAATATAGAGAACCGGCATTTGAAGCTGACTGCCGACGATTCCACTGCCGCCATCATACATTGCGCGTAAGGACCTGAAGATATGATACAAGTTAGGACTCATGGGGAGATAAACAGAGAGTCGTTTTTCCCTTGCTCTAGTTGCGAGTGGAACAGAAAAAGGAAATTACAAGTAGTGGTGCAGGATACCCTCCGCCTCCCACCGTATGATGGCTTGCGGAGTATCTACGTAGTGTAGATGTAGATGTAGATGCCTTAGGCTGGCGCTAAGCATCATCTTACACAAGAAAGTAGGTCACAGCTAGTATTGCCCGAGAATTGGAGCTAGACACGATTTGAGGACACACACCAAGAAGCGTGTCTTAAAACAATCAAATATGTTTTCGCAGAAATTAAACGTTACTAACTTACTACTGCTCCTAGCAAAATTCTCATGTACAGCATACCTTTTTTTATTATTATGATGGCAATTAGACAATGAGCTGTTTCACGACAACAGCACGACCATGATGAAATCATTAAATTTCCATATTGTTTACGCTTGCAGTGGTTAACTATTATCATTGTATCACATATCATCGTGCCAGATGCATCCCCACGTCAGTTTATACAAAGTATTGTCAGTCTTAGTACCTACGAAAGCCCAAATAAATAACAAAATTTTATGGTCCACCCATAAGAACATTGTTATTTTAGAAAGGAATTTTACGTAGTTATTCGATTCAGCGGTCCTAAATTAGTCTAGATGGATATCCGTTTAATCGATGTATTGTTGCTGTTGTGGTCTTAAGTCCGAAGACTGGTTTGATGCAGCTCTCCATGTTGCTGTATCCTGTGCAAGCCTCTCCATTTCCGAATAACTACTGCAACCTACATCCTTCTGAAACTCTTTACTGTATTCATTTATTGGTCTCCCTCTACGATTTTTACCCTCCAAACTTGCCTCCAGTATTAAATTGTTGTTCCCTAGATGTCTCAGAATGCGGTCTTATCAACAAATCCGCTCTTCTCGTCACGTTGTGAAACAAATTTCTTTTCTCCCCTATTCTTTTCAGTATCTCCTCATTAATTACATGATAGACCCATATAATATTCAGTGATTGTTCTATAGCACCACATTTCACAAGCTTCTATTCTGTTCTTGTCTACACCGTTTATCGTCCATGTTTAACTTCCATAAATGGCTACACTCCAGGTAAATGCCTTCAGAAAGACTTCCTAGCGTTTACGTCTGTATTCAGTGTTAACAAATTGCTCTTCTTCAGAAACGCTTTTCTTGCCATTGCCAAGCTCGATTTTATATCCTCTCTACTTCGGCCATCATCAGTTATTTTGCTGCTTGAATAACATAACTCATCTACTATTTTAAGTGTCACATTTCATAACTTAATTCCCTCAACATCACCTGATTTAATTACACTACATTCCATTAGCCTTGTTTTGCTTTTGTTGATGCTCATGTTATTCCCTCACTTCAAGACACTGTTCATTCCGTTTAGCTGCTCTTCCAAGTCCTTTGCTGCCTTTGGCAGAGTTACAGTATCACTGGCAAACGTCAAATTTTTATTTCTTCTTCCTGGCAGTTAATTCCTACTCCAAAAATTTTCCTATGGTTTGCTTTACTGCTTTCTCAATACGCAGACTGAAAAACATCGGAGACAGACTAAAATCCTGTTCGGTTCCTTCTCAGCCACTACCCCTCGACTCTTATAATTGTCTTTCTGTTTTCTGTACAAGTTGTAAATAGGCCTTCTTCACTCTCTGTGTTTTACTCTGCAGGTTTCAGAATTTCAAAGAGATTTGTAGGCTTATAGTAAGATTTTGACAATGTTGACTGCAACACACACACACACACACACACACACACACACACACACGCATTAAAAAATGGAGAATAGTCAATACTCGGAACATAGAAAAGCGGTAATATGTGCATGTCAGCTTCCCAGTTCGATACATACACGTATTCCTCATTTGCAACTTTAACATTTTCTTATTATAACATCTTACAATCCTCCAGGTTAGTATCTAGACCCATACTAGTGGACAGCAATGTTGGGCGTCTCTTTCCGTCCAAACACAGGTCGTACATAAAAAAAGTAGATGACCGATATGTGTGCCGTATTTTGCGAGAGCTGTTTCACATCTCAGTCTGATAGTTTATCGGGCATAATTACACATTAACACCTTGAATGACTAGAGATAGGACGTTCATATTCACAGGAGGTGTTGATTAGTACGTTCTGCAAAAATCATTAGCGTTTCAGTCACCTCAGTTCAGCATGTGTCCTATTGCCTAGAAGACACAAGGTCCGCTGTGGACCATGATAACTTGTTCCATGCGTGATGGCATCGATGCGTATAAGGCGCGAATGGCGTCCTGTATTATAGCCATCCATGCTGAATCCACCTGGTTCCAAAGTTCATCTGTTGGCACAGCGCTGCACTCTTCTGTTCACCAATTCCACACATATTCGGTTGGCGACAAGTCTGGTGATCTGGCGGCCAGGGCAATAGGCTGACATACTGTGACACCAAGAAGGTACGTGTTGGTGCAGAAACATCTGGTGCTGCATTGTCTTGCTGATAACTGACGTATAGGGTGTTGTGCAGGATGTCATTCACGTTGGTCACACTGGTCACAGCGTCCTAGACACGCACAAACTGTGGTTTGTGGTTATACCCAATAGCACCCCATAACATAAGGCCTTGGGTTGACAGTGTGTATCATTTGCGAATGCAGTCACAGTGATTCCGCTCTCCCTGTCTGCGGCGAACCAAAATGCGGCCACCAACAGAACTGCTATTCGTCCAAAAACATTATCTGATGTCATTCCTGCCCTCAGTGAAGTCGTTCCATGCACCGCACTTCTGCCGCGCGGAGTGGCCGCATGGACTCGGCGCCATGTCACGCATTGCGTGCCCCCTCGCGCCGGAGATTTGAGTTCTCTCTCGGGCATGGGTGTGTAAGTTGTTCTTAGCATAGGTTAGTTTAAGTAGTGTGTAAGTCTAGGACCGATGACCTTAGCAGTTTGGTCCCTTAGGAATTCACACACACAGCCGGCCGGAGTGGCCGTGCGGTTCTAGGCGCTACAGTCTGGAACCGCGTGACCGCTAAGGTCGCAGGTTCGAATCCTGCCTCGGGCATGGATGTGTGTGATGTCCTTAGGTTAGTTAGGTTTAAGTAGTTCTAAGTTCTAGGGGACTGATGACCACAGCAGTTAAGTCCCATAGTGCTCAGAGCCATTTGAACCAATTCACACACACACAAACACACCGCACATCTAGCATGTTTCTGTACGTTCGTCAAAGGTAGGCGGAGAAGTGGACGACGCGCACGTAACCTATGTCGTAATAAAGGCGATGGACAGTCACTCCTTATGGTGTACGATGTGTTATACTGTTCCACTGATGCGTCAGAGCCTAGGAGGACGCAGATGTCTCCTGTAATGTCATTCTGATGAGGTGTCAATCTTCTCAAAGGGTGACCTCGGTGGTGATCTTGTGTTCTACGGCTTTCCGTGAACCATTCTGCACACACCCGTTGCACTGCCGAAACACCTCGTCTCAGTTGAGCAGTTTCCCGGACGGATACATCACGTTCTCTCATGCCAATAATGCACCCTTTTTCAAACTAATTGATTTTACTGTACGGTTCGCGCATGCATCTGAGAGCCACATTTCACGTCTGCTCAAATCACACTGATCCATTACCTTCGGCTTATTGTGACAACGAGATCCGCAAGCACATTTTACCGATAGGTGTGTTGCGCTGCAATATTGATTTTGACCTTAAACCCGCGGACCGACAAGGTTGAAACGATAATCTGCAGAACATACCCATTACATGTCCTGTGAATATGAAATTCCTATCTCTAGTCGTTCAAGGTGTTCTGTTTTTTTTATGAAGATTAGAGTACATCCCAGCAATTGTGTAGCTGGCATAGAGGCCATAGGATAAGATGAGATAAATGGGATGAGAAGTAGGTTTAATAATTAGACGACTGTATTGATTAGCAATATCATAGAGAGAATAGCAAGATATGTAAAGATTTAGCGCATTTTTCATTTTTCCGAGAGTCAGTTACTTCGATACTGAATTTAGGGGAGAATAGCATACACCTCTACTGTCCCCTGCAGCAACTCGAAGTAATTTCTTTAGTGAGAATCTTCCTAAGTCCATTCGAAACATCTCCACATTCTGTTAAGATGAATAAGAAAATAAAGTAATAGAATTTCAAAATGAGAAAGTGGAAATTTGGTGTACAATTCGAAGACAATAGTTTTTTAATGGCGAGAATACTGGCGGAGGTAGATTTACAGTTCTCCAGAGCAATGATCAAGTAAACCCTTAATTTTACTTACATTGTGCTTGGTATACTATCAGCATGATATTTAGATTTCGGCTGTTGTAGAGTATGTCTCCCGCCCTCTCTCCCCCCCCCCCCCCCCATTCCCATACGGACACTGTGCAGTCTCGTCCCCTTAATTCGCTGTGTGATCTACATATGTTATTTTACATTTTAAGAACATACGTTTTGTAATAACTTGAAGAACTTTAGAAATACAATAGCTTTCTGAGATAATCCTAGTGTCAATGTGCGACGACTGTGCCTAGAAATGAGAATCTTTATGCCATTTTTGTACAAGCACTATGAACCACCTGACCACAGCAATATGCTGCTTGCATCTTATTGTTGACTCTCGCAAATAATACTATAGTGACAACTTTCTGTAGAAGGACACTAAGTGCCTGAAAACGGTTAAGGAAACAAAATTTCTACTGTGCAGCGGGTTGCTGATTATTTAGATAACGATTGATAACACCCGCACGCAACCTTACGGTATATGGCAGGTAGTACATAAACATACATTCCGTTCCATTCGCGTGGAAAGAATTGTTGTTGGTAAACATATGTGATTTCTCGTTGTGATATTTCGCAAGACGTTTGTGCGAGGAAGTAATGCATCACCGCACCATACTCTCCTGGATTTTTTCTCTGCAGTAATCCTTTCCATGATACACAATGCCTCTAATACAGTCGCCGCCACCTAGAGAGGAAAGATGTACTCAAGTGATGCTTGTATCGTAGCTTGTAAGGTAAAGTAATATATGCTGCAAAACCCAAATGGATCTGCAACATCATCAACGATTGTGATCGCACACAGGAATTATTGACTAAGCGAAATGTTCCGTTGGCTGCTTAGTGAAGCATTGGCCTATCCCAAGTAAACCTAGTTTCACAAAAAGTAGTTTCAGCAATGCATCTGGCTAGGAGCTGTCCTTGAAGTAACCGATTTGAAACACTTCGTTGTGTCACAGTGGTGCCAACTGCTGGTGAAATTGCTACTGTAGATCTAGTACGGTGCACCAAAGCCATACGCCAAACACGATAGTCTTCGCTCTTGGTGCTGCCCGGGGCCCGGTCTTCTTGCGACCGCACATTCTCGTGACTACCACTGGCAGTCATGTACAGTGGCTACTTTCTTGCCAAGTTTTTCTGCGATATCGCACAAGGAATATCCAGATTCTTGCAGCTCTATTACACGACCCCGTTCAGACTCAGTAAACTACTTGTCACTTTAAAGGCGTTCTTGACTAACATCAACTCACCACGTCCAATCTCAAAGGCAACCAACGCTCACGTCCGTTACAGCGTGTATTTGAAGCAAACCTGATTTGAATCCTTGTAGCGGCGTTGCTAGTTCCAGTCTTATTCGACTAGTACGAACTTTCAATAGACATGACTCTACAGATGTAGAAATACGCCTAGCAACTTTCGCTTACGTCGCACAACTTTCTTGGTGATGTGATTTTCTTCCGCCAGTGTATTTGACTGTATTACGTTCTGCACTGAGAAATTGTATCATCAGATGGTCATACCCCATACAGCTTTTGGAAATGATTGTATTCATTCCTGGATAATATCATTCGTTCCCTTCTACAGATAGGATATTTACCTGTATATGTCTGCTTACATCATTTTCGTGCCCCTGTAATTCTCTACTCCTCATCTGGTAGATGTCCATAATCCTTAAAAGTGATAATTTCGTCTTGTAGTTTGCTTTCCTAGAGCTCTATTTTTTTTATTTTTCATCGCTTGCTTGAGCTTACCCCTTATCTACTTTAGCAAGCAGTTCACGAGATAGAAGGCAGTAATATTCGATGGTCTTGCTCATGTCGTGATTTAACCTGAAGATTACTTTATTATATAGTTTCTGGATACCAGATTTCCCTCGGTTTTCCCAGAAATCAAGTGCATCATGAGAGAAAGGTTCCCGGTTGTCTCACGGCTGGTAACAAGCACCGAACATCACCCATGGTAATTGGAGCATGCTACAAATTTGAATTCCAGCATCCTTTATCAATTATTTTAGGCAGGTTAAACCTTTTACTTTTTAATGATTACTGCGTTGTGGTTGGAGAAGCAGATATGGATGACATAGCAATCTTACTCATAAATTAGCCGGCCGGAGTGGCCGTGCGCTTCTGGGCGCTACAGTCTGGAGCCGAGCGACCGCTACGGTCGCGGGTTCGAATCCTGCCTCGGGCATGGATGTGTGTGATGTCCTTAGGTTAGTTAGGTTTAATTAGTTCTACGTTCTAGGCGACTGATGACCTCCGAAGTTAAGTCGCATAGTGCTCAGAGCCATTACTCATAAATTTCCGTTGTTGTATATACACTCCTGGAAATGGAAAAAAGAACACATTGACACCGGTGTGTCAGACCCACCATACTTGCTCCGGACACTGCGAGAGGGCTGTACAAGCAATGATCACACGCACGGCACAGCGGACACACCAGGAACCGCGGTGTTGGCCGTCGAATGGCGCTAGCTGCGCAGCATTTGTGCACCACCGCCGTCAGTGTCAGCCAGTTTGCCGTGGCATACGGAGCTCCATCGCAGTCTTTAACACTGGTAGCATGCCGCGACAGCGTGGACGTGAACCGTATGTGCAGTTGACGGACTTTGAGCGAGGGCGTATAGTGGGCATGCGGGAGGCCGGGTGGACGTACCGCCGAATTGCTCAACACGTGGGGCGTGAGATCTCCACAGTACATCGATGTTGTCGCCAGTGGTCGGCGGAAGGTGCACGTGCCCGTCGACCTGGGACCGGACCGCAGCGACGCACGGATGCACGCCAAGACCGTAGGATCCTACGCAGTGCCGTAGGGGACCGCACCGCCACTTCCCAGCAAATCAGGGACACTGGTGCTCCTGGGGTATCGGCGAGGACCATTCGCAACCGTCTCCATGAAGCTGGGCTACGGTCCCGCACACCGTTAGGCCGTCTTCCGCTCACGCCCCAACATCGTGCAGCCCGCCTCCAGTGGTGTCGCGACAGGCGTGAATGGAAGGACGAATGGAGACGTGTCGTCTTCAGCGATGAGAGTCGCTTCTGCCTTGGTGCCAATGATGGTCGTATGCGTGTTTGGCGCCGTGCAGGTGAGCGCCACAATCAGGACTGCATACGACCGAGGCACACAGGGCCAACACCCGGCATCATGGTGTGGGGAGCGATCTCCTACACTGGCCGTACACCACTGGTGATCGTCGAGGGGACACTGAATAGTGCACGGTACATCCAAACCGTCATCGAACCCATCGTTCTACCATTCCTAGACCGGCAAGGGAACTTGCTGTTCCAACAGGACAATGCACGTCCGCATGTATCCCGTGCCACCCAACGTGCTCTAGAAGGTGTAAGTCAACTACCCTGGCCAGCAAGATCTCCGGATCTGTCCCCCATTGAGCATGTTTGGGACTGGATGAAGCGTCGTCTCACGCGGTCTGCACGTCCAGCACGAACGCTGGTCCAACTGAGGCGCCAGGTGGAAATGGCATGGAAAGCCGTTCCACAGGAGTACATCCAGCATATCTACGATCGTCTCCATGGGAGAATAGCAGCCTGCATTGCTGCGAAAGGTGGATATACACTGTACTAGTGCCGACATTGTGAATGCTCTGTTGCCTGTGTCTATGTGCCTGTGGTTCTGTCAGTGTGATCATGTGATGTATCTGACCCCAGGAATGTGTCAATAAAGTTTCCCCTTCCTGGGACAATGAATTCACGGTGTTCTTATTTCAATTTCCAGGAGTGTATTTGATAAAGCTTTGATGCTGCTACTGTCGAAACATACGCGTAACAAGTCACTCAGATATGTCTTTCTTCCTCAAACTTCCAATCATGTTTTCCAGTGGGCCACAAAAGAGTGCTGCGGATTTTTAATCTGTCGCCCCTAAAATGCAATTTAGGTTTTATTCGTCTTGGTATAGAATTTCTACTTCTCTTGTATCACTTTAACAAGATCACGGATTGATTGAAAAAATGTTTCCCCAGCTAAAATATAGCACTTACGGATTATACCTATGCTATCTGTGTTAACAAGCTCCTCCTGGCTTGTAGGTATTAAATTAAAACTAAAGGCAAGCAGAGAATGACTTCATTAAGCATAGCAGGAGCGTACTGTACATTTCCACCAAGATATCGTCTACGATACACCTGACAGTCGGTTTTTTAGTAGAATATTGCTGTTTCGTACTGCCTCCCGCCGTTAACATATGTTCCATTAAAACTATAGTCTTCAGCGCAGGACATTCTTCGCTGTAGTACTGTCAAATATGCAGGTATATCCAAATTTCGTTCGTCACGCAGGACGGCCCAGTCAATTTGTAAGCAAAATCACTAAGATTCAATTCACATTATAACGCACCGCAGAGCACCTCGAAATTATTTTGTGTGTACTATACAGCCCAAGCACGGACCATAGCCAGAAGAAACTGACCAGAAAATTAAAATTTTTTTACTTGTTTATAGGTAAACTTGCTGACAATATTTCTTTCCGCGTACCATTCTTAGATCTGGAAAGGGCGAATTTAAGGTGAGACATGAAATACCTTCCACCACAAACCTAAATGTGGCATGTGAAATTTAAAAGTAGATCTAAGTAAAGATGTATCTTATCCACTGGGGCAAAAGCAGTTGCCAGATTTCTTGTTCAAATAGTAATAGTAGTATCTACATTTGTGATTTTCGCGGTCACAGTTGGTCACAGTGCTTCATATTACCACTCATGCTGCTACTGCATTATACGCCTTTGTTTTAGTTCAGCGCGACGTCATTATCTGATGTATGCGTGGTGTCCTTGACTATTACTCAAAACTCTCTTTGTCCTGGGTTCTACCCTAACCAGTGCTTCGATTTATAATAAAAATAATTATAAATGGTGGCCATTACTTCCGGTATAATGAGTCACCTCCATTCTGCCGAAATGCCTTTTCAAAGATTCTGGAGCAGCAGAAATATGTTCAGGTAGCCTTACTATTTTACTGGGGCGAGAAACTACCCCTAAAGCTGAAACAATCTGGAATGATCAACAAGAAAACAAAAAATATTTGTTCACAAGCACTCCATTAGAGATACGAATGGTGGCTCCGCAGTATATGTGATCTTTGATCGAAAAGAAGTGTCATTGTCACTCGTTTCACAAAAAGTGGCGTATTAGTTCCCGAGTCAGGCCTCCGAAAGAGGACCACCGAGCGGAAGATCGCATGAAAAAAAGACTGAAAACCAACGAAAGGGAAACATTCCACAAGTCGGAGAGTGCGAAGCCAGAAGTTTGAATGTGTACAGAATCTAGAAAATCTAAAAAAGGAAATGTAAAATCTCAGTGTAGATATACAGTGTTTTCCGAAACTATTCTTAAAATTAATTCAGGAAATAGAGAACATTAAAACAAATATATTTCGATAAGCACACGTGGCCTCTGAAATCAACTTGTAATTTTAGGAAACATTTCGTTCGTGGTGCTGACTTTTAGCTGTTGTGTCAGTGTCTCTGACCGGGAATGCGTACTGACATTTAAAACTGGTCTGCGTACTGACGGATGTCCATACTGGTTGGATGTGCCTCTGAGTGTTAGACAAGAAATGTACTTCCAGCGCGACGGAGCGCTAGCTCATTTCAGCATAGGTGTGAGGTATCATGACAGAGCCACTTTCGGTAATCAATGGATCGACCGAGGGTGCCCCGTGACGTGACGTCATGCGTCTAGAGTTCTTCCTCTGGACGCATATGAAATAAGTGGTGTATGAAACCGTTTTGGAAACAGAAGAAGACCTCGTCGCTAGAACTTCCGTCGTTGCTGGTACCATTGCGAACACGCCAGGAATCTTCGAACGGACACAACAATCAATGATTCGACGACGTACTGCGTGGTCGCGCATTCGAGTAGTTACTGTGAATGCCCCTGTTGTAATTAGCATGCTGAACTGCCTTTTGCGTAATTCGTCCCTAGTATTAAAAACTTAACTAATTATATCTGCTTTGATATTCTCTGACTGTTGTGCTAATTTGAACTAATATTTTCGGAACATGCTGTAGAAGGAGAGAGTTGTGATGTTACGCGCGCTGTGGCGTCGTAGTATTTTTAATTTCCACAGTCCATAGTGATACGGGCATTGTCTTGATGTCATAGTCTACGTTTAATGGTTTTTGCTACGTGACTTCAGCTTTCCGTCCGCTCCACAATACTACGACACCGCTTTGTGCGAGTATTAATACCACACATTTTTGCTGATAGGTTTTAAAAACTGTCTTTGTTATGAGAGACGTACTATCAGCGCAAGTAATGTAAAAATGTTTATTCAGTTATGAGTCTTGTAAGAACCAAAGTTCATCCTGCGAGGTATGACATATTTTTGAGTGATTATGAAGGTCAGACACGATATTGGTTATACGGAGGCTTCGATATTTGGCTGTATATTTCTGTACGATTTCGCTTTCATGGGATTTTTAAATTAGTTGCTGTTCATGCCAGGATCCTTTAGAGCAGTTATACGGAGGATACGTCGAGATGTCTCATAAACCAACACTTCTGCTCTGGTATGTGGTCGACGTCGTAAAGTCGAACCAACCCATCACTATGAAACTTCCCCTTCAGAAATTAAGAATGACTGTGCTGGTAAACTACTACGTTATTTGATTTTCAAACAGCTGAGCAAAATTGAACGTACTCAGACAGTTCTCTCTTTACTTATTCTGACGATCACTAAACTGACACAATATTTTTTTAGCGCAACGCAATCTGACTTTCAATAATCCCTACAAAAGAATCGGCCTGACTAACAATAACCTATACCTTTCATTAATCACTTACCTCACAAAAATCTTCGTTACTCGAACTACTGCAATACAGTGAGCGCCAATACTGCCAGCTAAATAAAAGATTCTAACTAATGAAGGCACTAACTACTGATAGGCATAGTTAGCAAATGAAACATTTTGATAGAGAACAAACAATGTATTTACCTTAATAGTGTTCAAAAGTCATGATATATATATATATATATATATATCAGTTCATGACATACAGTCTTACAGATTTCCTTTTTCTGTCGAACACACGTCCAGATCGTCCGCTCTCAAAACTCTGGCATCTCTTTCCCCACATCCACCACTGCTGACGGCTCACCTCCAACTGCGCAACGCTACGCGTGGCGTTACCAACATAAAAACCTAAACAGCCTACTTACAACTATCTCTGTTGCATATTTTCCTTTTGAATATAAAAAATATTCTTTTCTTTCATTCACTTACGTTGAAAGGTGATCAGTTAATAAAATTCAAGAAAATACTTTCTACTTAAGTGACACGCTTTGGTAAACAAAAAGGTTACTTTATAATAAATTACCGTAGCACTACACTGTTTGTGCAATAACTATATTCTTATAAACGCACTTTACATAAGCTTGTACAAAGTTGGGCTGTTAAATGTTACTTGATGAAAGCACAAGAGCGTCTAAAAAGCAAACAACTTATTTAATTTGAATTAGAATAGGCTTTCTAATTTTTGACAACTGATAACGCAGTCGGTCCATCTCGCTTTCGCAGACTTCCGCCACACGGTCGCTTAACGGCCAATTCTGTGGGTCGGCTGCAGGTCGCTCCACATGCAAGTCTCTCGGCTGCACGTTGAACATGAAGTGCAGAACATAGCGCCAGAAATCAGTCCCTAAGCTAAACAGATACTATGCAGCTATCATAGCAGGTGAAGTCCATACGTAAAATGAAAAAAAGGCACACACTATATTGGTTTTGCCACTGTGCCAGCTTAAACCACACTAAAATATATTAATGTAACTATCACTGTGAAAACACACATAGCTTGATCAGCCTCTTAAAATGAAATTAAAAGGAAAATCAGTTTCCTCAAGAAATTCATGTCAGTTCTGGACCAGTACACACAAAAGACAGTTCGTGTTTATGAACTCATGTCTAGAGGTCAGGATGCGGGTACATCAACGACAGGATAACGAATAGAATGTTCATCGACGCGTGAAATATTCTCACTTAACGTACACTCTGTCTTACATTGGAAGTTCAAACGAAGGCACCAAGTCTCTTCGTACTCCACTATTCCCGAAACCGTCCCAGCGCTGGTGATTACTTATCTTTATGACACGATGCAACACACTTAAACGAAAGTCAACAGTATTTATTAAACAGTTCATACAGTTATTCCAGACGGATCACATATATCCAATATCTCAAGATGACGCTCTACACCACTAATGCAAGCATTTGAAACCGATTATATTCCTCGCGTGGTGTCAGGTCTCGAAACACCTGCTATGTGTTGCGGATTCTTTTTTTACCACAAAGTGATTCTAACAACTGCATGGCGATAAAATGTAAAATATTTTCACAAAAATAATAATGACTTATTGTGAGGCCAATGCACAGTGGTGAAATTTCAACTCCATTGTTGCATGCTACACTCCTGGAAATGGAAAAAAGAACACATTGACACCGGTGTGTCAGACCCACCATACTTGCTCCGGACACTGCGAGAGGGCTGTACAAGCAATGATCACACGCACGTCACAGCGGACACACCAGGAACCGCGGTGTTGGCCGTCGAATGGCGCTAGCTGCGCAGCATTTGTGCGCCGCCGCCGTCAGTGTCAGCCAGTTTGCCGTGGCATACGGAGCTCCATCGCAGTCTTTAACACTGGTAGCATGCCGCGACAGCGTGGACGTGAACCGTATGTGCAGTTGACGGACTTTGAGCGAGGGCGTATAGTGGGCATGCGGGAGGCCGGGTGGACGTACCACCGAATTGCTCAACACGTGGGGCGTGAGGTCTCGACAGTACATCGATGTTGTCGCCAGTGGTCGGCGGAAGGTGCACGTGCCCGTCGACCTGGGACCGGACCGCAGCGACGCACGGATGCACGCCAAGACCGTAGGATCCTACGCAGTGCCGTAGGGGACCGCACCGCCACTTCCCAGCAAATTAGGGACACTGTTGCTCCTGGGGTATCGGCGAGGACCATTCGCAACCGTCTCCATGAAGCTGGGCTACGGTCCCGCACACCGTTAGGCCGTCTTCCGCTCACGCCCCAACATCGTGCAGCCCGCCTCCTGTGGTGTCGCGACAGGCGTGAATGGAAGGACGAATGGAGACGTGTCGTCTTCAGCGATGAGAGTCGCTTCTGCCTTGGTGCCAATGATGGTCGTATGCGTGTTTGGCGCCGTGCAGGTGAGCGCCACAATCAGGACTGCATACGACCGAGGCACACATGGCCAACACCCGGCATCATGGTGTGGGGAGCGATCTCCTACACTGGCCGTACACCACTGGTGATCGTCGAGGGGACACTGAATAGTGCACGGTACATCTAAACCGTCATCGAACCCATCGTTCTACCATTCCTAGACCGGCAAGGGAACTTGCTGTTCCAACAGGACAATACACGTCCGCATGTATCCCGTGCCACCCAACGTGCTCTAGAAGGTGTAAGTCAACTACCCTGGCCAGCAAGATCTCCGGATCTGTCCCCCATTGAGCATGTTTGGGACTGGATGAAGCGTCGTCTCACGCAGTCTGCACGTCCAGCACGAACGCTGATCCAACTGAGGTGCCAGGTGGAAATGGCATGGCAAGCCGTTCCACAGGACTACATCCAGCATCTCTACGATCGTCTCCATGGGAGAATAGCAGCCTGCATTGCTGCGAAAGGTGGATATACACTGTACTAGTGCCGACATTGTGCATGCTCTGTTGCCTGTGTCTATGTGCCTGTGGTTCTGTCAGTGTGATCATGTGATGTATCTGACCCCAGGAATGTTTCAATAAAGTTTCCCCTTCCTGGGACAATGAATTCACGGTGTTCTTATTTCAATTTCCAGGAGTGTATAATGAAGTTGCAAACATGTAAAAAAATGATCAGTGGAAATGTTCCTACCACATAGCCTCATGTGATCAACTAAATCGTGTACCACCCGTTTCCCTTGCTTTATTTCCTTTCATTCAGCAGATTCTTTCTACCTGTATAAAGGTGTGTATTTGTGAGGTAACTGGTATCACAGTCTACAGTAGCGCACACTTTTATTCTATACTGTCCAGATTTTGGAGGAATGTACACCCTGAGTGGACACTGTCCCCTGAAAGCACACTGGTGCTCATCAACTGTAATATAACGCCAAGGGATAAAGAGAAAATCCACTCATCAGTCAACATTTCAGACACAGCCCATATAGGTTCGTCTTTTGATCCAGAAACTGCTTTTCTTTTTCTCTTTTAAGTTTATCATCGTGACACAAAAAATGGGTATGTCATACTCACCTAATTGAAATTCGCACTCAGGTTTCCCACGTATCTTGTGTAAACCACCAATTATGAGTAGAGCAAAGAATGCCTTTAGTTCTGTAGAGTCAAGTTCATTCTAGCGTTCAAGACGTGGGTGTAGAATTTTACTGTTTTCTGGATTACTATTACACTCCTCACGTAATTGGTGATAAAAAGACTGAGACAGTCTGCTCTTGTCCGTATTTGTGGCCTATGGCAATGTGGAATATGTACAGTTGCACGTATTAAACTCCTGGAAACCTGCCTGCGCACATCAGATGGTACTATGTGATATGTTATCTGTACACGTCTAGATATAAGAGTACACGCACTCATTTCCTGAACACCATTGTTATTTTCTTCACATTCGTTAACATCCACCACATCGCCGACCTGTGTATATCTTCCGGTCACATCTTTATCAGCATCACTCTCATCCCCATTTCCAAAAACTGATTCCTCATCACCATCGCTCTTGCGTATATCTGCTAAAATCTGCTCGAGGATGCAGCCACTTTCAAAACGTATATCATGATCTATTACGAATAAAATATAATACCAGCCTTTACTTATACGAAACGCAATTCCTAACTGTGAATTTGTTCCAGCTATGTTCGTGAATGTATTTTCTACGAATTAGTTGCGACAGCGGACATATGAATGTTGGTTGAGAAGGTGCATTGTCGCTGCATTTTTATTTTCGTAATAAAATTGAAATATAACACTGAAAGTCACGTACTATATACCTGGGGTATTTTCTGAACCCACTGGAAAAATTTCAAATTAATGTACGACCAAATATAATTACTTTGCCCAGTTACATTAAAAAAGAAAAAAAATGTCTGGAGGATGGAAACCCTACTATACCCACCTTAAAATGGTTTCCTTGTAGTTTAAAGAACCTTGGGGTCCAAACAGATCCCAGACACCCAGCAAGGGATATTGTTCATGAGGTGGTCCTGCACCCGTGCAGAACTGCCAAGTCTGTTGTCTTTGTTTCCGATTCCCCCTCCGCGCCCCCTCTCGCCATTCGCCTAAAACAACTTTTCTGAAAAATTTTTCAACACAGATTTGGCAAATTTTATAATTTTGCTAAATAAAAACGAAGCACAACAAAATCTATAGTCCATTCAGATTTGACACAATGTAGCACAGTAGCGAAGAAAAGCAAGACCCTCGATGATTAGTATACGTGAGAGTTCCATTCACACTACAATAGTAACGAAACACCAAGCACAAAAGTATGGCCTACTTCCTACGTTTGTTTACATGATGGTTTAACTTAGACGAATAGTATGTAGTTGTCTATAGGTGTATTGCGTGTACTGAACCAGGGACCTAGGAACGACAGGGAGGCTTCGTCCCGCCGTAGTTCCCAGTGGTTCACAACCCCACAACAGGCCACAGCAGTCCACCTGCCCCACCGTCGCCCCACACCGAACCCAGGGTAATTGTGCTGTTCGGCCCGCAGTGGACCCCCCGGGAATGTCTCATATCAGACGAGTGTAACCCCAAATGTTTGCGTGGTAGAGTAATTATCGTGTATGCGTACGTGGAGACAGTGTTTGCGCAGCACTCGACGACATAGTCTAACTGAGGCGGAATAAGGGGAACCAGTCCGCATTCGCCGAAGCAGATGGAAAACCGCCTTAAAAACCATCGACAGACTGGCCGGCACACCGGACCTCGACACTAATCCGCCGGGCGGATTCGTGTCGGGGACCGGAACGCCTTCCCGCTCGGAAAGCAGCGCTGCTAGCCGGGCGAGCTTTGTTTATAGATACAACGACTAACAACTGTAAAATTATTAATCAGCTAGAGAAGGGATATCTCAAATTTTTCATTGTCCATTTTCATTTGACGGTACCAACCGAAACTTACAAGTATTGGCTGCAGGTAAATCTCAAATATATATCCTCTCCTTTTTAGCGTGGTTCCCCATTGCCATTTCTTCCCCCAGACCTCAATCGGCAGATTTCAAATCCGTCGGTAAAACAGGATATTTGCTTTAGCACCTATGTCTAACCTTGTAACACCGGAGCGAAGTAGCACAAAGATCTCCATTGCTGAACACTAGCGAGCTGTGTGAGTGGGATCTATATAAATCGTGGTTTCTGTTGCCGCATAAACTATTGTAGCAATGGACGTCTGCTGGCAGTGCTCGTTTATGTATGATGCTACGTGGACGAAATAATACTGTAGGAATAACGCTCTACAACAGCCTGCTTTTGCCGTTGTGAGTCCAGGGAAAGGCTTCTTGTAGGCAGAGGAAACCAACACGATACGTAGTTAAACTTTCCCGGTTAATTCTTAAACTGTCTTTCTTCCTTGGTTGGACCGATGACCACGATGTCTGGTCTCCTTCCCCAAAAAACAACAACAACAACAATCTTCCTAGGTTTTTGAGCCCCCCCCCATTCCTCCCTCCCCTGTGTCATCGATCTCCGCGGGGACCTATCTCGCCATCCCCTCGGTGCAGCCTTGCATAACGCGCTTGCTGTCAGTACGTTAGGTCGTGAGCGCGGCTCAACATCTATTAGCATGTGACAGCAAATGCTCCCTTCAACGGTTAGATTCAGTCTCCCAGTGACAACACAACATTGATAAGGGCAGGTGGCAGCGATATGACTACACTACCTGATCAAAAATATGCGTACAGCTGTTAGTGGACATTATGGAGGAGTTTCTCACCCTTCGCTTTTATGACAGCTTTATCTCTGCTTGGGACACTTTCGTTGAGGTACTTGAATGTTTATGGAGGAATGACAGCCCATTCTCCCTCTATAGCTGAAATCAGAGAAATTAGTGAAGCTGGACGCTGGGGTCTGCAGCAAAGTCCATGTTCTACCTCATTCCAAAGGTATTCCATTGAGTTGAACTCCGGACTCCGCGCAGGTCAGTCTATTTAAGCAATATTACTGTCCGCAAACCATAGCCTCACAGTTTTATTAAAGGTTGCATTGTTATCATGACAGACAAAAATCGTCTCCCAACTGTTCCCCTACTGCATGCAGTACACAATGTTGAAATATGTTCACATCCTTCCGTATTTGGTGTTTCTTAAGTTCTATAACAGGACCACTTTCTAACCTCAAGAAACAACCCCATGCTGCAACATAATCTTCTCTGTATTTCATTATTGGCACTAAACATGATGGCGGGTAGCATTCTCCAGGCATTCTCTAAGCTCAAAACCTTCCATCGATTCGCCACAGCGTATAGCGTGATTCATCAATCCAAATCACTCGTTTCCAGCCATTCAATATCCGGTGGTGCTATGTTTTACACCTCATCTAGCCGCCGTTTAGCATTTACTACAGTAGTGTGAGGGATATGAGGTGGTGCTTGACCGTTGTACTCCATTCTTTTTAACGCCATACGTACATAACCTGGACTTCAGGGAAGACTTCTGAACTCAAGAGAGATTTGTCCCTCCGATTTGGTGCACTTCATAGAAAAACCCTCAGAAATTCTCGACAGTCCCTGTCCATTACTACACGAGTTCTGCCTGGTCTTAGTTTATCAGTGGTTATTGCTTTGTGTTTCTATTTCACGATCACATCACAACAGTCGACGTGGGCAGCCTTAGAAGGGTGGAAATTTTCGTGATGAATTGGCTACTCAGGTGACACCCAACGACTAGTCCACATTCGAAGTCACTGTGTTGTGTACGATTTCGGGGACTACAGAGTGGCGCGGCAACTGATGTCATAGGAAAGCTGGATACGAAGAGAAACGATTAGCGAACAAGTTAACACAGTAAACAGAAGATTTACTTGTATTTCTCCAAGTGTATGAAGACTTATTAGAAATAATGCAGCACTTTCGCCTGATAAACAAAGTAAGCGCCTACGGAATATCAGACCTGCTGAGTGGCTGGATTGAAGAGTTTTTAGCAAACAGAACACAGCATGTTGTTCTCAATGGAGAGACGTCTACAGACGTTAAAGTAACCTCTGGCGTGCCACAAGGGAATGTTACAGGATCATTGCTTTTCACAATATATATAAATGACCTAGTAGATAGTGTCGAAAGTTCCATGCGGCTTTTCGCGGATGATGCTGTAGTGTAAAGAGAAGTTGCAGCATTAGAAAATGCAGCGAAATGCAGGAAGATCTGCAGCGGATAGGCACTAGATGCAGGGAGTGGCAACTGACCCTTAACATAGACAAATGTAATGTATTGCGAATATATAGAAAGAAGGATCCTTTATTGTACGATTATATGATAGCGGAACAAACACTGGTAGCAGTTACTTCTGTAAAATATCTGGGAACATGCGAACGGAAAGATTTGAAGTGGAATGATCATATAAAAGTAATTGTTGGTAAGGAGGGTACCAGGTTGAGATTCATTGGGAAAGCCCTTAGAAAATGCGGTTCATCAGTGTGGGATCCGTACCAGATCGGGTTGCAGAGGAGATAGAGAAGATCCCAAGAAGAGCAGCGCGTTTGGTCACAGGGTTATTTGGTAAGCGTGATAGCGTTACGGAGATGTTTGGCAAACTCAAGTGGCAGACTCTGCAAGAGAGGCGCTCTGCATCGCGATGTAGCTTGCTCGCCAGGTTTCGAGAGGGTGCGTTTCTGTATGAGGTAT
This sequence comes from Schistocerca cancellata, assembly GCF_023864275.1. Taxonomy (NCBI): domain Eukaryota; kingdom Metazoa; phylum Arthropoda; class Insecta; order Orthoptera; family Acrididae; genus Schistocerca; species Schistocerca cancellata. Next base: position 327,651,958 of record NC_064631.1, read on the forward strand.
CGAACATATTGCTTCCCCCTACTTATACCTGCCGAGGAGATCAAGAATGTAAAATTAGAGAGATTCGAGCGCGCGCGGAGGCTTTCCGGCAGTCGTTCTTCCCGCGAACCATACGCGACTGGAACAGGAAACGGAGGTAATGACAGTGGCACGTAAAGTGCCCTCCGCCACACACCGTTGGGTGGCTTGCGGAGTATAAACGTAGGTGTAGATGTAGAAAAACAGCCCAGCTCTCAGTGACAACAAGGATGAGGTTCTCTTAACTAAATCACGAACGATGGTTTGAGAGCCGTGACTAGATGGCGTCTGCATAGCATAATGTAGTGAAGAGATTCCGAGTGCGAGCGGGCTGTCTGGCTGCCACCGGCCATCCTATATTGCGGCTGCAGAGGGCGTTCGTGGAACGGAGCTGCTGGAGCATGGCTCAGCCAGCGTGCTCCATTGGGTCCAACGGATCCTGCGCGATCGCTATCGGCGTCCGACGGAAACTTGCAATTCCGTTGTTTACTTTGACGCCTGTGGTGGTTCAAATGGCTCTGAGCACTATGAGCCTTAACATTTTAGGTCATCGGTCTCCTAGAACTTAGAACTACGTAAACCTAACTAACCTAAGGACATGACACACATCTGTGTCCGAGGCAGTATTCGAACCTGCGAAAAAAAAGGTTCAAATGGCTCTGAGCACTATGGGACTTAACATCTGAGGTTAGCAGTCCCCTAGAACTACTTAAACCTAACTAAACTAAGGACATGACACACATCCGTGCCCGAGGCAGGATTCGAACCTGTGAAAAAAAAAAGAGTTTCAAATGGCTCTGAGCACTATGGGACTTAACATCTGAGGTCAGCAGTCCCCTAGAACTATTTGAACCTAACTAACCTAAGGACATGACACACATCCATGCCCGAGGCACGATTCGAACCTGCGACCGTAGCGGTCGCGGTGTTCCAGACCCAAGCGCCCACAACCGCTCGGCCACACCGGCCGTCCGCCTGTGGTGGGTTTCGATACGTGATACCACACGCGGAGCTTTCCCGACTAATCCATTCTGTTGTTACTGCTTCCCTACTGACAACAAAACACTAAGTGCCTCCTTTTATTCTGGCGGATTCGCCTCATGTGACATCTAGTGTTCAATTATATGGTACACGATGGCACCTGGATACTTTTGACCAGATAATGTATACACTTGCATCTGCTAGCCGCAGTGTAAAGCAGCTTTGTCTATGAAAATGTTACCTAGCAGTAGAAACTAAGTACCACGCTCACTGCATCGCCAGTTCATAAAGAGAGGTTAAGGAGCGTCGGATTTACGCCAGGAGGCGCGCCGCGCGGTGTTCGCCAATCTTATTACGGCGCGCCCTCAATGACGCTATGCGTGATTCAGCCGCCGGTCGCAGCCACTTTCTCCGGGGCAGCTCCTCCGTAAGGCGGACCGCCATAAACAGCAGAGCGCCTTGTCTCGTCCCGCGGCTGGTATACGGCCTGTCACGGGCGCAGAGAGGTCTGATTGTGCCGCCGGCGCACAGCCACGACAGCTTATTTTCCCAGCACAGTATATCTCTTTGGCTAGACTTCCGGCGGCGTTTAATGCACCACTGTTTCGTTTACCGAAAGGCTCAGGTTGTTAAAATTCTCCGGCCGCTGTTTACGCCCCGGTGACGGGGCGGGGCGCGCGCGGCCCTCGGCGCCGTCGTCAGTGACGTGTGGGCGGCGGCGGGGCCGCGACTCAACGAAAATGCCGTCCCTACGGGAAAACAAATCCCGCTCATCAACCAGGCTGCCCTCTCTTTTACGTCCGGGGTTCAACGACCTGTCTACAAGGAGGTCACGAAGCTCGGATTGAAGAACACTTCTTGGAGGGTATGCTTCTAGACTGATGATGTTTCATGTGGATATCAGTTAAGTCATTCGTACGTAATGATAGTAATAATGAATAGGACCTGGTCGGTCTTCTTGCATGAACACAGCTGCTCTCTCTCCCTTAAAAAAAAAATACGTTTCACCACAGTTAAGGCAGTATCGATGTGTTTTGTTTTTTATCATTTCTGCAATATATACACACAAATTTTGTCTACGTTAGGAATATATTGAGATCAGATTTTGTTTTTGTTTACACTACAAACGTACTTCACCATTTTTGTGGCTACTGTAGGAATAGGGCACAAGTCTAAATTAATTACAGCATGATGTCTGTAACATACGGATGTCAGGGCAACGACTGAACTGCACTTATTTTTTAAAATATAAACTTTAAACTATTTATTCCGGTAAAATAGTGTCACATGTCACTTTCTTCGTCGCTTACCATAATTATTGTTGATCTGTTCTCAGTTCCACTTCATTTTTATTTGCCTGATCTAAATGTCTTGTTGTTGTTTACATATTTTAAAATGTTGTGTGGACGTTGGTAAATTGTTGTTGAGTTTTTGGTTTGGAAAACTATTTTGCGTGCCACAAAGCACAAACAGTATAAATAAAAACGGTAAAATAAATATATTTAAAACACCACAACAGCAAAACCTGATGCCAACATATTCCTAACCTGCACGAAATTTGTATGTGTACATTTGAGAAACAATAAAACAAAGAAAACCCACTGACAATGCGACAACGGTGATAAAATATATTTTGAGATTAAACTAATAAAAATTGTCTTTTTACACGAAGGCGGACCCTGTTTAATTCGTTACTATTTTCTGCAAACACGAGACCATAGCTTAAAATTCCATGTATGTATGTATGTATGTATGTATGTAAAGGAGGATATAAGATGAACATCTACAAAACCAAAACGAGGATAATGGAGTGTAGTCGAATTAAATCGGGTGATGCTGAAGGAATTAGATTAGGAAATGAGACGCTTAAAGTAAAGTTTGCAAAAGCAAAACGAGGATAATTTAGTCGAATTAAATCGGGTGATGCTGAAGGAATTAGATTAGGAAGTGAGACGCTTAAAGTAGTAAATGAGTTTTGCTATTTGGGGAGCAAAATAACCCATGATGGTCGAAGTAGAGAGGATATAAAATGTAGACTGACAATGGCAAGGAAAGCGTTTCTGAAGAAGAGAAATTTGTTCACATCGAGTATAGATTTAAGTGTCAGGAAGTCGTTTCTGAAAGTATTTGTATGGAGTGTAGCCTTGTATGGAAGTGAAACATGGACGATAAATAGTTTGGACAAGAAGAAAATAGAAGCTTTCGAAATGTGGTGCTACAGAAGAATGCTGAAGATTAGATGGGTAGATCACATAACTAATGTGGAGGTATTGACTAGAATTGGGAGAAGAGAAATTTGTGGCACTACTTGACTAGAAGAAGGGATCGCTTGGTAGGACATATTCTGAGGCATCAAGGGGTCACCAATTTAGTATTGGAAAGCAGCGTGGAGGGTAAAAATCGGAGAAGGAGACCAAGAGATGAATACACTACATAGATTCAGAAGTATGTAGGTTGAATTAGGTACTGGGAGATGAAGAAGGTTGCACAGGATAGAGTAGCATGGAGAGCTGCATCAAACCAGTCTCTGGACTGAAGACCACAACAACAGCAACATGTATGTATGTATTAAACCAGGGACCTAGAAACGACGGAGAGGCTTGGAACCTCCGTAGCCCTCAGTGGTTCACAACCCCCACAACAGGGAGCAGTAGTCCATCCACACCACCGCCGCCACCCAGGGTTGCCGGCCGGTGTGGCCGTGCGGTTAAAGGCGCTTCAGTCCGGAACCGCGTGACCGCTACGGTCGCAGGTTCGAATCCTGCCTCGGGCATGGATGTGTGTGATGTCCTTAGGTTAGTTAGGTTTAATCAGTTCTAAGTTCTAGGCGACTGATGACCTCAGAAGTTAAGTCGCATAGTGCTCAGAGCCATTTGATCCATTGAACCCAGGGTTATTGTGCCGTTCGGCCCCCAGTGGACCCCACCGGGAACGTCTCATATCAGACGAGTGTAACCCCAAATGTTTGCGTGGTGGAATAATTATAGTGTAGGCGCAAGTGGAAACGGTGTTTGCTCAGCAATCGCCGACACAATGTAACTGAGGCGAAATAAGGGGAACCAGCCCGCATTCGCCGAAGGAGATGGAAAACCGCTTGAAAAACCATCCACAAGCTGGCCGGCACACCGGACCTCGACACAAATCCACCGGGCGGATTCGTGCCGGGGACCAGAACGCCTTCCTCCTCGGTAAGCAGCGCCTTAGACCGTGCGGCTAGCTGGGCGGACTTAAAATTCCATTGTGGTATTTAAAGGTCATTTCCATCCATCGTAATGGTGTCGAACGAGACCGTTACCAAATCTATTTGTAAATGATTTGCTTGTTTAAGGGCTAAATTCTAGCTGTTAATAGATTTAAAACACTGTAATACCATATACAGCGTGTTTCATAACCAATAGCAAGAATGGACATATGTTGCAGCATTCGATAATAGAAGGAGAAGCGTACCAGTAAGTGATGATGATGATAAGGTACCATCCTCTGAGGAGCGTAGGGAACGATGCGAGAGACCCGCACCGCCGACTAAGCAAGGTTGTAGCGAAGGTGATTTACCATTGCCTTCCTCCGACCGTGATGGGGATGCAGACCACGCAACAACACCCAGTCATATCGAGGCAGAGAAAATCCCTGACTCCGCCGGGTGTCAAACCCGGGACCCCGTGCGCGGGAAGCGAGAATGCTACCGCAAGACCACGAGCTGCGGAGTATGTATGCCTAAACGAGCTGTTTGTGATATAACTGTGAATGTGCGATTATGAGCTGCAACTGAAATCAGTATAAAATATTGTCCTAGATTGTAAACATGTATTTGAAAAATAAAATTTTTGATTAAGTCTGCATCGAATTGGATTGCAGTTTCACCTTTGACGCACGGTTGGAGAATGTCGACAAGTTTGATGGGACATCAGGACATTTTGCTGCTGGTATAAGACGAGATTTAACGCTCCAGTGTGTCGAGCAAGACGTGTTCCTTGATTTCCAAGATCATCCAAGTCGTTTGGGTTTTTCTGTTTGGAGTCGTCTCAGAAATGAAGTGTATAACATTCCTGTTGATAAGGTTGAAGAACTGGAGCAGAAACTTGTATAGTGTTTTCAAGATTTTCGAGATGATTTTGGCGAATTTGAAAGTATTCATAACTCACAGCAGAGACGAGTGTGGTATTGAATCCAAATGCGAGGACTATATGAGGAGCATCTCATTTAACGCCTACGTATAGATAGTAATCTGGAACATGCCGAAGGAGTACTGCATTTATTGTTAAGGAAGTGTCAGGATGAAATTTGAGGCCAGTTAGATAACGGGTAAATCTAAAAGTTTACATTTTCATTACGCTTGTAGCAACTAGGACAATATTTTGCACTTGAGCAAGTTTGGCACTGTTTCGAATGCGACAGATCGATTCTAACAGTGTACGTTATAGCCAGCCAATATGCGCTGCAGCCATAGAGCACATGTATCTGTGGAGTGAGCCTAGCCTATTACGCATGGTCTTGACGTCAAACGGGGCTAGTCACGTGATTTCGGGATGACACTGCTTGTCTGCAATTTGCGGTAATAGCAAAACTCGAATGTTACACGTTTTCGCATTGTTTTATATACACTCCTGGAAATTGAAATAAGAACACCGTGAATTCATTGTCCCAGGAAGGGGAAACTTTATTGACACATTCCTGGGGTCAGATACATCACATGATCACACTGACAGAACCACAGGCACATAGACACAGGCAACAGAGCATGCACAATGTCGGCACTAGTACAGTGTATATCCACCTTTCGCAGCAATGCAGGCTGCTATTCTCCCATGGAGACGATCGTAGAGATGCTGGATGTAGTCCTGTGGAACGGCTTGCCATGCCATTTCCACCTGGCGCCTCAGTTGGACCAGCGTTCGTGCTGGACGTGCAGACCGCGTGAGACGACGCTTCATCCAGTCCCAAACATGCTCAATGGGGGACAGATCCGGAGATCTTGCTGGCCAGGGTAGTTGACTTACACCTTCTAGAGCACGTTGGGTGGCACGGGATACATGCGGACGTGCATTGTCCTGTTGGAACAGCAAGTTCCCTTGCTGGTCTAGGAATGGTAGAACGATGGGTTCGACGACGGTTTGGATGTACCGTGCACTGTTCAGTGTCCCCTCGACGATCACCAGTGGTGTACGGCCAGTGTAGGAGATCGCTCCCCACACCATGATGCCGGGTGTTGGCCCTGTGTGCCTCGGTCGTATGCAGTCCTGATTGTGGCGCTCACCTGCACGGCGCCAAACACGCATACGACCATCATTGGCACCAAGGCAGAAGCGACTCTCATCGCTGAAGACGACACGTCTCCATTCGTCCCTCCATTCACGCCTGTCGCGACACCACTGGACGCGGGCTGCACGATGTTGGGGCGTGAGCGGAAGACGGCCTAACGGTGTGCGGGACCGTAGCCCAGCTTCATGGAGACGGTTGCGAATGGTCCTCGCCGATACCCCAGGAGCAACAGTGTCCCTAATTTGCTGGGAAGTGGCGGTGCGGTCCCCTACGGCACTGCGTAGGATCCTACGGTCTTGGCGTGCATGCGTGCGTCGCTGCGGTCCGGTCCCATGTCGACGGGCACGTGCACCTTCCGCCGACCACTGGCGACAACATCGATGTACTGTGGAGACCTCACGCCCCACGTGTTGAGCAATTCGGCGGTACGTCCACCCGGCCTCCCGCATGCCCACTATACGCCCTCGCTCAAAGTCCGTCAACTGCACATACGGTTCACGTCCACGCTGTCGCGGCATGCTACCAGTGTTAAAGACTGCGATGGAGCTCCGTATGCCACGGCAAACTGGCTGACACTGACGGCGGCGGTGCACAAATGCTGCGCAGCTAGCGCCATTCGACGGCCAACACCGCGGTTCCTGGTGTGTCCGCTGTGCCGTGCGTGTGATCATTGCTTGTACAGCCCTCTCGCAGTGTCCGGAGCAAGTATGGTGGGTCTGACACACCGGTGTCAATGTGTTCTTTTTTCCATTTCCAGGAGTGTATGTTTCTACATGTTTGCGTTTTATTAACAGCTATGGTGCAGTATTATCGTTGTTACTGATGTTTAGCAAAGTATGTGAAAGTAGGACCAGGTACTTTTCATAGATGTGTACAAGTGCATAACTTTAAATGTCATATTGGTACGAGGCACTGTATGCGTTGAAAAATATGGAGACACGGTATTATAATGTCTCGCAGTGTAGAGATAATATCTGGATTTTATGGCCCCGTGTTTGCGATACAAGTGCCAGATAATCATGTAACTGTGTTTAAGTAAACTGCCAGTCAGTGTATACATGATGGTACTATGTTCACATGCACATAAGATTTATGGATGAAAATCTGATTAATTTCCACCGGTTTATGCAGTTTCTCAAACCCTTGCGTTACTTAAGTATTTCTGTATAAGAGAGTTTCCTATAGAGTGTCATTGTAACATAATTAATTAGAACAGATTCGACAATATGAAACAATGCAACAGAAAACGTAAAAAAATATTGAGGGCTGTCAATTATTTTATTACTTCAAGCTTTGAACATTCATTTTGTATTTTCTTATTTTTTGAGTATAGTGTAAGGTTTTATTTTTCTGATGATTTGGCGAAAAAATATTAGAGATAATTTACTTGTCTATAAAAAGCAAGGAAAAATATAGAAAAACTTAAAATAATCATGTTAAAACCAACTGGATTTTTTTTTTGAATGAACTGTGTACTACATCTGTTGTTCACACAGTGTATGTGTCCATGTGCCGTCTCTGCTCCAAACACTTTTTCTAAGCATTTTGCGTCATATTTTTCTTCTCTCTGATGCCTGATGGTCCGAGTGGGGTCGTTTCTGACGCGTTGAGAGCTTCATGTAGTGAAAATGTACTGTAGTATCTGAGTTTGACCTATCTTGAAATGTTTTTCTTATTGTAGTGTGTTCATGCCAGTTTGTACACTTTCTGAAGTTTTTATGTTTACTCTTTGTTGGTTGCATTGTTTGATCCTCCTATTTATATACATTCCTCCAGATATTTGAATTTTTCCACTCTGCTAACCTTTCCTTATTCTGTGTATGTGTCATGTGTTGTCCTTCCTTTCCAAGTATTGGCCGAGCGGTTCTGGCCATTTCAGACTGGAACCGCGCGACCTCTACGGTCGCAGGTTCGAATCCTGCCTCTGTATTGCCCCAAGCACCTGGGTAATATCGACATCCTTACAGGGCAATAACAACAGTATGAACTACAAATAGCGTAAAACCCCTGTTCTAAGAAAGTAGCACATTTAATTATCTTAACATGTATCAAAATATATACAGTGTGTTTATCGAAAATGGCGTTCAAGCTGGATCAAAAAGCAAATGAACATCAGTTTTATTGAGACCTATATCTCCGTTGATACTTGTTGATAATGGTTTTCTTAAGCTTATTTTACGATTTATCTTTTTAAAACTCAGTATTCCCCGACGATTTTGATAATTTTATTGAAAGTGTGTTAAGATATTGTTTTTTGTCAAGAGCATAGATAATTTGCTGCAACCAGGAAAATGCCACAGAATAACTGCCAATGTAATAACACGGTTCACTAGTTCTTGTTTGAATTTGATTTTAATCGAATATTAAGTATAATTTTTGGTTCACTCAGTTCCAGTGATACACAGTTCAATGATCTCTCTGAGTTCCCCTGTATATTTACCTCTCTCTTTCTTTCTCCTTTTTCTCACCATCTGGAATTAAATGTAAGACAAGTGTAAACATCTTTACCCGGAAGTTTAAAAATTGGTAAAATATCGACACCCTGGCCACATTCCACCATATTCATCTGTCAATATTACCCAACTCAGGCGTCATGACAGAACCCCAGACTATAATGGCTTTGCTAATGCTCGGAAACTATGAAACCCATGACAAACAGTGCACCAGAAAACAATCTCCCTATCTACGTTATAGTTATTATATATTATATATTATTAAAAAGGTTTTGAAATGTTTACCGCAGTGTAAGAATAAACCAAAAAACATCAAATACAACAAAAATTAATTTTTGGCGTGATAATAACACTCATAACTTCTGCACTTTACTTCTGGCAACATTCGCTATGCTGCAGATCTATGTCCCACTGATTACATTGCTAATCAGGTGCAATAACTATAGTACGGTCTTGCTTGGTATGTCGGAAACACCCGGTCTCACCTACGCCAAATGACATCCTTGTAAGGTAGTTGTGCGTTATGTTTATAGAGCGTTCTGGGGGGGGTTAAGGCCATTTATTGCGCATTTGACTTCACTTGATTCTAAATACTCGTAACTACCTCGCACAAAGGAACTACTAAAGATCTTTTTTATATGGCTACTTACCTTGTGTTGTGATAAATGAAGATACTAACAGTGGAGATGTCAGGAAGTAACAGCGTATGATATTCTAGAAATATTGGTGCAATGGGCACAGAAATAAATGTACCCATTATTGATACATGTGGACTGCAGTTCCACAAAAGGAGAGAACAATATAGTGATATTTTTCACAACACCCGTAAATAATTCTGAACATAAAGCTACTGACACCTTTAATTGATTTGCTTCCAGCTGAGAGAAGCCACTTAGTAATCATATAAAAACTGGTGATGAAAGACCAGATGAATATCCTCGCCCATATGAGTACTAATCTCACATCCAGTAGCAAATCACTGAGTTCTGGTCCACGCCAGGGCCAATAAAATGGTTGAATTTGCTAGGCGTGAAAGAAACATCAGAAGCAGAACGACTTATTGTAAATTAATGCAGAATATTATAATAGCTACGCATTCCCTATGTGCAAAAGTATCGTGCAATATCACCAATTAAAGTAGCATGCAGCTCTGTCTAGATCTGTGTCGGCCAAGTTCAGGAACTACTACATCACTTTGGTAAACCAAAAACTGGTCCTTTCAGTCTAACGTACGGTAGTTGAATCGCGATTGGTTACCGCTCCACAGAGCACTGCGAGGCACTACGGTCACCCTGCCACATGTCAGGCAAAGATAGTCGCACAAGGCGCAGCACCACGCGCAGAATCGACTTTGAAATTTTATGTAAGTTACCAACTTAATCTAAAAAGGGGATCGCGCATATTTGTCATCACCGATTTCGTCCAGATTTATGTATGTGCAAAGATGATCCAGAAATGAAAGTGACAGAACTGGGAGTTCCAGATGGCTGAGCGTTTACAAAATGTAGCGTTTTTGGCACGAGTCGGGCGAAGTAAGAGCCGTTTGTATCAGCGTTGTTTGGAGGCAGCAGTTGGCGCAGCGAAAAGAGTAGAGAACGGTAACCAGAGGATCGTGAGGTGGGTTCTCTTTTTGGAAATTCTCTTATTTCTAATTTTTACGTTACTTATGGCACAAATAAACCGAAGTAAGGCTCAATACAATATATTATTAATATTTTCATAAAAAGAATGAAAGAGAAAGGCGAAGGAAAATTTGAGATTGGAAATAAATTTCCAAGAAAGGATTGTGCCTACAGCGTTTACTAGGACTCTGTAAGTAGCCTTCCAAAAACGAATTGTAATTTCAGCGTTCAGGAATTAGTAACCCGTTTGTTTTTATTTTGTTTATTTTGGCCTTCGAGCAGACTGCATCAAAATACATTCCAGTGTGCATCGCCAGCTATTCTCTCCAATACTTTGCGAAATAAAGCGTTAGACGTTACTGCCAAACTGTACAATGTGAGATAAACTTTTATGAATGTAAACCATGTTTGATTTTCTGTAGAAATCTGGCAACTGTAAAGAAATGACACTTACAGCGTGCGTTAGATATCGGGAGAAGTATTGCGTCTCCTGTTTTTACTGCGAATGTCACACCAGAAAGTAGAAATCGTCAAAAGTAAAATAATAAAAGTATCTAATTTTAATTAGAAGGTCCCGTGTACACCTGACAATTAATTCCTCGAAACTGATTAGGAATCCCAAATTTTTCTTTGCTTTGTCTTTTCATACCGTTTATAAAAGTATTAATAGAAACAACGAAGTGAGATGCACCTGTGGTCCAGAGGTCGCCAGCACGGTATCTCAGCGTGTTCGGTCGGCGGGTTAGCAGCCCTCTGTAACAAAAAAACTGAGTCAAGAAATCAACGATCTACTTGAATGGATGTCTTGTGACGTCCGCCCAGAACAAATGCAGCGAACTATACCGAACAAAATGAAAAAAAAGCATGTTCGGTCAGAGGATTAGCTGCACTCTCTAATAAAAAAGCTGAGTAAATGGTTCAACGATGAACTTCGACGGGTGTTATGGGACATCCGCCCCGGACAACGGCAACGAGAAATACCGCACAAAAAAAGATTTTTTTTAAAAAAAGGGGCGGGTAGCGTCTTTCACGGGTAATCAAAACATCATCCGTCCCGGGTTCGAAACCCGCCCCCGCTTAAATTTTGATTAATAATCAGCATTAGCGGCTGAAGGCTTCCAGCATAAGAAATCACCCTCATTCTGCCGACGATCTTGTCTTGTCAAAGAGGGTGGAAGAGCAGACAGAGGTTCAGGGCACTTGCTTGTCTTCGGGAAACTGCAATGATCGACTGCATGAGGATGCAGAAGGCAAAGGAAACCACTACATTAAAGACACATAACGTGTATCGAGAGGACATGTGGGCTGTAATTGAAAAATTGTCATGATGCTCTCTCAATTGGCAAAAGATTCCGGAGTAGTCCTCGGATCGGATCTCCGGGAGCGGACTGGCAAGAGGGAGGTGACCATGAGAAAAAGATTGAATAATCAACGAAAGAATAACGCTCTGCCAGCCGGGGAGTGGAATGTCAGAAGTTTGTACGTGATAGGGAAGCTAGAAAATCTGAAAAGGGAAATGCAAAGGCTCAATCTAGATATAGTAGGGGTGAAGTGAAATGGAAAAATAGGCAAGGATTTCTGGTCAGATGAGCACAGCGTAATATCAACAGCATAAGAAAATGGTATAACTCGAGTAGGATTCGTTGTGAATAGGAAGGTACAGCAGAGAGTGAGTTACTGTGAACAATTCAGTGATAGGGTTGTTCTGGTCAGACAGCAAACCAATACCGACAACGATAGTACAGGTATACATGTACGTAAAAGAAGATGAAATTATAATAGTCATGGGGAACTGATATGCAGTTGTACGTGAAGGAGTAGAAAAAAGGTTACAGGAGAATATGGGCTTAGGACAAGGAATTAAAGAAGAGGAAGATTTAGTCCTGTAATAAATTTCAGCTAGTAATAACGAATACTCTGTTCAAGAATGACAAGAGGAGGAGGTATACTTGGAAAAGGCCGGATGATACGGGAAGATTTCGGTTAGATTACATCATGGTCAGGCAGAGATTCTGAAATCAGATACTGGATTGCAATGCTTATCCACGAGCAGAATAGACTCAGATCACAATTTAGTACTGATGGAGAGTAGGCTGAATTTTAAGACATTATTAGTCAGAAAGAATCAATATGCATAGAAGTGGGACACGGAAGTATAAAGGAATCACGAGACACGCTTGAAGTTCTCGAAGGGCGTAGATACAACAGTGAGGAATAGCTCAGTAGGCAGAACAGTTGAAGAGGAATGCACATTTGTAAAAAGAGCCATTACAGAAGTTTGAAAGAAAAACATAGATACAAACAAGAAAATTTCGAAGAAACGATGGGTAACAGAAGAAATACTTCAGTTGATCGATGAAAGAAGGAAGTACAAAAATGTTCAGGGAAGTTCAGGAATACAGAGATACAAGTTGTTGAAAAATTAAATAAATAGGAGGTGCACGTCGAAATGGTGCATCAATAATATGAAGAAATCGAAAAAGCAGTGATTGTCGGAAGGATTGACTCAGAATATAAGAAAGTCAAAACGACCTTATGTGAAATTAAAAGCAAGTGCGGTAACATTAAGAGTGCAACGGGAATTCCACTGTTAAGTGCAGAGGAGAGAGCGGATAAGTGGAAAGAGTACTTTGAATGCCTATAGGAGGGGGAAGATTTGTCTGATGTGATACAAGAAGAAATAAGAGTCTACTTACAAAAAATAGGTGATCCAATATTAGAATCAGAATTTAAGAGAGCTTTGGAGGACTTGAAATAAGGCAGAAGGGATAGACAACATACCATCAGAATTTCTAAAATCATTGACGGAAGTGGCAACAAAACGGCGATTCACGTCGGAATGTAGAATGTATGAGTCCGGCGACACACCATCCGACTTTCGGAAAAATATCATCCACACAATTATGAGGAACGCAAGAGCTGACAAGTGCGACAACTATCGCACAATCAGTTAACAGTTCATGCATCCAAGTTTCTGACAGGAACAAAGTACAGAAGACTGGGAAAGAAAATTGAGGATGTGATAGATGACGATCATTTTGCCCTCAGGAAAGGTAAAGGCACCATAGAGCCAATTCTGGCGTTGTGGTTGATAACGGAAGCAAGACTAAAGAAATATCAAGGAACGTTCATAGGCTTTGTCGACTTGGAAAAAGCCATGTAAAATGGTGAAAGATGTTCAAACTCCTGAGAAAAATAGAGGTAAACTATAGGAAGAGACGAGTCAATATGTACAAGAGCCAAGAAGCAATAATAATATTGGACGACCAAAAACGAAGAGGTCGGAGTAAAAAGGGTGTAAGACAGGGATTTTGTCTTTCACCCCTACTGTTTAATCTATACATCGAAGAAGCAGTGATGGAAATAAAAGAATAATTCAGGCGTGAGAGTAAAATTCAAGGTGAAAGGATATCAGTGATACGGTTCGTTGATGACAGTGCTATCCTGAGTGAAAGTGAAGAAGAATTACATGATATGCTCAATAGAATGAACAATCCAATGAGTACTCAATATGGATTGAGAGTAGATCTAAGAAAGATGAAAGTAAAGAGAAGTAGCAGGAATGAGAAGAGCGAGAAACTTAACATCAGGGTTAATGGTCACGAAGTAGATGAAGTAAGGAATCCTATTACCTAGACAACAAAATAACCATTGATGGACGGAGCAAAGAGAACATCAAAAGCAGTCTAGCACTGGCAAAAAGGTCATTCCTGGCCAATAGAAGTCCACTAGTATCTAACACAGGCCTTAATTTGAGGAAGAAAATTCTGAGAATGTATGTTCTGAGAACAGCGTTGTGTAGTAGTGTAACATGGACTGTGGGAAAAGCGAAACAGAAGAGAATCGAAGCTTTTGAGATGTGCTACGGACGAATGTTGAAAATTAGGTGGACTGTTAAGGTAAGAATGAGGAGGTTCTGCGCAGAACCGGAAAGGAATATGTGGAAAACACTGACAAGGACAATAGGAGGGACAGGACAATAGGATATCTGTTAGGAAATCAGGGAAAGACTTCCATGGTACCAGAGGGAGCTGCAGAAGGCAAAAACTGTAGAGGAAGACAGAGATTGGAATACATCCAGAAAACAATTGAGGACGTAAGTTGCATGTGCTACTCGAGATAAAGAGATTGGCACCGGAGAGGAATTCGTGGCGGGTCGCTTCAAACCAATCAGAAAACTGATAACTCAAAAAAAAGTAAAATAAAACTGAGCATTAATTAGATTTATTTGGGTATAAGTAACGTAAAAAATACAAATAAAAAATTCTGCGTAGGAAATCATAGCCACCGCCTTCACATTAACATTCGCTACCCTTTCCGCTGCACCAAACGTCGCCTGGAAACTCCCCTAACATAAAAGGTTCATGCCTCCTCCGACGTGCTCCAAAAACACAATGTTTTTCTGAATGCTTGTCATTCTGGAGCTCCCACTTCAATCATTTTCAATTTTGACTGAGCCCTGCATACAGTTACCTTAAATTTGGACGAAATCGGTGATGACGCGTAGGCGCCGTTTCCTTGTAAGTACGGGTGGTTAAACGAGACGAAACAGCAGCCACACTGCATACGTAATGCCGCATTCCGTCTGAAAAAAAATGTACAACTAGTTATTCCAACTACTTAAAAACACGAGATGTTCCGGAAAAGAGACATGGTGTTATGGTAGTTCGCACAGTTGGCACAATCGATATGGAAAAGTAAATTTTGCGACGAGTAGATGATCTTGAAACAACTATGAGAGAATTGCATCTGCTGGAGGCATGAACAACTTTCTTGATGACGATTGTAGTTCCAAACTTGCATTATATTTACATATGAAGTGGGGTTCACACAGAGTGCGATAGGAAATTACCACAATAAGCACATGCAAGCAGATGAAAATCCTTGTGCGATCATTGAAGCAGGACATCAGACTCGCTTTAGTTGTTCCTTGCAGAATTAGATCTTCGTCTTTTGTTTTACTTTTCTCTCATTTTAATGCTTTATTCACAAGTCTAATTTTTAACAACATTCTAACGTCGCTTCAAAAACCACTTATAGTTTACTGTTCTCCATTTTCCCATGCTTTACATTTCACTTCCATTCAATGCTATGCTATACTATGCTTTTTGTCAGTTCCTTCTCAATTACCAATAATTATAGAGGTCCTTTACTTTGCCTGCACCAATTTACTCCTTATATAATTCTTGCTCCGGTCGCCTTGTGTCTTATATAGGACACACTATGTTCCGCAATTTTGAGTTTCTATGCGAGATAGACTGTAAAATCATTTGAGTTGCTCGAAGACGGTTTTCGCCGGAAGCGCTCTGTCGATTGGAAACCATTGCGTTGGTTTTAATGTGCTTCCCATTCCACCTCTGTTCTGAAATTTGCTTTCTTTTGTTGTCTCTTTCATTAGCCAAGCAAACAAAAGTAATTACAAGCTGGAATTAAGCCTTTTATCCTTCCAAATACGGGGTACTTTTACTAATTTTTCACTTTTATTAGTTAAATCGGGTTACATTACTCGCATTTTATTTATTGACATTATACTCAGGATTTTGAACGCTGTTGAACAGTTACTTTGCTGAATGCTTGGTGAATGTCACACATACCCGATTATTTTTTTCCCGAAATCTATGACACACGTACATATGTTTCGGTAAATACGTTGCAAAACCTGTGTCGCATCTCTATCATCATGATTTTTCCCGATCACAGATGCTGATCCTGTCATTCAGTCTTCGAGTACACTGATGATTCTTGAATAGAACAAGCCAAGAAATGACAATAATTCTGTTATTTTCGAAGAGTTTCCTTATATTTAATTTCTTTGAAAACCGTACAGCCCCTAAGTAAAACTACGATGACTCCAGCAAACTATCCTTTCTCTCCACCCTTCTGCTTCAGCATTCAGTACATAGTGCCAAGCTCCAAAAAATGTAAAGCAAATGTAGGCGTAACTTTCATTTCAACAGTTTTGTTTAACAGGTTTTGCTTATTTTCTTCTGCATGTTGTTTGATTTTGAATATTTTCAGGTTCCTACGGTGAAATAAAGCGTGCGCGAAAGCATGCTCTTAATCTACAAAACCTGTAGTAGTTATAGAAAATTAATAACAAAAACATACAGACATTACGTACGTATGTGTATTGTGAAAGTTCTCAAATCATGGCTATACTACGATAAACTTGTAATCTAGAGTTTAAATCACGCTTAGGGCTTGTTACTTATTGCAAAGAAATGTAGATGAAGTGAGAAGATCTTCCTTGAACACTCTCATTCTGAGCCTCCCCACCTTCAGCCGCTCGCGGAGAGAAATCTGGGTTTTCCGAGCACCTGCATGTCCAGTTCCGAGGAATTACTCTCAGCCGTACTTCGGTTTTGATGGCGTTCCAGGTAGGCTACGAAACTAAACCGCCTGCATAATCACTGTAGCTGTCCTACTGAGGGCACACCGCTCCGAAAATTTATTGGAGTTCACGTTATACATACAAAGCAGATACCGTCTTAGGAGTGACGCAAAATTCTACCTTATCTGTGAATAACAAGCATCACAACGATGATCTATTAATTCAGTTCTCTCACAAGCCGGCTAGTAGTGTGTGGTGGGAGGCGTCTTTTAGTCAAAAGTTCGTCTTGAGTACTGTAGAGCTCATAAAGGAACGATGGACCCTGAGAGCACTCTCATAGAGGGGAAAATAAACCAACCAACCTCCTGGTTAACATTCTTTAACGTAACATTATATGCTTTGTTGTGCTAGCAGGAGTAGTAGAGGTAATCCTCCCGGCCAATTTTATTGAAACGAGACTGCATTTGATTTACCACCCATAAATATTGTCAATCATAGTTGCATACTAAGAAATGGTACTCACAACATGACGCTATTTTTATCGTTTTTTATCGTTTCTCAAATCTCCACACGGAAGAAAATCACGCGCTAGTTACGCATAGAAAATTTGTCTAACTTACGATTACCGTAAAAATTTTCAGCTGCAGTAGTCTTCGTCAAAGTATGAAACTCTTCGTGAACATGGAAAATCAACACAGTCAATGTGGCACGAATTAAAGCAACTGCAAGAGTTGCTTTCCGGTTTTGTTGTATATTCCCCCCCCCCCCCCCCAACGTGTCACAACCGCAACGAGGCGGCTATCCTTTACTAAAACATAAAAATATTTTTCCTAATTTTGTATATGGAAACTGTTTTGACATTTTTCATCATTAGATTGAATTTGCATTTTCATTATTAGTACAGTTGGCTTAGTACTAATGTAACCAAGTGTCACTAACTCTGCATCTACATCTACGTGATTACTCTGCAATTCACATTTAAGTGCTTGACAGAGGGTTCATCGAACCACAATCATACTACCTCTCTACCATTCCACTCCCGAACAGCGCGCGGAAAAAACGAACACCTAAACCTTTCTGTTCGAGCTCTGATTTCTCTTCCTTAATTTTGATGATCATTCCTACCTATGTAGGTTGGGCTCAACAAAATATTTTCGCATTCAGAAGAGAAAATTGGTGACTGAAATTTCGTAAATAGATCTCGCCGCGACGAAAAACTTCTTTGCTTTAATGACTTCCATCCCAACTCGCGTATCATATCTGCCACACTCTCTCCCCTATTACGTAATAATACAAAACGAGCTGCCCTTTTTTGCACCCTTTCGATGTCCTGCGTCAATACCACCTGGTAAGGATCCCACACCGCGCAGCAATATTC
Organism: Schistocerca cancellata; assembly: GCF_023864275.1. Classification (NCBI taxonomy): domain Eukaryota; kingdom Metazoa; phylum Arthropoda; class Insecta; order Orthoptera; family Acrididae; genus Schistocerca; species Schistocerca cancellata. The sequence continues at coordinate 327,670,000 of NC_064631.1, forward strand.
TAACAGAGGACGAACTAGTGTAGTGTAAGCTGTCTCTTTAGTGGACTTATTGCATCTTCTAAGTGCCCTGCCAATGAAACGCAACCTTTGGCTCGCCTTCCCCACAATATTATCTATGTGGTCTTTCCAACTGAAGTTGTTCGTAATTTTAACACCCAGGTACTTAGTTGAGTTGACAGCCTTGAGAATTGTACTATTTATCGAGTAATCGAATTCCAACGGATTTATTTTGGATCTCATGTGGATCACCTCACACTTTTCGTTATTTAGCGTCAACTGCCACCTGCCACACCATACAGCAATCTTTTCTAAATCGCTTTGCAACTGATAGTGGCCTTCGGATGACCTTACTAGACGGTAAATTACAGCATCATCGCGAACAACCTAAGAGAATTGCTCAGATTGTCAACCAGGTCATTTATATAGATCAGGAAGAGCAGAGGTCCCAGGACGCTTCCCTGGGGAACACCTGATATCACTTCAGTTCTACTCGATGATTTGCCGTCTATTACTACGAACTGCGACCTTCCTGACAGGAAATCACGAATCCAGTCGCACAACTGAGACGATACGCCATAGGCCCGCAGCTTGATTAGAAGTCTCTTGTGAGGAACGGTGTCAAAAGCCTTCCGGAAATCTCTTACACAGTGCAGACAAATCTGTAGAAAGGAAAAATTGTTATGTACTGTAATGAATCCCTTGCCACACATAGGAAAATAAAGGTTCACTTGCGACCAATAAATAACAGAAATACGTGTCATATAAATAAAAATACAGATGTTATGCGCAAATATAATGGATCAAAAATAGCTTACAAATGAAGAAACCAAAGGTTATGAATGCATTGACAAATTAAAAGAGAACTTCATTTGAGATCTTATTATGTAATCTTACAGTTAGAAACATCTATCGAAATTGCTCTTTTTCGGTTCTTCATATTTATTCTATACGCCAAATATTGGACTAAACCATTGTTGAAAATTCTAAGGCTGTTAATAAGCAAAATTATATAACTTCAGATGCCAAATGTTCAACACAAAACTATCAACAACAGTCCTGTTAGACTGTTAACCAAACCCAAGCTGTTTCCTTTCGCGGGAATAATACAATTATATCGGCGAGTTAACCAAGTATGACATCCAAAATTAACTGTTCTATTTTAACTGTCTTAGAATAGTTAACCAATGAAGAGACACTGAATCGAATCAGGGAAACAAGATTTATAAGGGACAACCGGACTAAAAGAAGGAGTTGGTTGATGGGACACATCCTGTGTAGTAAGATGGTAATGCAGCGAAACGTGAGACGTAAACTAGTAGAAGGAAACTGTAGTCCCGCAATTAGTTACTGACATTAATATACATTTAAGACACAATCTTTCAAAACGTTCGCTATTTGTTAATTTCAACTGAAAATTCAGTCTGAGGAATTTTGTTATTTGAGAAATGTAACGAGTAGCGTGGGGAACTGTTTGCATAAATGTTGAGCATATTAGCAACTATAGATATTATTACTTTTGTTATCAGCTCTTTGAATTTAAACAACACAGAAACAGTAGAATGTGTAATAAAAGGAAACAAAGTAGGTAAAACATTTTATTATGGCTATGATAGACCAGCACTAGTAGGCCAGAGACTTTATTCGTCGTAACAGCATCGGGAGTAGTGGCTGGCAGTCAGACGTCGTGTGTGCTTCGAGTATAGCTGTGTATGTTTGTTATGTTCGAAGAAATACATGTGCCAAAATGCATATATGTTGGCAATATGCTGATATGATCAGAAGAAGCGATTTGCCACTGTGAGTCATATAATGTAACACAATAACAGAAGGACTGAGGGACCATATGAGAGATTGTTTATCTGCCACTGATTGTGATTCACGATGTCCACGACATCAACCCAGTTAAGTTTGATATTCTTTTCTAAATTTCAGTCTCTCGATGACGCTTTCCTCTCAGGTGGAATTTAAAATTAAGTATGGTGCAAAGAACTTGTATCTTTTATCGACTACTTTGCAAACACTCATCATAAACTTATACTGGCTGTTAATCTAAGCTTGACACCCTGCAAATGCATTTTTCAGTCACTGCAGTAAACGAATAGGTTTATTAGCTGCACTTTGTTTTTTGTATTAATTTCAACTTTGCTTGCTTCATAATTAGCAGTGTAGTTCGTGTGAATGATTGCGTGAATAACTTCTGTATGTGTTTTGACACCAGATTGTTATATGATTTAGTGCTACAGTACATTACATCATTAGCAGTACTTACGCCAGTCTTCCAATTATCGTCAATGCTTTACTTCATTCTGATTTCAAGCTGTTAGTTCGTGCTCGTGAAAGTGAAATATTATCAGCACGTGTACTTGATAATTTGTTATAACATGGTGTTGGGTAATCTGCTGCTCACCGTCATATTTTCTAATAAATCAGGATAATTAAATAGTAAATCCCGACGACCGGGTTATAAAACCAAAGCTTGTACACAGTAACAGGGGTTAAATGGCATTGTAATGGAATATTAAGAGATAAAGAGTTGCACAGGATAGACTACCGAGGAGAGCTCCATCAATCCAGTCTTCGGACAGAAGACCACAGCAACATTTTAGCTGTTGAAAGAACCACACATGGGTGAAGACGTAACGTGCAAGATTTAGAAACCCTTGTCTGCGCGATAACAATGGTGATACTATTGAAGATAGTGCTGCCAAAGCAGAGTTACTAAACACAGCCTTCTGAAATGTCTTCACAAAAGAAAACGCAGTAAATATTCCAGAATTCTAATCGAGAACAGCTGCCAACATGAGTAACGTAGAAGTAAATATCCTCGGAGTAGTGAAACAACTTCAATCACTTAATAAAAGCAAATCTTCTGGTCCAGACTGTATACCAATTAGGTTCCTTTCCGAGTATGCTGATGCGTTAGCACCATACTTAACAATCATATACAAACGTTCGCTCGACGAAAGATCCGTACCCAAAGACTGGAAAGTTGCACAGGTCACACCAATACTCAAGAAAGGTAGTAGGAGTAATCCACTAAATTACAGGCCCATATCGTTAACGTCGATATGCAGCGGGATTTTAGAACATTTATTGTGTTCGAACATTATCAGTTACCTAGAAGGAAACGGTCTATTGACACACAGTCAACACGGGTTTAGAAAACATCGTTCTGTGAAACACAACTAGCTCTTTATTCACATGAAGTGCTGAGTGCTACACACAAGGGATTTCAGATCGATTCCGTATTCCTGGATTTCTGGAAGGCTTTTGACACTGTACCACACAAGCGGCTCGTAGTGAAATTGGAATATCGTCTCAGTTATGTGACGGGATTTGTGATTTCCTGTCAGAGAGGTCACAGTTCGTAGTAATTGATGGAAAGTCATCGAGTAAAACAGAAGTGATTTCAGGCGTTCCCCAAGGTAGTGTTATAGGCCCTTTGCTGTTCCTTATCTATATAAACGATTTGGGAGACAATATGAGCAGCTGTCTTCGGTTGTTCGCAGATGACGCTGTCGTTTATCGACTAATAGTCATCAGAAGATCAAAACAAACTGCAAAACGATTTAGTAAAAAAAATGAATGGTGCGAAAAGTGGCACTTGACCCTAAATAACGAAAAGTATGATGTCATCCACATGAGTGCTAAAAGGAACTCGTTAAACTTCGGTTACACCATAAATCAGTCTAATCTAAAGGCCGTAAATTCAACTAAATACCTAGGTATTACAATTAAGAACAACTTAAATTGGTAAGAACACATGGAAAACGTTGTGGGGAAGGCTAACCAGAGGCTGCGTTTTATTGGCAGGACACTTAGAAAATGTGACAGACCTACTAAGGAAACTACGCTTGTCCGTCCTCTTTTAGAATACTGCTGCGCGGTGTGGGATCCTTACCAGGTAGGACTGACGGAGTAAATCGAAAAAGTTCAAAGAAAGGCAGCACGTTTTGTATTATCGCGAAATGTGGGAGAGAGTGTCACAGAAATGATACAGGATTTGGGCTGGAAATCATTAAAAGAAAGGCGTTTTTCATTGCGATGGAATCATCTCACGAAATTCCAAGCACCAACTTTCTCCTCCGAATGCTAAAATATTTTGTTGACACCGACCTACATAGGGAGGAACGATCACCACGATAAAATAAGGGAAATCAGAGCTCGTACGGAAAGATATAGGTGTTCATTCTTTCCTCGCGCTATACGAGATTGGAATAATAGAGAATTGTGAAGTTGTTTCAATGAACCCTCTGCCAGGCACTTACATGTGATTTACAGAGTATCCATGTAGATGTAGATGTAGAACTGTTTCAGTACTATTATTCTAGCTGTTTGTTTTAATTTCATTTGCGAAGTGGACTGCCTAAGTTGATTAATTGTTAAGGTTACCACTTGCTACAAAAACTGTACTGAATTTGTCGGGGTTTTTCGTAAGTAGAGATACCTAGCGTGCGGTCCACTCAGTTTAGTGAGTCCAATTGAGAAGGTGTGCGACAAATTGAGCGGGACTATTGACGCGCAAGTTATCAAAGTGGGGTCGTATCGAAAGGCTTGTACCAGACTGGCTATGTCACATTTGTAAATTTTTCGCTTCCAGTATAACACAGTTCCAAAATTCAAACCACGGTTTTACAGTTTTGCAATTGATTCGCACGTATTGTTGGAGTACTAAGTCAGATAACAAATTAAACTGTCATGTTCCTTGAAGTAGTATCGCACAAATTATATATCCATTGTCCAGCCCTACAACTGGAGGCAAACATTCCTTGAACAGATAGCAACAGCTACATTTTCCAAACATGGCGATAGACTGGCTGAAAGTGATTACACTGGGCTCATATTTAGGACATAAAAAAGATAAAGTTCAGCGTTCTGTCTCTAAACGGGCCAGTCGAATCCGACCGACCGCCGTGTCATTCATTCTTTGCCAACGGCGTCGTTGGATTTGGTACGGAGGGGCACGTGGTCAGCACAGTTCTGCCTCTGTCGTTATCGGGTTTCTTGACCTTGGAACTAGTAATCGTCAAGTAGCTTCTATGTTGGCCTCACGAGGCTGAGTATACCCAGTACCAGTTCCCTCCCCCCCCCCCCCTCCGTCACCCCCTTAAGGGAAAATCCAAGCAGTATTGGAAATCGAACCTGGGTCCCACCGGATGGCAGTCAACCGCACTGACCACACACCTTCAGAGGCAGGCCATATTTAGGAGGAGCCGCAATGAAATCGTTTTCTGGCCATATACAGTCAGATTTCCATATAAAATTTTTGCGGATTACTTTCTTGTATGCCATCAGTCGACTCTGAAAGAGCTTCTGATTGTGTGATAAATCACTTATTACATGAAGTACTGACATGGTGACTATGGTTTAAATATTAATACCCAAGATTATAAACTTTACCATAAGACCAGAAAAAATTATAACTAAAAAGAGGTAAAGTATCGCCTTTTCTAAAAGGGACATCGTCACTTTTACGGCATTTTCTATACATTGTTGACTTCTGTGTGATATAACTGCCCTCAACCACTACGGACACTTAAAACAGTCTGGCATCTCTTTTTGTTTTGTTTTCTGCATTTCGTTCAAGTAATTCCGTACATGGATGCGTAGCCTAAGAACATTAGAGAATTTTATACGAAATAGATGGAAAATCGTTACAGACAATTGTTAATTTTAACTTCTAGGTAAACTAGATAAACTCTGCTGTCGAATGATGTATTGCACTTAACTCTTTTGTACAGAAGAAAATATGTTTCCAGTTACTTCTGAAATAAACAGAATATGAATTAACTAACTGGTATTGCTGAAATTCACTGTGCTAAACGTACAATGATTAGATAGATTCTAAGGAGGCCGCACGATATTTCAAATTATACGTAATTATACAGAGCAGTACTGAAGGGCATTAGATAGCAAAGTTATTGGGTTCAAAGGGCTCTGGGCACTATGGGACTTAACATCTGAGGTCATCAGTCCCCTAGAACTTAGAACTACTTAAACCTAACCAACCTAAGGACATCACACGCATCCATGCCCGAGGCAGGATTCGAACCTGCGACCGTAGCGCAATGTTATTATTCTAGAGTTTGTTTAGATGAAAAGTCATATTTATTTGGTTAACTTTACTTCAATAGAGTAAACTAGTGTAGTTCTCATGCAGCTCATTATCATTTTACCATAGATAAATACGACGCATGTTGTTGTGAAAATGAGACCAGTATGTTTTCTACGACGCTGTATTCCAAACTATTTGTTACTTTCAGTTAATGTCATCACAGTTCCACTGTGAAATAATGTTACGTTTACTGAGTCTGAGCTGCTAATTTTCCGCAGATCTCTGAATGTCTGAAAAATGAGAATCTGTCCACTGTTTAAAAATATATGTAATGCCAAAACGTTTTGAAAATACTTCAGTACAGAATGACTTTAAAGCGATCAGGTGTGAGTATGAATTTGTACAAAGTGTTGATACTGCATATGCGACTTTGTGTTGGCAATATTGTAACATGTTTGGGAGCGAGTACTATTCTGAAAACAACCGAACTAAAATGTTTTTTTTATTTATTTTTTATATAAACTCTACACAAAGCATGAAGGAGAGCTGGAGGTGGACCGATAGCATTGTGGGTATATGTCAACACTGCCTAGCACTAGGTAAAGTAGTATTAGAAATTATATTTATTTATATATGACAGTTTAATTACTAGAAAAATTCGCCTACGAAACGAATTTTGAATGAAAGTACAGATTTTGGCACCGTTATCTGGGGTATCATGCGTGTAATATGATTCAGATTGTGGGATAAAATAATTAGGTGAAAGAAATTGTTGTTATTTATCAGGTTTTACTAGAAACTACAAGATACGAGGTGTGGTATATTTTAATGTGTTACAAGACGTCTGCCACAAACTGAGTGATATTACACGAATTATGCCCCTGATAACGTTCCCTAAAACTAAACGTGTAATCAGAATTCTTCTCGTAGACAAATCGTTGTAATAAGTAGTTAGATAAATAAATATAATATCTGATACAGGATTGCTTAATGTTATGAAGTGTTAACATAGATCCATAATGTCCTAGGAGTAAAGCACTCTCAGAACATGGGGTGAAATTGCTACCTATTCGCGTCTAGGCCCCGATAAACTTGGTTACAAAATCAAACTCCTGGAACAAATCATACCCTTAGTGATTGAGTGGCTGTCGTTCATTGGACATAAAACGAGAAGTAAATTATTTGTAAGTATATATTTTAATGAGGTCTATATTTCTGCAAAACGTGATTTATCAATTAGTTTGAAATCAGATTCAGAAGAATCACATGTATCCAGTCATGAACAAGATGTGAGGATGATATGTATAGGTGATCACAGTTCTACTTCAGTTACAGCTTGGAATGAAGTTAACAGAAATCATAGGCAGCTGTGCAAAAAATTAAAAGATTCTTTATGCTGCCGCTCGGGATTAGCCGAGCGGTCTGGGCGCTGCAGGCTGGTACCGGCGGAGGTTCAGGTCCACCCTCGGGCATGGGTGTGTGTGTTTGTCTTTAGGATAATTTAGGTTAAGTAGTGTGTGAGCTTAGGGACTGATGACCTTAGCAGTTAAGTCCCATAAGATTTCACACAGATTTTTGGTTTTTTATGCTTGTTTGTTGATTCAGTGGTGTATGCCTTTCGTGGATCACGGCGGGTGAAAACTATAGTCTACTTACCTCCAAAGAGTCGCGAATATCTGTGTCGGTGGAGAAAACGGCTGCTGTGGGACGAAGAAGAAAGGAAGCACGACCTTGCCCTGGGCACGAATCCAATGGCAGTTGCCCGCTTGTCTCCTGGAGAGCGCTCATACAAACCTGTGTCACGTACAGGCGCGTGATGGTGGAGAAGCAGGCTCCCTGGCGGTACATCCGTCTCACCTATTGGGGGAAACCCCTCCTTTCAGCACAAGAAGTGACGGCGGAAAATTGCAGCACAGCACTTACTCAAATGAAATGCAACATTACATTTTTCCTCAAAGCGTTGAGAAAACTCTGAAGAGGAATTATTACACCAAGTATTACGCAAACACAGGACTGTCTGTGTTTGAGACCTGTTAAAAGAAAGCATGAAAGCTCATCTGCAAATAAAATGCGCCGTTTTTAGCCATAACTACAGTATACAGGCCCTTAGGACATAAAGTTTTTCTGGTCGTCACTGTGAAGCTTCCGTATGTTTACGCTTAGTTTCTTATAGATATTTAGCTGCCCACCTTAGTGTTAATGGGCTTTACCTCTACGAGTGGATGACACCCACAATTAATCTGCATTAACAGTCCACAATACTAACCATAGCCCCGAAATGAATCAACACGACAAGTCCACAATTTGCGCAACAGAATCTCGCTGTGCACCTGTCTCACATCCCGTAGATTCATACAGTGACAATTCTTACCTCATACGCTGAAAGAGAACATCGATAAACCTGTGTGCAATGTTCATAGCTTAATCTGTTAGATAAAAGGAGAAAGAGTGACGACGAGAGAGACGGACCAAATATTAGGGTTGGTTATACAGAGCGTGTGTGAAATAAGCAACATTAACTTCGATTAAATTTATATTGAGTCGAAAATAAGAAAAACAACAGCCGTTCCAACCACAATGTAAGCATCCAGATGGCCAAATAATAACGGCACACAATGGATGACCACGCGTTACCGAAAGTTCAAGCCTCACGAACTCTAACAATAATTATGATAACCAAAACACTTTGAAAAACGCATTGAGAGTGGGCATAAGAGAACACAAAGAAAGAATATGGGTAAAGATCGTGAGGGCAGGAAAAGTCTCGAATTATGCAGTACAATATTCGCAGTAACCAGCGAATCGAAGTTCTGCGCCCATATTACGCCCAGAAATTCACTTTACTTTGGCTAGCTACACAAATAATAGAAATGAGCAAAGGCATTTGTAACGTACCACAATTCTGTGTTAGACTTTACGGGCAAACTTTCCGCCTGAACTCATTACGGAAATAAGTGCGACAGTTGAAAAGGCCTCTGGAATTCGGTGGTGGCGAGCTTTCCAGCCTAGCAGCATCCTGAGCAGCAAAGATATTACTGAAAGCTGCAGCTGGCTGCTATCTGATGTCACGACGGCATACCACGACAATCTGAAATTGTTAAATGTGCTAATCGTGTTTTTCATTTATTCGTCCTCATTGGATGAGCCACGAACAGTGCTAGTATCCATTAAAGGAAAAATCTGTGGTGAGTGTCAGAATGTTGAACAGTTCACGAGGTAAAGATTTAGTCAGGAGTCAATGCGTGAAGAGGCTGAGATTTTTGCTTAATACTGTTGAGCGTAGGGTCAAAGTGGCGGTGATGACTTTTTTACGGTTATTTAGAATTTAGCAATTGACTGTACTAGCACTTTAAAAACTAAAGAACGTGTTATTTATAAAAATAAAATCCTAGATTTCCAAATTCGTCACTTTAGAACGTAAAATACTGAAAAAATAATTTCACTATCTATTTTGAATATCCATGCAAGCAGTGGAAAGAGATCATAGAAGTAAAATAAAAGAGAGGTAAAAGTATGTGAGAAATAGCCTCAGATGCATTTAATAAGAAAGAAATAGTACTAAAATTTGTGGTAGAATAATTTGAAAACAATAGGAAAGACAGTATTGCACAAAAAGTTCTGAATTCTACTGCTGAGTAATTGGTTTTGCATTAGAACAATTCTAATTCCATTAACGAAATTGGAAAAAATATAATTACGATGAATAATTATACACAAGACAATAGGCACCTATTAACTCAACACTATTGGAAGATATATTATATACACAACGAAATTTAATGAAATACCAAAAGAAATGTAAATAGTTTATTGCTGACTCTGAAAAAAGCAAAAATATATCTTTGCTTGCTTGTAGAAATCGTTAAGGAACAAAAGGCAAAGTAAATATATCCAGTCTTGCGGCAACGGGAATAAGCAAGTAAATCGGTAACATTAAAATTTATCATTTTATGTACTACCTGACGTTAAGGAGTATATTTTCCAAGCTTCTTAACGCTAAGTCTCTGTCTTCTCGATTTATATTTATAGAGTCAAGGCTGTAAATGTTAGATCCCAATTCGTGAAACAGAGGCACGACATAGTAGTGATATTAAGGTAATTCATTTTCTATTATAGCTATTTATGCTCTGACGGGTGTGAGTAAACGGTAAACAGTAAATGTTTGTAAGAAGAAGATGGTATATATGTAATTATGTGGGGTATGCTGGCTTAGTAATACGGTCATGTAGGACTGGTTACAGCTATCATTACAATACGAGAGCCTACGAACAGAACCATGTCTTATCGTTTTGTGGCCAAAACCACATAAAATCATTAGTGTAGATGATCCTGAACTCGAATAGGTAGTAATAACGGTCAAAAGTCATAGCTCCGCTGAAGGCCTTTTCAGTTATGACAAAAAAAAAGCAGATGGTATTATTACAACACGTCTGATATTAAAAATGTATATAGATTCTGTCATTTTACTGCGAAAATGTTTGTTTTCAAATATATTGCGCGTAACATTTGGCTTGAAAGCATTTTCAAAAAATATCGACGAATTTTAGTAAACTGTGCCCTGACAATCCGGTTGAATTTAGTAAAAAGAAAAAAGAATGGCTTTAACGTTTACCGAAATACTGTTTTAAAACATTTTCGATGTTACTTGAACTTTCAAAAACGAACAGAATGTTCCCGCTCTTGTTACTCTCCTATTTTGAGAGCTGCTATTTACTTGTTAAGCACTTGTCCATCGCTGTAAGTTAACGCTGTAAATGAGACCTTCGGATTTTGCAGATTAGAGCGAACGAAACCATTCATGTTAACCACATATGCTACGAATATTGGGTTAAATATGGTACTGCTAATCAAAGATCTCACCTGAACACGAAGAGGCAGATAACGAGGTCGAGAATATATTCAATATTCAACACTGATATTTTAGTTGTAATGCTTGGGAATATGGAATTTGAAAAACTTTCGTAAAGATTTGGATGGACGTTAGTGTTACACTGACGTTGCGCGTCTGTATGAAACCACCGAATTGCTCTAGCAAAATCCGTACTTGGTTTTCATGCTATGACCGACTGCGATTACAATCCATATTTCTATCGCAAAGGAAAAGAAAGCCCATTGAGAATGCCGAAAAATTCTACACGCTACCAAAATGCTTTCACGGATTTAGGCAGGTGTACTTCTGACACTGGGAATATATTGAATGCGTTAGAAGAATTCACGTGCAGTCATTAATCATGTCGATTCAGTCAGGTCAAAAATTTTCACACAAACATATCAAATGAAAAGCTAAAATTCTTCTACAATTGTAAATCTGAATTTGTGTAATTTTGATGCCTGCAGTAAGTATGTAGTAGCCCTCATAGGAAAAATCTAACACATCTAAATCCCACAGATATCTGACGATATGACAACGAGGGAAGCTAACAGTTTTTGTGATTCTCGGTAGCGAAATACCGGAAATGATCAGTTTTACTTTAGATGAAGAATCAACATCCACGGAAGGTATTGCTGACATGGATTTCACAGTAAGATTTTAATAAACAAACGAATGATGTCGCTCAATTGTATTTATTTTCCACAAGAAGACGTTGAAGAAGTTCGCAATGACTTCTAGAGTGATTTTGATGATGACGATAATGTTGATGAGTCTGACAATAAAAACGCTCACAAGGGTTTTTCTTTAAATAAACTGTGATTCCCGAATTTTATTCCACTTTCTTTTTATGCAATTTATTTAAAAAATACTACAGTATGATACCTTCGATTAAGCTCTTTTTTAATCCTATCAGAGTTTGAAGGTTGCAGCTTATTCATTGGCTTGCCACACAGACTTTCATAAGCCTCAATACGATAATGTAATCTACATCTACATCTACATCTACATGACTACTCTGCAATTCACATTTAAGTGCTTGGCAGAGGGTTCATCGAACTGCAATCATACTATCTCTCTACATTCCACTCCCGAACAGCGAGCGGGAAAAACGAACACCTAAACCTTTCTGTTCGAGCTCTGATTTCTCTTCCTTAATTTTGATGATCATTCCTACCTATGTAGGCTGGGCTCAACAAAATATTTTCGCATTCGGAAGAGAAAATTGGTGACTGAAATTTCGTAAATAGATCTCGCCGCAACGAAAAACGTCTTTGATTTAATGACTTCCATCCCAACTCGCGTATCATATCTGTCAAACTCTCTCCCCTATTACGTGATAATACAAAACGAGCTGCCCTTTTTTGCACCCTTTCGATGTACTCCGTCAATCCCACTTGGTAAGGATCCCACACCGCCCAGCAATATTCTAACAGAGGACGAACGAGTGTAGTGTAAGCTGTCTCTTTAGTGGACTTGTTGCACCTTCTAAGTGTCCTGCCAATGAAACGCAACCTTTGGCTCGCCTTCCCCACAATATTATCTATGTGGTCTTTCCAACTGAAGTTGTTCGTGATTTTAACACCCAGGTACTTAGTTGAATTGACAGCCTCGAGAATTGTACCATTTATCGAGTAATCGAATTCCAACGGATTTCTTTTGGAACTCATGTGGATCACCTCACACTTTTCGTTATTTAGCGTCAACTGCCACCTGCCACACCATACAGCAATATTTTCTAAATCGCTTTGCAACTGATACTGGCCTTCGGTTGACCTTACTAGACGGTAAATTACAGCATCATCTGCGAACAACCTAAGAGAATTGCTCAGATTGTCACCCAGGTCTTTTATATAGATCAGGAACAGCAGAGGTCCCAGGACGCTTCCCTGGGGAACACCTGATATCACTTCAGTTTTACTCGATGATTTGCCGTCTATTACTACGAACTGCGACCTTCCTGACAGGAAATCACGAATCCAGTCGCACAACTGAGACGACACCCCATAGGCCCGCAGCTTGATTAGAAGTCGCTTGTGAGGAACCGTGTCAAAAGCTTTACGGAAATCCAGAAATACGGAATCAACCTGAGATCCCCTGTAGATGGCGGCCATTACTTCGTGCGAATAAAGAGCTAGCTGCGTTGCACAAGAACGATGTTTTCTGAAACCATGCTGATTACGTATCAATAGATCGTTCCCTTCGAGGTGATTCATAATGTCTGAATACAGTATATGCTCCAAAACCCTACTGCAAACCGACGTCAATGATATAGGTCTATAGTTCGGTGGATTACTCCTACTACCCTTCTTAAACACTGGTGCGACCTGCGCAATTTTCCAATCTGTAGGTACAGATCTATCGGTGAGTGAGCGGTTGTATATGATTGCTAAATAGGGAGCTATTGTATCAGCGTAATCTGAAAGGGACCTAATCGGTATACAATCTGGACCTGAAGACTTGCCCGTATCAAGCGATTTGAGTTGCTTCGCAACCCCTAAGGTATCTACTTCTAAGAAACTCATGCTAGCAGCTGTTCGTGTTTCAAATTCTGGAATATTCCATTCGTCTTCCCTGGTGAAGGAAATTCGGAAAACTGCGTTCAATAACTCCGCTTTAGCGGCACAGTCGTCGGTAACAGTACCATCGGAACTGCGCAGCGAAGGTATTGACTGCGTTTTGCCGCTTGTGTACTTTGCATACGACCAGAATTTCTTCGGATTTTCTACCAAATTTCGAGACAATGTTTCGTTGTGGAACATATTAAAGGCATCTCGCATTGAAGTCCGTGCCAAATTTCGCGCGTCTGTAAATTTTAGCCTATCTTCGGGATTTCTCGTTCTTCTGAACTTCGCATGGTTTTTCCGTTGCCTCTGCAACAGCGTTCGGACCTGTTTTGTGTACCATGGGGGATCAGTTCCATCTCTTACCAATTTATGAGGTATGAATCTCTCAATTGCTGTTGCTACTATATCTTTGAATTTGGTGGATTTGGAAGAAACGGTATTTAGCCTAGCTACAACGACCTTGTGATCACTAATCCCTGTATCAGTCATGATGCTCTCAATTAGCTCTGGATTGTTTGTGGCTAAGAGGTCAAGTGTGTTTTCGCAACCATTTACAATTCGCGTGGGTTCGTGGACTAACTGCTCGAAATAATTTTCGGAGAAAGCATTTAGGACAATCTCGGAAGATGTTTTCTGCCTACCACGGGTTTTGAACAAGTATTTTTGCCAACATATCGAGGGAAGGTTGAAGTCCCCACCAACTATAACGGTATGAGTGGGGTATTTATTTGTTACGAGACTCAAATTTTATCTGAACCTATGTTCAGTTATCTGATCAGTAAGGTGCTGCGCTAAACTTGTCAGATATGAATTTTTCTCCATCTTGGGAACTTATTTTATCATACCAAACAGTTTCCTTTGTTGTCGAACTGTAAATTTTTTAACATGTTAATAAAGGTCTCAAAACGAAAGGTGTGATTTTTGCGTATTAATTGAGCCAAATTTATTAGTAAAACAAATTTGAGGATTGTTCGCTATGATTTTGTTTGGATGGTTTCAGTTTTCATTTTTTCAAGTGGTTTCCCAGGTTTGCGCTCTGCTGCAGGCGTCTGGAAAACTTGTTTTGGTATCGTAAATCCATCATTCAGCTACATTCCATGAGACAGACGTAATGTTACGACGCGAAAAATTTTTGAAGTTAGTATTTTTTCGTTTAGGTTAACCGATTCTATCGATTTTATATGTTTTTCATCGTATTGCTGCTAGCCAAAAATTTTGGTCGTGGGCTCTCGTACTATTACAGCAAGTGCTGTTCTGTCAATATTCCATTCAAAATAAGACAAACATGAAAAAATATTTGTCAAGTACTGACAAGTATTTAGAACTGGAATACCGTTTCAGATGCCTTGTTACAATATTGTTGGCGCGTATTAGGAAAAGGCGACGTATTTCGCATAGTGATACAATATTATCCAATTTTCTTCACAATATTTTACTTTGCACATAACAGTAAAAAGCCAGGATACCTTTTGTACGGCATTACTGCAGTGTGGTAGGGCATATCCATCCCATAAAATTACACATACCGCGAAGTACGTATAAGAATAATGGAGCTTTCGTTACCCACAGCTAGCAGCGCATACAGTCTGGGGTCTCGCGACCACCAAGGAAGTGCGGGCTCACACAAAGAGGTATACCTCTGATTCGACACAATCGGAATTTCCAGTGATATTCCTTGACCAACAGTAACTCAATCGTCAACATGCAGGGTTTCTATGATCCAGAGATAAGATGTAAGAGATTTAATTATTTTTATTCCTTGCCGTAGGAGGCACGTATCGTTTGGGAATAATCCTTATATTCCGGCGAGGAGCATTTAATCTTCCACCATAGGCGTGACAGTTTGTGGGGCGTAAATCATCAACAGTCCCTTGTGGTGACATTATGATAAAATTGACGTCAACATTTACTATTAGACCATTCCTAACGGATAGCTCTGACTACTATAAATAATGCCCGCCCGGTTAGCCGTGCGGTCTAACGCCCTGCTTTCCGTGCGGGAAGGCGTGCCGGTCCCCGCCACGAATCCGCCTGCAGATTAGTGTCGACGTCCGGTGTGCCGGCCAGTTTGTGGATGCTTTTTAAGGCAGTTTTCCATCTGCCTCGGCAAATGCGGGCTGGTTCCCCTTACTCCGCTTCAGTTACACTATGTCGGCGATTGCTGCGCAAACACTGTCTCCACGTACGCGCACACCATAATTACTCTACCACGCAAACATTGGGGTTACACTCGTCTGGTGTGAGGCGTTAATTAGACTTTCCCGGAGGGGGTGGGGGGGGGGGTCCTCCACTGCGGGCCGAACCGCACAATAACCCTGGGTTCTGGTGTGGGGCGGCGGTGGGGTGAGTGGACTGCTGTAGCCAGCTGTAGGGTTGTGAACCACTGAGGGCTACGGTGGGGACGAAGCCTCTCCGTCGTTTCTAGGTCCCCAGTTCAATACAATGCAATACTATAAATAATAATAATAATAATAATAGTAATGACATCGATCATATAGAAATATGGATTAATTCCATCACATTATAGCAGAAGTTGAAAGATTATCAAAAACTCATTATTCAGTCTATGCAACACTAGCAGAACAAACACTGAGGCTTGTTACGATTCTACAACTAAAGTCTCTCAATTAGATTTTTTTTGTTTTGTTTTAGGGCGCAAAAACAACTGAGGTCATAAGTGCCCATGAAATGATCCTGGAACACCAATAACTAAAATAATTTAAAAGCGACTACGCGTTAAGTCAAATCACGGAAGAAAAGAGTGCTAAAAACAAGGACTTCCCTTTGGAGTAGGGTCCATAAAATATGCCGTAGAGACAGCGGAGGTCCCTAATCAAAGATTAAATGTCTTTCGCCATATTGCAACGACGGATAAAAGTAAAACACGATCGACAGCCCATGCGTTCGCTAAGACGGCAGGAAACTCAGACGTCAAACAAACCCTGGTAGTAGTAGCCACACCCGACGACCCACCAAGTTTGACGCACTTCAGCATATTATGTGAAAGGATTCAGGACACTAACCCTTAGTTCTCGGAAACATTATAGATAATCGTAAAGGCTATCGTTTCATAAAACCATCCAGGCAATCTCTTCCTGAACTTCCTTTTGTTATGAGGCAATTGATGCCCAAACTGCCACGTAACCTGTTTTTATAATGTAATAAGTAGATCCAATAGTCGGCACAGTCAATTCTTTAATGCTGCAAGAAAATTGCTGAAAATATTCGCAGCTGCCAACGATTGTACTCCTAATTACCACTTGTCCTTCCCTTTTAATACTGAGGGAGCTCTGTTATTTCTATAATCTTGGGGGCTTTCTTTAGCTGGTTCACAACAGAGAATTTAATGTAGAACGACTGGAGTGTCGTAAAATTGTTTGGTGCTGAAAGCCGTCTCCACACAGGTACAGAACAATGAAGTAGTAGTCTTCCGTGTTCACACACCAGGAGTGTAGTAGATGGTGCACTGCATTCCATAAAATCTGCATTGGCGAGACGCTAAATGGCATCGTTTTTGTCTAGACAAGATCTGAAGGCCAGCTGAAAACACAGAATTTTAGATTGTGGGACCAGCCATTGGATGCTTCCATGCCACACAGGAATAATCATTAAAATCCAAGCAAGAAATTTTGTGGTAGGCTCACAGCAATTATTTCGATAGGAGGCGTGAATTCCTCTGTGCGAGGCTTTTGGTTGGTTGTGGATGGAAAACTGTCTTCTAGCGGGGGAGACTTTCTCCTTTCTTTCCCATGCCGTACCATTATTGGTTAATCATGTAAAAATCCGCAAGAATAGGAAAACTGTTAATCTTGTTTATGATATTATAATTGGTCAGAACATGCAGTGTCTGTGCAGCCATCTGGAAAGATTCCGACGCTGCAGAAGCATCAAAGTTTTGGAGAGAGAAGTTAAAAAGCTCTTGAGGGAAAGACATCGAAGAGTATACTTGCTACAACGGCGTAATACAATGAATAGTCGGCTTGATCCAGGTCTTGGCAGAGAACTGCAGCTCACAGCAAAATACAGAAGCTCCACTGAACTCTGAATTTCCAGGCGCTGCTGCAGCCGTCTTCTAGACTCGAGCCGTTCAAGAGTGGTAAGCATGTGCCATTGATGCAGTCACTGAGGCGGAGAAACACACTCAGTTAATCTTTCATGAAGGTTTCATCACGCAACTTTAACATTCACAGCCAGATAGTTGCACCCAGCATTTACTTTAGCGAAAGTATTGGTGTTCACTTTTACTTTTCTCCATATCCTTCTTGAAATCACGAAGAATCTTCGCAGTCATTGGCCTTATCCACAGCAGTGTTTCATATTACTCCGCGCCAAGGCTACAATTCGTATTTGCTACGTCTTGTCTACATATTCAATGTTTATGTGCTTGATCTAGTGGGTAAATTATTTTGTTTGCTGACTTATGACAATAAACGAATTTGTCTAGTAAAAGATGGTTTCCTTTTGTAGTTGATGAATCAGTTCTTTAATGCAGGTACCTATACATTCACGCTTAATTGCACCATCCCTTAATTTTCTGTTAATAAGACGTTATCCAAGGTATGGCGTTGTTTCTCTTAAACCTGCATGATGTTCTGAGATCCTTCCCTTCCCTGTAGGTCCCTGGGGATCAGATCCATAGCACCTTACGGGTATGCTAAACAGCTCAACTGACAACCTCGGAGTCTTGCCGACGTATCACGCGATAGAAGTCACAAAAACATTCAAAATCGACAAATCTTCCGCAATATACATTGGCGTGATGAAGGAAAGTCATCTTGGAGCATGCAAATTCCTTAAATTATTAGATGTTGGACAAGAAACTTGAATTATGTTCATGAAAACGTGCCTGTGCGTAATTACGCAACGTTCGTTGCTGCCTCAATGCTAATATGAAACGATATGCGTTATGATTGTAAATAACTGCATACTTAATTATTCTTACCTTTTTCATCATATTATCTTGTAAACGCACAAAGTAAAATTAATCCCCAGTTGTATTATTATTATCGTTAATTTCCTCTGATGGGAAGCGCCAAAACACAATCAGTTTTCATGAAATATTTTTTGTCTCTCTCTTTGTTTTTCTCTAATTCTTTCATATATTCATTGTGGTTCTTCTTCCTCTCTTTTGGCCACTTCTTTCCTGTTTTCTTCTCTTTGGATGATAGCTGAAATTTCTGTATTCTGATTTTTTCTCTGTATTTTTCCTGTCATGTCTTCTATGGAGATATTTAGTGTCTTGAGGTTTTCCATGGCTTCCTTTACCTGGTTGGTTCTCACATTATTAGTTGTCACTATGTTAAAAATCTTCTTGATCAATCCGTTTTCATTCATTCTGTGTATGTGTCCGTGTAACTTCGCCGTTCTTTTCCTGATGTTGTTTATAATGGTCTCTGTTTGTACAGCTCTTTTGTCAGTCTCCTTATCCACAGCACCTCCTTTTGAACTGGCCTGTTGATCTTCCTCAGTATTTTACTCTCTTCTTTTTTCCATCCTCTTGAATTTCGGTCTTCCCTTAACTGCTGTTGTTTTTGAGACATACACGGCTATCTGAGACATACACGGCCTCTGGTAACGCTATTGTACTATTGTGTCCTTATTTGACACATCTGGAAATACTTTTGTTCTTGTAAAGGTTTCACATAAGTCTGTATGCTTTTTGTGAACCATTTTTCATTGCATGTCGAGTTCAGAACTGTTTCTCTAACATCTCTCCCAGGTGCCTGAAATTTTCTGCTTGTGTCATCTTTCCATATTTTGTTAACAGTAGTTGTCTGCCAGAGGATTTTGTGTCCATGTACTACGTTTCTTTCGTGTGAGTTTTATAATCCGTTTACAAAATTTGCTGATATGTCGTGTAGTGCCTCTCGAGCATCTTTGGCTTCTTTTCTGTCATTTGTTATCATGGCTATATCAGCAAAAGCCAGACATTTCATTTTGAGGGTTCTATCCTTGAGTTTCCGTATCTTTACCCCATTGACTCTTTTGCACCATGTTCTGATTATTTAAAAAAAGTGTTAAATAGAATGGATGACTGACCTTTCCCCTGTCTCACTCCTGTCTTGATTTTGAGTGGTTCAGAGATCTGTCCCATGATCTTCGCTGCTGATGTTGTATTCGCTAATGTTTCCTGGGTTAGCTTTGTGGTCTTATAGTCCAACTTCATTTCTTCCAATGTGCTGAAGAGTGTGCCTTTATCTATGAACTAGAAGGACTTCTTGAAGTCGACGAATGTTATTGTGGTATTTCTGGAATTTCTCGTTGTTAATATTGATCTCTGACATCATATCCGTTCAGTGTACGATTTCTTAACCCTCCTTGGTATACTCCCATGCCTGGATCTATCTGGAGCCTTAGCCGATTTAACATGGCTTTGGATATATTCTGTATGTCACTGGACGTACTGAAATTTCCTTGTAGTTATTTGGGTCTGTTTTTTCTCCTTTCTTGTATGTAGGGGGGTGGGAGGGGTTGTAACAACGCTGATTTCAGTTCTTCTGTTCTGGTACATTTTCTGTTTATCTTATATGATTCTGTGTGTTTTGGGTGTAGCGTTTACGTGGTCAAATTTCCAGATTTCCGAAATCATTCCATCTTCTATAGGTACTCTCTTATTTTTCAACGATTTTATTATTTTCACGATCTGCTCGTGTGTTGGAAGTTTGGAATCCAGACTAGGTTTTGGCTTCCCAAGGTGTAGACTTTGTCCGTTTATCACAGTTTAATAGTGTATCGAAGTATTACACTAAAATTTCACTATTCGCTTTTGGATTTGCCTCCATTGTTCCGTCCTGTCTTTTGAAGCATGAGCTGAGTGACTTGTTCTGCCGTATTTCCTCTAAATGTCCTGTACAAATTTTGTGTTTTTTAAAGTTTTCTTCTGTGTCTTTCAACTTGTTGTTTCCGTAACTTCTTTTTCCTCTACTAATGATTGTAGAAGTAATCTTCCGTATCCTGTTGAATTTTTTCCATTTTTTCGGATTTCTATGACTGTTAATTTTTTTATAGGCTGGGATTCTGTATTCTATGGTTCTGTCGCATATCATGTTCCAACATCTGACCATCTGTGTTTCTTTTTTCTCAGTGGTTGCACAAATTTTATAAGCGCGTTTATTTATTTATTTTGTCAGTTCTGACCAGAGATTACTGTTGATTTTCCTGATATTTTATGTTATTTCTTTCTCATTTGACTGTAAGTACTTTGACTCTCTTCTGAAAGTTCTATTGATTCTATTGTTTTTTTTCTGTTGGGTATAAATTCCGCTTTGATTTGGTGCAGGTGATGATCGGATTCAAAACATCCTTTCCTTATTCTTACATTCATAATTTCTGTGGCATTTTTCGTAGATATCGCTATGTGGTCGGTCTGAAATTCTTTTAGGGCGTTGTTGGGGGATTTACAATTTCGTAGTTTCTTGTATGGTTTCTGGAATTGCGTTGACATGATTCTGAGGTCGAAATTTCTGCAGAAGTTGATTGTATGCTCTCCATTCTTGTTTGTTCTCTTTTGGGCCGTGTATTTCCCTGTTGTGTCTCTGCTGTTTCTTTCTCTCCCTAATTGGGCATTAAAAATCTCCTAGTAACACGTTCCGTGCTTCATGGCGATTTTGTTGATGGTTTCTTCCAAATCACTACCTGTGCTTTTTTCTTGTTCTAGTTATTTGTGGGGGCGCGTACATTGATTAGCGTGTAGGCTTAGTTTCCAGACAGTTTCATTTCATGGATGTTGATATTTTTTCTGATATTTGTGTGAAAACTATCACAGAGTGCAGTGTCGATGCGTATACTATAAATCCCTTTCCGAAGAGTGAAAGATATCTTACTGGAATGGTTATGATTGACTTACTCTTGTGTGTTCTGAAGTTTTACGAGTCAAAGTGGTTCTCATCCGAGAATCGTGTTTCCTGTGTTGCCAGAATTTTGATACTGAATTTGCCCATCGTGTTGGTCTCTTGTTTCAGTTTACCTCGTTTCAGTAGTGTGTTCGTGTTGAGTGTTTCGATGCAAAATATTCGCTAAGCCTTGAGGGTTTTTTGAGAAGTTCCGATTCTTCTCTGCATGACATGCGCGATCCACAGGAATTTCGACTGGACTTTCGAGTTCTAGAATCGCGGCCGAGCTCAAAGAGACAACAGAGGCTGACCAGAGTACCGGTGGTTTCCACGCAGACGTTCCTAAATTTTGGAGGTCCACTTGTGACCTTAAGCAGGGGTCCTCACAGGGGGCCACCATCCTGAACTAGATGGATTCCGTTTTTTTTATTTTCTTTTTTTTTAGCGAGGTTGTTACTCCTCATCCTCCTCCTTCGTTATCACTTTCGTGATGAGGCCACGGACTGGCGACCGACAATGGCGGAGTTAATGTCCAGTTCTGTTAAGTTTTTTAAATTACCCACGTGTTAAAAGAAAATGCTGGGATTTGAATACACGAAGTTCTGGTAGGTAAGCACTGCCTATAACTGCCGCACCAACCTCCAGATGAAAGTAGTAAAAGATTCACTCTTGATGGTTTTTAACCTTGATTTTTTTCGAAAACTGAGGTCTCTGGCCTAAATCATTTTTTGGACACATTTAGAGATACTGAACAGATTAATCTCCTGCGAGTATCACATTACACTAAGAGAAACGTCGTTCTGGAGCTGTTTATCACGTTAGGTGATACGTCCGCCTTTTGTGACAGTGTTATGCTGTACTGACTGATATGTCCAACGTGGGTGGCTAGTTAAGTCTGTAATCGCACGATATGTTCTGCAGTAGACAATGATAGTACAAGGTTCGAGGTTAATACACGAAACACCTCGATTTGAGTCCAGCCACTTGTTTCGTGAGCCATTCCTCATCATCAAGAGGCTATTCGAGGCTGGGTGATTGTTCCTGTGGAGAAAGAGAATTTGACAGTGTCGGAGGCTGTTGCACGGTCTGATGTTCCTAAGCGCACTGTGCTGTGATGGGTAAAATGGTGTCGAAGTACTGGAGAATCCAGCTGACGTTTCCAGGGTCGGTTGACAAGGTTTTATACCGGTTTGCGACTAGACTGCAAAACACACATGCGGTCACCAAGAAGCTGCTCCATGGTGATCACAACCTGTGTTTATTGGCATATGCTGAGGTAAAAACCTATCGTGACTGGTTGAATGTAATATTATCAGACGAATCAGTATTATCCCCATAGAGTGATGGTCCACTACAAGTGTATAGATCGCATGTGTATTTGCGAATCATCTCGCAGTGGCCGTGTGTCTATGGTAAGTTGTGATGGGATGTGTTCCAATTGACTTCATGCTTCATAGGACAGATTCACGACTCGATACTTCCCTGTAAAACATTACGGATAATGTAATGATACCATCAGTCCGACAAGTGTGTCCTGAAGGATCAATCTGTTTCCAGATTAGAGGGTTTCCCAATGCTGACCGCTACAGACATCACTTGAATACGACCTCTTCATGCTCTTTGTTTTCTGCTGTTTTCATCGATTTTCTCGCCGATCTCCCATCTTCTTACCCAAGAACAGACACATAATTTAAAATTTGGGACTTCCATTTTTACGTCTGAAATTGTTGTTGTTCCTACGCTAAAATCTCAGCTAAGCGCTTCGTCTTTGTCTAATTGTTCAAGAACTTTTATTTTCTCTGCCAACAATAAAAGAACCCGTTTCCTCTTGTAATACATATGCGGCACTGTAAATTAAAACACAAGCACGAAACAAAACGAAAGACGGAACGTATAGCGGCAAATCAGAATATACGCAAGGTCACGATATAGACTGATGTAGGCCGCGCTGAATGATGGACGCCATAAACACAACAATGAGCGTACTGTATTCATTGTTCACTGGAAGATCAGTATCTAGAACACATGTCACATACGCTGCAGCAGCGGTTTGGCGAACAGAATAAAATTTTATCTTCTCGACTGGCTTCCTCCTGCACCAGACGTCAGCCTCATTGGAACCGTACAGGCAGAGACGAAATGGACCGTGCAAGAAAACTGGATTCCCACTGTGCTAAGAACTACCGATGACCTTTCGAATGTCACTCTAGCTGCCTGGGAGGAGGTGGCAGAAAGTTAGAAACTTCTTAGTCACCTCATAGATTCTCTTCCACGTAGAATGCAGATGGTCATTGAAGTCTAAGCGTTTTGAACAAGTTATTAATTGGTAAAAAGAATTACATTCAGTGTATGTTTGAAGAAAGAAAAGTCTTAATAAGAATCCTGGACTATACGTTCTGTTGATTTCGGCAATTCTAAAAATCAAATAGATTGACTAAAGTGAAAAATTGTCGCCGAAAGTGAGATATGTCCGGAATATGCAGACCGTGCTGTTGCTTAATAGTCTGATGAATACGACAACGAACTGCGATGACCGTACGCTAAATGCTGTGTTTTTCATGTATTGTTCCCTGTTGTTAAAATGTGTTTTCCACATCTGAAATCCTAGGAATGACACGGTGCAGATTTTATTGCGTGGTGTTGAAGGGTATGTACTTTTTTCTGTGTTAATTAGGCGTAACATGCTCAATTAAACTCAAAATTACAAGTGTTCTTTACTTTCATGATCAGAACTGTACACAGTGTAACGTGAGTTGTGTAACATGGTGAGAAATTCAAATTTCAGTCCCCACCACATTTTGTGCAGTCTGTTACACATCACGCTGCAGACGCAGGGACAGTGGTGGTGATACTGAGCAATCGGTCGGACTGTACGCCTTGCATAGATGAGGAAAACACCAGACGACATACAGTTTTAAATACAGTTAAATTTTTTTATTGCCGATATTAAATGCAGGGTAACACTAGAATTTCGAAAGACGTTATGCACTTCACTACACTATTGTGATAATGTGGAATCTCTTCTTATAGAGCACGTTACCTTGGGCGAAGAGTCATTGACAGAAGCAGAAGTAACTTCAGAGGTGCCCCGGAGACGAGTATTGAGGCCGCTATTGTTCGTGTTGTATATTACCGACCTGTCAGACAATACTGATGGCAGCCTCATACCGTTTGCAGATGATGCAGTTATCTTTAATGAGAGACTATTTAAGAGCTGCACAAATATCCAGTCAGATATAGATCAGATTTCACAGTATTCTAAAGATTAGCAACTTGCTTTATATGTACAGAAACGTAAAATGATGCATTTCAAAAATTGCAAATAAAATAAAATAGAACTCCATATATCTGAATGACTCGGGACTGTACCCGAAGCGGTTCAAAAAATGGTTCAAATGGCTCTGAGCACTATGGGACTTAACATCTGTGGTCATCAGTCTCCTAGAACTTAGAACTACTTAAACCTAACTAACCTAAGGACACCACACACACCCATGCCCGAGGCAGGATTCGAACCGAAGCGGTTCAAAATACCTCTAAACACTATAGGACTTAACATCTGAGGTCATCAGTCCCCTAGTCGTAGGACTACTTAAATCTAACTAACCTAAGGACATCACACACATCCATGCCCGAGGCAGGATTCGAACCTGCGACCGTAGCAGCAGCGCGGTTCCGGACTGAAGCGCCTAGAACCGCTCGGCCACGACCCGATGCGTATAGTCAAATATCCGGATAATTGGATAAACCATGAAAACACGTCATTTGTTTAAAAATTAGATAATTTTGTGTATACATACTAATGTAAGATTACTTTAATGACTACAAAACGGTGTTGTTTAGATTTTGTACAGATTGCACCTACGTACAGTCTCAGTTCTTCAACGTACCGGTCAGAGTCAGTTGTTTTCCAGTCTTCAATCGTTTTCGTGCAGCCA
The DNA here is from genome assembly GCF_023864275.1 of Schistocerca cancellata. Taxonomy (NCBI): domain Eukaryota; kingdom Metazoa; phylum Arthropoda; class Insecta; order Orthoptera; family Acrididae; genus Schistocerca; species Schistocerca cancellata. The sequence goes on from NC_064631.1 coordinate 327,695,262, forward strand.
AGTCTTGCATCCGCTTGACGGTGAACAGCTGTGTATGGTCACACAGCCATGTTAGCTCAGTGTCAAGACACGGAAACGCCTCACCAGCTCACTTTCCCGCGCCTGGTTCAGTGACAATGTCATTCTTCGGGCCATCAGTTTCTTGTCTCAACTTTGAATGATTTCATCGTTACTGAGAATTTGCAATCCGGGGTCCGAAGAATCACAAGCGAGTCATTCGCCTATATATCTTTCCACTGCAATCGGAACGTCCAAGAGTTTTCAAAATGATCCTTCTTATGTCCTCAAGTGATATTTTGCAGCTTCTCTTTCTTCCTATTCTTTTCCACGCTTCTTATTTTCACCTTCATCTTTCTGTACCTTATGTTTGGCTGGAATGCCTTTCATTTTATTACAGTCTCTTTACTGCAATCACTTTTTAACCGTGTAAGAGCAGTCTTTTGTGTTCAACTTTTGATGATGTGACACAATGCTTTCTTCACTTCCTCTTATATCAAAAGGCTTTCTCAGCAGTTATCATCTGTAATATCGTTTCATAGTTTCGATAACCAATTGGCCCATTGGCAGCAGCAAGTCGTTACGTTTGGCGCAAGAAGAGTGTTTGAAAACGGATATATAGCCGAGATTGGGCAATAATTACTTCAATAAATACGAGGGTCGTTCAATAAGGAATAAAAAAATGGTCCTACTCCATGCTGGACGACTGTTGCAGCAATCGCTAATAAATTTCTTGAAATAAAATAGTCTTAGTTGCAAATTGTTTTGTCTATTTATTGGCAATGACAGAAAGATTAAAGGCATCTTTGCCAATAAACATATCAAACAATTGACAACCAAGAGTGTCTCATTTCAAGAAGTAATGCAGCACATTTTTTTCTGAAAGCAGTTTGGTTTTGTTCAGGATTCCAGTACACCATATTATTCTGTATTTTCTAACATAATCTCAGTTCACCTTAGTGGAAGGGCTTGTATGCCCTCATGGTACTACTCTACTGGTCGACGTTGGAGCCAACGTATTCCTGTATCAATAACCTCCCCATAATCCACGTACTGCTTCTCGTGGAATGGTGCATCCTTCGTTAGAGCAAATACGAGGGTTGGAACTTAAATAGTGGCAACTATTTATCCACAACTGATACAAAGAGTTAGATGTTTGCACCTGTTACTGTCATAGTAGTCACCAGCGTTGTGTAGAACCCGTTGCCAGCGATGTGGAAGGCATAGTATACCGTTAGCAGAACCTGTTCTGTTGATGATGCGAATGGAGCAGTCTAAAGTTACGGTGATTCTCGTGTACGACTGTGATGATGTTATCCTATCGCATTATGTTCCTCCACGGCAGACCGTCAATGCACAGTATTACTGTTCGTTTTTGGAGCATCACCTGCGTCCTGCTTTGTTAAAGAAGCGGCGACACTCTCTGCGCAACCCACCCATCATTTCACGACAATGCGCGGGCGCAAACAGCGGAAGCTGTGGCTGCTCTGTTCGGTCGATGAGACTGGGAAGTACTGTACCATCCACCACAATCGCCGGACCTAATTATTGGTGACTGATTTCATTCAAAAGATCAAGGAACCACTTCGTGACATTCGCTTCAGAACTGTTCCAGAGATTCGACAGGCAGCAGACCGCTCCGTTCGCACCGTCAACAGATCAGGCTCTGCTAACGGTATACTACGCCTTCCACTTCGCTGGCAACGGGTTTTACACAACACTGATGACTACTTTGAAGGACAGTAACAGGTGAAAACATGTATCTCTTTTGTATCGGTTGTGAATAAATAGTTGCCACAGTTTAAGTTCCAACCCTCGTAGATGGAAGTCTAAAGGTGTGAGACCCGTGCTGTAGGGTGGATAAGGAAGCACAGTCCAATTAAATTTTGTGAGCTCCTCTCGGCGGCGCAGAGTTGTTAGGACTTGCGTTGCCATGGATCAACAGCAGTTCGTTTGCATTTTTGTGGCTACGAACACACTGATACCGCTTATTTAGTTTCCGAAGGTAGCGCAATGCACTTCAGAGTTGATCGTTCCACAATGAGGGCGGAAATCAAACAGTGTCTCAAAGACCGTCGCCATGACTTTACCGGCCGAGGTTGGGGCTTTGGACATATTACTCAGAGGAGATGTAGTTGGTTCCACTCCATAGATTGGTATTTTGTTTCTGATTCGAAGCGATGAACTCATGTTTCCTTACCTGTGACGCTGCTCGACAAAAAATTGTCTCAGTGAGCCTCTCAACGCACAAGCAATTCCGCACAGCTGGTCCTTCGTTGCCCTTTATGGTCTCCCGTTAGGCGGTGAGGAATCCAGCGGGCACACACACCTTTGAGTACCCCAACTGGTGGCCCGCCCAGTTGGCCGTGCGGTCTAACGCACGGCTTTCCGGGCGGGAAGGAGCGCCGGTCCCCGGTACGAATCCGCCCGGCGGATTTGTGTCGAGGTGCGGTGAGCCAGCCAGTCTGTGGATGGTTTTTAGGCGGTTTTCCATCCACCTTGGCGAATGCGGGCTGGTTCCCCTTATTCCTCCTCAGTTACACTATGTCGGCGATTACTGCGCAACAAGTACGCGTACACCACCATTACTCTGACACGCAAACATAGGTGTTACACTCGTCTGATGTGAGACGTTCCCTGGGGGGTCCACCGGGGGCCGAACCGCACAATAACCCTCGGTTCGATGTGGGGCGACGGAGGGGTGAAGTGGACTGCGGTAGTCGTCGTGGGGTTGTGGACCACTGCGGCTGCGGCGAGGACGGAGCCTCTCCGTCGTTTCAAGGTCCCCGGTTAACATACAATACAATTCAATACAATACAATACCCCAACTGGTGGACGAATGTGTCAGCACTACCAGGACAGACATCCTGTTTAGCAGCGAGGTGTTTGATTGTGATTCGTCAATCACCTCGAATGAGTGTGTCCACGCGTTCCAACATTGCAGGCATCACATTTGTGTGCGGCCGGCCAGCACGCTGGAGATTGAACACGGTGCTCAACCTTATGCTATGATGACAGACGCCTTGCCCAACAACTCAACGTGCTTTTGTTCACTGCCAGGTCTCCATGAACATTATTCAAAATTCTATTTATCCTATGATGCTCTGGTTTCCCACAAAAAGAAATTCAATGACAGCTCTCTCCCGTCTCTTACAGACGCCATGCTGAAGGCTACATATAGCGCTGCCACCTATCTCAACTTCATGGAAATATATGGGTTGAAGTGGGAATCCCACGTCGTCCCACAACCGAAATTCACCGAGAAAAAAAGCGTTGCATTATTTATTGAACGCCCCTCTTACAAATACACACTCTTAGACGGTATGACACCTCTCGAGGAATTTAAAGACTGTGGAAGCAAACTAAAAAAAAAAGATCCAGTTAATTATGTTTATTCCGTGTTAACATACAATGGAGTCAAAAGACTATGGAAGAAAATAAACCGAGCTTCTTGTAATGAACGTAAGTGGGAAGAAGCAGCTAACGTAAAGTAAATATGGCATTCGTGAGATGTCGCATTGCGAAGTGACGACGTCTGTGGCAGTAGCGATATGATGCCTTGGGCAGTGTTAATGCGCTAATCATGCATACCGACAGGTTTATGAGTATGATATGCAACAGTTTCTCAAAATTACTACTGCTAGATCTGAAGATCGTAACTAATAGCCGAGTAAACAATTCTCAATATCACCTGTACATAATGAAAACAGTGGCATTTCTACCGCTCTAGAGCTCGAAATGCATAAAATATTCACAAGTTTTGAAGCGTTTCGTAACGTAACTCCAGTAATGTAAAACGAAAAAGTTATTCTTTGTACCTAGTGATAACTCATCGAGTATTAGTGCTTCCAGGACCGGGACCCATTTCTTAAACATTACATGACTAAAAAAGTTTACAAATCCATGAACACAGATGTTTATTAACTTGATCTGAAACTGGTTTCCTACTATGAAGCCGCTTGATATCAAGAAGAGTTTTATGTAAATTAACTCTGTCGGCAGAAACCTTCAGACATAAGTTGATGATGGCTTATCGGCTTCCGAATACTGTAAAATTGAAGCTCTTATAACCAGGGCCTGTTTTCAGAGGTAGACTAATAAAGTGACTGAATATCTTAATCTAGAAGGTAAGGCTACGGTCGCTCTAAATAAGCATGGAATTGCAGCTCGTTTAACGTTAGCAAGCAGAAAACATGGAACCGGAATTACACTCCTGGAAATTGAAATAAGAACACCGTGAATTCATTGTCCCAGGAAGGGGAAACTTTATTGACACATTCCTGGGGTCAGATACATCACATGATCACACTGACAGAACCACAGGCACATAGACACAGGCAACAGAGCATGCACAATGTCGGCACTAGTACAGTGTATATCCACCTTTCGCAGCAATGCAGGCTGCTATTCTCCCATGGAGACGATCGTAGAGATGCTGGATGTAGTCCTGTGGAACGGCTTGCCATGCCATTTCCACCTGGCGCCTCAGTTGGACCAGCGTTCGTGCTGGACGTGCAGACCGCGTGAGACGACGCTTCATCCAGTCTCAAACATGCTCAATGGGGTACAGATCCGGAGATCTTGCTGGCCAGGGTAGTTGACTTACACCTTCTAGAGCACGTTGGGTGGCACGGGATACATGCGGACGTGCATTGTCCCGTTGGAACAGCAAGTTCCCTTACCGGTCTAGGAATGGTAGAACGATGGGTTCGATGACGGTTTGGATGTACCGTGCACTATTCAGTGTCCCCTCGACGATCACCAGTGGTGTACGGCCAGTCTAGGAGATCGCTCCCCACACCATGATGCCGGGTGTTGGCCCTGTGTGCCTCGGTCGTATGCAGTCCTGATTGTGGCGCTCACCTGCACGGCGCCAAACACGCATACGACCATCACTGGCACCAAGGCAGAAGCGACTCTCATCGCTGAAGACGACACGTCTCCATTCGTCCCTCCATTCACGCCTGTCGCGACACCACTGGAGGCGGGCTGCACGATGTTGGGGCGTGAGCGGAAGACGGCCTAACGGTGTGCGGGACCGTAGCCCAGCTTCATGGAGACGGTTGCGAATGGTCCTCGCCGATACCCCAGGAGCAACAGTGTCCCTAATTTGCCGGGAAGTGGCGGTGCGGTCCCGTACGGCACTGCGTAGGATCCTACGGTCTTGGCGTGCATCCGTGCGTCGCTGCGGTCCGGTCCCAGGTCGACGGGCACGTGCACCTTCCGCCGACCACTGGCGACAACATCGATGTACTGTGGGGACCTCACGCCCCACGTGTTGAGCAATTCGGCGGTACGTCCACCCGGCCTCCCGCATGCCCACTATACGCCCTCGCTCAAAGTCCGTCAACTGCACATACGGTTCACGTCCACGCTGTCGCGGCATGCTACCAGTGTTAAAGACTGCGATGGAGCTCCGTATGCCACGGCAAACTGGCTGACACTGACGGCGGCGGTGCACAAATGCTGCGCAGCTAGCGCCATTCGACGGCCAACACCGCGGTTCCTGGTGTGTCCGCTGTGCCGTGCGTGTGATCATTGCTTGTACAACCCTCTCGCAGTGTCCGGAGCAAGTATGGTGGGTCTGACACACCGGTGTCAATGTGTTCTTTTTTCCATTTCCAGGAGTGTATATGTACACTGACAGGCTTTCAGACTAAATTTACTTTTGATTGAAGATAAAAATGGCGAGCTTCGTACCGATACATGCACGCATTTCGTTGAACGCTATCGATTGTTTCCACATGAAAATTATTTCTGTTGTTTTCGTATTATTGTTTTTATTGCAGTACAACACCCTTGTAGGTACTGCAGTAAAATCTATCGACCTTATGAAATAAATACGCTATTACGTCAGAGCAACGCAAATGCACAAGTGATTAGAAGTACTAAAGAATCAGTCAATTATGTGTTGAACTGGTTGGACTACATCGAAACTTAAGAGGAAAGACTAGAGTATTCTTTTTTCCGTGGCAGAAAGAGAATTTAAGTGGTCCTCACATGAGTTGGTATCTGATAGTACAACAAGAATAGAAAATTTAACAGCTATCAGACATATTTAAGTTACTTAATCGTATAGAAAAACAAGCAACATAGGGCAGAGTCATTACTTAGGTCATAATAGGTCTATTGATGGCGTCTGATCTCAGTTCGCCTAAGTAATCTTTTGTACGACCTACGAACTAGTATTAACGATCATATCATACAATCCGTGAATGAAGGACGTCTTTCGCATTGAGGGAGAGAGAACGTCGCAACACCAGTGCAAGCCCATACCATGTTAAGTAATTCATCATCGCACACATCGATATAGTTGGCGCCTCCGTCGAAGTGGATTATGACGGTTACCGCATGATATTAAAGAGGTAATCATATTATAGGGAAAACATCGATATGTGCATGTACTTCACTGAAGTAGCTCAGACGAATTGCTAGGGAAGGTGCGACAGCTTAGAAATCTGTTCATTGACTTACTTACATATAGGCATGAATTAATATCATTTACTAAAATTCTAAACTTGGAGAGCCGCTCTATCCATTGATAGGTCTAATTTTTCTGTATGTCTTGTAGTTTTCTTGCAGCCGTCATCTAAATCCCGGGAGATACTTATGAGTATAACTGCACAAACTCTATCAAGACCCACTTTGGGTCAATAGTTTCTCCAAGGAATTTAGCAACAAGCCACTCTTGCTACAAAAGACTACAGGGAAACTGAGAAAACAAAACTATCAACTCGTGCGTCAGTAAAAAAGGGCTATGCGTGTGGCTTACAATAGTTTTCACAGATAGTTACTGATAAAATGTATGTTTAACTGCGCGGGGTAGCCGTGCGGTCTCTGGGCGTCTTGTCACGGTTCGCACTGCTGCCCCCGTCGGAGGTTCGAGTCCTCCATCGGGCATTGCTGTGTGTGTTGTCCTTAGCGTAAGTTAGTTTTAGTTAGATTTAGTTCGTAGGCCTAGGGACCGATGACCTCAGCAGTTTGGTCCCATAGTCTTTACGACAAATTTCCTAATTTACTTCAGAAAACTCTATGAAATTCTGTTCTCGTGCAAAGTCAATGAACGGGTCCTAATCTTCCATTCAATCTCTCGTGAATCAGTCTGGTGCGAAACTGCTCATAGCAAACAGAAACCAGAAATTCTGAATTTATCGTTTAAAAATTGTTTACACATGAGGACACTACAGTACCAACGCTTGACCGTAACACAATCTGCAAATGAGAGATAGTGGTATAAGCAACTACCTCACTGAAAAACGGTTAAGTGTACAAAAGTGAACAAGACACCAGGCGATGACGGAATTCCTATTAGAATTTATGTTGAACACGCTATAAGTTGAGAATCTCTTGTGCAGATCAGAAAAGAACGCTTATCAAAAAATATTTACAAAATGTGTAAAAGTACAAATGTACATAATTACAGACCAATATCGCTAACATACGTGTGTTACAGGATCCAGAAGATTAATAAGGTTTTAAGAAAAAACAATTCGTAAGAACCACAGCTCGCTTTATTCACACCCCGTGCCGTATCGGCAATAAACAGGTAGTTTACGTCTTCCTAGATTTCCGGAACGGGTCAACACTGTGCCACATTGTCGGCTGGTACCTAAGGTGTAACCACATGGAGAATCTTCGCTAATACGTGACCGGTTCGTAAATTTTGATTAACAGAACCCAGTACGCTGTACTGGACGGCAACCATTCAACAGAAAGGAAAGTAACACAGGGTGTGTTGCAAGAAGCATTATAGGACCTACGATACTCTCAGCATACTGGACGATTCAGCTACCTTACCGCTGTCGTTTTATGCAACCCGCAGTGTTATAGCTGGCCTCCATAAACCACGTCCTGCAGAAAAAATGAAGAGGACCTTTCTGTAGGAAATTTAATGTAGTTAAATTTTTTGCTGGGGTACGTGTTCGTTAGAGGCTAAGGTTTTCGAGTTATTCAAGAAAAATTAAAAGTGACCTTTAAGCGCACATCCACCCCCACACTTATCCCTCACCAGTCAGCATTTCTACTATGTTGTTCGTGGCATTCCTTCCAAAAGTGTACAATAGTTCCCGACTACACGAACTGCTACAGATATTCGACCTTTTCCTTGGTCTCTATTGACTGGACTATTACGCCACTTAAATGGTTCAAATGGCTCTGAGCACTATGAGATTCAGCCGGCCTGAGTGGCCGTGCGGTTCTAGGCGCTACAGTCTGGAGCCGAGCGACCGCTATGGTCGCAGTTTCGAAACCTGCCTCGGGCATGGATGTGTGTGACGTCCTTAGGTTAGTTAGGTCTAATTAGTTCTAAGTTCTAGGCGACTGATGACCTCAGAAGTTAAGTCGCGTAGTGCTCAGAGCCAATTGTTTTGAACTATGGGACTCAACTTCTGAGGTCATAAGTCCCCTAGAACTTAGAACTACTTAAACCTAGTTAACCTAACGACATCACTCACATCCATGCCTGAGGCAGGATTCGAACCTGCGACCGTAGCGTCGCGCGGTTCCAGACTGTCACGCCTAGAACCGCTCGGCCACTCTGACCGGCTATTACGCCACTTACGTAGAGGGCTACCTTACTAACATTATTGATTTAATCGTAGCCGTGAGGATAATTAACGTAAAAAGACTTCCGTAAACGTTACCCTAAGCTAATTACGTCGACAATTCGATCCAAACCTAATAATTACAAGCACAGGCGTTTCGTAGTCAGAAGTACTGGCGAATACAACGATGTAATTCCTAATTTTATATGCTGTTAAAATTCACAAAATTATTAGATAAAATTTATACGAAAGTAGTTTTAACAATTTATAAGAGCTCGACTAATCCGGAGGCGTAATAAGGACGGTCAATGAAGACCAAAAACGGTTGAAAGCGGGAAACAATTCGTGCAGTCGCAAATATTTGTACAGTGGTAGGAGGGAGTTACATGATCAGCATACTAGAATTCTTGTCCGATGGGGGCCGAGTGTGGGACTGCGGGTGCGATTGAAGTTCAGTTTTGTATGTTTTTCTTAAATAACTCGCGAACTACGGCTTCTAGCGAAAACATGTTCCAGCACAAGACTAGACTAAATTTCCTACAATAGGTTCTGTTCATTTTTTTTTTTTTTTTTTTTGTAGCAGTAATAGTTTGCGTGTAGACAGCGCATGGTTTATGTGGACCAGCTATGGCATTGCGGGTTGCATAAAACGACAGTGGTAGGGACAGGTGAATCATCCTGTGTATGAACAACTAATCAGATGGAGTATTCGCTGACGTGGCTGTTGTTTACAGAAAAGTATTTTGATTGAACAGTCGTTTAGAAGTGATGAAAGACTTGGGTACAAGTTTCATTTCGTATAATGATTGCCAGTCCTATACTAATGAACCGTAACACTATGGCCACTGCCCACCGCGAGACCGAATGCCGGCAAGTGGCGTTGCGAGCATGAGGCGCAGCAGGAAAGTGTATGGGCGAAGCAGAGAAAAACGGGGAATCGTTCTAGCGATGATGCCGGTTGCGAATGAGGAAATCCACTTATGTAAGCGACTCTGACAAAGAGAAGCCAGTTACAGCCCTGCGTCTCGAAATAAGCAACTCAGAAAAGGCGAAGCTGGTCGGCTCTTCGTGGGCTATTGTGGTGACTAACAGTAGATCTGAATGTAGAAATATATGTTGTTGTTGTTGTTGAGGTTCAGTCCAGAGACTGGTTTGATGCAGCTCTCCATACTACTCTATCCTGCGCAGGCTTCTTCATCTACCAGTACCTACTGCAACCTACATCCTTCTGAATCTCTTGGTCTCCCTCTACGATTCTTACCCTCCACGCTGCCCTCCAATACTAAATCGGTGATCCCTTGACGGCTCAGAACATGTCCTACCAACTGATCCCTTCTTCTGGTCAAGTTGTGCCAAAAATTTCTCTTCTCCCTAATTGTATTCAATATCTCCTCATTAGTTATGTGATCTACCCATCTAACCCTCAGCATTCTTCTGTAGCACCACATTTCGAAAGCTTGTATTCTCTTCTTGTCCAAACTATTTATCGTCCACGTTTCACTTTCCTACAAGGCTACACTCCGTATAAATACTTTCAGAATCGACTTCCTGACACTTAAATCTATACTCGATGTTAACGAATTTCTCTTCTTCAGAAACGCCTTCCTTGCCATTGCCAGTCTACATTTTATATCCTCTCTACTTCGAGCATCATCAGTTATTTTGCTCCCCAAATAGCAAAACTCCTTTACTACTTTAAGTATCTCATTTCCTAATCTAATTACCTCAGCATCACACGATTTAATTCGACTACATTCCATTATCCTCGTTTTGCTTTCGTTGATGTTCATCTTATATCCTCCTTTCAAGACACTGTCCATTCCGTTCAACTGCTCTTCCAGGTCCTTTGCTACCTCTAATAGAATTACAATGTCATCGGCGAACCTCAAAGTTTTTATTTCTTCTCCATGGATTTTAATTTGTTTCCTTTACTGCTTACTCAATATACAGATTGAATAACATCGGGGATAGGCTACAACCCTGTCTCACTCCCTTCCCAGCCACTGCTTCTCTTTCATGCCTCTCGACTCTTATAACTGCCAGCTGATTTCTGTACAAATTACAAATAGCGTTTCGCCCCCTGTATTTTACCCCTGCCACCTTCAGAATTTGAAAGAGAGTATTCTAGTCAACATTGCCAAAAGCTTAATCTAAGTTTACAAATGATAGTAACGTAGGTTTGCCTTCCCTTAATCTATCTTCTAATATATGTCGTAAGGTCAGCATTGCCTCACGTGTTCCATCATTTCTACGGAATCCAAACTGATCTTCCACGAGGTTGGCTTCTACCAGTCTTTCCGTTCGTCTGTAAAGAATTCGTGTTAGTATTTTGCAGCCGTGACTTATTAAACTGATAGTTCGGTAATTTTCACATCTGTAAACAACTGCTTTCTTTGGGATTGGAATTATTATATTCTTCTTGACGTCTGAGGGTACTTCGGCTGTCTCATACATCTTGCTCACCAGATGGTAGAGTTTTGTCAGGGCTGGTTGTCCCAAGGATGTCAGTAGTTCCAATGGAATGTTGTCTACTCCCGGGGCCTTGTTTCGACTATATATATATACTCCTGGAAATGGAAAAAAGAACACATTGACACCGGTGTGTCAGACCCACCATACTTGCTCCGGACACTGCGAGAGGGCTGTACAAGCAATGATCACACGCACGGCACAGCGGACACACCAGGAACCGCGGTGTTGGCCGTCGAATGGCGCTAGCTGCGCAGCATTTGTGCACCGCCGCCGTCAGTGTCAGCCAGTTTGCCGTGGCATACGGAGCTCCATCGCAGTCTTTAACACTGGTAGCATGCCGCGACAGCGTGGACGTGAACCGTATGTGCAGTTGACGGACTTTGAGCGAGGGCGTATAGTGGGCATGCGGGAGGCCGGGTGGACGTACCGCCGAATTGCTCAACACGTGGGGCGTGAGGTCTCCACAGTACATCGATGTTGTCGCCAGTGGTCGGCGGAAGGTGCACGTGCCCGTCGACCTGGGACCGGACCGCAGCGACGCACGGATGCACGCCAAGACCGTAGGATCCTACGCAGTGCCGTAGGGGACCGCACCGCCACTTCCCAGCAAATTAGGGACACTGTTGCTCCTGGGGTGTCGGCGAGGACCATTCGCAACCGTCTCCATGAAGCTGGGCTACGGTCCCGCACACCGTTAGGCCGTCTTCCGCTCACGCCCCAACATCGTGCAGCCCGCCTCCAGTGGTGTCGCGACAGGCGTGAATGGAGGGACGAATGGAGACGTGTCGTCTTCAGCGATGAGAGTCGCTTCTGCCTTGGTGCCAATGATGGTCGTATGCGTGTTTGGCGCCGTGCAGGTGAGCGCCACAATCAGGACTGCATACGATCGAGGCACACAGGGTCAACACCCGGCATCATGGTGTGGGGAGCGATCTCCTACACTGGCCGTACACCACTGGTGATCTTCGAGGGGACACTGAATAGTGCACGGTACATCCAAACCGTCATCGAACCCATCGTTCTACCATTCCTAGACCGGCAAGGGAACTTGCTGTTCCAACAGGACAATGCACGTCCGCATGTATGCCACCCAACGTGCTCTAGAAGGTGTACGTCAACTACCCTGGCCAGCAAGATCTCCGGATCTGTCCCCCATTGAGCATGTTTGGGACTGGATGAAGCGTCGTCTCACGCGGTCTGCACGTCCAGCACGAACGCTGGTCCAACTGAGGCGCCAGGTGGAAATGGCATGGCAAGCCGTTCCACAGGACTACATCCAGCATCTCTACGCTCGTCTCCATGGGAAAATAGCAGCCTGCATTGCTGCGAAAGTTGGATATACACTGTACTAGTGCCGACATTGTGCATGCTCTGTTGCCTGTGTCTATGTGCCTGTGGTTCTGTCAGTGTGATCATGTGATGTATCTGACCCCAGGAATGTGTCAATAAAGTTTCCCCTTCCTGGGACAATGAATTCACGGTGTTCTTATTTCAATTTCCAGGAGTATATATATATATATATATATATATATATATATATATATATATATATATATATATATATATATAGAGAGAGAGAGAGAGAGAGAGAGAGAGAGAGAGAGAGTCATCTAACATTACCGCTGGATATATTTCGTAAACCACATCAAATACTGACGAATCGATTCCACAGACCGAACGTGAGGTGAGGGGCTAGTGTACTTGGTTAATACAAACCATAAAAAATGCACGGTTGTATGTTTTTAACACAAACCTACGTTTTTTTAAATGGAACCCCGTTAGTTTTGTTAGCACATCTGAACGTATAAACAAATACGTCAGTGCCGTTTGTTGCATTGTAAAATGTTAATTACATCCGGAGATATTGTAACCTAAAGTTGACGTTTGAGTACCACTCCTCCGCTGTTCGATCGTGTGTATCGGAGAGCACCGAATTACGTATGGATCCAAAGGGATCGTTGATGGACCTTAGATACAGAAGAGACTGGAACAGCACATTACGTCCACATGCTAACACATTTTTATTGGTCTTTATCACTGACGCACACGTGCATTACCATGACGGGTGAGGTACACGTACACACGTGGTTTCCGTTTTCAATTATGGAGTGGAATAAAGTGTGTCCCGACATGTCAGGCCAATAGATGTTCAATGTGGTGGCCATCATCTGCTGCACACAATTGCAATCTCTGGCGTAATGAATGTCGTACACGCCGCAGTACATCTGGTGTAATGTCGCTGCAGACTGCCACAATACGTTGTTTCATATCCTCTTGGGTTGTAGGCACATCACTGTACACATTCTCCTTTAACGTACCCCACAGAAAGAAGTCCAGAGATGTAAGATCAGGAGAACGGTTTGGCCAATTTATGCGTCCTCCACGTCCTATGAAACGCCCGTCGAACATCCTCTCAAGGGTCAGCCTAGTGTTAATTGCGGAATGTGCAGGTGCACCATCATGCTGATACCACATACGTCGACGCGTTTCCAGTGGGACATTTTCGAGCAACGTTGGCAGATCATTCTGTAGAAACGCTATGTATGTTGCAGCTGTTTGGGCCCCTGCAATGAAGTGAGGACCAATGAGGTGGTCGCCAATGATTCCGCACCATACATTTACAGTCCACGGTCGCTGTCGCTCTACCTGTCTGAGCCAGTGAGGATTGTCCACGGACCAGTAATGTATGTTCCGTAGATTCACTGCCCCGTGGTTTGTGAAACCCACTTCTTCGGTAAACAGGTAGAATTGCAACGCATTCTCTGTTAATGCCCATTGACAGAATTGCATTCGATGATTAAAGCCATCACCATGTAATTGATGATGTAGCGACACATGAAACGGGTGAAAGCGGTGACGATGCAGTATGCGCATGACACTACTTTGACTCAGTCCACCGGCTCTCGCAGTGTCCCGTGTACTCATGTGTGGGTTCATGGCAACAGCAGCTAACACACCAACTGCACCCGCTTCTCCCGTGACGGGCCTGTTACGGACCCGTTTGCGTGCTACCACCATACTTGTTGCATACAGTTGGCGGTAGATGTTTTGCAATGTGCGGTACGTTGGGTGCTGTCTGTCCGGGTACCGTTCTGCACACACCCTGCAAGCTTCAGCTGCATTTCGTCGACACTCGCCATAGATGAGTATCATCTCCGCCTTTTCATAGTTCGAATACACCATGGTCACAGTTCTTACAACACTATACTACCACAGACGTCTGGTAACACGGTGTACTACAGTTGGTCTGCGTGCGGAGACGAATGCAGAATAACAATAGCAGCAAGCGCTACATGCGGACACTGCGGCAGCTAGACCAAACCACAACAGTGCACTACATCCACACTCGTAAACACGGTCGTCATCGTAAACATGTCCCTGCAGATGCTGCTCGCCGACCGTGGCCCGTGTTTGTTACAACACGCAACTGAACGTCGGAGGTTTCAAGCGTCAACTTTAGGTTACAATATCTCCGGGTGTAATTAACATATTACAGTGCAACAAACGGCACTGATTACGTATTTGTTTATATGTTCAGATGTGCTAACAAAAGTAACGGGATTACATTTTAAAAAAAACGTAGGTTTGTGTTAAGAAACATATTTCCTTGCATTTTTGTATGGTTTCTATTAAACAATTACACTAGCCCCTCGCCTCACGTTCGGTCTGTGGAATCGGTTCGTCAGTATTTGATGTGGTTTACGAAATATATCCAGCGGTAACGTTAGGTGACTCACCCTGTCCTGTATATATATATATATATATATATATATATATATATATATATATATATATATATATATATATATATATATATATACAGGGTGTTTCAAAAATGACCGGTGTATTTGAAACGGCAATAAAAACTAAACGAGCAGCGATAGAAATACACCGTTTTTTGTAATATGCTTGGGACAACAGTACATTTTCAGGCAGACAAACTTTCGAAATTACAGTAGTTACAATTTTCAACAACAGATGGCTCTGCGGTCTGGGAAACACTATAGTACGATATTTTCCACATATCCACCATGCGTAGCAATAATATGGCGTAGTCTCTGAATGAAATTACCCGAAACCTTTGACAACGTGTCTGGCGGAATGGCTTCACATGCAGATGAGATGTACTGCTTCAGCTGTTCAATTGTTTCTGGATTCTGGCGGTACACCTGGTCTTTCAAGTGTCCCCACTGAAAGAAGTCACAGGGGTTCAAGTCTGGCGAATAGGGAGGCCAATCCACGCCGCCTCCTGCATGTTTTGGATAGCCCAAAGCAATCACACGATCATCGAAATATTCATTCAGGAAATTAAAGACGTCGGCCGTGTGATGTGGCCGGGCACCATCTTGCATACACCACGAGGTGTTCGCAGTGTCGTCTAAGGCAGTTTGTACCGCCACAAATTCACGAAGAATGTCCAGATAGCGTGATGCAGTAATCGTTTCGGATCTGAAAAATGGGCCAATGATTCCTTTGGAAGAAATGGCGGCCCAGACCAGTACTTTTTGAGGATGCAGGGACGATGGGACTGCAACATGGGGCTTTTCGGTTCCCCATATGCGCCAGTTCTGTTTATTGACGAAGCCGTCCAGGTAAAAATAAGCTTCGTCAGTAAACCAAATGCTGCCCACATGCATATTGCCGTCATCAATGCTGTGCACTATATCGTTAGCGAATGTCTCTCGTGCAGCAATGGTAGCGGCGCTGAGGGGTTGCCGCGTTTGAATTTTGTATGGATAGAGGTGTAAACTCTGGCGCATGAGACGATACGTGGACGTTGGCGTCATTTGGACCGCAGCTGCAACACGGCGAACGGAAACCCGAGGCCGCTGTTGGATCACCTGCTGCACTAGCTGCGCGTTGCCCTCTGTGGTTGCCGTATGCGGTCGCCCAACCTTTCCAGCATGTTCATCCGCCACGTTCCCAGTCCGTTGAAATTTTTCAAACAGATCCTTTATTGTATCGCTTTTCGGTCCTTTGGTTACATTAAACCTCCGTTGAAAACTTCGTCTTGTTGCAACAACACTGTGCTCTAGGCGGTGGAATTCCAACACCAGAAAAATCCTCTGTTCTAAGGAATAAACCATGTTGTCTACAGCACACTTGCACGTTGTGAACAGCACACGCTTACAGCAGAAAGACGACGTACAGAATGGCGCACCCACAGACTGCGTTATCTTCTATATCTTTCACATCACTTGCAGCGCCATCTGTTGTTGAAAATTGTAACTACTGTAATTTCGAAAGTTTGTCCGCCTGAAAATGTACTGTTGTCCCAAGCATATTGCAACAAACGGTGTATTTCTATCGCTGCTCGTTTAGTTTTTATTGCCGTTTCAAATATACCGGTCATTTTTGAAACACCCTGTATATATATATATATATATATATATATATATATATATATAAAGAATTATGGAAATCTGTAACTCGTCAATACAATGTCTATTCAGAAGAAGTCGGGCCCTGGCTACTACGAAATGCTGCGGAGTAACTGGTGGCACGCATATTTGAAAGTACGAAAGTACGGCCGAGAGAAAAGTGGCCGATACTCCAATATCGAAAGTGGGTGACGGACTGTGCAACCAGAGTAGGCTACAAAGTGTTGTTCATCCACCCCTCATTACAGAATATGCCGATGCAGGCACAAGCGCTCCATAGCACACCTTTCAGCACACATTGGACTCCACAGCAGACGACCCCACACTGACGCAACGAAATGGTCAAGTACGATTGCAGTGGTGACGTATTCATTGAGAATGGACCACGTTTCAATGGCAGCTTGTGTAATGGTTGGATGACTCACGTTTTTTGTTACACCAGGTCGACGGTCGTGTCTGAATACCCCGTCATCCAGGCTGCCCGAAACATATACCCCATCACGGACGCAGGCAGATGGGATGTATTATGCTGTAAGAGGTATTCACCTGAGCTTCCATGAAACCTGTGACACTAATAAAAGCCGCTATGACAGCTGTGGGCTACATAGACATTACTGCGGACCATCTGCGTCCCTTCATGCTTGAAGTTGAAAGTGGCGTTTTAGAAAGCGTCAGTCGCTCCCTGTGGTTATGAGTAGCTAACCATCTTGTTACAGCGATTTGCTTAACTAAAATGCAAAGGCAGTGTTGTAACGGCGACCGGAACGGTCGCGGAGTTGAAGTGACGGAAAACGTGGCAGGACCTGCGGTGCGGCCCGCGAACAGCAACACAACGGCAGGGCACAGACACGACCAACGAAGGATAGAACGAACAATAACAAGATCGAAACAACGGAGTCACAAGAAAATCTAACAACCACGTCCACTCGTACACAGAACAAGAAAGTAAATAAGGTAGGAGTAGGCAAAATGCAACAGGGAATAACAATATTAATGTGCTAATAGTAAACTGCAGGAGCGTCTATAGAAAGGTCCCAGAACTGCTCTCATTAATAAACGGTCACAACGCCCATATAGTACTAGGGACAGAAAGTTGGCTGAAACCAGACGTAAACAGTAATGAAATCCTAAACTCAGATTGGAATGTATACCGTACAGACAGGCTGGACAGTGAAGGGGTAGGCGTGTTTATAGCGATAAGAAGTGCAATAGTATCGAAGGAAACTGACGGAGATCCGAAATGTGAAATGATTTGGGTGAAGGTGACGGTTAAAGCAGGCTCAGACATGGTAATTGGATGTCTCTATAGGCTCCCGGGCTCAGCAGCTGTTGTGGCTGAGCACCTGAAGGATAATTTGGAAAATATTTCGAGTAGATTTCCCCACCATGTTATAGTTCTGGGTGGAGATTTTAATTTGCCGGATATAGACTGGGAGACTCAAACGTTCATAACGAGTGGCAGGGACAAAGAATCCAGTGAAATTTTTTTAAGTGCTTTATCTGAAAACTACCTTGAGCAGTTAAACAGAGAACCGACTCGTGGCGATAACATATTAGACCTTCTGGTGACAAACAGACCCGAACTATTTGAAACAGTTAACGCAGAACAGGGAATCAGCGATCATAAAGCGGTTACGACATCGATGATTTCAGCAGTAAATAGAAATATTAAAAAAGGTAGGAAGATTTTTCTGTTTAGCAAAAGTGACACAATGCAGATTACACAGTACCTGACGGCTCAACACAAAAGTTTTGTCTCAAGTACAGATAGTGTTGAGGATCAGTGGACAAAGTTCAAAACCATCGTACAATATGCGTTAGATGAGTGTGTGCCAAGCAAGATCGTAAGATATGGAAAAGAGCCACCGTGGTACAACAACCGAGTTAGAAAACTGCTGCGGAAGCAAAGGGAACGTCACAGCAAACATAAATAAAGCAAAAGCCTTGCAGACAAACAAAAATTACGCGAAGCGAAATGTAGTGTGAGGAGGGCTATGCGAGAGGCGTTCAATGAATTCGAAAGTACAGTTCTATGTACTGACTTGGCAGAAAATCCTAAGAAATTTTGGTCTTATGTCAAAGCGGTAGGTGGATCAAAACAAAATGTCCAAACACTATGTGACTAAGATGGTACTGAAACAGAGGATGACAGACTAAAGGCCGAAATACTACATGTCTTTTTCCAAAGCTGTTTCACAGAGGAAGACTGCACTGTAGCTCCTTCTCTAGATTGTCGCACATATGACAAAATGGTAGATATCGAAACAGACGACAGAGGGATAGAGAAACAATTAAAATCGCTCAAAAGAGGAAAGGCCGCTGGACCTGATGGGATACCAGTTCGATTTTACACAGAGTACGCGAAGGAACTTGCCCCCCTTCTTGCAGCGGTGTACCGTAGGTCTCTAGAAGAGCGTAGAGTTCCAAAGGATTGGAACAGGGCACAGATCATCCCTGTTTTCAAGAAGGGACGTCGAACTGATGCGCAGAACTATAGACCTATATCTCTAACGTCGATCAGTTGTAGAATTTTGGAACACGTATTATGTTCGAGTACAATGACTTTTCTGGAGACTAGAAATCTACTCTGTAGGAATCAGCATGGGTTTCGAAAAAGACAATCGTGTGAAACCCAGCTCGCACTATTCGTCCACGAGACTCAGAGGGCCATAGACACGGGTTCCCAGGTAGGTGCCGTGTTTCTTGTCTTTCGCAAGGCGTTCGATACAGTTCCACACAGTCGTTTAATGAACAACGTAAGAGCATATGGACTATCAGACCAATTGTGTGATTGGATTGGGGAGTTCCTAGATAACAGAACGCAGCATGTCATTCTCAATGGAGAGAAGTCTTCCGAAGTAAGAGTGATTTTAGGTGTGCCGCAGGGGAGTGTCTTAGGACCGTTGCTATTCACAATATACATAAATGACCTTGTGGATGACATCGGAAGTTCACTGAGGCTTTTTGCAGATGATGCTGTGGTGTGTCGAGAGGTTGTAACAACAGAAAATTGTACTGAAATGCAGGAGGATCTGCAGCGAATTGACGCATGGTGCAGGGAATGGCAACTGAATCTCAATGTAGACAAATGTAATGTGCTGCGAATACGTAGAAAGATAGATCCCTTATCATTTAGCTACAAAATAGCAAGTCAGCAACTGGAAGCAGTTAATTCCATAAATTATCTGGGAGTACGCATTAGGAGTGATTTAAAATGGAATGATCATATAAAGTTGATCGTCGGTAAAGCAGATGCCAGACTGAGATTCATTGGAAGAATCCTAAGGAAATGCAATCCGAAAACAAAGGAAGTAGGTTACAGTACTCTTGTTCGCCCACTGCTTGAATACTGCTCAGCATTGTGGGATCCTACCAGATAGGGTTGATAGAAGATACAGAGAAGATCCAACGGAGAGCAGCGCGCTTCGTTACAGGATCATTTAGTAATCGCGAAAGCGTTACGGAGATGATAGATAAACTCCAGTGGAAGACTCTGCAGGAGAGACGTTCAGCAGCTCGGTATGGGCTTTTGTTAAAGTTTCGAGAACATACTTTCACCGATGGGTCAAGCAGTATATTGCTCCCTCCTACGTATATCTCGCGAAGAGACCATGAGGATAAAATAAGAGAGATTAGAGCCCACACAGAAGCATACCGGCAATCCTTCGTTCCACGAACAATACGAGACTGGAATAGAAGGGAGAAACGATAGGGGTACTCAGGGTACCCTCCGCCACACACCGTCAGGTGGCCTGCGGAGTATGGATGTAGATGTAGATGTAGAAGCTGTTTAAGGCGAGGCGACGTCTCCAGAGACGTACGCAAGTTTAGACTGGCTGGCAGAGCGAGAGGCAAAAACTTAAGTACTCTATCGGGGGCGCCGCAATTTGCCGCTGGAACCACGTGTTCCACTGTGTCGCCCTCACTCTAAATGCGGGCCAGGAGGCGCGCGCCGCCACAGCTTACGGCGCGATGGTGCAGACCTCTAGGGGTCTTCGACATCCATGACGTCTGGCGGGGATTCAAATTCCGTGGCTCGCGGTACCAGAGGCAGTAAAAGATTATAACGCAATCTGATTCCGAAAGAAGCTTAAAGAGTGGCCACACAACGCAAATTAACATATATTTAAGTCTAATAAAAAGCTAGCATATCTCAGTACAGTATACAATACGCAAGTATCCAGATTCTGAATGGCAATAGGTGTCACTACTTCGTGTCAACTTCTCTCTTGTAACGATGCGCATTGCAAAGGGGTTGTTTCTCGGAGTATGTATTCATCTAGTCACAGTGAATGCACAGCAGCAAAACTTCTGAATGAAGTCACTCAGTAACACTTTCGCATTTATCAGACGTAAAATGAATGTGATTCAGCCACCAGTGCCGTCACTCAGAGCAGTACGATTTTCGGCAACAGCTATTGGCTGAAAATAACTAGCAAGGGGAGAGTTTTGCAGTTGGAGGATAGTGTAGCTAGGCACACATGGTGTTCCCTGTTCATCTTTCAATAGAGTGACTGGTTTTAGAAATACATGAAGGAATGCTCATAAGAAACTGCGATAAAAGAGTCTCTGGCATTTTCTACTGTTTTTGTTATTGTCAGAGGTGGGCTTGTGTTGTGTGCAGCTTTTGTACATATTATGAGATCTACGTATTTAAGTGCTGTATAATACATTACTGGCCATTAAAATTGCTACACCAAGAAGAAATGCAGATGATAAACGGGCATTCATTGGACAAATGTATTATAGTAGCACTGACATTGGATTACATTTTCACTCAATTTGGGTGCATAGATTCTGAGAAATCAGTACCCAGAACAACCACCTCTGGCCGTAATAACGGCCTTGATACGCCTGGGCATTGAGTCAAACAGAGCTTGGATGTCGTGTACAGGTAAAGCAGCCCATGCAGCTCCAACACGATACCACATTTCATCAAGAGTAGTGACTGGTGTATTGCGACGAGCCAGTTGCTTGGCCACCACTGACCAGACGTTTTGAATTGGTGAGAGATCTGGAGAATGTGCTGGCCAGGGTAGCAGTCGAACATTTTCTATATCCAGAAAGGCCCGTACAGGACCTGCAACATGCAGTCGTGCATTGTTGTTGTTGTTGTGGTCTTCAGTCCTGAGACTGGTTTGATGCAGCTCTCCAAGCTACTCTATCCTGTGCAAGCTCCTTCATCTCCCAGTACCTACTGCAACCTACATCCTTCTGAATCTGCTTAGTGTATTCAGCTCTTCGTCTCCCTCTACGATTTTTACACTTCACGCTGCCCTCCAATGCTAAATTTGTGATCCCTTGATGCCTCAGAACATGTCCTACAAACCGAACCCTTCTTCTAGTTAAGTTGTGCCACAAACTTCTCTTCTCTCCAATCCTATTCAATACCTCCTCATTAGTTACGTGATCTACCCATCTAATCTTCAACATTCTTCTGTAGCACCACATGTCGAAAGCTTCTATTCTCTTCTTGTCCAAACTAGTTATCGTCCACGTTTCACTTCCATACATGGCCACGCTCCGTACAAATACTATCAGAAACGACTTCCTTACACTTAAATCTATACTCGATGTTAACAAATTTCTCTTCTAAAGAAGCGCTTTCGTCCTATTGCCCGTCTAAATTTTATATCCTCTCTACTTCGAGCATCATCAGTTATTTTGCTCCCCAAATAGCAAAACTCCTTTACTACTTTAAGTGTCTCATTTCCTAATCTAAATCCCTCAGCATCACCCGACATAATTCGACTACATTCCATTATCCTAGTTTTGCTTTTGTTGATGTTCATCTTATATCCTCCTTTCAAGACACTGTCCATTCCGTTCAACTGCTCTTCCAAGTCCTTTGCTGTTTCTGACAGAATTACAATTTCATCGGGGAACCTCAGAGTTTTTATTTCTTCTCCATCGATTTTAATTCCTACACCCAATTTTTCTTTTGTTTCCTTTACTGCTCGCGCAATATACAGATTGAATAACATCGGGGAGAGGCTACAACACTGTCTCACTCCCTCCCCAACCACTGCTTCCCTTTCATGCACCTCGACTCTTATAACTGCCATCTGGTTTCTATACAAATTGTAAATAGCCTTTCGCTCCCTGTATTTTACCTCTGCCACCTTTAGAATTTGAAAGAGAGTATTCCAGTCAACATTGTCAAAAGCTTTCTCTAAGTCTACAAACGCTAGAAACGTAGGTTTGCCTTTCCTTAATCTCTCTTCTAAGATAAGTCGTAAGGTCAGTATTGCCTCACGTGTTCCAATATTTCTACGGAATCCAAACTGATCTTCCCCTAGGTCAGCTTCTACCAGTTTTTCCATTTGTCTGTAAAGAATTCGCGTTAGTATTTTGCAGCTGTGACTTATTAAACTAATAGTACCGTAATTTTCACATCTATCAACACCTGCTTTCTTTGGGATTATTATATTTTTCTTGAAGTCTGAAGGTATTTCTCCTGTCTCATACATCGTGCTCACCAGATGGTAGAGTTTTGTCAGGACTGGCTCTCCCAAGGCCGTCAGTATTTCAAATGGAATGTTGTCTACTCCGGGGGCCTTGTTTCGACACAGGTCTTTCAGTGCTCTGTCAAACTCTTCACGCAGTATCGTATCTCCCATTTCATCTCCATCTACATCCTCTTTCATTTCCATAATATTGTTCTCAAGTACATCGCCCTTGTATAGACTCTCTACATACTCCTTCCACCTTTCTGCTTTCCCTTCTTTGGTTAGAACTGGGTTTCCATCTGAGCTCTTGATATTCATACAAGTGGTTCTTTTTTCTCCTAAGGTCTCTTTAATTTTCCTGTAGGCAGTATCGATCTTACCCCTAGAGAGATAAGTCTCTACATCCTTACATTTGTCCTCCAGCCATGCCTGCTTAGCCATTTTGCACTTCCTGTCGATCTCATTTTTGAGACGTTTGTATTCCTTTTTGCCTGCTTCATTTACTGCATTTTTATATTTCCTCCTTTCATCAATTAAATTCAATATTTCCTCGGTTACCCAAGGATTGTTACCCCTGCAGGGGCAACAGTCTGGATGATTGACTGATCTGGCCTTGTAACATTAACCAAAACGGCCTTGCTGTGCTGGTACTGCGAACGGCTGAAAGAAAGGGGAAACTACAGCCGTAATTTTTCCCGAGGACATGTAGCTCTACTGTATGATTAAATGATGATGGCGTCCTCTTGGGTAAAATATTCCGGAGGTAAAATAGTCCCCCATTCGGATCTCCGGGCGGGGACTACTCAGGAGGACGTCGTTGTCAGGAGAAAGAAATCTGGCTTTCTACGGATCGGAGCGTGGAATGTCAGATCCCTTAATCGGGCAGGTAGGTTAGAAAATTTAAAAAGGGAAATGGATAGGTTAAAGTTAGATATAGTGAGAGTTAGTGAAGTTCGGTGGCAGGAGGAACAAGACTTCTGGTCAGGTGAATACAGGGTTATAAATACAAAATCAAATAGGGGTAATGCAGGAGTCGGTTTAATAATGAATAAAAAAATAGGAGTGCGGGTTAGCTACTACAAACAGCATAGTGAACGCATTATTGTGGCCAAGATAGACACAAAGCCCATGCCTACTACAGTAGTACAAGTTTATATGCCAACTACCTCTGCAGATGATGAAGAAATAGATGAAATGTATGACGAAATAAAAGAAATTATTCAGGTAGTGAAAGGAGACGAAAATTTAATAGTCATGGGTGACTGGAATTCGTCAGTAGGAAAAGGGAGAGAAGGAAACATAGTAGGTGAATATGGATTGGGGGGAAGTATTGAAAGAGGAAGCCGCCTTGTAGAATTTTGCACAGAGCATAACTTAATCATAGCCAACACTTGGTTCAAGAATCATAAAAGAAGGTTGTATACCTGGAAGAATCCTGGAGATACTAGTAGGTATCAGGTAGATTATATAATGGTAAGACAGAGATTTAGGAACCAGGTTTTAAGTTGTAAGACATTTCCTGGGGCAGATGTGGATTCTGACCACAATCTATTGGTTATGAACTGCAGATTGAAACTGAAGAAACTGCAAAAAGGTGGGAATTTAAGGAGATGGGACCTGGATAAACCGAAAGAACCAGAGGTTGTAGAGAGTTTCAGGGAGAGCATAAGGGAACAATTGAAAGGAATGGGGGAAAGAAATACAGTAGAAGAAGAATGGGTAGCTCTGAGGGATGAAGTAGTGAAGGCAGCAGAGGATCAAGTAGGTAAAAAGACGAGGGCTAATAGAAATCCTTGGGTAACAGAAGAAATATTGAATTTAATTGATGAAAGGAGAAAATACAAAAATGCAGTAAATGAAGCAGGCAAAAAGGAATACAAACGTCGCAAAAATGAGATCGACAGGAAGTGCAAAATGGCTAAGCAGGGATGGCTAGAGGACAAATGTAAGGATGTAAAGGCTTGTCTCACTAGTGGTAAGATAGATACTGCCTACAGGAAAATTAAAGAGACCTTTGGAGAGAAGAGAACCACTTGTATGAATATCAAGAGCTCAGATGGCAACCCAGTTCTCAGCAAAGAAGGGAAGGCAGAAAGGTGGAAGGAGTATATAGAGGGTTTATACAAGGGCGATGTACTTGAGGACAATATTATGGAAATGGAAGAGGATGTAGATGAAGACGAAATGGGAGATAAGATACTGCGTGAAGAGTTTGACAGAGCACTGAAAGACCTGAGTCGAAACAAGGCCCCGGGAGTAGACAACATTGCATTTGAACTACTGATGGCCTCGGGAGAGCCAGTCATGACAAAACTCTACCATCTGGTGAGCACGATGTATGAGACAGGCGAAATACCCTCAGACTTCAAGAAGAATATAAATAATTCCAATCCCAAAGAAAGCAGGTGTTGACAGATGTGAAAATTACCGAACTATCAGTTTAATAAGTCACAGCTGCAAAATACTAACGCGAATTCTTTACAGACGAATGGAAAAACTGGTAGAAGCCGACCTCGGGGAAGATCAGTTTGGATCCCGTAGAAAAGTTGGAACACGTGAGGCAATACTTACCTTACGACTTATCTTAGAAGAAAGATTAAGAAAAGGCAAACCTACGTTTCTAGCATTTGTAGACTTAGAGAAAGCTTTTGACAATGTTAACTGGAATACTCTCTTTCAAATTCTAAAGGTGGCAGGGGTAAAATACAGAGAGCGAAAGGCTATTTACAGTTTGTACAGAAACCAGATGGCAGTTATAAGAGTCGAGGGGCATGAAAGGGAAGCAGTGGTTGGGAAAGGAGTAAGACAGGGTTGTAGCCTCTCCCCGATGTTATTCTATCTGTATATTGAGCAAGCAGTAAAGGAAACAAAAGAAAAATTCGGAGTAGGTATTAAAATTCATGGAGAAGAAGTAAAAGCTTTGAGGTTCGCCGATGACATTGTAATTCTGTCAGAGGCAGCAAAGGACTTGGAAGAGCAGTTGAACGGAATGGACAGTGTCTTGAAAGGAGGATATAAGATGAACATCAACAAAAGCAAAACGAGGATAATGGAATGTAGTCAAATTAAGTCGGGTGATGCTGAGGGAATTAGATTAGGAAATGAGACACTTAAAGTAGTAAAGGAGTTTTGCTATTTAGGGAGTAAAATAACCGATGATGGTCGAAGTAGAGAGGATATAAAATGTAGACTGGCAATGGCAAGGAAAGCTTTTCTCAAGAAGAGGAATTTGTTAGCATCGAGTATAGATTTAAGTGTCAGGAAGTCGTTTCTGAAAGTATTTGTATGGAGTGTAGCCATGTATGGAAGTGAAACATGGACGATAACTAGTCTGG
The DNA here is from genome assembly GCF_023864275.1 of Schistocerca cancellata. NCBI lineage: Eukaryota > Metazoa > Arthropoda > Insecta > Orthoptera > Acrididae > Schistocerca > Schistocerca cancellata. The sequence continues at coordinate 327,721,440 of NC_064631.1, forward strand.
ACAAGAAGAGAATAGAAGCTTTCGAAATGTGGTGCTACAGAAGAATGTTGAAGATAAGGTGGGTAGATCACGTAACTAATGAGGAGGTATTGAATAGGATTGGGGAGAAGAGAAGTTTGTGGTACAACTTGACTAGAAGAAGGCATCGGTTGGTAGGACATGTTTTGAGGCATCAAGGGATCACAAATTTAGCATTGGAGGGCAGTGTGGAGGGTAAAAATCGTAGGGGGAGACCAAGAGATGAATACACTAAGCAGATTCAGAAGGATGTAGGTTGCAGTAGATACTGGGAGATGAAGAAGCTTGCACAGGCTAGAGTAGCATGGAGAGCTGCATCAAACCAGTCTCAGGACTGAAGACCACAACAACAACAACAACCCAAGGATTTCTAGTAGCCCTCGTCTTTTTACCTACTTGATCCTCTGCTGCCCTCACTACTTCATCACTCAGAGCTACCCATTTTTCTTCTACTGTACTTCTTTCTCCCATTTGTGACAATTGTTCCCTTATGCTCTCCCTGAAACTCTGTACAACCTCTGGTTTAGTCAGTTTGTCCAGGTCCCATCTCCTTAAATTCCCACCTTTTTGCAGTTTCTTCAGTTTTAATCTACAGTTCATAACCAATAGATTGTGGTCAGAGTCCACATCTGTCCCTGGAAATGTTTTACAATTTAAAACCTGGTTCCTAAATCTCTGTCTTACCATTATATAATCTACCTGATACTTTCTAGTATTTCCAGGATTCTTGCATGTGTACAAACTTCTTTTATGATTCTTGAACCAAGTGTTAGCTATGATTAAGTTGTGCTCTGTGCAAAATTCTACCAGACGGCTTCCTCTTTCATTTCTTACCCCCAATCCATATTCACCTACTATGTTTCCTTCTCTCCCTTTTCCTACTCTTGAATTCCAGTCACCCATGACCATTAAATTTTCATTTCCCTTCACTACCTGAATAATTTCTTTTATCTCATCATACATTTCATCGATTTCTTCATCATCTGCAGAGCAAGTTGGCATATTAACTTGTACTACTGTAGTAGGCATGCGCTTCGTGTCTATCTTGGCCACAATAATACGTTCACTATGCTGTTTGTAGTAGCTTACCCACACTCCTATTTTTTTATTCATTATTAAACCTACTCCTGCATTGCCCCTATTTGATTTTGTATTTATAACCCTGTATTCACCTGACCAGAAGTCTTGTTCCTCTTGCCACCGAACTTCACTAACTCTCACTATATCTAACTTTAACCTATCCATTTCCCTTCTTAAATTTTCTAACCTACCTGCCGGATTAAGGTATCTGACATTCCACGCCCCGATCCGTAGAACGCCAGTTTTCTTCCTCCTGATAACGACGTCCTCCTGAGTAGTCCCCGCCCGGAGATCCGAATGGGGGACTATTTTACCTCCGGAATATTTTACCCAAGAGGACGCCATCATCATTTAACCATGCAGTAAAGCTGCATACCCTCGGGAAAAATTACGGCTGTAGTTTCCCCTTGCTTTCAGCCGTTCGCAGTACCAGCACAGCAAGGCCGTTTATGTTAGTGTTACAAGGCCAGATCAGTCAATCATCCAGACTGTTGCCCCTGCAACTACTGAAAAGGCTGCTGCCCCTCTTCAGGAACCACACGTTTGTCTGGCCTCTCAACAGATACACCACCGTTGTGGTTGCACCTACGGTACGGCTATCTGTATCACTGAGGCACGCAAGCCTCCCCACCAACGGCAAGGCATTATCCTGCGCAAATGTAGGGTTTCGCAGGGATCGAATGAAGGGTAGAGCCACGGGTCGTAACACGTCTGAAATGTAACGTCCACTGTTCAAAGTGCCGTCAATGCGAACAAGAAGTGACCGAGTCGTGTAACCAATGACACCCCATACCATCACGCCAGGTGATAGGCCAGTATGGCGATGACGAATACACGCTTCCAATGTGCGTTCACCGCGATGTCGCCAAATACGGATTCGACCATCGTGATGCTGTAAACAGAACGTGAATTCATCCGAAAAAATTACGTTTTGCCATTCGTGCACCCAGGTCCGTCGTTGAGTGCACCATCGCAGGCGCTCCTATCTGTGATGTAGCGTCAAGGGTAACCGCAGTTATGTTCTCCGAGCTGATAGTCCATGGTGCTGCAAACGTCGTGGAACTGTTCGTGCAGAGGGTTGTTGTCTTGCAAACGTCCCCATCTGTTGACTCAGAGATCGAGACGTGGCTGCACGATCCGTTACAGCCATGCGGATAAGATGGCTGTCATCTCGACTGCTAGTGATACGAGGCCGTTGGGATCCAGCACGGCGTTCCGTATTACCCTCCTGAACCCACCGATTCCATATTCTGCTAACAGTCATTGGATCTCGACGAACGCGAGCAGCAATGTCGCGATACGATAAACCGCAATAGCGATAGGCTACAATCCGACCTTTATCAAAGTCGGAAACATGATGGTACGTATTTCTCCTCCTTACACGAGGAATCATAACAACGTTTCACCAGGCAACGCCGGTCAACTGCTGTTTGTGTATGAGAAATCGGTTGGAAACTTTCCTCATGTCAGCACGTTGTAGGTGTCGCCACCGGCGCCAACCTTGTGTGAATGCTCTGAGAAGCTAATCATTTGCACATCACAGCATCTTCCTCCTGTCGGTTAAATTTCGCGTATGTAGCACGTCATCATCGTGGTGTAGCAATTTTAATGGCCAGTAGTGTACAATACATTAAAAATTTCTGGAAGTTTAGTTAATTCTTAAGCTATAGAGTTTTATGGTGAGTAAAATTCTGTATATTTTTAAAACTACACTGACGGGAAAAAGTTGTGTTTCATAAATGAAAGCTAGTAGGAGCGTTTCTACATCTGAAGGATTATAGTTATTCAAATTTCAAGGCAGTCGCATAATTGCGGCGCTACTGGCGCTAGTGGCGGTACTATGAGGATGCAAATCAGGTCTGCTTTAAATACACGCTGTAACGGTCGTGAGCGTTAGGTACCTTTGACGCTGAACGTCGTGAGCTGACGTTAGTCGAGAATGCATTTAAGACGACAAAGACGCCGTTATCAGCCGGCCGCTGTGACCGAGCGGTACTAGGCGCTTCAATCCGGAACCACGCTGCTGCTAAGGTCGCAGGTTGGAATTCTGCTTCGGGCATGGATGTGTGTGATGTCCTTAGGTAAGTTAGGTTTAAGTAGTTCTAAGTCTAGGGGACTGATGACCTCAGATGTTAAGTCGCATAGTGCTTAGAGCCATTTGAACCATTTTTGAACGCCGTTATCGACACTGCGTCTGAACGAGGTCTTATAATAGGGCTTCGAGAAAGTGGGTGTTCCTTCTGCGATTTTGCAGAAAGACTTGCCAGGAACGCAGCCACTGTATATGACTGCTTGCAGCGGTGGTGACGAAAATACACAGCCGCAAGAAGATCGGGCTCCGGACGGCCACGTGGCACTACCGTGAGGAAAAAGCATCGTGTTTGGCACATGGCTCTGGCTCACCGTACTGCATCTGTAGCAACAATTTGAACAGCAATTAGCAACAGAGTGACACAACGAAAAGTTGCAAATCGATTATTTCAAGGACAGCTCTGTACCAGACGCCCTATAGCTTGTGTTCCACTGACCCCAAACCACCGCCATTTGTGACCTCAGTGCTATCAGGTGAGACCTAATTGGAGGGTAGGGGAGAGGTATGTTGTGATTTTTGATGAAAGCTGGTTCTGCCTCGGTGCCAGTGATGACCGCGTGTTGCTTAGGAGGCCAGATGAGGGCCTGCAACGAACCTGTCTGCGTGCGAGACACACTGGACCTACACCTGCGATTTCGTATGACAGCAGGAGCAATCTCGCACCATGACTGTAAAATTTCTTCGTCAATCTGTGATTAGACCTGTTGAGTTGCCATTCATGAACAACATTTCACGGTGTGTTTTCCAGCAGGATGGCGCTCGCCAACATACCGCTGTAGCAACCTAGCATACTCTACAGACGGTCAAAATGATGCATTGGTCTGCTCGATCACCGCCGGCCGCGGTGGTCTAGCGGTTCTAGGCGCTCAGTCCGGAACCGCGCGACTGCTACGGTCGCAGGTTCGAATCCTGCCTCGGGCATGGGTGTGTGTGATGTCCTTAGGTTAGTTAGGTTTAAGTAGTTCTAAGTTCTAGGGGACTGATGACCACAGATGTTAAGTCCCATAGTGCTCAGAGTCATTTTTGCTCGATCACCAGATCTGTCTCCTGTCGGGCACGTATGGGACAGCATCGGACGACAACTTCAGCGTCATCCACGAACAGCATTAACCGCCCCTGTATTGACCGATCAAGTGCAACACGCATGGAACTCATCCCACAAACAGACATCTGGCACCTGTACAACACAATGCATGCACGTTTGCATGGCTGCATTCAACATTCTGGAGGTTAACCGGTTATTAATGTACCAGTACGTCACGTTTAAAATGGATTATCTCCCACTTACATTAACCTATGTTCTTGCGATGTTATTCACTTAAATATGTTATCTAGACTGACGGATTCTCAAAATTTCGTTACTCTACAGCCGGCCGCGGTGGCCTAGCGGTTCTAGGCGCTCAGTCCGGAACCGCGCGACTGCTACGGTCGCAGGTTCGAATCCTGCCTCGGGCATGGGTGTGTGTGATGTCCTTAGGTTAGTGAGGTTTAAGTAGTTCTAAGCTCTAGGCGACAGATGACCTCAGATGGTAAGTCCCATAGTGCTTAGAGCCATTTGAACCATTTTCGTTACTCTACATTAATTATATTTTTTCCGTCAGTGTACTTATATAACACATACACGGTTAAGCCTACTTCTTCTATCGTCCACCATCTTATGTATTGAAAATAGGAGAAGTGTTTTACAGTGGAACAAGTAATATCCGCAAATAAACTAAGTTCCTTTGATGTCTGAACAGTTTTTACCTGTCTTGAGAGTGAAAATTTTGTTACTCGTCAGTAGCTACTATTTCAAAGTGTTTTAACTTCTAATTGATTTTTGATAATATTTCTTTTTGATTTGATTTCGTCACGGTGTGTAGTAGACTACTAATGTGACACAAATACTGTTAAATATAATTCTGACAAGATTTTCTCGACTGCAACACTTTTAAATTTAAATGGAATATTTGTTCTAGGTACATGATCATGTTGTACCTCGGAAAAGTTTTTCACATTTCCGGCAACCTTACTTTTCTCGAGTAATTTTTGTAATTTTAGACAAATACTGCAGCGTTCATAAAGTGGATGCTGTCATTTCAAAATGTTATAAGAAAATCTTTTAAACGTCTATTATAGAGCTGGATGGAAGCGAAGCCTGAAAAGTATTCCTGGCCACGACACTTGTGTATTAATTAATTGTACATTATATTATTTGGTTCTATCCTTGTCTCATGACACATTCTTCGGATCATCATCCTCAAATCAGTTTCCGCAGCATCTGTTTAACCTCAGTTCAAGCCTACGTTCCACGTATTTAAGTAGAAGTATGAATGAAGGCTAGAAACTGCTGTTCAACACGAAAACTTTGACTAAAATCTATATATCGTTCTTCATCAATTGAAAACACAAGATTACAGTTTCACTGAGAGAATTGTGACTAAGTTTGAGTTTACAAAACAACCTTACGAATCGGATGCACATCCTGAACTAATGACCAAAGTATATCTTGTTTTTCATGTACCACTTAGTATGGATAAACTCAGCCCAAAATAACTTGAAATAAACTTGAAAAATGGTTCAGTAATCCGTTGTTCAGTGCCTGATATTTCGTAATCTCTCGTAACCTACACCGCAGCATGTAAGTACACGTTCACGAGGAATGGCACGCGAAGTGGTACAAAATCGCGGCCTGTCATTTGCCTCACACAATACAGAATTCCGCACGAGAAATTACCTTGGAATTATCATACTGGTAATATGATGATACGTAAAATTATTGAACATAGTTGCCCACCCTCAAGCAAATAAATTTATCATGCAGTATATTCTTCCAAATATGACTTCAGTGCAACGCACGTCTCGTTATTCCAGGTAACAGCAATTGACTTTACCAGGAGAAGACTAAGAGAAGAATGGCTTCCTTTTCGAACCCAAAGCACATGGCGTACACCACGTCCAGTTTACGAACGAACGAGAATTGATACGTAATTGTGCTGACCAGTTTAAAATCTCATAGGTTGTTGCAAAATATGTATTAGACAATTTTAAAAAGATAAAACAGGTGTTGAGAAAATGAAAGAGTCAATAGCAGATATCTAGCAATGTCTTCCCCATGGGCGATGGGGGATAATTGTGCCTGTCTCTAGTCCAAAATCGTCATACACTGTTTTGAGAAGCAATACAGTGAACTCACTGTGATGTCTTGGCACACGACCTGCCAGCACCGAGCCCCCAACCCACTGACTTGTAATTTTCGGGAACTGCTTGACCTACGCGTACGTCTAGTGCAACACGTCTTCGGAACTACGAATGACTTTTCGAGTCAGTGCCACACAGAAACTCTTCTGTATTGTGTTCCAAAAGCGGACCAACACGTTATCGAGGCATGTGGTCGTAATAGTTTTGCTCATCGGTGTATTTAGATGTGAAGCCGCAGGACAGGAGTCATGTGTCACTAGTGTATTTAAATGTGACTCTGTAGTATGCGATTACCAGATTATTAGTGATTTAGAGGACACCACATCACTCAAGTATAAGGGAAGCAGGAAGTCGCTGTGCCATATATGCCACGTAGTGCTATGGTGCCACTCCGATGCGGGTATATAACCACCGACGAATAGGCAAGGGATTATCGTGATATTTGTGTCTTTCCAATGTGCGTGCGGTAATGCGGAAAACGTGAACTATGGCGACGATATTAACAAATGCAGCCTAACAAGACAACCGTGCTGTTACTCTTTTCTCGGCTGCCGAGTACAAAAACCCGTACAGATCTATCGTAGAATGAACAATGCTTATTTCTATCGAAAACCACCGTTGTGGAACGGTTCGTGAAGTTTCGAGGGCTGCTACTGCTTCATGACAACGTCGGTCTTCATATTGCAAACGTCGTAACGCAGAAGTTACACCAACTCAAGTGGGAGGTACTCGAACACACGTTCTGTAGTCCCGATCTCTCCCCATGGGATTATCAAGACTTCGGTCCCGGAAACGAGGCCCTCAAGGTTCGACGATTCCTGTCTGACGAGAATGTGCAGCAGGCAGTTAAGGACTGTTGAGTACCGCATGACGCGGTGTGTTACCAAACGGGTATCTTCAGCCTGGTGCATCGGCGAGATGATTGCCTCAGTACTCACAACGACTTTGTTTAATTGGCGCACCGATTCTGCACTGTGTAACCTTCGAACGGAAATTTTTTGATCACCCCTTATATTTACGGGTAATACTAAGTGTGGTGTCACCGCCAGACACCACACTTGCTAGATGGTAGCCTTTAAATCGGCCGTGGTCCGGTAGTATACGTCGGACCAGCGTGTCGCCACTATCAGTGATTGCAGACCGAGCGCCGCCACACGGCAGGTCTAGAGAGACTTCCTAGCACTCGCCCAGTTGTACAGCGGACTTTGCTAACGATGGTTCACTGACAAAATACGCTCTCATTTGCCGAGACGATAGTTAAGCATAGCCTTCAGCTACGTCATTTTGCTACGACCTAGCAAGGCGCCATATTCAATTACTATTGATATTGTGAATCATGTACCGTCAAGAGCGACCGTCATCATTAATGGATTAAAGTTAAGTATTCCACCAGATACGTCCGTTTTTCTAAATTCTAATTTCCTTGCCCTGTTCCAGCCCTCACGACAGCCTGCGTGAGCTAAAACGCGTGCATTTCGGCCTCCTCTAGTAACACGGTGTTGGCTCTCCTGCCAACCACAACATTAAGAATCGCTGCGAGAAACGACGAAAATCTGTAAGAGGTAAGGCGAATTGAAGTGTTGGATTTGTTGGGAGCGTGAGAAAGTGTGGTGCCTTTTGGGAAGGAAACTGCATACAAGACGTTAGGATGAACAAATCTAGCCATATCGTTTGGAGGCCATGTCAAATACGCTAGGCATCAGATATCGAGCGAATTCGGAGACGTGCTGCTAGGGCTGTAATAGGGCGGTATAGCCCTTACGAGAGTACAAGAGAAATTGTTGGGAATTCAAACGGAAATCTTTGGAAGAAAGGGAACTTGCAAAAATCTTCTTACTTAATTTAAAGAACTGAGCATCGTTGAAGATGGTACAACAGCCCTCCACCTACCAAGGTAAGTCTCACGTGGAATAAGATAGGTGAAGTAAGGGTGCATATAAAAGGCACATAACATCCAATTTTCCTTTAATAAGCAAATAGAATAGAACAGGATTTCGACAACATGGGCGGGAAGTTGTCTAACCTGAGTCACCCGCCGTATAGAGGCTTAGAGAGTATATGTGTATATATAAATGTATTTTTAGAAGTGAGTAAAGTGCGTTGTTTCTATAGACGCAAACGCGATTTCCATTTGAGCGACCCCAGGGATTTTGTTCTAAGGATATTCGAAAGAACCAGCTACGTAACTGAAAACATCTGGCGCGTATAACATCTGGTCCAGTGAGCAATGTAAAAGCAATCAGACAAAACGTTACTCAATGCGGAAGTGTACGAATTGTAGCTGGGCAACCTCGTCTCACAGGCACATCGAGCCCGGCGTCACCTGTCAGATCGGATTTCTAGTGTCGAAGTGTAGGAGACTGACATGAAACCGTCAATGAAACGCATTCTTTATTTGGCAAGGCATTCCCCTACGCTCTGTAAAGAAGTATGGAACTCATCATCATCATCAATTAAATAGTGAAGTATCGTGCGTCGAATAGAGTGTGAACTTTCAGTGTATGGTTGCCACTTGGAAGTTTGTTCAAAATGGAAAGAAGCATATCAAGTTGTGGTCAAAAATTTGTATCTGAGATTAAAATCTATTGGAAAATGAATACATCAGAAGAAATTACTTAAATATCGATGTCGAAAGGATCAGCTCGTGTAAGACGTGTGAGAAGATTTATTTTGAATGCCATAACGTTGTTCATGATGTCGTAAAACCTAATAGATCAAGACTCGTAATCGACGAAAACCCACTTAATCATATGCTTAACGAACTGTACACATTACAAGCACAAAGAACTGTAGACCTACAGCACCGGAACGACTGTCAGAACTAAAGCACCAACTTGAGCACTGAGCGTACCTTGGACGGAAATGCAGAAATCTGATATCCGGATTCGTGAAAATAAGCAAACGTTTGATAACAAACCCGAAGGCTTTTGTACAGCACCACGGATCACCGTTCACTATTTAACAACTAATACCATCTAATCAGTCGCCTTTCACCTTGTTTATAATATTGTTCTTCCCGCAGAAATCATTTCTTTATACTAACGATCTCACGCTGACTTTTAGGAAAGACGCCTGTACGCAGATGGGAACATATGTACAACGTAGGTATCCATTATAATAAGAAAATAGAGGTCAAGAAATGGAAGAACAAGACTAATCGCTTTCAGTCGTAAAATTTCAGTCTAGTTTATAACACTTCCGACTTTTACTAAATTAGCGATACATCGATAATGTTATTGCTGTAAAAGGATCTTAAATCTGACCGTGACTTTGTGTTACGAATAAGGGATCGGACTATTTTTGTTGTTATAAAGATTTCTATACAAGGGAAGCAGCAGCAGAACAAACGGGAATCGAATGAAAGTAAAATTATCAAGTAAACTGTCAGTTACGTTGAAGAAAACGGTCGCCAGCGTAATTAGACAAAATTGTACAAGGTTCATAAAGAAATTTAACGTCGGGGCTGACTATGCTTGATACTGAAATTATGTTATGCAAAGAAGATACCAAGCAGTAACGCAATTTTTCAAGCAATGTAACAGTAGTTTGCCATGAACAAAACAGAAGGAATAGTAACCGCTTTTACAACAACTGACGCTCAGTAACAGTTACTATCTGTATATCAAAGCAGCAAACTGATGACAATTGCAAGTAAACGATTTACTGATGTTGGGGAATTACTAACTTACACATCAGTTTCTTTTATCACATTCATTATTGGAAAATACTGTCTTTGAAATGTTTTTCAGATAAATGTATCATCTGCACTGATTATTATAAAGATTATCGAGGAGTATTCATTTCATCATTCTATTTAGCTGAAATGGATCCTGTACAGTTTGAACAGTTGTCGCTAGTTGCTTATTAATGCCACACAGCTGGTAGAAAACTGCCTAGCGTACTTCATCAGTGATGTAATTGTAATATGAAACTTAAATGTGGCTCACAAATAAGCATAGGAACTCCGAAACAAATTATCAATAGGCTCATACCAAGGATGAACATTTTAGTTATAACACAATATGAGAAACACTATTAACTATGTACAAGTGAAAGTATACATGCTGTTCTTTCCACACCTGCACAATAATTAATCCTGGTACGAAAGTATGGTATCACATGTGGTACATTGCACGAAACCAACAGAAGCCTGCGTGACAGGATCCACTACAAGTGCAAACGATTTCCAAGCTTCACTTTTCGCCTCCTCTTCCGACATGTCTTTCTTCTTCAGGACTAATGAGCCACTCCCATTTCTCTCCATAATACTTCTCTCCGTTTCATGAATGGAACGTTTACGACCTACACTTGGTTTATCCATACCGCTATCTGCGCTGCTCAAAGCCAGGTCGTAAACTGCGTTTACACACGCTTTCTAATGCGATTCGGCACTGTAGAGCGCGCGGCGGCTGTACTGTCACCGGCCGAGATCGTGAGTACGCTCGAGCGCCCGGCAGTGCTTGACAGTCCAACCGATAACCGAGAGGTGGAGCACAACCGGCCACATGGTGCATTAGACGGCCACAGTCGTATCGCAGCGTGGGCCTTTCCCAGCCGTCGAGCAGCGGCGCGAAATGGGAAATGCTCCAGCGGTTGTTCTCATCGAAATGCAGAGCTCTATTAAGTAGTGTGTAAGCTTAGGGACTGATGACCTTAGCAGTTAAGTCCCATAAGATTTCACACACATTTGAACGTTTGAAAACCGCCGAGTGACACTGAATGGCACTGCAGCATGTTTACAGATTAGTCATGGGTCAGCACACCACATTGTGCATGATGTGCTCCAATTTCTCGAAGTGCCTGCAAGGTGGGTGCCACAGCAGCTGACTCATGAAATGAGAGAACGACGTGTTGATGCTTGTGAAGAACTTCTTCGGCGCTTTGAACGAGAAGGTGATGGCTTCCTTGCAAGAATCGTTACTGGGGACGAAACCTTGGTTCACTTCCACCAACCGGAAACGAAGAAAACGAGCAAGGAATGGCGCCATTCCTCATCACCAAAACCAAAGAAGTTTCGAACAGAACCATCAGCAGGGAAGGTTATGCTGACTCTCTTTTGGGACGAAAAAGGCGTCATTTTGTAGCATTACGTGCCTAGAGGGACCACTGTCACCAGTGCATCATACACAGATCTCCTAAAAAATCATCTGCGGCCTGCAATCAAATCAAAGCGACGTGGATTGCTGCCAGCAGGTGTCCTTCTGCAACATGACAATGCAAGGCCCCACACTGCCCGTATAACAGTTGCAACAATCACAGACCTGCATTTTGAGTGTATTCCTCATCAAACATACTCACGAGACCTTGCCTCAAGTGATTTCCATGTGTTTGGACCACTCAGAGACGCAATGGGAGGAAAGACGTTCCATTCTGATGAAGAGGTACGCCACGCGGTGCATGAGTAGTTGCGGGGACTACCAAATGAATTTTTTTTCTGAAGGAATTTTTGCACTTTGTAAGCGTTGGAGGACTTGCATTGAGCATGGGGAAGATTATATTGAAAAGTGATAGAGCTTTGTACGACTTCTGCACAATAAATAATATTTTAAAAAATATTTAAGGTTTTCATTTGACTCACCCTCGTATAGTCTTGCAGTTCTTCTCGCCTTGTTCAGTTAACAAGATGTGAACACTCTGCCTGCTAGCCATCGACTAACTCTTGCCACAAAGTAACCTTGCAGTTCTACCGCTATATCCACCGTTCCTGTTCCCTCAAAACTAGTTTAATTGCTAAGGGATTTCCCTCCAAGTTTTACATGACTGCAAACTTACTTTTCCCTGTGCATGAACCACTATTACATGTAAAGTTTTAAAATTTCCATTCTTTTACAGCACATTACTTTTGAAATTACACACATAGATTAATTACAATTACATAAATGGTCATAAACAATGAATAAAACATTTACGTGCATGTTACATAAAAGAGCGTGTTATGCGGAAGTCGCACTAAGTAAAAGCAGACAAAGAATGTACATAAGATAAACGTAGGTAATACCGGTAATGGTGGTACAAGCTGTAATTAGTGTTTTATGATAAAGACTGGAACTAATGATACATTTTGAATCCCTTAGCAGTGACATCACTTATGATTAGAATAGCAAGTCACCAAATGAAATGAGCAGTGTTGGCAGCATACGCGTATCACTCAGCAGGCATCTGAAGAAACAGAACTAGAAATAAATAGGTTTAAAGTTTCATTTATGGGTCGTTATTCAGTTGTTGCTGTGTGGAAGTGGCTCGTGAGTTTTAAGTAGAAAACAATGGTGAATGGGAAGTGCAGAAATGCTATGTTTTTAAAACTGCTAAATGACCTAAGAGCAAGGACAATACTTTGCACAGCTTGCGCGTAAAGTGTGCCGTGTACCGCGGCTGCCAGCTGAGCAACTTGAATTCCGCGCGAACACGATGAGCGTTGTCTAGCCTCTAAAGGGCGGCGAGCCGTAAGGTGGACCAGCAAACACAGGCGACCAGAACGACTGGAGTGGTCGAGCTGGTGAGGTCGAGGGTGGACAAGCAGCCGGGCAGCCGGGCCAGTGACTGCTGCGTAACGGCTTTGCCACGGTTGGTTACGGACGTCTTGCCGGGTGTGATGGGACCGTCCCGCATGGCCATGTCAACAGCAGTCCTGATGTACTGCAAGTTATTCAAAGGGACACGTGAAGAGTTTCCGTAGTACAAAGCACTGAAGGTCGTATATGAAACTGGATATGTTTAAAATGGCTGATCAAATTTGAATGTTAAAATGTTTCTCTGTTTTGTATTAGTTTTAGTGTAGGTTTTAAATTTCTGGCTGTTGCATCTAATTTGTAAATGTTTTCTTACAATTTTGGTAAAGTGGCCGTTGGGTGCAATCATCGGAACAAAACTGCTCCCTGTTACAGTACCTGCTGTGTCTGATTAGTTAGATTTAATTATTGAAATATTTTCGTGACGTGGCAGCTGCGCCTAACTGTCTTAATCACGTTTTTTCTTTCTTTTTATTTTTTTATATTGTGACCACTGGAGGAGATTAAGTTTTGTTCTTCTAACTTGTTTGTTTTAGTAAGAGTTATTAAAAACAACCCACTTTATTAACCAGCCCTTCCACGTCCCTGTCACTCTGTTACACGAAGGAAACTTAAAGAAAACTGCAGAAGATGATACGAGTACATGCCGAAAATGGATCCAAAGACGTTACCAGTCATCTGCCGGTCGCGGTGGCCGAGCGGTTCTAGGCGCTTCAGTCCGGAACTGCGCGACTGCTACGGTCGCAGGTTCGAATCCTGCCTCGGGCATGGATGTGTGTGATGTCCTTAGGTTAGTTAGGTTTAAGTAGTTCTAGGGCACTGATAACCTTAGCTATTAAGTCCCATAGTGCTCAGAGCCAACCAGTTGTCTAACCAAATTGTAGAGAAAAGAGAAAGTTGGAGCCGTGTAGATAAAGAAATACCTAGAGACGTAAAAGGGAAAATGTTGCCTAATATGGTGCCTGGAAATTAAGTACAGTTTGGAGTCAGGTGTGTCAAACGCGGAAAGTTGCTCTACTTATCTTCCAAGATGCGACTCCAGGCGGGTGTAAAAATGAATGTGCGCAACGGAAAATAATAAACGCTAAATGATGATTTGGCCCTGTCTGACTACCCCCTGAAGCAGATCTTAGGATCTCTCAATGCTCTTTTTTACATATAAACTACAATCTAAACATAAATAAATGATGAAGGCAACTATTATACTAAATGATAAACGTTGTTGTTCATTATATAATTACTATGGATTAAAATCAACCCTTTAAGTACAATTGTCTATATTTCCTAAATGAAATTATTAATCAATTGCGCAACTCTGCCTCTTACTATGAGTGCGTGGTCTAGTATCACGAACGCGAAATGATTGACATCATCTACGTACCAAATACTAGAAGACATCTACTTTCCAAGATGATCTACGGTGGTGTGGAACCTCAGTGGAAATAAACTAACGTGATCACTGCTGTTTAGCTTTATAGCCATAATAAGCCCAAGCAATTTGCGATATCACCGTATGTACTGCGTCCGGTGCGTCGAAGTGATGGTTCTCGTACTCGTCTGCGACGATGGAACAACTCCAGCCACAAATAAACTCTTTCAAACACCTGGACGGCAGACGGCGGTCCTCTGACAACTATACTCTAATATTGTCTTCTCCTCTCTGTGTTCTACACACAAGAAACGCGAACTCCTAGCCACAAGGAGAGTTCACAAAACGTCTCAACGTAAGTATAGGCAAAAGAAGTGCTCTCAATTACTGAGCGCTGCATACTCAACGACGACTTCCAACCCGAAGGTGAAGTCCAGAGTCGTATAGGTTCGCAACAGTACAGTGCCTAACTGATCTAACTATCAACTCTCCTGAGAGCAAAGACAGCAAGTCCGTCTGTACCAACAAAACTGATACCAAGCGACCGACACACACGGGCGCTCACAATGGAAGACCTCGTCTCTCCACTGCTGGCTTCCCAACAAGGCTCGGCTTCCCACGCTCGTAATTTAGAAAACGAATCATACTCCCGACACCACGGAATTTTCTCCCTCTCTACAGATTCTTCCGAACGCCGACCAACCATATTTTGGTCTTTTGTTGTCCAGCGCGGAAAGTTTGCGAGGAAAATCCTATACTCGTACAATGGTACGCTTCTGAGTAAAAATCCTTGGAAATAACCCAGTCTGCGTGGTTTCTGAGGTGCCGCTTCTTCGTTCCTCTCACCTGCGTCCAAGATTTGCAGAGATACTGATTATCCTTCCAGTCCTGCTACAATAGCGGCCGGCCGTCACCCTATTGTGCTGCAGAGCTCAGGTGCCACGACGTCTGTCTAGCCTGTTTAAGCAGGACCAACACCTGTGCGGGACTTCCACCCAGAGGTTGATTTCTGCCTGCAGTTTCATCTCCACTGGCGTTCCAACCTCTACTAGTATAGGCAATCATTCATTACGCTGTTCTGATAATAAAGACAATCCGTCACCTTTCATGCACTAAGCGTTAACAATTATTTAAAAGGCATACGTGACGATGTCATCTCCTTTAAATATTCATACATACGATGTACAGCGTATCAAATGACACCTAATTGTGGTTGTAGTTCACGCCAAAGTATGCGGAAGAGTGCTTGTAAGGTGCGAAATTATAGCCACCTTACAATCTGACCGACAATGTCTTTCACTTGACCAGAAAAATGAGTTACGGGCAATGTCATCAAACGTATCCTCTCGTATAAAATTTATTACATAATAAGACGCTGTCTGCCAAGGCAATGCTGTCCCATACCGCGCGGCTTAAGGAAATTATGGTGTTAATCAGTACCTCTCCTGTCTAGTCTCATCGATGGAGCTGGTGTACTGGTAAGACACTGGACTCGCACTTAAGGGGAAAAGTGGTCGAAAGCCCTCTTCCAAAAAACCGGATAGACGCTTTCCATGGTTTCAATGAGTTGATAAAGGCAAATTCCAGGACAGTTCCTTTGAAAAGTACAAGACTGATTTCCTCCCTCCACTATTCTCCAGTCTCCGTTTGTCCTCCATCTCTAACGAGGTCTTTGTCGACAGGACATTAAACTCCATTCTTCCTTCCTTTGCCTTTCTAGTCGGCTAAATGAATCGTGTCAAATATAGACTGCTGCGCTAATACAAAATCCATTTGGAAGAAAACGAAAGTTTTATGTTCGTTATGTGACTAATAGCAGTTGTTCGTCAGACTAAACAAAGACCAAGAGTGTATTATTTATCTTCTTTCAAAATTTTGCTCCGTTCGTCATTACTGCTGAAAACGTGATGATGTGAGCAGGTTGCAAGATTTTACTTGGCCGTTGCAGGTGGGCATGTGCACTTCAGTTACACGTTGCGAATGCTCTTTCCACTCACTTTTTGACTTTTTTTAAGTGTGACCATTACGTAGAAAATACCACGTGGTTGTAAGTCTGATGACATCTCTCAACCTGACTGCAACGAGGATCACTAGTAGTGATTAATAGGTTTCCTGGCTGTTGGCAATGAATAATCAAACATTTATACACTCCTGGAAATGGAAAAAAGAACACATTGACACCGGTGTGTCAGACCCACCATACTTGCTCCGGACACTGCGAGAGGGCTGTACAAGCAATGATCACACGCACGGCACAGCGGACACACCAGGAACCACGGTGTTGGCCGTCGAATGGCGCTAGCTGCGCAGCATTTGTGCACCGCCGCCGTCAGTGTCAGCCAGTTTGCCGTGGCATACGGAGCTCCATCGCAGTCTTTAACACTGGTAGCATGCCGCGACAGCGTGGACGTGAACCGTATGTGCAGTTGACGGACTTTGAGCGAGGGCGTATAGTGGGCATGCGGGAGGCCGGGTAGACGTACCGCCGAATTGCTCAACACGTGGGGCGTGAGGTCTCCACAGTACATCGATGTTGTCGCCAGTGGTCAGCGGAAGGTGCACGTGCCCGTCGACCTGGGACCGGACCGCAGCGACGCACGGATGCACGCCAAGACCGTAGGATCCTACGCAGTGCCGTAGGGGACCGCACCGCTACTTCCCAGCAAATTAGGGACACTGTTGCTCCTGGGGTATCGGCGAGGACCATTCGCAACCGTCTCCATGAAGCTGGGCTACGGTCCCGCACACCGTTAGGCCGTCTTCCGCTCACGCCCCAACATCGTGCAGCCCGCCTCCAGTGGTGTCGCGACAGGCGTGAATGGAGGGACGAATGGAGACGTGTCGTCTTCAGCGATGAGAGTCGCTTCTGCCTTGGTGCCAATGATGGTCGTATGCGTGTTTGGCGCCGTGCAGGTGAGCGCCACAATCAGGACTGCATACGACCGAGGCACACAGGGCCAACACCCGACATCATGGTGTGGGGAGCGATCTCCTACACTGGCCGTACACCACTGGTGATCGTCGAGGGGACACTAAATAGTGCACGGTACATCCAAACCGTCATCGAACCCATCGTTCTACCATTCCTAGACCGGCAAGGGAACTTGCTGTTCCAACAGGACAATGCACGTCCGCATGTATCCCGTGCCACCCAACGTGCTCTAGAAGGTGTAAGTCAACTACCCTGGCCAGCAAGATCTCCGGATCTGTCCCCCATTGAGCATGTTTGGGACTGGATGAAGCGTCGTCTCACGCGGTCTGCACGTCCAGCATGAACGATGGTCCAACTGAGGCGCCAGGTGGAAATGGCATGGCAGGCCGTTCCACAGGACTACATCCAGCATCTCTACGATCGTCTGCATGGGAGAATAGCAGCCTGCATTGCTGCGAAAGGTGGATATACACTGTAGTAGTGCCGACATAGTGCATGCTCTGTTGCCTGTGGCTATGTGCCTGTGGTTCTGTCAGTGTGATCATGTGATGTATCTGACCCCAGGAATGTGTCAATAAAGTTTCCCCTTCCTGGGACAATGAATTCACGGTGTTCTTATTTCAATTTCCAGGAGTGTAGGTACGTCAAGAGATTTTTTATTTATGATGAGAGCTAATGCTTCTGGAAAGTGTATCAGTAATACTCGCAGTCACTTCCAATAATACTAGTAATACAGCACATGCTAGCACTTCGTACGTGTTTATCCATGCGCGTTCATCCTCAGACTCGCTATTCACCTCTCTCGCGTCAGGACGTCTGGAATTTCAGTTTAAGAATACAAGACAATTAGAGGGCAGAAAAGACAATGCTTTTTTATAAGAGTGTGCTCTGGACAGCCGTTGGGAGACGAGTAACGTATATTTAGTCGTTTCAAGTACTTGATGCGACGAAATAGGTGTCGCCTAGTTGAGTTTATACCACAAAGCACAACATCACATTTTTCACGTACCGCATCTTTGGACTGGAAAGACTGTTTCCCAATGAACTAATATCGTGTTTCAGAACTGGCCCTCAGTAAAGGATCAATTAGCCCAAAATATTGCAGTTTTCATAAAGTTTTCATAACCATGTGTAAGTAGTGAAGAGTACAGAAGAATGTAGCAACAAAATCGCAGGAACAGCGTCGGAGGAGTATTGAATGCGAAAGGAATGATTCACACGGGCGTTTAAAAACAGAAATCACAGATTTGGGAATAAAGATTCTCTTGGTTTGAGATTTGGGAATGAAATGTTTGTTAGTAATCTAGTTAATAGAAGAGACGCACAAGATGAAAAGCTTTCAAGGATAGTTTACGCCTACCTTCGGATTCCAGTTAATTACTTAGAATCACTTATGCAAGTTGCTACGAAATCAGAAAAAGCTTTTTCAGTCTGTCATTATATTACCCACGTCAAATATATTTTGACCACAATAATGGCTAAAGCGGCAGAGTTTTCTAACGAGAAAATCTCTGCCAAGAAGGAGAATGACATAAAGAACGGTGTCTTCTTCTAATGCAAGAGTGTAGCGAATTACAATTACGGACACACAGAAACAGGTTTCATCAGTAGGTGTAATTACCACTGAGTGTTCTTGTGTGACTTCCTTGCTCGCTCAGGCTCCCAAGCAGAGACAAGATTCTGTATTTGGTCACCGCGACTCTCTCTGGATGTGTCCAGTGTCTCTGCCGCGTGCCACTCAAAGATTGCGTTATCTCTTCGGCAACGTCACTTTCTTAATTAGAAACACAATTCTGCACTCAGAAAATAACTACTGTTTTTAAGTACGCCTTTCAACTGCAGCCTTATGGAAACAGAACGCTACAGGAATTTAGTACGTTATGTAGCTGATGACACGACTGACATACCACAGACATTGCAGCAGAGCAGTAACAACAGGAGAAGAAAAACTGTCTCTGAATATTTAACGTAAATCTATTACATATTGTCTAAGAAAACTAGTAAGAACATTTTATCGGGCAAAAAATACTGCGTTCTATTTCAGCCAACATACACTAAACAGTAAACAGCCACACATCCAAACAGAACGTTGTAACGTCCAATGAAATTCTGATGTCATATCTTCTTCTCAGAAGAAAACGGTATTTAACATTTTCTACTCAGTATTTCGGTCTATAGACAACATAGTCAAGAATTCCAAATACACAGTGAGAGAAGAAAAAAGAGAAAGAAGACGATGCAACGCGAGGAATTATACGAAAGGGACAGAAATCAGCAGATGTGATATACACGAACAGAAAAATAGATGATTGCAATTTCAGAAAAGTTGGATGATTAATTCAAGAGAAAGAGTTTCATAAATTGAGCAAATCAGTAATGCACTGTCCTTATTATGGTGCGTTTGATGATAACCAAACCGGTCCTTGTATGAAGTGAAATGGTATGCACCCCAGACCATCACTCGTGGTTGTCAGGCTGTATGGCAGGCGACAGTCAGGTTGCTATCCCACTTCTGTGTGGAGCGTCTTTGATGGTCGTCAGGGCTCGATTCCAAGCTGAAGGTAATTCTACTCCAGTCCATGAGATTCCAGGCCGAAGAAGTTTCTGGAGACGCCCTGGGCAGCGGTGGGATACCAACCTCACCTTCGCCCGGCAACAAGTAGTGATGGTCCATGGTGCCATTTCACTTCCTAGCAGTACACCTTTTTGTCATCCTTGACATCCTTACGGCACAGTGGTAAGTCGACGATGTTCAACGGCCCGTTATACTGCCCTTCATTGCAAGCTATCCTGGGCTTACATTTCAGCAATATAATGCCCCCTCGCACATGGCGAGAGCTTCTACTGCTTGACTTTGTGCTTACCAAGAACTACACTCCTGGAAATTGAAATAAGAACACCGTGAATTCATTGTCCCAGGAAGCGGAAACTTTATTGACACATTCCTGGGGTCAGATACATCACATGATCACACTGACAGAACCACAGGCACATAGACACAGGCAACAGAGCATGCACTATGTCGGCACTACTACAGTGTATATCCACCTTTCGCAGCAATGCAGGCTGCTATTCTCCCATGGAGACGATCGTAGAGATGCTGGATGTAGTCCTGTGGAACGGCTTGCCATGCCATTTCCACCTGGCGCCTCAGTTGGACCAGCGTTCGTGCTGGACGTGCAGACCGCGTGAGACGACGCTTCATCCAGTCCCAAACATGCTCAATGGGGGACAGATTCGGAGATCTTGCTGGCCAGGGTAGTTGACTTACACCTTCTAGAGCACGTTGGGTGGCACGGGATACATGCGGACGTGCATTGTCCTGTTGGAACAGCAAGTTCCCTTGCCGGTCTAGGAATGGTAGAACGATGGGTTCGATGACGGTTTGGATGTACCGTGCACTATTCAGTGTCCCCTCGACGATCACCAGTGGTGTACGGACAGTGTAGGAGATCGCTCCCCACACCATGATGCCGGGTGTTGGCCCTGTGTGCCTCGGTCGTATGCAGTCCTGATTGTGGCGCTCACCTGCACGGCGCCAAACACGCATACGACCATCATTGGCACCAAGGCAGAAGCGATTCTCATCGCTGAAGACGACACGTCTCCATTCGTCCCTCCATTCACGCCTGTCGCGACACCACTGGAGGCGGGCTGCACGATGTTGGGGCGTGAGCGGAAGACGGCCTAACGGTGTGCGGGACCGTAGCCCAGCTTCATGGAGACGGTTGCGAATGGTCCTCGCCGATACCCCAGGAGCAACAGTGTCCCTAATTTGCTGGGAAGTGGCGGTGCGGTCCCCTACGGCACTGCGTAGGATCCTACGGTCTTGGCGTGCATCCGTGCGTCGCTGCGGTCCGGTCCCAGGTCGACGGGCACGTGCACCTTCCGCCGACCACTGGCGACAACATCGATGTACTGTGGAGACCTCACGCCCCATGTGTTGAGCAATTCGGCGGTACGTCCACCCGGCCTCCCGCATGCCCACTATACGCCCTCGCTCAAAGTCCGTCAACTGCACATACGGTTCACGTCCACGCTGTCGCGGCATGCTACCAGTGTTAAAGACTGCGATGGAGCTCCGTATGCCACGGCAAACTGGCTGACACTGACGGCGGCGGTGCACAAATGCTGCGCAGCTAGCGCCATTCGACGGCCAACACCGCGGTTCCTGGTGTGTCCGCTGTGCCGTGCATGTGATCATTGCTTGTACAGCCCTCTCGCAGTGTCCGGAGCAAGTATGGTGGGTCTGACACACCGGTGTCAATGTGTTCTTTTTTCCATTTCCAGGAGTGTACATTGGTCATGAAGGTCGCCGGGTCTCTCCCCAAGTGGAAACGTTTGGAGCCTTGAGGCTAAGACCCTGCAACCATCTCGGAATTCTGACGATTTAACACGCCAGTTAAATAGACTTTGCTGCGATAACCGTTACGACACCCAACAACTCAGTCAATCAATATTAAGTCGAATAACTGTTTGCATAAAGGGCCAGAGGCGGACCGATGCGTATTTGTTCTTCTGGTTGTCAAGGACTAATGTGCGGAATTGGAAATATAACAGACAGAATTTGTTGTAACTGAGAGCATAGTGATTTGAGAAGTCTGAAGAATGTAAAGCAGTACATTGACCTTGACCGCAGTCAGTCATGACTGGCCGTGTGTCGCACTGGTTATGCGCTTACGAGACTGCTGCGAGAATCGCTGAGACCGGGATGGAGCAGGGACGCATGGAATGGAAGTTAGTTAGCTGTAGCAAGTGGCGCCAACAACATCTTCTTGCTACAGCGACGTCGCTCGGTGGAAGCATCGGATGAGCCTACGGCGCTTCGCTGGATCTGTATTGACGCGATGTACGAGGTGTCCGTAGTGGTGGACTGGACCTAAGTTTGTTGGAGTGACAGTTGCTATACGAACAAGAGCGAGAAGCATTCACCAAGCTGGTACAACAAAGAGGCGTCAACGGGACATCGGTAACGGTCAGCGTGTGTCTTGGCCGCTCTGAGCACACAAACAGCCCAGCGTAGCAGTTAGTGTCTTTCATAGGGCCAGAGGACGACGATTTCAGTGGAGAGGGAGAAAGGCGTTTTTGAATTTCAAGAGAAACACTAACTACGTGCTTTGGTAGCTGAAGGCTGCATCTTGGTGACAGAGAGAACCTATATAGTGTGCAGTGCAGAGTAGAAGGTGTGCATTGAGTGTATTGGTTAAGAAGTAATACGACGCGCGGAAGATCCGTAGATGCTGTGTGAGGTGTTACGGTTGTTATGTGAAAGTACATTGAGTGTGCGAATATGTTCGCTAGAAGTGAGAGCCATTTTCATTTCATTAATTCACGCAGATGGCAACAAATTTCTCTTCTTCAGAAACGCTTTGCTTGCCATTCCCAGTCTACATTTTATATTCTCCCTGCTTCGACCATCATCAGGTATTTTGCTCCCAAAATAGCAAAACTCCTTTACTACTTTAAGTGTCTCATTTCCCAATCTAATACCCTCAGCATCACCTGACTTAATTCGACTACATACCATTATCCTCGTTTTGCTTTTGTTGAGGTTCATTTTATATCCCCCTTTGAAGATACTGTCCATTCTGTTTAACTGCTCTTCCAAGTTCTTTGTTGTCTCTCACAGAATTACAATGTCATAGGCGAACCTCAAAGTTTTTATTTCTTATCCATGGATTTTAATTCCTACTCCAGTTTTTTCTTTTGTTTCCTTTACTACTTGCTCAGTGCATAGATTGAATAACATCTGGGATAGGTTACAACCCTGTCTCACTCCCTTCCCAACCACTGCTTCTCTTTAATGCCTCTCGACTCTTATAACTGCCATCTGGTTTCTGTACAAATTGTAAAGAGCCTTTCGCTCCCTGTATTTGACCCCTGCCACCTTCAGAATTTGGAAAACGGTGTTCCAGTCAACATTGTCAAAAGCTTTCTCTAAGTGCACAAATGCTAGAAACGTAGGTTTGCCTTGCCTTAGTCTATCTTCTAAGATACGCTGTAGGGTCAGTATTGCCTCACGTGTTCCAACATTTCTACAGAATCCAAACTGATCCTCCCTGAGGTCGGCTTCTACTAGTTTTTTCATTCGTCTGCAAGAATTCTTGTCAATATTTTACAGCCAGTTATTTTCACACCTGTCAACACGTGTTTTCTTTGGGATTGTAATTATTATATTCTTCTTGAAGTCTGAGGGTATTTCGCCAGTCTAATACACCTTGCTCACCAGATGGTAGAGTTTAGTCAGGGCTGGCTCTCCCAAGGCAATCAGATCTCTAATGGAATGTTGTATACTCCCGGGGCCTTGTTTCGAATTAGGTCATTCAGTGATCTGTCACATTCTTCACGCAGTATCATATCTCCCATTTCATCTTCATCTACGTCCTCTTCCATTTCCATAATGTTGCCCTCAAGTACATCGCCCTTGTGGAGACCCTCTATATACTCCTTCCACCTTTCTTCTTTCCCGTGTTTGCTTAGAACTGGTTTTCCATCTGAGCTCTTGATATTTTGATATTCAAACAGTGGGTTCTCTTTTCGCCAAAGGTCTCTTTAATTTGCCTGTAGGCAGTGTCTCTCTTACCCCTAGTGGTACATGCCTCTACTTCCTTACATTTGTTCTCTAGCTATAACGGTTTAGCCACTTTGCACTTCCAGTCGATATCATTTTTGAGAAGTTTGTATTCCTTTTTGCCTGCTTCATTTACTGCATTTTAATACTTTCTTCTTTCATCAATTAAATTCAATATCTCTTCTGTTACCCAAGGATTTCTACTAGCCCTCGACTTTTTACCTACCTCCGATATTCCATCTCTCAAAGCTACCCATTCTTCTTCTATTGTATTTCTTTCCCCTGTTCTTATAATCGTTCCCTAATGCTCTCTCTGAAACTCTCTATAACCTCTGGTTCTTTCAGTTTATCCAGGTCCCATCTCCTTAAATTCACACCTTTCTGCAGTTTCTTCAGTTTTAATCTACAGTTCATAACCAATAGATTGTGGTCAGAGTCCACATATGCCCCTGGAAATGTCTTGTAATTTAAAATCTGGTTCCTACATCACTGTCTTACTATGATATAATCTATCTGAAACCTTCCAGTGTCTCCAGGCCTCTTCCATGTATACAACCTCCCTTCATAAATCCTAAACCAAGTGTTAGCTATGATTAAGTTATGCTCTGTGCTAAATTCTACCAGGCATCTTCCTCTTTCATTCCTTACCCTCATTCCATATTCACCTACTACATTTTCTTCTCTTCCATTTCCTACTATCGAATTCCAGTCCCCCATGACTATTAAATTTTCGTCTCCCTTCACTGTCTGAATAATTTATTTTATTTCGTTCATACAGTTCTTCAATCTATTCATCATCTGCCAGAACACTTGGAAAATGCCACAGATCTATTAAAGGGGCAGCTTACACGACGCTTGTTCGCCATCTTCTGGAGTATTGCTGTGCCCTGTGGGTTGCACAATAGACGGGATTGACGGAAGACATTGGAAAAGTTCAAAGAAGGGCAGCTCGTTTTGCGTTATCGTGAAATTGGCGACAGAATGCCATTTATATGATACGCGGATTGGGGTGACAGTCATTATAACAAAGGCGTTTTTCGATGCAGTGGGATATTCTCACGAAATATGAACCACCAACTCTCTCCTCAATGTGTCAACAAATTTTGTTGGTACCCGCCTACATAGGGAGAAATGGTTATCATAATAAAACAAGAGAAATCAGAGCTCGCACGGAAAGATTTAACTATTCGTTTATCCCGTGCGGTTTTAGAGAGTGGAACGGCAGAGAAATAACTTGAAGGTGGTTCAGTGAACACTCTGCCTGGCAGTTAACAGTAAACTGCAGAGTAATCATATAGGTTAATTATTTACAGATGAGGCTTTACGTCGAGGCAGTTCTCATTTAGCCATTCACTCAACACTACAATAGCGTTAATCATGTGATTCTGACAGTAAAACTAACGTTACAAGTGCAAATTGAAAAACCGTGACCTAGTGGTCAGGTTTATGACCCATAATCAAAACGTCCCGGGTCCAGGGTTCGAACACAGCCACTGCTTACATTTTTAATGAAAATCATCAGCAATGGCGGCCGAAGACTTCTGGCAAAAGAAGTCACGCTAGTTCTCACAACGGCTTCGTCAAATAGGACGGAAGAGCGGACAGAGCTATAGGGCACTGTCTTACCATTGGGGCGCAGAACCGCCCCTAAAAGGTGGAAGAATTAGCAGTGCTCTAAGGCATGAGGATGCAGAAGGCAATGGGAATCACTGCATCAGATACATAATGTGTCTCCCCAGGACACGTTGCCTATAACTGAAAAATTGTCCCAATATCTTCATTGGCAAAAGGTTCCGGATTAATCCCCCATTCTGATTTATAGGAGGGTATTGCCAAGAGGGAGGTGACCTTGAGAAAAAGATGAAATAGCCAGCGAAGAAATAATATTCTACGAGACTGCGAGTGGAACATCAAAAGTTTTAAAGGAGTAGGAAAGCTATAAAATTTGGAAAGGGTAATGCAAAGGCTCAGTGTATATATAGGGTGGTCAATAAAGTGAAATGGAAAGAAAATAAAGATTTCTGGGTATAAAATATAGGGTAATATCAACAGTAGCAGAAAATGATACAACGGGTGTAGGTTTCTTTAATAACAGGGAATTAGGGGAGAGAGTGAGCTAATGTGAACAGTTCAGTGATAGGGTTGTTCTCGTCAGATTCGGCAGCAAATCAGTGCCGGTAACGATAGCTCAGGTGTAAAGGACGACGTCACAAGCAGAAGATGTAGAAGTAGAGAAAGTGTATGAAGATACTGAACGAGTAATTCAGTATGTAAAAAGGATGAAAGGCTAATAACCATGGGGGACAGGAGCGAGGTTGTTGGGGAAGATATAGTAGAAAAGCTACAGGAGAATATAGGCTGGCAGTAGGGATGAGAGATTGGAAATTCTAATTGAGTTTTGCAATGTATTTCAGATGGTAACAGCGAATACTCTGTTCAAGAATTACAAGAGGAAAAAGCAGGGACATACAGGGAGGTATAGACTCAGATCACAATTTAGTACTGATGAAGAACAAGCTGAACACACTAGTCAGGAAAAATCAATGTGCAGAGAAGTGGCATACAGAAGTACTAAGGAATAAAGAGATTCTCTGAGGCTATAGATACTGCAATAAACAATAGTTCGGTAGGCAGTTCAGTTGAAGAGGAATGGACATCTCTAAAAAGGGGAATCATGGTAGGTGGAAAGAAAACCATACGTACAAAGAATGTCACTGGGAAGAAATCACGGATAACAGAAAAACACTCCAGTGTATCGATGAAAGAAGGAAGTACAAAAAAGCTCAGAGAAAGACAAGAATACGACAATATAAATCACTTAGGAATGAAATAAATAGGAAGTGCAGGAAAGCCAAGGGTAAATGGCTGCAGGAAAAATGTGAAGAAATCGAAAAAGAAATTATCATTGAAAGGATTAATTCAGGATGTAGAAAAGTCAATATAATCTTCGGTGAAATTAAAAGCAAGGGCCCCAACATTAAGGGTGCAACGAGAATTCCATTGCTGAATGCAGATGAGGGAGGGGTTTGATGGAAAGAGTTCATTAAACGCCTCTATGAGTGGGAGAACTTTTCTGACGACATGATAGAAGAAGAAACTGGAGTCGATATGGAAGACACAGGGGATCAAGTATTAGAGTCACAATTAAAAAAAATCTCTGTAGACCTTGGGATAAAAAAAGCAGAAGCGATAGATAACATTCCACTGGAGTTCCTAAAATCACTGGGGGAAGCACCAACCGAACGATCACTTAAGCTATATATGAGACTGCAGAATATATGAGACTGGCGATGTACCATTAGACTTTCGGAAAAATACGACTACCTTTCCGCAATCTCGAAGATACCAAGAACATATAAGTGCGAGAACCATCGCACAATCAGATCAAAAGCTCATGGATTTTAGCAAGAGAAGAATGGAAAAGAAAACTGAGGATCCTTTAGATGATGGTCAGTTTGGCTTTGGAAATGGTAAAGATACCGGAGGGGCTGTTCTGAGGTTACGTTTGATAATGAAAGCAAGACTGAGGAAAAACCAAGAGACGCTCATAGGATTTGTCGACCAAGAAAAGGCGTCCAACAGTGTAAATTATGATAACATTCGAAACTCTGAGAAAGTTGAGAGTAAAGCCGTCGGCACACGGACCGTGCATCCGAACGTTGAGCGTTGAGCGTGCCGAGTTTCTGACGTCGTAGCGTGGAATAGCAGGTTCGGGAGTCTTTCCGAACGTGCAGAGCAATATCTGGCATGTCAGATATTCTGACCGTGCGCCTGAGCGTTGACCAATGAGATGGCATAACGCCACCTACATCATACGCACGCCGTGTCCCTTGAGTACAGAGTTGTGAGGCGCCATATTGGCATTCATTTCAAGCTTATATGTACATATGCCGTTTCTGAGCACCAGAAAATTGAAAATCACTGGAAAGCCCGTTGTTAACTGTGTGATTCTTTCCAATAAAATAATGAGAAACATCATATTCGTGGCAAAAGAATTATTGTAACTTGCGTATTATGAGAGTAGGCTATTTGAAGGCTGCCACACACTGAAGATCCACCCAAAACGCATTGTTCTTGGTACAATTTTTTACAATTAAATTTCAATTAGTAACATATCTATCGATTAAGTTTTCCAGCAAGGCTAACATAATGTGATTAGATATAAAGGTTGTGATTTTAATTTAGCGTAGCCGGCACGGTAGCTCAGCGTGTCCGGTCAGACGATTAGCAGCCATCTGTAATAAAAAAAAACTGAGCTAATCGATCAATAACGAACTTAAACGGATGTCTTACGACGTCCGCCACGAGCAGATGCAACGAACAAAAGCGAACAAAATGAGATTAAAAAAAAATCGTAATGCGTAGCGTCGCTGTTCAATATTGGATTGTTTCTTAGGGCGGTGGTTCGCAACTTGACAGAAGCAAGTTTTTTTTTTCCCCTACCGTTCACGTTTTTATTAGGTTCTGATACTTTATTATTAGTTTAATATAAGTATATACAATAATATTTGATCTTATGTAAATATAAGTTCACCTTCTTTTGAGGGGTGGCTGTTCGATTGCTTGCGCAATTTGTATAAAGATATTTTGCTCTTTTTTCTTTTACGCTTCGTAATTCACATGTTGCAAAGATTCTGCTACTGGGTAGGAACAGTGATCAAGTAAGACTGACCTTGGGGTTTTACTAAAATGTGGGAATGACGAAATAATGTTTATCTTATGCGGAGAAGTATTCCAAATTTTTACCGTACTGTTTGTAATGGAACTTTTATAAGCCTGTGTCCTTATTGATTGACATGGCACTTTCCTTTTCGTGGACGATGGAGTAAATGTGCGTTTTAAGAGAGCTAACGTAGGAATTTTACGTGCGCCCGTTGAATAAACAGTGTGATTTACGAACTAGAAACATTCCTCAACTGCCGCTGGAGTGCGTTGCAATCGCGTATACCCCGTTGGGGCCCACGTTGTTGTTGTTGTGGTCTTCAGTCCTGAGACTGGTTTGATGCAGCTCTCCATGCTACTCTATCCTGTGCAAGCTTCTTCATCTCCCAGTACCTACTGCAACCTACATCCTTCTGAATCTGCTTAGTGTATTGATCTCTTGGTCTCCCTCTACGATTTTTACCCTCCACGCTGCCCTCCAATGCTAAATTTGTGATCCCTCGATGCCTCAGAACATGTCCTACCAACCGATCCATTCTTCTAGTCAAGTTGTGCCACAAACTTCTCTTCTCCCCAACTCTATTCAATACCTCCTCATTAGTTACGTGATCTACCCACCTTATCTTCAGCATTCTTCTGTAGCACCACATTTCGAAAGCTTCTATTCTCTTCTTGTCCAAACTAGTTATCGTCCATGTCTCACTTCCATACATGGCTACACTCCATACAAATACTTTCAGAAACGACTTCCTGACACCTAAATCTATATTCGATGTTAACAAATTTCTCTTCTTGAGAAACGCTTTCCTTGCCATTGCCAGTCTACATTTTATATCCTCTCTACTTCGACCATCATCGGTTATTTTACTCCCTAAATAGCAAAACTCCTTCACTACTTTAAGTGTCTCGTTTCCTAATCTAATTCCCTCAGCATCACCCGACTTAATCTGACTACATTCCATTATCCTCGTTTTGCTTTTGTTGATGTTCATCTTATATCCTCCTTTCAAGACACTGTCCATTCCGTTCAACTGCTTTTCCAAGTCCTTTGCTGTCTCTGACAGAATTACAATGTCATCGGCAAACCTCAAAGTTTTCACTTCTTCTCCATGAATTTTAATACCTACTCCGAATTTTTCTTTTGTTTCCTTTACTGCTTGCTCAATATACAGATTGAATAACATCGGGGAGAGGCTACAACCCTGTCTCACTCCTTTCCCAACCACTGCTTCCCTTTCATGCCCCTCGACTCTTATAACTGCCATCTGGTTTCTGTACAAATTGTAAATAGCCTTTCGCTCCCTGTATTTTACCCCTGCCACCTTCAGAATTTGAAAGAGAGTATTCCAGTCAACATTGTCAAAAGCTTTCTCTAAGTCTACAAATGCTAGAAACGTAGTTTTGCCTTTTCTTAATCTTTCTTCCAAGATAAGTCGTAAGGTCAGTATTGCCTCACGTGTTCCAACATTTCTACGGAATCCAAACTGATCTTCCCCGATGTCGGCTTCTACCAGTTTTTCCATTCGTTTGTAAAGAATTCGCGTTAGTATTTTGCAGCTGTGACTTATTAAACTGATAGTTCGATAACTTTCACATCTGTCAACACCTGCTTTCTTTGGGATTGGAATTATTATATTCTTCTTAAAGTCTGAGGGTATGTCGCCTGTCTCATACATCTTGCTCACCAGATGGTAGAGTTTTGTCATGACTGGCTCTCCTGAGGCCATCAGTAGTTCTAATGGAATGTTGTCTACTCCCGGGGCCTTGTTTTGAGTCAGGTATTTCAGTGCTCTGTCAAACTCTTCACGCAGTATCTTATCTCCCATTTCATCTTCATCTACATCCTCTTCCATTTCCATAATATTGTCCTCAAGTACATCGCCCTTGTATAAACCCTCTATATACTCCTTCCACCTTTCTGCTTTCCCTTCTTTGCTTAGAACTGGGTTGCCATCTGAGCTCTTGATATTCATACAAGTGGTTCTCTTCTCTCCAAAGGTCTCTTTAATTTTTCTGTAGGCAGTATCTATCTTACCCCTAGTGAGACAAGCCTCTACATCCTTACATTTGTCCTCTAGCCATCCCTGCTTAGCCATTTTGCACTTCCTGTCGATTTCATTTTTGAGACGTTTATATTCCTTTTTGCCTGCTTCATTTACTGCATTCTTATATATTCTCCTTTCATCAATTAAATTCAATATTTCTTCTGTTACCCAAGGATTTCTATTAGCCCGCGTCTTTTTACCTACTTGATCGTCTGCTGCCTTCACCACTTCATCCCTCAGAGCTACCCATTCTTCTTCTACTGTATTTCTTTCCCCCATTCCTGTCAATTGTTCCCTAATGCTCTCCCTGAAACTCTGTACAACCTCTGGTTCTTTCAGTTTATCCAGGTCCCATCTCCTTAAATTCCCACCTTTTTGCAGTTTCTTCAGTTTCAATCTGCAGTTCATAACCAATAGATTGTGGTCAGAATCTACATCTGCCCCAGGAAATGTCTTACAATTTAATACCTGGTTCCTAAATCTCTGTCTTACCATTATATAATCTATCTGAAACCTGTCAGTATCTCCAGGCTTCTTCCATGTATACAGCCTCCTTTCATGATTCTTGAACCAAGTGTTAGCTATGATTAAGTTATGCTCTGTGCAAAATTCTACAAGGCGGCTTCCTCTTTCATTCCTTCCCCCCAATCCATATTCACCTACTATGTTTCCTTCTCTCCCTTTTCCTACTGACGAATTCCAGTCACCCATCACTATTAAATTTTCGTCTCCCTTCACTACCTGAATAATTTCTTTTATCTCGTCATACATTTCATCTATTTCTTCATCATCTGCAGAGCTAGTTGGCATATAAACTTGTACTACTGTAGTAGGCATGGGCTTTGTGTCTATCTTGGCCACAATAATGCGTTCACTATGCTGTTTGTAGTAGCTAACCCGCACTCCTATTTTTTTATTCATTATTAAACCTACTCCTGCATTACCCCTATTTGATTTTGTATTTATAACCCTGTAATCACCTGACCAAAAGTCTTGTTCCTCCTGCCACCGAACTTCACTAATTCCCACTATATCTAACTTTAACCTATCCATCTCCCTTTTTAAATTTTCTAACCTACCTGCCCGATTAAGTGATCTGACATTCCACGCTCCGATCCGTAGAACGCCAGTTTTCTTTCTCCTGATAACGACGTCCTCTTGAGTAGTCCCCGCCCGGAGATCCGAATGGGGGACTATTTTACCTCCGGAATATTTTACCCAAGAGGACGCCATCATCATTTAATCATACAGTAGAGCTGCATGTCCTCGGGAAAAATTACGGCTGTAGTTTCCCCTTGCTTTCAGCCGTTCGCAGTACCAGCACAGCAAGGCCGTTTTGGTTAATGTTACAAGGCCAGATCAGTCAATCATCCAGACTGTTGCCCCTGCAACTACTGAAAAGGCTGCTGCCCCTCTTCAGGAACCACATGTTTGTCTGGCCTCTCAACAGATACCCCTCCGTTGTGGTTGCACCTACGGTACGGCCATCTGTATCGCTGAGGCACGCAAGCCTCCCCACCAACGGCAAGGTCCATGGTTCATGGGGGGAGGCCCACGTACAGTATGCAAAGTCGCATCGTTCCTGAGCGTTCAGCAGCACGTTGAACTCGGCACGCTCAACGTTAACGTTCGCCAGCACGGTCCGTGTGCCGACGGCTTAAGCTATAGCGGACAATAAAGGGCATGTACAAGAACAGAAAGGAACAATAATATTGGATGATCAAGACGTCTCCACTGTTCAATCTATGCATCGAAGAAGCAATAACGGAAATAAAAGAGAGTTTCAAGACTATGATCAAAATTCAAGGTGAAAGGATATCAGCGATAAGATCCGCTGATGACATTGCTATTCTCAGTGAAAGCGAAGACGAATTACTGAATCTGTTGAATGGACTGAATAGCCTACCTTGAAAGCAAAATAACCCACGACGACCGAAAAAAGGAGGACATACAGCATAAAGGGGAGTAGCATAGGCAAAGAAGGCATTTCTGGCCAAGAGAAGAATACTGGTATCAACTATTGGCCATAATTTGAGGAAGAATTTCTAAGAATGTTCGTTTGCAGAAGAGCATTGTATGGTAGTGAATCATGGACAGTGGGGAAATCAGAACAGAAGAGAATCGAAGCGTTTGAGACGTGATACTATAGAATAATGTTGTAAATTACATGGACTGATGTGGTAATAAATGGGATAATCTACGCACAATCGGGGAAGAAAGGAACATACGTAAAACACAGAAATTCATGGCGGACCACATCAAACCAGTGATTGATGACTATAAAAAAATTAAAAAATCACCTGCATAGTGCAATACTTGAATACTTGGATGAAACACTGAATGTAGCTCTGATGTGGGTACACGGAACAGCATTGATGACAACACCGCCAACGCCTAGCCTTGTGATAACCCATTACTTGTTCTTCTTTACACATGCTTGAGTCAACAAATTATCATTTCTCTTCCTTACAACTTCTG
The DNA here is from genome assembly GCF_023864275.1 of Schistocerca cancellata. Lineage (NCBI taxonomy): Eukaryota > Metazoa > Arthropoda > Insecta > Orthoptera > Acrididae > Schistocerca > Schistocerca cancellata. Next base: position 327,754,376 of record NC_064631.1, read on the forward strand.
TATACTCATTAAACCAAGCACCTCTATCTCCAACAACAGAGGCACCACAGGCATGAGCTTCTTAACCTATATATATTTTCATAGACGATCAACAAGAGCGACTTTTTAAGTTTTAAAAATTCACAGAAAATTATTGTTGTTTTTATTTATAAAACATATAAATTTCACGCTTTTATCATTTTGATGCTTTGAAAGCCACTCTTCAAAACGTCGAGTTTTAAGCTATCCATTTCACGCGAGTTCTGAGTCGTTATACTGTTGCAAACACATTCTGTACCGGATTATCGATTGATAAGTAGACTACAGACTTTCGCTGGTAAAGTGAAGATATATCTCCATGCAGCACTTTGAAGGGTTTCAGCCTGTATTATTATTTCATATCTCTTTGACCATATATAGGTGAAACTGACAGTTAATTGCCGTTCTCTCATCGTGTACGCAACTTCCTCCTATGTAAAATTCACGAAACCCTTAATTTTATCAGCTTTTATTATCAGTAGAAAGAAGAATAGCAGTAGAAAGAGGAACAGCGTCTTCGTTTACATCAGAACTCGGAAAAAATCGGTGGAAGAAATGGAATAATTTACCCACGAGTCCAGATTATGTAAAAAAAAGTACGACTGAAAATATTAGAAACTGATTGGCACTAGTGAGAACTCTTTCTTTAATAATCTCTGCTGATATAAAATACTGATATGGGATTCATAAATATTCTCCTAATGTGTCCATCTAGAGCACTGCTTTCTATGAAAATGATAATTGGACTACGAGGAAAACAAAATAAAGGCACTTGGAAACATTCGAATTGTGGTCCTATAGAACAACAGGGAGAAGATAAAGAACAATAGGAGGTGGTACAAGGAAGAACAAGGAACGAATAAATTGCTGAAAACGATGGGCCAGGTTATAGCAATATCTACTACAGCATTCCTCTCGCTCTCTTCTATGGGATTCCTACAGTTGTCACCACATCCCAAGTATTTGTCGCCATCGGTTTCCATCTTACCTTGATTCCTTGTCTTCTTCTATTTCTCTTTTTCTAAAGTCATTCCCATCTACTGATGCCCCATGTGTCTTCCTCTTCTACTTCTTCCCTGGGGATAGTATATCAACATCTTTGGGCATCTGCCATCTGCCATTCGCACTGCATGTCCATGTCGTTCTTCTGTTTTACCTGTGATGCTTTCTTGGGTCTGGATCATTTCCCTAATCGTCGTATACCTTATATGATCTCGCCGAGATATTCTACACGTTTCTGAGATAGTCCATTTCTACAACTCGGAATTTGTTTTTATTTTTTCCAGTAAGCTCTCAGCAGGCGCATCCGTGGGTCGTTATAGCCTCTACAGTGCTTCTATAGAACATCTCTTTACTTCCCGACTTACCTTAGAAGACCAGAACAAAAGGTTTAATTTATGGACAGATGGTTTTCGATAGTCTGCTCATTGCTGTTTATTTCCCAGTTAATTGTTCCGTCTTGTAACAGGATAATACCCTAATACGTAAACTTTTTACATGCTTCGATGTGATGGCCTTCCAATATTAAACATTCTACATTTTCTCCAGTACATAGGTATTCAGTTTTTTGAAAATTTGCGTTCAGTCCTCACGTATTATGCTACAATAATTTTCTTAGCATAAATCAGATACCAGATTCTTCAGTGGCCACCACTGCCTGATCATTTGCCAACAACATGATGTAAAAACATTGATCTTTTGTTATATGAATGACCACTCCTGTATATTTCCTACTGCACAAACCTAAGGCTTTCTGGATGTATATTTCAAACACTATAGGAGCTAAGCAGTATCCGTGTCTTAATCCTTTAGTAATTCTGAAAGGTTGTGATGAAATTTTATTTCCCACTTTGGCTACATCCTCTGCAAACTTGTGTATGTTGCATATGCCTTTAAAATATCTCTTTTGAAGCTCACTGGCACGCAGGACTTCAGTTTCTTTGGTGGCACCGAGTCATAGGCCTTATTTATACTGACATTAAAAGCAGGTAAAATTTTGCATTCTTTGAACACTACGGCGTCCTGTAGTAATTACAGCAGAGCTAGGAGAAATTGTAGATAAGACAGTTGAAGGAGCTTTCTATGCGCTAAGTAGATTACGGAAGATCTTGGGTTAGTGGGTCTGTAAAGACGACACAAACTGACGGAAAAAAAATCGCAGCACCAAAAAATAACTAACGTAGAGTAATGAAATTTCGGTAACACATTTGTCTAGATATCATATTCAAGTGATTAACACTTACAAGATCACAGGTTAAAGTGTGCGTGACAGGAGACGTACTTGGTGATCGAGCAGGATAAGGCAACATGTTGACACTCTGTAGAGCACGTTGGGTTACAACAGCGGAATGTGGGCGAGCATTATCCTGTGGAAAACACTCCCTGGAATGCCGTTGATGAGTGGCACCACAACAAGTCGACTCACGAGATTACGCCAGCCATTGTGGCGGACGGGTTCTGGGCGATTCAGTCCGGAACCGCGCTGCTGCTACGGTCGCAGGTTCGAATCCTGCGTCTGGCATGGATGTTTGTGATGTCCTTATGTTAGTTAGGATTAAGTGGTTGTGAGACTAGGGTACTGATGACCTCAGATGGAAAGTCCCATAGTACTCAGAGCCATTTGAGCCATTTTGACTCACGAGATTGACGTACAAATCTGCAGTCAGGGTGCGTGGGATAACAACCAGCTCTCACACGAAATCGCACTCCAGACCATAGCTCCAGGTGTAGATCCAGTGTATGTAGCACGCAGACAGGTTGGTTGCTGGTCCTCAACTGCCCTCCTTCTAAACGAAACACGGCCATCATGGCACCGAGTCAGAACCAGATTTCATCACAGAACAGATCTCTCTCGTTCCCTACAATGAGGTCTCGCTTGACATCTCCGAAGTTGCAAATGACTGTGGTTTGGGGTCAGTGGAATACACGCTACAGGGCGTCTGTCTTGGAGCTGTCCTTGAAATATCCGACTTGTAACATTTCGTTGGGTAACTGTGGTGCTAACTGCTGCTCACATTGTTGCTGCAGATGCAGTACGATGCGCCAGAACCGTACGCCGAACCCGATTTCTTCCCTGTCCGGAGCCCGATCTTCTTGCAAAGGTACATTCTCGTGACCACCTGTAACGCCGGAAATGCATATCCTCCTATTTCCATCTATTGTACTATAATTTTTTTTCCTTGCTTTGTTACCTCAAGATATGACATTTCTGTCTCTTTATATATTGTAATTGTTTTACTGTTTGTATATATATATATATATATATATATATATATATATATATATATATATATATATATATATTTATGCATTTATGTTTGTTTGTTTTGTGAATATTATTTGTATTTATACGCTGGGTCAGGCCTAGGGAAAACTATGCTGTCGAACGGATACATCGATAGGTCGTGTGGAGAACCAAAGTGTTGAGGATCTTTGGTAGTGTTAACTCTGTCGCGTGGAGCGCGGGCAGAGAGAGAGTCTGGCTGGAGTAGCGAGTGGAGCAGGTGTGTTGTGTGAAGCTCCCGCGAGTTGCCGCGCTTTCGGGGTTTGGCAGCATGTAATTGCGCTCGACTTGCGATGATAGTTTCTGACATGGTGTCGCGGACGGGAAGCATTAGCTGGCGCACATCAAGAGCCCGTTACGTCTGGTGACCGTGTCGAGAAGAAGGCGCGCCAACATCCAGCTTCTGCAACAGCGACGGCCGACAATGAGTGACTGTCGCCACCTCCTCGATCGACGGCTTCAAACCTTCAATCAACCAACAAGGAAGACTGGAAGCACGTAAAGTTTTAGAACTGTATGGTAGACCTCAGCTTTTAAAAACTTTTAAAGTTGTTGCATCACAAAATTACAGCAACTTAGCATGAACCTTTGTTGCTCATTGTCCCAATTGCATTGCCAAGCAGGGTCCCTTCCTTTTCCGAAATGAACCCGAGTGTCGTTGAAATTCAAACGCCAGCATTAAAGTAATATAATACAATTTCGCTACTTTAATTTCAAAGTTCAGTTAAAGTATTCATAGCTGGCTACAATAGTTAGATTACACTAGCACGAATTAAGAGTGCGAGTTTTGTTACCGTATTTTAGCTTACCTGTGACTACAGCTCAGCTTGGTACGTACTAAATTTTACTATTGTTAATTGTTCAGAATCATTTAATTCAAGTTCAAAGTTAAATCTCTTGTTTCTAAATTGCGTAGATTCAAGTAGCTTTTGAAATGATTGTTGAGGTAGTCCAAGACTAACCGTATTTTACTGAATTTCGATGTGCTTCAGAAAGAAAGCTCACTATTAACTTCAGTCACTAAATTAACTTTCGATTTTCCGGTTTTATTCATTCTTTTGCTAAATTAAGTCAGAGTGTAGCGAAATTTATTACTTCTGACAAACTTTCAGTTTTCACACTACGCGTGTCAACCTTCAGTTGTCACGCTTCTAGTGCTAATTATATGTGTAATAACCTTTCTTTTTCAGTTACTATAGTAATTGTCCTTAGGACTGGCGACCGTAATTTCCCCCAAATCTCAAATATCTAATTACCGCTAGTTAACTGTTAACGTAACGGCCGCACATTTACTTTCTTTATTAACTTTACCCCTTTTCAAAATTAATTTCCACCAGTTTCATTAGCATTTTTCCTTTCATTTAGATGTAACCCTTTCCTCCCTCTTTACCGACAAATTAACCTCGGTTACGATTGCTTTTCCCAAATTTCCATTACGTACACGCGGTTTAATTTTTCACTGTCATTAAGGTCGATAAGTGAGGGGGAGGTTACACACCGCTGCCAGCAATCACTTGCAGTGGCCCAAATTCCTGGCAGTATCGTAGAAGGAACGTCCAGCTTCTCTTAGCCCTATTACACGTCCTCGTTGAAACTCACTGAGGTGTCGACAATGGCGCCTTTGTCACGTAAAGGCATTCTTGACCGACATCTACTCATAGGATACTGTCTCAAAGGAAACTAAGCCGGCCGGAGTGGCCGAGCGGTTCTAGACGCTACAGTCTCGAACCGCGCGACCGCTACGGTCGCAGGTTCGAATCCTGCCTCGGGCATGGATGTGTGTGATGTACTTAGGTTAGTTAGGTTTAGGTAGTTCTAAGTTCTAGGGGACTGATGACCATAGAAGTTAAGTCCCATAGTGCTCAGAGCCATTTGAACCAGCGGAAGGGAACTAACTCTCACGACCGTTACAGCGTGTATTTAAAGCAAACCTGATTTGCATCCACATAGCGGTGCTGCTAGCGCCACTCTTATGCGACTGGCGCAAAATTTAAATAGATATCATCTTTCAGATGTAGAAACACGCCTAATAACTTTCGTTTATGTCGCACAACTTCTTCTTGGTGTTGCGATTTTTCTCCGACAGTATAATTTGCAGAAGACAAGGAAATATGGATGAGCGTATCGTCACATTCCACTTGTGTACCTTGTCCCTGTATACATTTCTGTCTTCAATTTCTATCGGATCGGTTTTTGCTGCTTCTAGGTTCAGTTTGGCGTGTGTGATCTATCGTATTGTTGATTTGACGCCTTGTATGTATGTTAGAATTCTCATGATGAGTCGTTTTGGTGATAGCCTGATGTGTCCATAGAACTTCCGCCTTCTTTTTATGACATCTGCTGATACGTTTCACATCTTCTCTATAGTTTTCTTAAGTGTAATCTGTATCACTCTTCTGTCTTCTTTGGGCTGAGAATTTTCCTCATAATTTTCCTTTTTTCCTTCAGTATGCTTTCCATGTTATTTTTCGTATGGAGTGTTAGCGTCTCACTTGCATTCAGTATTTCAGGACTGATTACTGTGTTGTAGTGTCTGACTTGTGTTTGACTGGATATGAATTTTTATTATATACTTGCTGTGTCTTGCCGAACGCTCACTTCGTCTTTTGTAGTCGAGTGTTCTGTGCGACGTTTTCTCCGCCTGTAGCTTCAAGGATTTCACTTAAATACTTGAAGTGTGCAACTCTGTTTATTTTGCCGTATATTGTGTCTAATTTTGTTATGTTTACTTTTGAGCAGAACAATTTAGACTTCTAGAAAGAGATTTGCAGCCTAACTTTTTCCGCGCATTCTTTTAGTACCTCTATTTGTTTGTTTGGCGTTGCTACGTTGTCTGATAGTATGGCCAGGTTGTCTGCTAAACTAGATTTAAAATTTCTATTTTGTCCCTGCATCTTCCTAGTCGTGTTGGTTTCCAGTGTCTTTAAGTTTTCAGTTCATTTTCTCATACCCTCGTTACTTTGTCCAGGACTAGGTTGAATAGTAGTAGGGATAATCCGTTGCCTTGGCGCACTCCAGTTGTGTCAGCTAATGTCTGATTAATCGTAGTGTTTTCGGGTCGAGTCCCTGATCTTCTAAGACGTTGAACAAGGACTGTCGGTCAACAGAATAATACGCGTTCTTGAAATCTATGGAGGTGCAAATGTTTGGCGCATACTTGATGGCCTTGTATTGTAGAATTATTTTCAGATTGAGGATTTGTTCTGTGCATGAACATATATATAAGTGTGTGTGTGTGTGTGTGTGTGTGTGTGTTGTGTGTGTGTGTGTGTGTGTGTGTGTGTGTGTGTGTGTGTGTGTGTGTGTACTATTTACCTTTAAGATTTTACTTAGGCAACAAAACTATTTTTTTTTTTCAAATAGAATGTACTTTTGCTTTCTTACATTTGCACATGCATGGTCTTTATGTATTATCGACCTATCTGCCGGAAATACGGTTTGTTTTTAAAATTATTACCTTTCATCAAAATCTAATTTATCATACGCAAAATTTGGGCCTGTCTTTTGTTCTGTATTGTTCTGGATTTTGTCGAAGTTCTCAATATATTTTTTTCCGCTCTGTTTATTCATGTAGGATATTATTTCGAATTTTTGCCTCCAAAATTCTCATGTAGATTCCCTGTTTGGCTTTACTGGGAATAGAAAGGTTAGTGTTTATAATTACTGTAGACTGTTGATTTTCTCGAAGATGCATACTACATGTGGAGACGTTGTTTTCACTTTTGTTTATACGTTCTTTCTATCATTGTAAATTTTCGTCGTGTTTGTCCGACGTAGATGTAGTTACAGTTGCTGTATGTAATTTTATGTATTCCTGATTGGTCATATTTCTGAGCTTTGACTGTTTTATGTATTATTTTCGTTCCTAGATTATTCTCTGTGCGGTAGCTAATTTTCATATTCATATTAAAAAAATTGTCACTTATTTTTTTTGAAAGCCTTTGATCATATCAATTTGTAATATACTTCTAATTTAAATATGTTGTTCGTGGATTTGCCTTCAGTTTTTTGAAGTCATAAAGTTAGTTATGGAATATCTCAAAGCCATTTCCTAGAGCCTCTGTTATCGCTCATATACTATTTATCGTCCCCGTATCCTCGAACAATGCTATGTACGACCTGGTTGTGGAAGCTGAAGCAAGAGTCGGTAAAGAAACTACGTATTGTTGCCTTGAATGTCTGCCGGATTGGTTGACAGATACTAAATGTTACAACAAGGTGTGATGTTATTCAGTTGAAGCAGGCTGGAGGACAAAGTACTTGGTGACGTCTGCGTATGCGCAGATGCCTTAACGTAGCTTTCGAAGTAATGAATCTTTTATTGACTTTATGCCGCACCACCGCTTCCCATCTTACGTTAATCTTTTCGTCTTTGCATATCTGCTCCACTCAATCTGTTTTACGTGTTCTGCTCTTCGCCTGTCGAAGTATCAGCACCAGAACAGCGTTCCTGGAACAGTCTGAAATCTCCATAAACGCTTCCTGGACACTTCAGTAAAACGAGCGCCTGGAGACGACGCCAGCGCGTGGGCGAGACTCAATTAGGCTGCAGAGATTAAATGGGCGCCTCCCGACAAAGTGGCGCGCTGCCGCCGCCCGCAGTGACAGGCCGCAACCTTTCCAGGCAGAGCCGCTCGCCAAGGCTTCCGATGATGAACGCATTAAAACGACTTCGTTGTAAAACGGCCTCAGACCATGTGTGTCGAGACGCGAAGAGATAATTTTTATCGTTGCGAATATTGAGAAAATTTATAGTCGTTGTAAAAGCTCATTTTTTGCTTTCTCTGTTAGTCCTCGCACTGCAGATTGAAATGCCGTCCTTAACTCTGAGCTCTGGGCGTTGGCGGAGAGCCTCTTACGAGTGTTGTGGTTGTCAGGACAGTGACAGTTTTAACATTCAAAGATAAAATGCAAATGAAAATGGAAGAAACATTATTTTTTAATGGCTGGCGGTACAGACACTTTCCCTGTTATCTGTGAATGAAGCAGAATTGTTGCTCTCGGTAAAGTAGTTTACAATGACTGTGATTTTTCCAGTTCTAAGCGCGTGCGAAGTTCGTACTACAGTCGTTACTACAGAATGAAGGGGGAAGCCTGATGAAATCCGTCAAGTCTCCTTACGTAAGGTGTGCTTTTGACGGCTTGATACGCTCATCCATATTTCCTTATCTTCTGCAAATTATACTGTCAGAAAAAAATCGCAACACCGAGAAGAAGGTGTACGACATAAATGAAAGTTATTAGGCGTGTTTCTACATATGAAAGATGATATCTATTTAAATTTTGTGCCAGCCGCATAAGAGTGGCGCTAGCAGCACCGCTATCAGGTTTGCTTTAAATACACGCTGCAACTGTCGTGAGAGTTAGTTCCCTTTGAAGTCCACAGGGTTATGTGTGTGTGTGTGGGGGGGGGAGGGAGGGGAGGTTTGGCCGGTCGAAGTGGCCGTGTGGTTAAAGGCGCTGCAGTCTGGAACCGCAAGACCGCTACGGTCGCAGGTTCGAATCCTGCCTCGGGCATGGATGTTTGAGATGTCCTTAGGTTAGTTAGGTTTAACTAGTTCTAAGTTCTAGGGGCTAATGACCTCAGCAGTTGAGTCCCATAGTGCTCAGAGCCATTTGTGTGTGGGTTTCAACATGGTTGATTTTATAAATTATCAGCTTTATTGTTGATTTATCATTATTTCTTTCCCTTTAGCTTTGGCTTGTTTTGCTTCTTGTTTGGCTTGTGGGTGGGTGGGTGGGTGTCACTTGAAAAAGAGCAATACTCGAAATGGTTGCAATGTATAGGTGTTCTGGTGGAATATCATTACATTGCATTTTATACAATTTGTAGCTGCAGAGCAGTATAAAGATATGTCCAATGAGGAGCCCATTTGTGCATTATTAGATTCCAGAACTGCGGTAATGGTGACTGATGAGCAATGGTTCTGGAAAAATCAGGCTCCAAGTATATGGTCTAACATTAGAGAGGAAAATGATAAATATACGGTTTCTTACAATATCCTGATACAACAGGGTTTTGCTAAAATCATAGTGGGTCCATATACATGGGAGCTTGAAGCAGGGATAACATCAGGTCTGTTGAACTTATGTACATTAGGATCAGACAATGCAATGTCTTTCTCTCCTCATGAGAATGAACGGAACACAGTACGTGGGTATAATAGTAAACAAGTAGCTCAAATTCATAGCTCAGTTAATTGTAGTAGTGATCCGTTAAGCCTTAGTTGTGGTGGTAAGTGCCTATGGAACCAAACTGCTGAGGTCATCAGTCCCTAGGTTTACACACTACTTAATTTAACTTTAACTTACGCTAAGGACAACACACACACCCATGCCCGAGGAGGGAGGACTCGAACCTCCAACGGGGGGGGGGGGGGGGGGGGGTGGGAGTCCTACGAACGAACCGTGGCAAGATGCATCAGACCGCGTGACGTTAAGCCTTCTGGGCAAGGAAGACAAGCAACAAATTAAAACTAAATGCCCGCAATTTACAGATGTATTGACCGCTAAGTTGGAAAGCACTTCAATACGTAATAGAACTGACGTTTTATCCGTTTGTGTCCGATGGCGACTCTATCAACGATAGAAAGTGAAATGAGCGTATGGCGTCGTTGGCCAGGAGGCCCCATCCGGGGAAGTTCGGCCGCCAAGTGCAAGTCTTATTTCAGTCGACGCCACGTTGGGCGACTTGCGCGCCGGAGATTAGGATGAAATGATAATGACAACACAACACCCAGTCCACGAGTGGAGAAAATCTCCAACCCTGCCGGGAATTGAACCCAGGCCCGCTTGCACGGGAGGCAAGCTGTTATCCCCCATCTAAGCAGACGGACTTTATCAATGATATCCTTGTGGGACTGCGTGAAGGACTGAGCCTACTCAGATGAATGATGCACTGTGTCGAAAAAGTACGTAAACCATGTTAAAAGACTTCGCTGCAGGATAGCGTACCTTCCATTAGTTTTCTGTTTCACGCAGAGTAAAATCCATCCTATGTTTGCGTACAGTATGCGAAGCGATGCTTGACTAATGCAGCTCGAATTAATATAAACTGTGCTATTTTGGTGCGATAAGAGGGCGTTATCAGCAACTGTTGTGTTCTGTAACTGCGGAAAAAAACCGTGCACGTTAAATGTACCTTGCATGGCTCTTGCAGTTGTATCAACTTACTCTGGGCACGTTTGTGAGATTGTCTGCCGCTGCTGCATATATACATGTCATTGTGCGAGAGCTGAGTGTACACCTAACACACTGAAGCGCCACAGAAACTGGTATAGGCTCGAGTATTCAGATACAGAGATAATACAAAAAGGCAGAATACGGCACTGCTGTCGCCAACGGCTATACAAAACAACAAGTGTTTAGCGCAGTTCTCAGATCGGTTACTGCTGCTACAATGGTAGCTTGTCAAGATGTAAGTGAGTTCGAACGTGGTGTTATAGTCGGCGCACGAGCGCTGGGACACAGCATCTCCCAGGCAGCAATGAGGTGGGGATTTTCCCGTACGACCATTTCAAGAGCGTACCGTGAATATCAGCAATCCGGTAAAACATCAAATCTCCGACATCGCTGTAGCCAGAAAAGGATCCTACAAGAATGACGACTGAAGAGTGTTATGTGTCGTCAGAGGTGCCGGCACAGTGTTATATTGAGGGGGCCGATATGCACGCTATACGCTCACCCAGAATATCGTGAAGTCTGAAACAGGATGCTCAATGAATGCTAATAAGAAAAGTACGTTGCTTTGGAAATACTTAACTTTAATCCATCCTTTTGGTATACATCGTTTATGGTGAATACAAGTAAGACTCTCTCCAGATATGGTTAATTACAATCACTGTAAGGCTAATGGCGACTTGCTAGGTCGTAGCTATGGACTTAGCTGAAGGCTATTCTAACTGTCTCTCGGCAAATGAGAGGAAGGCTTCGTACGTCTAGTCGCTAGCAATGTCGTCCGTACAACTGGGGCGAGTGCTAATCCGTCTTTCTAGACCTGCCATGTGGTGGCGCTAGGTCTGCAAGTACTGACAGTGGCGACACGCGGGTCCGACATGTACTAATGGACCGCGGCCGATTTAAGCTACCACCTAGCAAGTGTGGTGTCTGGCGGTGACACCACAAAGAGAATTGTTCAACGTGACAGAAGCGCAACTCTTCCGCATATTGCTGCACATTTCAGCGCTGAGCCGTCAACAAATGTTAGCGTGAGAACTATTCAACGAAACATCATCGATATGGGCTTCCAGAGCCGAAGGCCCACTCGTCTACCCTTGATGACTGCACGAAGCTTTACACCTCGCCTGGGTCCGTCAACACCGACATTGGACTGCTGATAACTGGAAACATGTTGCCTGGTCGGACGAGTCTCGTTTCAAACTGTATCAAGCGGATGGACGGGTACAGGTATGGAGACAACCTCATGAATCCATGGACCCAGCGTGTCAGCAGGGGACTGTTGAAGCTGGTGGAGCCTCTGTAATGGTATGGGGCGTGTGCAGCTGGAACGATATAGGACCCCTGACACGTCTAGATACGACTGTGGCAGATGACACGTATGTGCCTGATCACCTGCATCCATTCATGTCCATTCCGCATTCCGACGGACTTGGGCATCTCCAGCAGGACAATACGACACCCCACACGTTGAAAAATGCTGCAGAGAGGCTCCAGGAACACTCATCTGAGTTTAAACACTACCGCTGGTCATCAGACTCGCCAGTCATGAACATTATTGAGCTTATCTTGAATGCCTGGCAACGTGCTGTTCGTAAGAGATCTTTACCATCTCGTACTCTTACGGATTCATGGACAGCCCTGCAGGATTAATGGTGCCAGTTCCCTCTAGCACTACTTCAGACAGTAATCGAGTCCACGTTACGTCGTGTTGCGGCACTTTTGCGTGCTCGCGGGGGCCCTACACGATATTAGGCAAGTGTACCAGTTTCCTTGCCTCTTCAGTCTATATTTTGTGCATTTCAAGAGATTGTTACAGGCATTACTATGTCTAAGTCGATGTCCTACTTTAATTATAAATGTTAGCAAGTCCTTTTAGAATAGTGTAAGATTAAGATTGTATGCTATCTGTAGTGTTGGCTGAAGAACCAACACCGTGTTACTAGAGGACGCCGAAATGCACGCGTTTTAGCTCACGCAGGCAGGCGTGAGGAGGGAAGAACTATACTGACGTGAGGTCTGGAACATGACAAGGAATTAGAATTCAGAAAGCGGACGTAATTAGTTTCATACTTAACTTTAATCCATTAATGATGAACGTCGCTCTCGACGGTACATGATTCACAATATTATCTGTTCAGGATACATAGTAACTGAATATGGCGCCTTGCTAGGTCGTAGCAAATGACGTAGCTGAAGGCTATGCTAAACTGTCGTCTCTGCAAATGAGAGCGGATGCAGGCATTGAACCATCGCTAACAAAGTCGGCTGTACAACGGGGGCGAGTGCTAGTGAGACTCTCTTGACTAGACCTGCCGTGTGGCGGCGCTCGGTCTGCAATCACTGATAGTGGCGACACGCGAGTCCGACGTATACTAACGGACCGCGGCCGATTTAAAGGCTACCACCTAGCAAGTGTGGTGTGTGGCGGTGACATCACACCATCTACTTCTTTACGTCGCAATGTGGCCGGAGTTGATACTTACGGTTATGATGACAGTAGTTATTAGATTTTGTGGAATTATTTATAATGCTTTGAAACTGTGGCCACTTTGTTGTAAGTGTATATTAGGTGAGTGCCAGGACTATAGCCAATGGCTGATTGTATGGCAAGACTACTACGGTTTTCTTTGCAGATTAGCGTATTCGGGCATCTAAATTGCAATTAAGTTGTGTACTATACAGCTGCGGCAACGCTGTTGTCTGAAGCATATTGTATATCGACTAAGGGACTAAGCAGAACGCATTGTTCTTTTACGTAAATCATTCGGCCACTGATTGCTGGACAGAATACAAAACATTTTGTTTGACCAACCTGTTTTTAATGTGTACAGGTAATTAACAATATTTTAAAATTTATGGCTTATACTCAAGGAATATTAAATTAGACTTCATTAGTAAAATTTAATCTGATAGATGTTCTTAGATCATAAATTGTTAACCTGTCACTTTGCGCTTATTGTACCCATCGCCTGCTCCACGCCATCCAGTGGTTCAAATGGCCTTAACAAGGGAACCACCCCATCGCACCCCCCTCAGATTTAGATATAAGTTGGCAAATTGGAAAGGCCTTGAAAAACTGAACACAGATCAATCGAGAAAACAGGAAGAAGTTGTGTGGAACTATGAAAAAAATAAGCAAAATATACAAACTGAGTAGTCCATGCAAAAGATAGGCAACATCAAGGAGAATGCGAGCTCAGGAGTGCCGTGGTCCCGTGCTTAGCGTGAGCAGCTGAGGAACGAGAGGTCCTTGGTTCAAGTCTTCCGTCGTGTGAAAAGTTTACTTTTTTTATTTTCGCAAATTATGATCTGTCCGTTCTTTCATTGACGTCTCTGTTCAGTGTAATAAGTTTAGTGTCTGTGTTTTGCGACCGCACCGCAAACCGTGAGATTTGTAGACGGAAGGACGTGCCTCTCCAATGGGAACCGAAAACATTTGATCGCAAGGCCATAGGTCAACCGATTACTCCACAGGAAAACACGTCTGATATATTCTATATGACACTGGTGACGGCATGTGCGTCACATGGCAGGAATATGTTGTCGACCCACCTAACTTGTACACTTGGCAAATGGGTAAAAAGATTGTTCTACCTTGCCCGATTTCGGTTTTCTTTTGGATGTGATAATCACTCCCTCAAAAGTGATCGAATCGGACGGACGGACGGATAGGTAATAACTGTCTGAAAATAAAAAATTAAACTTTTCACTCGAGGGAAGACTTGAACCAAGGACCTCTTATTCCGCAACTGCTCACGCTAACCACGGAACCACGGCGCTCCTATCCTCACGGTATCTGTGATATTGCCTATCTTGCTCATGGACTACTCAGTTTGTATATTTTGCTTATTTTTTTCATAGTTTCACACAACTTCTTCCTGTTTTCTCGATTGATCTGTGTTCAGTTTTTCAAGCCCTATCCACTGTGCCAACTTGTAACTAAATCTGAGAGGGGTGCGATGGGGAGGTTCCCTTATAAGCACTATGGGACTTAACATCTGGGGTAATAAGTTCCCTAGACTTAGAACTACTTAAACCTAACTAACCTAAGGACATCACACACATCCATGCCCGAGGCAGGACCCATCCAGTGGTACAGAAGGGAAAACTGAAAGATAGATTGAGAATATAGAGCGCTATACAGACTAAGTGAAGTTAAAGGCAGTTTTATAAAAAGGGAAGAAGTCATAGACGAAAATGCGATTGGAGATATGAAACTGCGAGAAGAATTTGACGGAGCACCGAAATACGTAATCAGAAACGAGACCCTGGAGTAGACGGCATTTCGTTAGAAGTACGGATAGCTTTGGGAGAGTCAGCCGTGTTAAAATTATTCCACCTGGTGTGCAAGATGTATGAGACAGTCGAAATAACCTTAGTCTTCAGCAAGAATGTAATAACTCCGTTCCCAAAGAAGACAGGCGCTGACATGTGTGAATACTACGAACTGCCATTTTAGAGAGTCTTGGCTGCAAGATACTGTCACGAATTCTTTACAGAAGAATGGAAAAACTGATGGAAGCCGACCTTGGAGAAGATAAGTTTGGATTCCGGAGAAATTTAGGAACACGTGAGTCAATACTGACCCTACGACTTCTTAGAAGATGGTTAAGTAATGGAAAACCTACATTTATAGTATATATAGACTGATGGAAAGCTTTCGATAGTGCCGAATGGAATACGCTCTTTGAAATTCTGAGGGTAGCAAGGCAAAATACAGTGAGCGAAAGGCTGTTTACAACTTTTACAAAAATCAGACGACAGTTATAAACCTAGGTGCTTGAAAGGGAAGCAGTGGTTGAGTAAGAAGTGAGACAGGGTTGTAGCTTACCCCTGATGTTATTATATCTGTACACTGAGCTAGCAATAAAGGAAACCAAGGAGAAATTTGGAAAGCTGGTTAAAGTTCAGGGAGAAGAAATAAAAACGTTGACGTTTACCGACGATACTGAGATTCTACCAGAAATAGCAAAGAACTCGGAAGGGAAAAAACGACGTGAGGGATGGAATGTAGTCGAATAAAATCAGGTGATGCTGATGAAATTAGATCAGGAAACAAGATACTAGAAGTATTAGATGAGATATAATATTGGGGAAGTAAAATAACTAATTATGGTCGAAGGAGAGAGGATATAACATATAGACTGGCAATGGAAGGAAAGACATTTCTGAAGAAGAGAAATTTGTTAACATTGAGTATAGATTTACGTGTTAGGAAGTATTTTCTGAAAGTATTTGTCTAGAGTGTAGCCTTGTATGGGAGTAAAACATGGACAAAAAGCAATTCAGACGGAAATAGAAAAGAAGCTTTTGAAATGAGGTGCTGCAGAAAAATGCTGATGATTAGATGGGTAAATCTTGTAACTAAAGAGGAGGTAGTGCATAGAATCGGAAAGAAAAAAGTTTGTGGCACAGCTTCACTAAAAGAAGGGATCAGTTCATACTACACGTTCTAAGACATCAAAGGATCACCAATTTAGTACTGGAGGTAAGTGTGTTTGGGGTAGGGGGGAGGGGAGGGGTTAAAAGTTTTAGAGGGAGAGCAAGAGATAAATACGGCAAGCAGATTCAAAAGAGTGTACGCTGTAGTAGTTATTTGTACATGATGAGAGCTGTACACGATAAAGTAGCATGAAGAATGATATCGGGGTCTGAAACCGATCGCGGTTGTTAAAATAAAAAGAAATGAGCAACTGCTGCTGACACTGTATTCAGAACCAATACTAACACTGGCGGAACCTATACCAAGATGCTCAATATGCTGGACAAGAAATTAAGATAATTCGCTAACCACAGTTTTCATTTCCAAACGCCTACTCTACAGAGGAGACTGTATCTACCCTTAACAAGTAATACAAATTTTAAATGTTAAAACATCATCAGCTGGATCATCTGCAACTTATCAAAGCCATCTGACTATGTGAGTCATTATATTCTATAAGGAAGATAAGTTTTTGTGGAATATATGGTTCAGCATATACCCGGATTAGTTCCGATTTAAGAAATATGATGCAGGAAGTTACACTATGATGTTTTAGCAATATAAATAGGGGCGTCGTATTATACTAATGGGGAGAAGCAAAAAGGGCGTTCCGCTGTGCTCGATCATGTGTCTAATACTGTGTTTTATGTTAAAGATGTACTATCTTAAATTAATGAGGAGGTAATATTGGTCCTATTTGCTGATGATACAAGTATTATCCTCAAGCTGATCAAAGAAGGATTCACATGGTAAACGATGTTTTTGCAAAGTACTTAATTTGTTTCGTACAAATGAACTTGTTTTGAAAAGACACAGTTCATCTACTTTTCTACTGTCAAAAATACCCCAACCACTATAAATGTAGCAATATAATGTAGTATAAAGATAGAAAGTTCTAATTCTTTGGTGTACATATTAATGAAGACTTAAATTAGAGAAACCGTATGACAGATGCGCTAAAACGTTAGATTCAGCTTCTTTTGCAATAAGAAGAATTGCTAACGTTTGTGACATACCAATCAATCAGAAAGTAAACTTAATTTGCATGTTTTGATTCACTGGTTCTATGAGGTAGTATTCGGGGATAAGTACTCACTTACGCGAGAAGTGTTCATTGTGCAAAAGCAAGTAATTAGTATAGCAAGTCAAGTTCACACATGTAAATCATACAGGCATTTATTTAAACAATTGTACATATTAACGTTATCCTCGTTCACACAGCTTCACAATACGTTTATTCACTCCTGAAATATGTTGCCAACAATCTACTGCAGTTTCACAGGAATTAAGATATTCACGAATACAGTACTAGTGGAAAAACGATCTGCACTTTCGTCCAGTAAACCTAACGGTGGGTCGAAAAGGGATGCAGTATTTTGCTATAAAAAGCTTTGATAGTCCACCTACAGATGACAGACTCCCTTCTGTACCATAGAGTAATACCGGAACAGAAACAACTGGTCGATTAAAAACCTGTAAATGCAAACTGACTTACTCAGTTCTTTAAATAATTTCGACGAAAGATCGGTGATGTTTTGCACTTATTTTCATTTGTTTATTTATGTTCTAATCGGTTCGATTGGATTTGTTGTCGCAGCGGTAGGGACATAGTAGCAGGTCTCTCTTGATTTTGTCCTATTAGACATTGTTTTTATCAACCAAAATACGTGGGAAGCTTGTCTGGGATCACTGTTTCTGCGGACTACGTCGTTTAGGTCAGTTTCATGTACAAAAATGCGTATACCCAGGAGCTTTCTAATTAGACCTTTTTGTAACCACTAAACGTAATATGTACCCTGGAATGGCGCTGGCTGCTGTTTTGAAGCTTCCTGGAAGACTGTAACTTTGCATCGAGTTTGAATTCGAGCCCGGAAGCTCGAATTTCCCGGTTAGTGCTCTATCGCCTGAGCAGTCCAGTCGCGACTCACGAGCGATCCTCACAGCCCTGTTTCCGCAGGTATCTCTCACCTAATTTCCAAACTTCATATTTGTTCTCCTGCATACTTTGTGTGGCAAGCACTCCTGGAACAAAGCCAAAGTTCAGGGTCTGTGTCCCTGTCCGGCACACATTTTTAATCTGTCAGGAAGTTTCGTATTATGTTCTGTACGTCTTAACAGCTTTCTAAAATTGAGTAGTTAGCCCTTTAGTTTCTAGTCATTATAGGCCGTAATAAAATTATTTACGAGTGTTCTACTTGGAGAATGTACGACCTGCAACAATTTTTACAGATATCTACCTTTTCACTAATTCAAAGGAAAAGCATACTCAACAAAGACGAATATGCTCCTCTTTATTAAAAGACTCGGACCGAAAAGTGGGGTACCAGCTATCACATCCCATCTTACTTAGCACCTTAAGCTGGCCGCGGTGGCCGAGCGGTTCTAGGCGCTTCAGTCCAGAACCGCGCGACTGCTATGGTCGCATGGATGCCTCGGGCCTCGGGCATGGATGTATGGATGTCCTTAGGTTAGTTAGGTTTGAGTAGTTCTAAGTTCTAGGGGACTGAGGACCTCAGATGTTAAGTCCCATAGTGCTCAGAGCGATTTGAACCTTAGCACCTTAAAAATTTTGCGGAAACGTTGGCATGCGAACATATTCCTGTTCATTTTAACATGTGTCTCACCTCTCGCACCCACAATCTGCCCTAACCGTTACTCGCTCATACCCACTAAACCATCGCTGTAAGCCTGTCATGCCCATCCATTCCCAATTGCCCTTTCTCACTCATTCATTAGGTCCAACTGACCGTCATTATCTCCTTGTGGCTCTCCAATAGTCATTGTCTTCTATCTTACAGTCACAGTCCGCTTTGCTCTGTCCTACTACTAATGTTTTCTCTCACTGTCAGAGTCTCCATCTACTTTTGTCTTACTGCTACTGTCTCATTCATTCCTTCCGACTGCTGCTGTCTGTCTGCGCAGCCACAATCTCTCTCTCTCTCTCTCTCTCTCTCTCTCTCTCTCCCCCTCATTGTCACTGTCATAGACCCTCATTATCACTAGGTCTAATCCACTTCCGCTCTCTCTTTATTCCTCTCCAAATGGCGCTGTCTCCTTCACTCTTTTCCTAGCACTGTTCTCTTACTGTCTGCTATTTACTACTGCCACTGTGCCCTCTTTCTCTCGCACTGCCATATTTCATCCGCCCTTTCTATACCACCACTGTCTATTATATTCTTGTATTTATTACTTCTCCGTCTCTTTCCCGCTGCCACCGTCTCCTTCTCTTCCACCATGAGAAAGTGCAAATATGTTCGCATGCCTATATGTTTGCGAAAATGTTTAAAGTTGCTGAGGAAGGTACAATGAAGCAGCTGGTACCCGCTTTTCAGTCAGAAACTTTTAATAAAGAGGAGCATATACGTCTCTTTTGTGCTGCGATAGTATCATTTTTCCACTGGTTCCCTTTTTTTCTCTGCCACAGCGGGGCATGCCACTCATATGAAAAGGACTTGACAATTCAGTAAAATTAGATAATTTACGTATATGAAATCGAAATAACGCAAATCTGATTTTACACTCCAGATCGGATTCCATGGGCACAAAAATTTTTACATGTGCTTCAGTACGGCAACGTGGAATTCACAGAACCCTTCTGATGATAACGGAGACACTGTACATTATATTTCTTTGTGCTACGTCATTTTATGAACTACTTTTTCATCTCGCATCGTATTTTACTGGAGTGTTTTACGTGCACAAGTAGAGTAACTCTGAATCTCCACGTCGTGGAAATAGATAAATATAGCACGAAAACCAAGGTTGTTCAAGATCGGAATCGCAGGAATATATCGTAAAAATTAGTCTTGGAATCAGCGGCTATTATTTGGTCCGCTACTGACGGCGAAAAATTGATAAAAAACGCTTTTTTTGGGTTTCCTCAGGAACCAGTCATGAATTTATGAATTCACAAGTATATCCTTTAGTTTAACTATATCGTTGGTTTATCACTGGTATAGCCATCATCAATCAGTTTATTTAATTTTTCACACGTGTTTTACGTGTACGAGTAGGGTAACTTTGAACCTCTGTACCTGGAAAATAGATAAAGATATGAAGAAAATTTCCAGATTTGTTCGAGATCTGGATCTTAGGTATATATATATAAAAAAAAAAAAAAAAATCAGCCATTTTCTGTGCATAGTTCTCTTGGAACTCTCGGTTGCATTTTGGTCCGCTGGTTACGGCGAAAATATTGTAAGAAAATCATCTTTTAATGTTTCCTTAGGAACCGCTCATGAAGTAATGGTGCCTCCATAAGAGCCATCAAGCCAACCTAGATTGCATCAACTGCAAAAAGACCGAACCGATACACTCAATTTGTCTAACAAGGGGAAGGCCTCGGACACGTCCAACCGATTCGGCTTTTAAATGGAGCATTTTTCATCATCATGTATGGGATCCGCAAACGCTAACTTTTCCATAAATAGAGGAAAGAAATTTTTACAACTGCCGCTTTTGTACCCGCATGGTAAACGCTTTTCGCCGACAGCGCCGAAAGCGCAACGGCCAAGGTAAAGTCGGCACGGTAGCTCAATGTGACTTCCGCAACGACCAAACCCAACGATCAACAACGAACAAAAGGAAAAAAAGAAAAAAAATAACTGTCTGGGATTCGGAAAACCCAGGTTCGAATCTCGAAGAAACCTAGCGGATGTTATTCTTTTCGTTTGTATTTTTCCATATCTCAAGTGATAGGGATAGGAGGGTTATTTGCCTACCTTATTATTATCATTCCTTGTTGATTTACTTGCCTTATTAACCCTCCTATCCCTATCAACTGAGATATGGAAAAATACAAACGAAAAGATGAACATCCACTAGGTTTCTTCGAGATTCGAACCCGGGTTCTTTGAATACCAGCCAGTTACCTTGGCCGTTGCGCTATCGGTACTGTCGGCGAAAATCGTCTACCGTGTGGATACAGAAGAGTAGGTTCTAAAAGTTTCTTACGTCGATTTCTGAAAAAGTATGCGTTTTCGGACCCCATACCTGATAATGAAAAATGCTCTATTTACAATTATTTATCGATCCCGCCAATTTTGACTTGATTGCTCGTCATAACATTTAGGGGTGATTTTCTCAAAAAAAGCGGGGGTGTTGACCCAAAATATCGTAGATTTCTTCGTTTTAGGTTGTATACAAGCGACCTGCCAAATTTAAGACGAATCGGTTGGCCGTGTCTGAGGCCTTCCCCTTGCAAGCAGTAGGAAGTGTGTAATATTCATACTTCGACGCTGTGCTGTAAGATACTGATGCTAACAGTAAGATGATCTTTCTGTTGGCCCTACAAATGATTTCTAGCCCAAGGGCTATCCAACTCATTTCCCTCTCCCTTTTTATCGCAAATAGAACCCGAGGTATAAGCATCGGAAAATACCAATTTTACGTGCAGCGTTTTGGAATCCGCGTTCATACCGATAATAATAAATACATGCATAGTCAACTCACCATACTCAAGTCAGAAAAAACTAAATACGGAGTGCTTTACTTATAGCTGATTCGTCGATCACATCTTCATTGCCTGGTTCCTGTGTTATACCAGAATTCAGGACTGCAAGACGATTCGATCCAGCAACATGGATGATCTCAAATAATTCTTGAGTCTTTTGAGTAGTGAGGAAGGGCGCCCGGCCGAACATACGGCTGCAGAGGTTGTCAAAAATTTTCGTAGAGCAATCTTCAAATTACGAAACAGTTCTTGAATGTTGATTTCACGCAACACTCTTCCCTACAAGAATTACTTACCAACTCATCTCTTTTTCCTCACTCTTCGCCGACATTCAACACCTCTTTACGTTCTGTACTTCCCGTAAACTGGACTCCAACACCCCATCGTTCCTCACTAATCATAAACCCAGGTGTGCTACCGCACATGTACACTATGTGATGAAAAGTATCCGGACACCTGGCTGTAAACGACATAAAGTTCGTGGCGCCCTCCATCGGTAATGCTGGAATTTAGTGTGGAGTTGGCCCACCGTTAGCCTTGATGCCAGCTTCCACTCTCGCAGGCATATTTTCAGTCAGGTTCTGGAAGTTTCTTGGGGAATGACAGCCCATTCTTCACGGAGTGCTGCACTGAGGAGAGGTATCGATGTTGGTCGGTGAGGCCTGGCACGAAGTCGGTGTTCCAAAACATCCCAAAGGTATTCTATAGGATTCAGGATACTGTGTGCAGGCCAGTCCATTACAGGGATGTAATTGTCGTGTAACCACTCCGCCACAGGCCGTGCATTATGAACAGGTGTCCGATCGTGTTGAAAGATGCAATCGCCATCCTCGAATTGCTCTTCAACAGTGGGAAGCAAGAAGGTGCTGAAAACTTCAATGAAGGCCCGTGCTGTGATAGTGCTACACAAAACAACAAGGGGTGCAAGCCCCCTCCATGACAAACACGACCACACCGTAACACCACCGCCTCCGAATTTTACTATTGGCACTACACACGCTGGCAGATGATGTTCACCGGGCATTCGCCATACCCACACGCTGCCATCGGATCGCCACATTGTGTACCGTGATTCGTGACTCCACACAACGTTATTCCACTGTTCAATCGTCCAATGTTTACGCTCCTTACACCAAGCGATGCGTCGTTTGGCATTTGCCGGCGTGATGTGTGGTTTATGAACAGCCGCTCGACCATGAAATCAAAATTTTCTCACCTCCTGCCTAACTGTCATAATACTTGCAGTGGCTCCTGGTGCAGTTTGGAATTCATGTGTGATGGTCTCGATAGATGTCTGCCTATTACACATTACGACCCTCTTCAACTGTCGGCGGTCTCTGTCAGTCAACAGACGAGGTCGGCCTGTACGCTTTTGTGCTGTATGTGTCCCATCACGTTTCCACTTCACTATCACATCGGAAACAGAGGACCTAGGGATGTTTAGGAGTGTAGAAATCTCGCGTACAGACGTAGGACACAACTGACACCCAATCACCTGACCACGTTCGAAGTGCGTGAATTCCGCGGAGCGCTCCATTGTGCTCTCTCACGGTGTCTAATAACTACTGCGGTCGCTGGTATGGAGTACCTGGCAGTAGGTGGCAGCACAATGCACCTAATATGAAAAAGTGTGAGTATCATTCTACGTATCCTCTCCACGCGTAATTTTAAGACTCCCTCTTCCCGACGATGAAACCCGCCTTGACATCTACCCCACCGATTATACTTAACCGACTACTTCCTATCCCTTTCTACTGAAGCGTTTCCCTACCGCCTGGTCCCTTCCTCTTCATCTTGGCGTCCCCTCCCCCCCCCCCCTCAATCTATATTTCCCTAGCAACTATCATCCCAGATTATACCTATCCCCACAACCCAGCTCACCAGAACCCAGTAGCTCCTTATACAATTTAACTACCACAAAGGACCAATTCACATTCCCTCTCTCCATTACCTTATTCAAATGCAGGTCCCTACTATCAGATAGTAATGAGATGCAATAGAATGCAGTGTTTGCTTTAACTCTCCCTTAATTCACTGTTTTTAAATATTCTACAATGTACTGCTCTGTGATATTTTAAATGCTCCCTGTGAAGAGCATCATATGTATTTTGAAACACCTGTATATGCAGTGACCGGAAAAAATCGCAACACCAAAAAAAAAAAAAAAAAAAAAAAATAGAGTAAGGAATTTTCTGAAATACAGTTGTCGCGGTAACATATTTCCACAGACTGCAAGATCACAGGTTAATCTAAGCGCGCAAGCCATTGCGAATGTGAAATGCTGGTACATTAATAACCTTTGTAACCGCCAGATTCTTGAAAGCAAACATGCAAAAGCGCTTGCCTTGTACTGTACAGTCAGTTCCAGGGATGGAGATCTACGCCTGTTGCACTTCGTCGGTCATACAGGGACAGTTAATGCTGTTTGTGGATGACGCTGGAGTGGTCGTCCGATGACGGCCCATGTGTGTTCGATTGGACACATCTGGTGATTGATCAGGCCCCGCCAACATGTCGACACACCCAGAAGCATGTTGGGTTACAACAGTGGCATATGGGAGAGCGTTATCCTGTTGGAAAGCACCACCTGGAATGCTGTATATGAAAGGCAGCTCAACAGTTCGAATCACCAGTTTGACATACCGATATGCAGTCAGCGTGCGTTGGATAACCACGAGAGAACTCCTGGTGTCACACGAAATCTCACCCCAGACCGTAGCTCCAGCTGTAGGTGCAGTGTGTCTAGACAGCAGACAGGATTTTTGCAGGCTCCAACTGGCCTCCTCCTAACCAAAACACGGCCATTATGGCACCGAGTCATAACCAGCTTTCATCAGAAAACACAACAGACCTCCATCCTGCCCTCCAATGAGCTCTCGCTTGACACCACTAAAGCCGCAAATGGCGGTTGTCTGGGGTCAGTGGAATAAACGCTACAGGGAGTCTATCTGGTAGGCTATCCTTGAAGTAACCGATTTGTGGGAGTCCGTTGTGTCACTGTTGTGCCAGCTATTGCTCAAACTGCTGCTGCAGCTGAACTACGATGCGTCGGAGCCATACGCCGAACAAGATTGTCTTACCTCTCGGTAGTGTTACGTGGCTGTTCGGGGCCCGTTCTACTTGGGACCGTACGTTATCGTGAACACCGCTGCCAGCAACCATGAAAGTGGCTGCATTCCTTCCAATTATTTCTGCAATATAGCAAAAGAAACATCCAGTTTCTCGTAGCCCCATTACAAGACCTCGCTGAAATTCAGTGAGGCGTTGATAACGGCATCTTTGTCGCCCTAACGGCATTCTTGACTAACTTCAGCTCGCCGCGATCAATCTCTCAGGTAACTAACGCTCATGACCGTTACAACGTGTACTTAAAGCATCCTCGTAATGGAGCTACTAGCACCACTGTTACGTGACTGGCGCAAAATTTGAATAGACATCATCATTCAGATGTAGAAACACCAATCCTAGATTTCATTTAGGTCGCACAACTCGAACTTGGTGTTGCGATTTTTTACCTCATCTTTTTAAAATTTTTGTTATAGTGTTTTTAAATTCTTTTGGCTCAAAAAGGGACCAAATGGCTCTGATCACTATGGGACTTAACATCTGAGGTCATCAGTGCCCTAGAACTTAGAACTACTTAAACCTAACTAACCTAAGGACATCACACACATTCATGCCCGAGGCAGGATTCGAACCTGCGGCCGTAGCGGTCGCAAGGTTCGAGACTGAAGCGCCATCCCGGCCGGCGCGCTCTTTTGGATGAATGGAGTATTGTCCTACTGCCAGTCCATTACAATAAAGAAAGAAAACAAAAAATCTCACAGGTCTTGCCGCCAATCCTTACAAAATGGACCGTTTTTCTTCCAAAACGTAAAGCTCAACTGATCAGTATGTTTGTCTGGCGTAGGAATAAACTTGGATTCCCAGGGCGCGTTGGACTGAGCCTCTGCAGCTATAAGTAATACTAATGTTTACGCCCCCTGTTAATTTCCTACCTGTCCCGACATCAAACACAAGTTATTTGTGGAAGACTGCTGGGTTTCGCGATGAATATCAGTCCGACATCGATTGCGCCCTGCGGCCGTAATTAACGGAGAGCGCGAGTCCTATTAGATCGCGAAGGCGGTGCTCTATCAGGATGCAGCGAAATGCGGAGAGTGGGGAGGGGGGAGAAGGGTGACGGGCAGATTAACTGCACCTCCCCCCCCTCCCCCTCCTCTCGCGATAGGAAATTGGGTGGGGCGGCCGGGGTAATTATTATGGGCGGATGCGATCGGGGGAGCGGCCCCTGCTGCTGCTGATGGCCTGTCTGCGAGATACGCTCCGGGCTGTCTTCCGGCTCAGTGGCTGGCGCCCACGTGGCTGCAGGTTTCTGTGGAAGAGACTAGTCTACAGGCGGGAATCTACGGGGTGACATGGTCGTATGGAATTACAAAAGGACTTGGACAAAATTGCCGCTTGGTGTTTTGAAAGGCTGATCTGTTTAAAGGCGAATTAATGTGTGATAATACATATAAAAAGAAGAAAGATCCGATAGAATCTTATTATAAGTAGAGTCGTGAATGTTTTCGCATCGTATAAGTATATGGGGGCGAAGGGGTACGCTAACAAACGAAATGAATTGGGACAATCAGAGTATATCAGAACTAGGGAAGCGCCTCTGAGACTCAGATTTGTTGGAGCGCTTCTGGGGCAACGTAATTCATCTGTGAAGGAAATCGCAGCCAACACGCTGAAGCAATTAGCTCTGTATGGTTCCGATGTTGGCGTCCCTTCACATAGACATGAGGAAAGAGTTCACTACGGCTGATGTAAAAGTGTATTAGAAATGCTCTGGGAACTTAAGTGGCTATGCTTGGGAAAAAGACGACATAGTTCTGGCGAACTCCTGTTGAGTGAAACTGGGAAACATGTACTCCAAGTAGACTATGCAACCATTATACTGCCACTATCGTACACTGGGGTGACAAAAGTCACCTCCCACTACCGTGTGGGACCTCCTTCCTCTCGGTGTAGCGCAGAAACTCGAAGTGGCATGGACTCCACAAGTCGTTGGAAGTCCCCAGCAGAAATATTGAGCCATACTGCCTCTGTAGCCTTCCATAACTGCCGGTGAAGAATGCTGTGCACGAATAGGTCTCTCGATTATGTTCCATACATGTTCAATGAGATTCGTGTCTGACCATGTAGGCAGCCTAACGATTCTCTCGAATCGTCCACAAAGCTTGTCTGTCGACCTGGGCGGCCAAATCATTCACTCAAATCGTCCACAACGCTCTTCAAACCAATCGCGAACAATTGTGGCTCAGTGACATGCTGCATCGTTGTTTAGGAACATGAAGCCCATGGATGGCTGAAAATGGTCTCCAAGTAGCAGAAAATAACCAGTTTCAGTCAATGGTCAGTTCAGTTGGACCAGAGGACCCAGTACATTACTTGTAAACACAGCCCACACCATTGTGGTGCCACCACCGTCTCACACAATCCCTTGTTGACAACATATGTCCATCGAGGTAGACTGTAGGGTCTGTGCCACATTCACACGCTACCATCAACTCTGACCAACTGAAATCGAAACTCATCTCAAGAGTCCACAGTTTCCCAGTAGTCTACGGACCAACCGATATGGTCACGAGCCCAGGAGAGGCCCTCCAGCCGACGTCGTGCTTTCAACAATGGCTCTCGAGTCCGTCGTCTGCTGCCATAGCCCATTAACTCCAAATTTCGCCGCGCTGTACGTCCCACACTGATTTATGCGATTATTTCACCCAGTGTTGTTTGTCTCTTAGCACTGACAACTACCACTTCAGGTGAAAAGTCTGTTAATATAATCAGGTCGGAATTGTTTTCAAATTAATCACCTGAGAACACATGGCAGTTCGGCCAATGCATGCGGCACTGCCGCCATCTTTATATGTGTGTGTCGCTATCCCACGACTTTTGTCACCTCTCGCGTTGAGATTATGAGAATAAGATGCGAGATATTAGGACACTTATAGACACTTATATACACTGGAACTCCAGTACAGCACTCGTGGCTGCCGAATCGCGGTCGCGAAGTGGGGCCGAGGCAGTTCTAGAGAAGTTTTACAGTCTGACGGTAGTTTATGGATTTGTAGTTTTAGCTTGTCGATGTCCACTGTGGACAAACGGTAGTTACTGTTGTGGTGTCACTGCAAGACACCACACTTGCTAGGTGATAGCCTTTAAATCGGCGGCGGTCCGTTAGTATACGTCGGACCCGAGTGTCGCCACTATCAGTGATTGCAGACCGAGCGCCGCCACACTGCAGGTCTAGTCTAGAGAGACTCCGTAGCACTCGCCCCAGTTGTACAGCCGACTTTGCTAGCGATGGTTCACTACTTACGCTCTCATTTGCAGAGACGACAGTTTAGCATAGCCTTCAGCTACGTCATTTGCTACGACCTAGCAAGGCGCCATATTCTCCAAGAATGTATTCTGAACAGACAGTATTGTGAATCATGTAACGTCAAGAGCGACGTTCATCATTAATGGATTAAAGTTAAGTATCAAACTAATTACGTCCGCTTTCTGAATTCTAATTCCTTGTCATGTTCCAGACCTCACGTCAGTATAGTTCTCCCCTCACGCCAGCCTGCGTGAGCTAAAACGCGTGCATTTCGGCCTCCTCTAGTAACACGGTGTTGGCTCTTCTGCCAACACAACTGTTATTTTGAAGAAGGTTGGGTTATCCCGATTGAAACCTAGGTAAATTCTAGGTAAACGGTGCAACTGAGGCTGTTGATTATTAAAATTAAAATTAATATTTATACAGTTGCTGACAAGGCCGCGAAATGTTGAAGATATTTACACACACATATAGTCATTCTCTTCCGCTCAATGTGCAAATGCAGTAGGAAAGAAAATCGATGATAATGGTACAAGAATGATGTACCATCGATTATGCGCTTTACAGTGGTTTACAGAGCATATATATGTGGTGTTAGAGTGCAGATATCGTAATCACAGATATAGTAATCACACTTCATTGTGTTAACTGCTTTTCCTCTGCGTCTGACACTCTTCTCGCAAACATGTCTCATAATTTACTGCCTGGTATCTTCTGGGCGGTCGTAACTGCACCTCTAAGTGGACCACACCTGTCAGTATAGACCAACCGTTTTGTGTTGGCGCGTTTACACTCAACACCCGGCCTGCTACCCAGAAGAGAATGGAAAAACTGCTTGCTGTTTCCACATTTACAGTCCTAACCAACTTATAGATATACTACTCCTAAAAGATATAATTATTAGTCTGAAAATGAACTAAACACTGATGATGTACTGTTGCTCAATACACAGTTCTCAATCACTAATACAAATATCTGCACTTATACCAACAGAAACCTGTATGTAGATGGAGATTTAGATTTATATAGAGCGTGCACAATGCAATACTGTCATTTAAAGCAAGAACTTAAACTGGTATAGGTTATATAGAAACATAAAAATCCAAAATTTTATGCTTAGTTAAAAAATAACAACTTTTCTATTTGTCTTTGCGACTTTTCGACCAGTCATATTTCTCTTTGAATCAGTTTATGGATCTAAATTGTAATCTTCTAACATGGCTAACATGTAATTTTCCATATACCGGTATCAATGCCACACTTACAGCATTCGTCCGCCGCTCGTGGTCTCGCGGTAGCGTTCTCGCTTCCCGAGCACGGGGTCCCGGGTTCGATTCCCGGCGGGGTCAGGGATTTTCACCTGCTTCGAGATGACTGGGTGTTTGTGTTGTCCCCATCATTTTATCATCATCCAGGAAAGTGGCGAAATTGGACTGAGCGAAGATTGGGTAATTGTACGGGCGCTGATAACCACGCAGTTGAGCGCCCCACAAACCAAAACATCATCAACACACTTACAGCATTTATATATACCATTGTCCGTATGGTTTTTATTTATGCGTAAAGATCATAATTAGTTGCCGAAAGGTTCAACTCGTCGCTTCTGTGTAGATCAGGGCTATATGAGCCGAAAAAACGGCACTAGTATATCGGAAAACACACATGAGCGATGTAAAAAGAAGACAACTGTGGGTATTGATGATAAAATTTGACAGCTATTATCCTCAGATCCATGATTAACGTCTTAATGATTCGTTTTAGCTGAATACTTTTTATTTTTTTGTGGATGGCATGTCTACATGATTTCCTGATTAGGTATGACACTCTTTTTATACAGGATGTATAGGAATTGATAGGGGAAGTGGACTTGAGTGAAAGTAGACCTGTAATAAAATACAAACAAAAATGTTCCAGTAAAAATGGCTGCACAAACGAGCCTTTTGCGAGATAACTCCTAACGTAGGGTTACGAGTTGCGTCGGACTTGAGTATGAAATTTTCTCTTACCTACTACAAGCGTATTTGAAATGCAAGTTATACTATCAAGTTTGAATTTAATTTTGTCAATCTTCCACCGTGGCCTCTATAACAAGAAGTAGAATACCATTTCAGTACACAAGGACGTGACAAAAATCATGGGATGGTAATTTCCACATATACAGATGGTGGTAGCGCATTGATGCGGCTGTCATTTGTATTCAGACGATTCATGTGAAAAGCCTTTCGACATGATTGTGGCCGCACGACGGGAATTTACAGACTTTAAACGCGGAACGGAAGTTCGAGGTAGACGCATGGGACATTCCATTTCGGAAATCGTCAAGTAATTCAATATTCCGAGATCCACACTGCCAAGAGTGAGCCCAGGATAACAATTATCAGGACAACCGCGATCAACGCGGTGGCTGATGGCTTTCACTTAACAACCGAGGTGAACGCGTTTGTGAACTGTTGTCATTGCAAACAGACAAGAAACACTGCATGAAATAACGGCAGAAGTCAGTGTGGGACCTACGGCGAAAGTATCGGTTAGGACAGTGCGGCGAAATTTGGCGTTAAAGGGCTAACTCAGCAGACGACAGACCCGAGTGCCTTTACTAACAGTACGACATAGCCTGCAGTGCTTCTCCTGGGCTTGTGATTATATCGGTTGGAACCTAGGTGATTGGAAAACCGTGCCCTGTTCCACGAATTCCGATTTCAGTTGGTTAGAGCTTATGGTAGGATTCGAGTGTGGCGCAGACCCCACTAAACCATGGAACCATGGACCCAAGCTGTCAACAATGCTCAACGTAAGGTGTTGGTGGCTCCATACTAGTGTGGGCTGTTTTCACCTGAAATGGATTAGATTGTCTTGTCCAACTGAACCAATCACTAACTGGAAATGGTTATGCTCAGCTACATGGAGACCATTTGCAGATATTCATGGACATCATCTTTAAGCATGACAATGGACCAGGTCACAAGGCCACAGTAGTTCACTATTGGTGTGAAGAACATTCTGGACAACTCGAACGAATAATATGGCTACCCATATAGCCAGACATGAATCCTATCTAGTATTTATGGGACATAATCGAGAAGTCAATTTATGCATAAAATACCGTACTGGCAACACTTCCGCAATTATGGACGACTATAGAGACATCATGGCTCAGTATTTGTGAAGGGGACTTCCAACGGCTTGTTGAATGCATTCAAAGAAGAAATCCTCCACCACGCCAGGAAAAATGAGATCTGACACGATATTAGGAGAGGTCCCACGAATTTTGTCAACTAAGTGTACTACTTTCAGAGATTGCAGGGCACTCTCACTTCTGATTCGGTGTTACGCCACTTCATGTTCTTAGGGACTATGATGGTTCAAATGGCTCTGAGCACTATGCGACTTAACTTCTGAGGTCATCAGTCCCCCACAACTTAGAACTACTTAAACCTAACTAACCTAAGGACATCACACACATCCATGCCCGAGGCACGATTTGAAACTGCGACCGTAGCGGGCGCGGTTCCAGACTGTAGCGCCTAGAACCGCTCAGCCACTCAGGCCGGCAGGGAATATGATCTTTATTGCGATTTGACTTCGTACATCTTGATTAAATGGTGGGCAGTAGTTAATGCTATTGCTAGTGTGCTCTAGGGAAGGAATAACTAAAGCTTCACCTGCGTTCAAAGGAATAGGGTGCAGATTTAAACGACTGCAGTAACAGAGAACGACGATGGTGGGCCAAGGGAAGCGCGGTTTTTCTGCAGAACCTGGGTGGAAAAATTTCCAGACTGCTGAGTTCTGTGGTCTCATTGTGCAGCTCGTTGGCTGGCGGCGGTCTCGTTGTGCAGGCTCGTTGGCTGGCGCCGGTCTCATTGTGCAGGCTCGTTGGTTGGCGCCGGTCTCATTGTGCAGCCTTGTTGGTTGGCGCCGGTCTCATTGTGCAGGCTCGTTGGTTGGCGCCGGTCTCATTGTGCAGGCTCATTGGTTGGCGCTGGTCTCATTGTGCAGGCTCGTTGGTTGGCGCCAGTCTCATTGTGCAGGCTCGTTGGTTGGCGCCGGTCTCATTGTGCAGGCTCATTGGTTGGCGCCGGTCTCATTGTGCAGGCTCGTTGGTTGGCGCCGGTCTCATTGTGCAGGTTCATTGGTTGGCGCCGGTCTCATTGTGCAGGCTCGTTGGTTGGCGCCGGTCTCATTGTGCAGGCTCGTTGGTTGGCGCCGGTCTCATTGTGCAGGCTCGTTGGTTGGCGCCGGTCTCATTGTGCAGGCTCATTGGTTGGCGCCGGTCGGGAGGCAGCCACATTCTGGTAGATTAGCGCCGAGAAGCCGCTGCTGCAATGGGCCCTTGTTAGGCAGGAAGCCGACAAAACTACTTGAGCGTTCTGCGAATTTTCGTGGGATAGGTCACTGACGCCCAGATGTCCAGACTCTGTTGCAAGACTTATGGTGAAAGCACAAGGCTTTTAGCGAGTTTATGGCCATTCTTTGGAACTTTTGAAATGGACATAACAGGGGAGATAACAAGCTTTTTATGGAGGGAAGTGGTTCCATCCTGGTCATATTGTTAGCTAAAGACACGGCGTTAACGAGTGGGAAAGAGGCCACGAAGCTGAATCTTCTCCCAATTAACTTTAAAGTCTCTGACTGGTCAAATCAGTGTGTGCAGAGCAAAGGGCGCTCTTCCAGTTTCGAATGCTGCGCTTCAGCTCGTGATTGGCTTGTGATAAAGTGGGGGAAGTCTTAAATGTAAATGGGCTTTGCTACCGAGCTGAGGAGGAAAGTGGACATAAAGAGAACCTCACTCTTGTACTGGCGCTTCGTCAGTAAAGAACTGCAGGTCTCTACCCAAACGGTGAGACTTGTGTCTTTGCTAGTGTGCCACTTAGAGGCTGTGCCAGTCAGCTTCTGAACCGTCAGAGGTACTGCTTCTAGCATCACGCACTTAACGAGTGATTCGTGGGTGTACTTATTTGTCTTGAGTCGGCCATCTTAACATTTGACATATTCTTTCACACACAGTCGTGACACGGAGTCAAACTGGTTTGGCAGACCAGCAAATGGATCCACCTGCACACTGGAATCCACCGGGGTTTCAGAGGCTCATAGGAAAGTACCTGCGTTACGAATTAACAGAGCGCGAGACTGTGTACTTTCATTTCCGGCGCGTGCCATTAATAACAAATTTCGGCAGTCCATGACTTCAGTCGCCGAACGCATCGTGGTGCGCCTCCCTGACTGGCAGGAGGTAAGGTATTCCCTACTATGGCGTAGGGCTCCAATATATGTTTCTCAGCACCCTGATCTTTCGAACCATATTTTTCTTTTTGGAATGGTAGAATACAGATGCTTGATGGAGGTGTAGTTTTTGGGCCATAAACCGGATTCACGTGTATGAAGTCAAATAAAGCGATCAGTGTTCCGGTTAGTGTCGTGTGTCGATCCCCAGCTGATGAATTTGTCCATCATAGACCCCATGTTAGTGAATGCGTTTGTCAAATAAAAATGTTCGTGTGATGTTTCTTTAGTCATTTTTGTTGTCTTGTGATGTTAAAGATGAATAAATCTATTGTCATTTAGATGACCACTTCTCCCTGAGTTCTGATTAACAGTACCTTCCCATTTTACTATTAAAGTCTACATTTGAAACGTACGTAAAAGGCTTTCGACTTGCTGCAAGTTACTGAACACTAGTATCTGTCAAGGCAAGTGTACGATTGCCTTCTTCGCATTTGGATGCGATACTGCACTAATCTTTGCGCTGAATACTGAATTCTTTCAAATCTCTCATAAAGCTTGAAGAGACTGCAGAATTCGCTACTCCGGGTCTTCAATGAGTCTGAACGAGAAAAATGTACAAGAGTGAGGTGAGGTGATCTTACAGACCAAGCCACAGGCCCCGCTAGATACATTAGATGTCAAGGAATCCAGCGGACGGCGACCTTTTATTCAAAATGTGTTACACACGGGAAACTGACCCATGATTGATTTTCACTTTCTCGACTGTCGCCCCGACTGTCACTCGCTGATCATCAATCAGCAGATCCTCAACTGCGCTTGTGACTCCTGGTTCTTCACAGAGAGACGGTCTTCCACTTTGTTCTTCTTCATTCAGCCTTGTCTGACTACAATGGAAACGTCTGCGCTGCTGTGTCATTGTACCACACACGTCTACCCAGTCTGCCGCGACTGTTGCAGCGTTTCTCACCTTCAGATGCAGAAATTAAACACCGCACTGTGCTTCACTTTTGCCGTGTGCTGTTCCAGTCTTTTTGCTCTTGTAGTGGCATGCTGCTGTATTGTGGCTCGGGGATTTCAAAGTGAACCATGACACTCGAAACAAACAGAAAATTATTACGTAATTTTATTCGTTTGGGGTGATTATAAAATATTCCGACTGCCCCTCGCACAACCAGTCGTCGCGTTGTTAAAGAGGCAGGGTGCGCTTACAATCTTGCATCGGAGTGAGGACGATGACACGTCGTTATTTTTGCCCCTGAGATCGGTCGTGCGCCGTGGAACGCGCAGATCGCTGGTGAGCTAGCGTAGCGTGACGGCACCAGGCTGCCGGCTGCCCCTGCAGCGGTCTTATACTCGTCGCACGCACTCACGCGTACACGTACGCACGCAGCAGACGATGACACTTGCAGCCCGTGCACGCATCGCGACTCTTCAGACGCCGGCGCCCCGTCTGCTCCCTGAATGGCCGCTTTTTGTGTATGAACTCTCGGTAATACAGAGGTTGCTTCCCGTGTGACGACTAACTTCTTTTGGTTTAAATAACTGCACTCCGTGCTCCTACTGCCGATACCTGACACGTGTGTGCAGCTTAACTTTTCTAGGTGCTCAGCACTGTAACCTGCACAAAAGAAACTCTCACGATTTCCGCTTCTGTGGATAACTCTCTCGATGCATTTTTCCGCGTGGACCGTTTGCATCAAGACATTTTGGGAACTTTGCGAAGAATTTTCTTTGTAAATTTACTTCTGTATGATTGTATTCGAAAAAACGGCGATCTGAAATTGAGGTTTCGTCATTTTCGAGGTCATTAGTTCAACACGAGTTCGAGAAGAATTCGGTCTTGGATTCATTGCTGGAGTCATGCTGCCATTCGTCTGGTTCAAATGGCTCTGAGCACTATGGGACTTAACTTCTCAGGTCATCAGTCCCCTATAACTTAGAACTACTTAAACCTAACTAACCTAAGGACATCACACACATCCATGCCCGGGGCAGGATACGAACTGCTACCGTAGCGGTCGCGCGGTCCCAGACTGTAGCGCCTAGAACCGCTTGGCCACGACGGCCGGCTGCCTTTCGTCTGAATTGATTAAGGAACCCATGAGGGCTCTGAGCCTCGTTACTCCCACATCGGAGTCAGATGGGGAACAACGCTGCGACAATCAATGCTGAGTTGGTGGAAGAGAACTGCAGTGAAACTCCGTCTTATGACACAGTACTTAAGTGGTGCAGGCGCTTCCAGTGTGTTGAATAAGGTCTCCATTGCGGGTTTTGCTTATTGTATTACAAAAGCACGAAAGTTAATTATATCATCAGCTGAAGTCCTGAATGGATAGAAAATGAGAAAGTGACAACCTTGGAACCAAAGAAGATCAGATATATTGTCAAAATTGGCTGAATGGAAGTAGTATGAAACATGGCAATGGCCAATACTAACAATGAAAGATATCTAAATAAATAAAAATATAGTGAAAGTTATCTAAATAAATGAAAACATAGACTGAAGGCTAAGTCTGAGCTGTGATAATAAATGAACTGTCGTAATGAAAGTTGTACTGTCGTAATGTGAAACCTATGCTACACTGTAAAAGTAATTATTTGTCATAATGAAACGGGAAGTATTTCATACTGTAGAAGTTAGCAGTCTGACTGCAAGAATTTTGAATGGTATAAACTGCCTGAATAACTTGGACATAAAACTTAGAATAACTGACTTTGCAAAATTTGATCACAGAACCTAAGTTGGCCCTGATTGAATAAACAAAAAAATCATAATTTTTTCTCCTTACCTCTATTCTGCGCCAATCTGGATAACGCGTTGCAGTACTGCTCAGTCTTGCGCGCCGCTATGCTAAAGCTGCAAATTACTGCATCTACACAGAGAGACTCGAGAGGTGCAATGAGTTGTCTGTTAATTGCAAAACGAACAGTTTATCGAACATACTTGGTTGGATCATCCATTAAAAACAATTTCAAGAGAAAGATTGGTACGAAAATGAAATACGCGCAAAAATGACAACACTATGTTTTTTCGTATTTTGAGAAAAAGTGCTCAAGGCAGATTTTAAATCAACATCCAAACAATACACTTGACTGTCTCTCAAATCTAACAACTTTCAGTACAGTAACCAAGTTAGTTCGATGGCGGAGGAATAGTGAAAAAAAGTAAATTTTTGATAAGATCTTATGGGACCAAACTGCTTAGGTCATCGGCCCCTAAGCTTACGCACTACTTAATCTAACTTAAGCTAACTTACGCTAAGGACAAAACACACACAAACACACACACACACACACACACACACACACACACACACACACACATGTCCCGAGGGAGGACTCGAACCTCCGAGGGAGGGAACCGCGCGGACCGTGACAAGGCGTCTGAGACCGCACAACAACCCCGTCATTAGAGTTCTTCCATTACAAATCAGTTTCATAATCTTGTTAATTAACATTATCAACCTAACTGAGTACAACTGTGGCGGTTCAATGGTTGCAATGCCTTTTATTGGTTCGTCCTTTGTATACACTTACTTTGAATAGTCCCAGTCTTTGTAGCGAACCCCCCCCCCCCCCCCTTTTTACTTCACCTGTCATATGATCATGGTACTGTTTTACAACATGTAGGCTGGACTGATGGTTACGTTACTATAACACTCCTGTTTTATTAATACGTCTATGTCCATAGTGAAGATTTTACAATTATGTATGAACAACTAATTAAATCTGACAGTGTATATTACGGTGTATTATGGAGTTTTATTAAGACCAAGTTCTTTTAGTTAAGTAAATTTACATGCAACACTTGCAGTTTTTAAGCAATACGCTCTGTATTTTAATGTGATTTACTACTCTGATATAACATTCATTGTATAATTCTCATTACATAAAGCAATATGCAACACTTGATTCCTTTAGCCAATATGGTCTGTATTTCAGTATGTAATTACTGCTGTGTTATATCGCCCACAGTTTTGGCCTGAAGATGACATTAACGTCGAAACTGGTTGCCTAGAAATAAACCTATATAATGGCGAATGGTATTGTTTTTATTGAACACTGAACGGCCGTAGTCTCATACTCCACCAGAAGATAGAGTTACATTCATTAACTGTAACACAGTTCAACTTCGGCTGCACTCTCTACCAAAGCTAAACATTGTGTGCTCGACTGCGTCCTCACGCAGCTCAAAGATACTCACTTAACTTCTGCGATACAGTTTACAACAACGCTGCTCGCTCACACTCGATTCAGTTACCAAAAATTCATAAACCAAAATGATACAAAACACCTATTGACAGTTACATGGTATTGAAGTACATCTAATATTAAGTTTACCTCTGATTTCTAGGAATTTACTCCCTTCTAAAAGACATGTCATCACCAAGATAAACAAATGTAGAAGGGGGGCCAATAGCCGCAACCTAAAAAAAAGAATGAACCTAAAAATCAATACAAACAAACCATTAAAATAATTTGGAATGGGGGGATCGGAAGGAAACAGATAAAAGAACAAGCTGAAGAAAACCGTACCACGTTCTAATGGACCGGGGAAGACATCGAGCATGAAGGGTTGCAGGTGGTTCGCAGCTGTCAGCGTGTCTTCGATTACAACGAGCTGCCCCATGCAACCGCAGGAAAATGTCTTCCGTAGCAGGTATTGAATAGGATTGGGGAGAAGAGAAGTTTGTGGCACAACTTGACTAGAAGAAGGGATCGGTTGGTAGGACATGTTTTGAGGCATCAAGGGATCACCAATTTAGTATTGGAAGGCAGCGTGGAGGGTAAAAATCGTAGGGGGAGACCAAGAGATGAATACACTAAGCAGATTCAGAAGGATGTAGGTTGCAGTAGATACTGGGAGATGAAGAAGCTTGCACAGGATAGAGTAGCATGGAGAGCTGCATCAAACCAGTCTCAGGACTGAAGACCACAACAACAACAACAGCATAATACTATTCCCATCAGCCTGCACAAAGCTGCAAACGAACTACTCCGTCTCCGTGACAACCCAGGGCCTGAAGTCTGTGCACTCAAGAGCAGCTCACAAAAATTCATTGCACTCTTCTTCCTCATCCACCCTACACCCCAGACCTCACAACTTCCGACATCCATCTGTTTGACCCAGTGAAGGATGCACCCCACGGGAAGCAGTATGTGGTTGTTGGGGGAGGCTATTGATGTAGCAAGACGTTGTCTCCGACTTCGATCAGTGGAGTTGTACCAAGCGGGCATACACGCACCCCCAGTAAGGGGGCGTAAGGCCGTTACATTGAATGCAGACTATACTGAAATCGGATTTTATACCCACAAGAGTGGGGAATAGTACGCTGTATTGGAATGATGAATAAAACCAACCTGCTTTCATAAAAAAAGTTTTGCATTATTTGTTGTGACGCCCCTCGTACATCCTCAGACCGCCTTTTGACTATTTCGATGCTATCCTCCATTAATTTCTACCCAGTGATAACGTAAATAAGATATCCAACGCCCTCTATGATCTGTTTTGCATATTCCAGTTTTTCTCTGCCCTATTACTTCCTCCTTTAGTGTTCCGTCAATGCCAATTTACGATTACTGGATTCTGTAGCTGATAACTCATTAACCAGTCCCTTAACCTAAGGGCCACCCACAGACTTCTTGCCACCGCTATTCATCTTAATATTTTGTTATCTACCTATTCCCTTTTACTATTCTTCAGTACCACCACGTTTCAACTATTTCCAGTTTCATCCTCTCCAGATTTCCATGAGACCACGTTTCACTTCTGTACAATATTGTGCTTCCTTGCTTCAGCATTTCCGTGTAATCTTGCTTCCTACATAGAGAAATTCTTCCGCTATTGTATCAGTTGCCAATGATAACGTTAAGGGAGTCGTTATTCTCTTTTCTGTTACTTTTCATCTCCTTCGTCTTTGCTTCATTTCTCCTAAAGCCGTATTCCGTGCTAAGTTTGTTACGACAATTCTCCGTATAACGCGTGTGTATGTTAAAATACACTGTCGCAACTGAGTATGATATAACCGAACAATTAGAGCCTGTGCGCATTGCGGTTTCCACGTCTATGTTATCACAGTTTGCGTGTAACTGTCTCCATTTGTACTGGGGTAGCAGCAAGTGTGTAGGGCCCGTTTCTGTCTTGCCGCATCAAAGCAAAATACAGAAATTCTAATATACCCACCTGCCTGCCGTCTGCAAATGATATTCCGGTCCCTGCACGGAAGTAGCATTTAGATCGTGAGTCTGTTGTTCTTGCTGTGAAGCTGTAAATAAATTACTAATGAAATGGCTAAGGCTCATTAAACTATCAAAATACGTATGTCTACAAAAGTCAAATGTGACGTAACTAAACATCCATATACTTCACAAATATAATTCTTGTACATTAATAAACATCGTAGAAATAGTACTCACAAATCAAATTACACTCTCTACTGTGTAATTACTCTCTGCTTTGTTTGCACAGTCACGATTTCTTAGTACGGTA
Source organism: Schistocerca cancellata (assembly GCF_023864275.1). Classification (NCBI taxonomy): domain Eukaryota; kingdom Metazoa; phylum Arthropoda; class Insecta; order Orthoptera; family Acrididae; genus Schistocerca; species Schistocerca cancellata. The sequence goes on from NC_064631.1 coordinate 327,793,876, forward strand.
CTATGCAGCATCTCTACTAAAAACGTTCTGTTCGGCTCCCCATCCCCAACAAAGTGGCGGCGCGGATCACTTCACTGGGCGATCATTCGGCGCGAAGCCGATGACACATGCGGAAATTCGACTTTGCGATATCGACCAGAGATGGCGGTGGCACACCAAAGTCGGCATCGCGAGTCGACGCTACAAACGTTAACGCGGACTCGCTGCAGTCCTCAAAGCCGTATGGGAGGTGCTACTGGTGACCACTCTCCTATCACTCCAGCGGCCTCGCATTGAGGTTAATACAGTGTCGAGCACGCGAGAGCTCATCCCCAGTTCTAGAACTCATCTACAACAGTCAGAACCACAGTGTAGGACCAACGAGTAGTTAAGTTTCAGATGAACATATACTGTTGTAGAATGAGATTTTCACTCTGCAGCCAAGTGTGCGCTGATATGAAGCTTCCTGGCAGTTTAAAACTGTGTGCTGGACCGAGACCCGAACTCGGGACCTTTGCCTTTCGCGGTCAAGTGCTCTACCATCTGAGCTACCCAAGCACGACTCACGCCCCGTCCTCACAGCTTTACTTCCGCCAGTACCTCGTCTCCTAATTTTCCGAACTCCACAGAAGCTCTCCTGCGAACTGGCGGAAGTAAAGCTGTGAGGACGAGGCGTGAGTCGTGCCTGGATAGCTCAGATGGCAGAGCAACTTGCACGTGAAAGGCAAACGTCCCGAGTTCGTGTCTTGGTCCGGCACACAGTTTTAATCTTCCAGGAATTTTCATATACTGTTGTAAATGTCACAGTATTTCAAGAAAACAATTTGTGATCGTTATCATCAAGTGATTCTTTCATAGTCACTGACAACTACAAATATTCTACGTGCTCATGTGGCAAAGATTCTCTCAAAATTAAGTAAATATTTTATTTACACACACCAAAAAAGTTTTGCATCATCTCGGATCCGAGAGTTCCGGAACCTGTACGGAAAATTGCAATTGAGATAAACTTAAAGATCATTTCCGCCCTTTTTTTTTTGTTCATGGAAACCACACATTGCTTGTTGTACCACCATACAGCGAGACCTTCAGAGGTGGTGGTCCAGATTTCTTTAATCACCAAGTAGCACGTCCTCTTGCATTGATGCATGCTGTATTCGTCGTGGCATACTATCCACAAGTTAATCAAGGCACTGTTGGTCCAGATTGTCCCTTTCGTCAACGGCGATTGGGCGTAGATCCCTCAGAGTGGTTGGTGGGTCACGTCGTCCATAACAAGCCCTTTTGAATCTATCCCAGGCATGTTCGATAGGGTTCATGTGTGGAGAACATGCTGGCCACTCTAGTCGAGCGATGTCGTTATCCTGAAGAAAGTCATTCACAAGATGTGCACGATGGGGTCGCGAATTGTCGTCCATGAAGACGAATGCCTTGCCAATATGCTGCCGATATGGTTGCACTATCAGTCGGAGGATGGCATTCATGTATCGTACAGCCATTACGGCGCCTTCCATACCACCAGCGAGGTACGTCAGCCCCACATAATACCATCCCAAAACAGTAGGAAACCTCCACCTTGCTGCGCTCGCTGGACAGTGTGTCTAAGACGTTCAGCCTCACCTGGTTGCCTCCAAACACGTCTCCGACAATTGTCTGGTTGAAAGCATATGCGACGCTCGTCAGTGAAGAGAACGTGATGCCAATCCTGAGCGGTCCATTCGGCGTGTTGTTGGGCCCATCTGTACCGCTCTGCATGGTGTCGTGGTTGCAAAGATGGACCTTGGGACTGAAGCTGCTCATCATGCAGACTATTGCACACAGTTTGAGACATAACACAACGTTCTGTGGCTGCACGAAAAGCATTATTCAACATCGTGGCGTTGCTTTCATGGTTCCTCCGAACCATAATCCGTAGGCAGCGGTCATTCACTGCAGTAGTAGCCCTTGGGCGTTCTGAGCGAGGCATGTCATATACAGTTCCTGTCTCTATGTATTTCCTCCATATCCGAAAAATATCGCTTTGGTTCACTCCGAGACGATGGACAGTTCCTTTGTTGAGAGCCCTTCCTTGCACGAAGTAACAATGCGGACGCGATCGAACCGCGGTATTGACAGTCTAGGCATGGTTGAACTAAAGACAAGACGACCTACTGGTGAAATAACTGGAACTGATCGGCTGTCGGACCCCCTCCGTCTAGTAGGCGCTGCTCATGCATGGTTGTTTACATCTTTGGGCTGGTTTAGTGACATCTCTGAACAGTCAAAGGGACTGTGTCTGTGATACAATCTCCACAGTCAACGTCTATCTTTGCACAACACACACATCCATGCCCGATGGTGATTCGAGTCTCCGACGGGGGAAGCCGCGAAGACCGTGAGAAGACGACTCAGACGGCGCGGCTACCACACGCGGCCCACCTTCGGACATCATGCGTCAGAAAACGCTTATTTTTCAACGGTGACGACAAGTTTGGGGATGCATTTTGCGGCTCGCTTGGTCAGAAATGCCTCAGTGTCGTCCCTTCATTTCAAGAGGTCTAAGTCTTTGCTATATCTGGACAGCATGGCTAGGTTGTCTGCAAACCTTAATATCGTTATCTGTTCCCCTTAAGCTATTATTCCTCTTCTGAAACTTTCGTTCAGTCCATTCACTGTTTCGGACAAACTGAATATGACGTCTTGATTTGCAGTCCTGCCTGATGCACTTCTTAATAGGAAAGTTCGTTATTTATTACTCTCAGCAGGGTTACGTAGATGTAGATAATTCGTCTCTCTCTGTATCTTAGCCCTAATCTTCTAAGAATTTTGGATATTTTAATCCACCTTGCATGTTCGAAAGTTTTCCGTAGATGTACTGCTGCTGATTTTTCTTCAGGCTCCCTTGCTTTATTAGCCGCAATGTGAGAAGCGATTCTCTAAACTGCATCTACCTGACTACTCTGCAATTCACGTTTAAGCGCCCGGCAGGGGGTTCGTCGAACCACCTCCAAGACTACTGTATTTTCTATTGTGGCAAAAATAACCCTTAAAATCTTTTCGCACGAGTTCTTATTTTGTTACGATGGTCATTTCTCCCTATGTTGGTTGCCATCAATAAAATATTTTCATATTTAGTGGAGAACATGGCGATTGAAATTTCGAGAAAATATCTCACTGGAACGATATCTTTTAATGATTGCCACTCCAACTCGCTATCATATTCGTGACACCCTGTCCCCTTTTTCGCGATGATACAAAATGAGATGCCCTACTGTGGACTTTTTGGATGTCCTCCGTCAATTGTATATGGTAGGATCCCACACCGTACGACAGTACTCCAGCAGAGGATGGACAAGCATAGCGTAGGCTGTCGCTTTAGTAGAAATATTGCATCTTCTAAACGATCCGCCAATAAAATGCAGTCCTTGGTTTGCCCTCCCAACAGTGTTAACTATTTGATCGTTCCAATTTAGTACCTTTGTAATCGTAATTCCTAGGTTTTTAGTTCAATTGATAGCCTGTAGATTTGTGCGATTTATCGTGTAACGGGAATTTAAATATTTTCTTTTACTACTCATATAGATGACCTGGCACTTATTTAGAGTGAACTACCGATCATCGCGTCGCACAGATGTCGTATCTAAGTCATCTGAATCCGTTTCCTTTCCTGAAACCAAACGCCATCCTGAAAATTTCATATGACGACTGCTTTAAAGATTTCTATCACTAATTCAAACAATGCCGTTCCCACATCTCCCGCGGATTTCAAGACCTATCTTACTTGAGGCCAGGTCATTCAACGCACTGTTCGCCGTACTTACTCTTTCTTTACATACTATCTTTGCGTAATTGTGATTAACTGAGTGCGTGACTGTTTCTTAAAGATTGTTGGCTTTGAGTATGTGCAGGAGCCGGCCGCGCACCTGTGGCATTGTTCTGGTACTGTACGTTACTTCCTATGATTTACATCACTTGCAGGCATGAGTATCTTTGGCAAGATGAATAAGTCTCCTTATGCGAACTGAGTATCGTTCGCCACTTACAATGTTTATTGAGCCTTTACTTAATATTGTGAGTACAATGATGCGAGCTCATCAAGAATGCACTAAGTCCGGCTCACCACATTATTGTTGAAACACTTAGATTCTAAAAATCGGTTGGGGATAGCATTTCCGTATTCATAAACTTATAAGCCAATTTCACAAATCTTTAAATAAAATGCTGCTGTTTAAAGTTAAAGCTCACGAATGCGATTGTCAAAACTTCTCTGAGTCACCGAGCGCTTGTATAAATCTACAAGCCCATATAAGAGTCATTCGAAAAACATCAAACACCTAAATCACAACTGACATGCCGCTTATCAGCGCCTGTCTTGATTCACCGATCTTGAGCAGCCTACTGCCAAGGTCGTCATGGCCACAACCTTCTTAGAGACTCTATTTGGCGTTTTTTATTTATTTTATTTTCGTAACATAATATTATATACGCACTTATGACTCTATTAGTTTTGCACAATTTTTTGCCACTTGCGTTGCGTTTTCTGCTCCTTGAAGAAGTTCATCTTCTGTGCAAAAGGCTGGACGTAACTGGCACTGAAGCATATGGCGAACAGTCTGTTCTTGACAGTCGCACTGAATGTCATCTTGATCCTGTAGGCCCAACTTGATAAATTAACCGCTGATCTACCAACTCCAGATCTCTGTCTGTCCAGGCACTTCTAGGTCGTCCATTTCTCGTCATAGGCAAGACGTATCGTTTCTGAAACTCCATTTCAGTCAGGCGGAAGGTAGGTCGTAGTCCTCCATAGTTGCAATGTAGCTTTATCAGCAATGGTTCCAAGGGCTGTCGATGTTCTTAGCAAACTCCTGCTTCTCTTCAGTCGTTGCGGTTCGCATCCATATAGAGGATTCGTTCTCTCTTGCTCCACTTTCTTTCTTTCCTCATTCGCGGCTGTTTCTCTTGGAATATGCTGTGACGCTAACCTTGCGAGGAGATCAAACTATTCGAATAGAATGAATTTCAAGCAACCTGTTACGAGAATGAGATTTTCGCTCTGCAGCGGAGTGTGCGCTGATATGAAACTTCCTGTTTCAACCTGTTACGATTCTGCAGGCGTCATTGAGAGCTATGTCCTTCTGTTTGACAAGTGCTGAACTATACCAAACAGGACATGCATACTCTGCCACAGGTTAGCTTAGCGCTATTGCAGAGGTTCGTAGAGTTTCGGGTTGACTACCCCACCGTGATCTGTCCAGTTTCCGTAGAAGATTGTTCCTGGTGGAAGTTTTTGACTTGCAGTGCTTCTTAAAAGCAAGAAAATCTCAAGTGTCACTCCTAGATATTTTGGGGTCTCATAGCGTTCCAGTACAACACCTGACCATACTATCTTCAGTTTGGGACTAGTTACATTGCTTGTCAAACGAAAAGCACGTACTTGTGTCTTTGTGGGATCTAGTTTAAGTTGGTTTGTGTTATAGTATTGGAAAGTTGATCAGAGGAATTGGTGAGGGTTTTCTCCATTGATTGCTCTCTAGCTAACTAGAGCAAGGTGATCGACATACAAGAAGCCTCTGACATCGGGTGTTATGCTTTGGTCATTTGTGTATATATTGATCAGAATTGGAGACAGCATATTTCCTTATAGTCCCCACAAACTTACACATAAAGTGAAGAGTAGTATAAAAATATACGCATCTAAACACTTTAGTTAAGTTGCGCTTGCAGATTGATTCCTCTGAGCTGTTAAAATGCGTGTTCCGTTATTTTTATCAGTAAATGTAACATATAGACTTTCCATTTTTGTGCATGAACTTTATACAGTTAATATAATTATATTACATTAGCGCTCCATACATTACGTAAGAATTAGTGCCAGAATTTTCCCAGATTTTCCGTGGTGGCAAAATGCTATTGCTGAGCTCCTTGTTTTTTGAGTTATCTTGATATTATTCAGTCAAATGTTCAAAATTAAAATTATTTGCTACTACCTATTATAAACCTAAAGAAAATAAAGCGTCTACAGGCATTTCGCTGTACTTTATTATCTAATCCTACCGTTATACTCCCCCTCCCCCCCCCCCCCCCCCATGAACCGTGGACCTTGCTGTTGGTGGGGACGCTTGCGTGCCTCAACGATACAGATAGCCGTACCGTAGGTGCAACCACAACGGAGGGGTATCTGTTGAGAGGCCAGACAAACGTGTGGTTCCTGAAGAGGGGCAGCAGCCTTTTCAGTAGTTGCAGGGGCAACAGTCTGGATGATTGACTAATCTGGCCTTGTAACATTAACCAAAACGGCCTTGCTGTTGTGGTACTGCGAACGGCTGAAAGCAATGGGAAACTACAGCCGTAATTTTTCCCGAGGGCATGCAGCTTTACTGTATGGTTAAATAAAGATGGCGTCCTCTTGGGTAAAATATTCCGGAGGTAAAATAGTCCCCCATTCGGATCTCCAGGCGGGGACTACTCAAGAGGACGTCGTTATCAGGAGAAAGAAATCTGACATTCTACGGATCGGAGCGTGGAATGTCAGATCCCTTAATCGGGCAGGTAGGTTAGGAAATTTAAAAAGGGAAATGGATAGGTTAAAGTTAGATATAGTGGGAATTAGTGAAGTTCGGTGGCAGGAGGAACAAGACTTTTGGTCAGGTGAATACAGGGTTATAAATACCAAATCAAATAGGGGTAATGCAGGAGTAGGTTTAATAATGAATAAAAAAAATAGGAGTGCGGGTAAGCTACTCCAAACAGCATAGTGAACGTATTATAGTGGCCAAGATAGATACGAAGCCCATGCCTACTACAGTAATACAAGTTTATATGCCAACTAGCTCTGCAGATGACGAAGAAATTGAGGAAATGTATGATGAGATAAAAGAAATTATTCAGGTAGTGAAAGGAGACGAAAATTTAATAGTCATGGGTGACTGGAATTCGAGAGTAGGAAAAGGGAGAGAAGGAAACATAGTGGGTGAATATGGATTGGGGCTAAGAATTGAAAGAGGAAGCCGTCTGTTAGAATTTTGCACAGAGCGTAACTTAATCATAGCTAACACTTGGTTCAAGAATCATAAAAGAAGGTTGGGTACATGGAAGAATCCTGGAGATACTAAAAGGTATCAAATGGATTACATAATGGTAAGACAGAGATTTAGGAACCAGGTTTTAAATTGTAAGACATTTCCAGGGGCAGATGTGGACTCTGACCACAATCTATTGGTTATGAACTGTAGATTAAAACTGAAGAAATTGCAAAAAGGTGGGAATTTAAGGAGATGGGACCTGGATAAACTGAAAGAACCAGAGGTTGTACAGAGTTTCAGGGAGACCATAAGGGATCAATTGACAGGAATGGGGGAAAGAAATACAGTAGAAGAAGAATGGGTAGCTCTGAGGGATGAAGTAGTGAAGGCAGCAGAGGATCAAGGAGGTAAAAAGACGAGGGCTAGCAGAAATCCTTGGGTAACAGAAGAAATATTGAATTTAATTGATGAAAGGAGAAAATATAAAAATGCAGTAAATGAAGCAGGCAAAATGGAATACAAACGTATCAAAAATGAGATCGACAGGAAGTGCAAAATGGCTAAGCAGGCATTGCTAGAGGACAAATGTAAGGATGTGGAGGCTTATCTCACTAGGGGTAAGATAGATACAGCCTACAGGAAAATTAAAGAGACCTTTGGAGGAAAGAGAGACACTTGTATGAATATCAAGAGCTCAGATGGAAACCCAGTTCTAAGCAAAGAGGGGAAAGCAGAAAGGTGGAAGGAGTATGTAGAGGGTCTATACATGGGCGATGTAGTTGAGAACAATATTATAGAAATGGAAGAGGATGTAGATGGAGATGAAATGGGAGATACGATACTGCGTGAAGAGTTTGACAGAGCACTGAAAGACCTGAGTCGAAACAAGGCCCCGGGAGTTGACAACATTCCATTAGAACTACTGACGGCCTTGGGAGAGCCAGTCCTGACAAAACTCTACCATCTGGTGAGCAAAATGTACGAGACAGGCGAAATACCCTCAGACTTCAAGAAGAATATAATAATTCCAATCCCAAAGAAAGCAGGTGTTGACAGATGTGAAAATTACCGAACTATCAGTTTAATAAGTCACAGCTGCAAAATACTAACACAAATTATATACAGACGAATGGAAAAACTGGTAGAAGCCGACCCCGGGGAAGATCAGTTTGGATTCCGTAGAAATGTTGAAACACGTGAGGGAATACTGACCTTACGACTTACCTTAGAAAATAAATTAAGGAAAGGCAAATCTACATTTCGAGCATTTGTAGACTTAGAGAAAGCTTTTGACAATGTTGACTGGAATACTCTCTTTCAAATTCTAAAGGTGGCAGGGGTAAAATACAGGGAGCGAAAGACTATTTACAATTTCTACAGAAACCAGATGGCAGTTATAAGAGTCGAGGGGCATAAAAGGGAAGCAGTGGTTGGGAAGGGAGTGAGATAGGGTTGTAGCCTCTCCCCGATGTTATTCAATCTGTATATTGAGCAAGCAGTAAAGGAAACAAAAGAAAAATTTGGAGTAGGTATTAAAATCCAGGGAGAAGAAATAAAAACTTTGAGGTTCGCCGATGACATTGTAATTCTGTCAGAGACAGCAAAGGACTTGGAAGAGCAGTTGAATGGAATGGACAGTGTCTTGAAAGGAGGATATAAGATGAACATCAACAAAAGCAAAACAAGTATAATAGAATGTAGTCGAATTAAGTCGGGTGATGCTGATGGAATTAGATTAGGAAATGACACACTTAAAGTAGTAAAGGAGTTTTGCTATTTGGGGAGCAAAATAACTGATGATGGTCGAAGTAGAGAGGATATAAAATGTAGACTGTCAATGGGAAGGAAAGCGTTTCTGAAGAAGAGAAATTTGTTAACATCGAGTATAGATTTAAGTGTCAGGAAGTCGTTTCTGAAAGTATTTGTATGGAGTGTAGCCATGTATGGAAGTGAAACATGGACGATAAATAGTTTGGACAAGAAGAGAATAGAAGCTTTCGAAATGTGGTGCTACAGAAGAATGTTGAAGATTAGGTGGGTAGATCACGTATCTAATGAGGAGGTATTGAATAGGATTGGGGAGAAGAGAAGTTTGTGGCACAACTTCACTAGAAGAAGGGATCGGTTGGTAGGACATGTCCTGAGGCATCAAGGGATCACAAATTTAGCATTGGAGGGCAGCGTTGAGGGTAAAAATCGTAGAGGGAGACCAAGAGATGAATATACTAAGCAGATTCAGAAGTATGTAGGTTGCAGTAGGTACTGGGAGATGAAGGAGCTTGCTCAGGATAGATTAGCATGGAGAGCTGCATCAAACCAGTCTCAGGACTGAAGACCACAACAACAACAACAACAACCGTTATACTTACTGCTTTACGATTTATTTTGCTATAGAATCCGTTTTAAACCTCGTAAACTTTGCAAAGTTCATGGTGTGCACACAGGCACTTCATGAAACAAGCAGTTTCGGTAAGAAACAGGCCATCCTCTATTATAAGAAATGGCTCCGAGCGCTATGGGACTTAACATCTGAGATCATCAGTCCCCTAGAACTTAGGACTACTTAAACTAACTAACCTAAGGACATCGCACACATCCATGCCCGAGGCAGGATTCGAACCTGCGACCGTAGCGGTCGCGCGGCTCCCTACTGAAGCGCCTAGAACCGCCTTGCCGCATCGGCCGGCCATTCTCTATTGTAATGTGGCACCATTAATGAAATGCATGATAAATTACAAGTACTAACAAGCACCACGCCATGAACCAAAATGTATCACCGTAGTTTTGCCATGTGCTTCGCCGCTTTATCTACTGTGTGCCGTATATGCTCCAGTATTATAGTTCGACTTAACAAGTTGGTTTACGACATGGTGCTTTTTAACAGCTATGATTTTTGACGCATCTTTTTGATGAGGGTACATTACAACTGAGGACGGTCATTTCTGTCCGAAACTGGTAGTTTAATAAGGTGGCACTACAGCTGTGTGGAAACCATTATTTCCCAAAAATTTATAGAAGCTGTGAATCGTCATCTCTTCGATATAATGCCAAATGGTACTTCTTTAATGAAAATTCTGAATCTGTTTTCCAGTAGTGTTGTTCAAGCACTATCAGTTGACACTTAGTCCGTTATGATCGTTTAAGGTGTTTGGAGCTTATCAAGTGCTATAGGCAAAAAGTACTTCTGTATCTTCCATCATCGGTATATGATGTACTAAACTGCTGAAAAAAAAATCGCAACACCGAGAACGAGTTGTGTGACATAAACGAAAGTTGGCAGGTGTGTTTCTACATCTGAAAGCTGATGTCTATTCAGATTTGTAGCCAGTCATGTAATAATGGTGCTACTAACACCACTACACAGATGCAAATCAGGTTTGCTTTAAATACACACTGCAACGCTCGTGAGCGTTTGGCACCTTCGGGATTGGACGTGGTGAGCTGATGTTAGTCAAGAATGTCTTTAGGGCGACAAAGACGCCATTACCAACACCTCAATAAGTTTGAGAGAGGTCGTGTAATAAGGCTTTGAGAAGCTGGATGTTCCTACTGCGATTCTGCAGAAAGACTTGGCAGGAACGTAACCACTGTACATCACTATGAGCAGTGGTGGTCAAGGGAATGTACGGTCGCAGAAAGACCGGTCTCCGGACAGCTACATGGCACTACCGAGAGGAAAGACCTGTTCGGCGTATGGCTCTGGCGCATCGTATTATGACTGTAGCAGCAATTTGAGTAGCAGTTGGCCAAGTAACAAATCGGTTACCTCAAGGACAGCTCTGAGCGAGATGCCCCTTATCGTGCATTCCAATAACCCCAAACCACTGTTATTTGCACCATCAGTCGTGTCAAGCGAGAGCTAATTCGACGGCGGGATAGAGGTCTGTTACGTTTTCTGATGAATGCTGGTCCTGCCTCGGCGCCAGTGCGCCAGTGCGCCTCGAGCAATTAAACAGAGAACCGACTCGTGGAGATAACATCTTGGACCTACTGATAACAAACAGACCCGAACTTTTCGACTCTGTAAGTGCAGAACAGGGAATCAGTGATCATAAGGCCGTTGCAGCATCCCTGAATATGGAAGTTAATAGGAATATAAAAAAAGGGAGGAAGGTTTATCTGTTTAGCAAGAGTAATAGAAGGCAGATTTCAGACTACCTAACAGATCAAAACGAAAATTTCTGTTCCGACACTGACAATGTTGAGTGTTTATGGAAAAAGTTCAAGGCAACCGTTAAATGCGTTTTAGACAGGTACGTGCCGAGCAAAACTGTGAGGGACGGGAAAAACCCACCGTGGTACAACAACAAAGTTAGGAAACTACTGCGAAAGCAAAGAGAGCTTCACTCCAAGTTTAAATGCAGCCAAAACCTCTCAGACAAACAGAAGCTAAACGATGTCAAAGTTAGCGTAAGGAGGGCTATGCGTGAAGCGTTCAGTGAATTCGAAAGTAAAATACTAGGTACCGACTTGACAGAAAATCCTAGGAAGTTCTGGTCTTACGTTAAATCAGTAAGTGGCTCGAAACATCATGTCCAGACACTCTGGGATGATGATGGCATTGAAACAGAGGATGACAAGCGTAAAGCTGAAATACTAAACACCTTTTTCCAAAGCTGTTTCACAGAGGAAGACCGCACTGCAGTTCCTTCTCTAAATCCTCGCACCAACGAAAAAATGGCTGACATTGAAATAAGTGTCCATGGAATAGAAAAGCAACTGGAATCACTCAACAGAGGAAAGTCCACTGGAACTGACGGGATACCAATTCGATTCTACACAGAGTACGCGAAAGAACTTGCCCCCCTTCTAACAGCCGTGTACCGCAAGTCTCTAGAGGAACAGAAGGTTCCAAATGATTGGAAAAGAGCACAGGTAGTCCCAGTCTTCAAGAAGGGTCGTCGAGCAGATGCGCAAAACTATAGACCTATCTCTCTGACGTCGATCTGTTGTAGAATTTTAGAACATGTCTTTTGCTCGAGTATCATGTCGTTTTTGGAAACTCAGAATCTACTATGTAGGAATCAACATGGATTCCGGAAACAGCGATCGTGTGAAACCCAACTCGCATTATTTGTTCATGAAACCCAGAAAATATTAGATACAGGCTCCCAGGTAGATGCCATTTTCCTTGACTTCCGGAAGGCGTTCGATACAGTTCCGCACTGTCGTCTGATAAACAAAGTAAGAGCCTACGGAATATCAGACCAGCTGTGTGGCTGGATTGAAGAGTTTTTAGCAAACAGAACACAGAATGTTGTTCTCAATGGAGAGACATCTACAGACGTTAAAGTAACCTCTGGCGTGCCACAGGGGAGTGTTATGGGACCATTGCTTTTCACAATATATATAAATGACCTAGTAGATAGTGTCGGAAGTTCCATGCGGCTTTTCGCGGATGATGCTGTAGTATACAGAGAAGTTGCAGCATTAGAAAATTGTAGCGAAATGCAGGAAGATCTGCAGCGGATAGGCACTTGGTGCAGGGAGTGGCAACTGACCCTTAACATAGACAAATGTAATGTATTGCGAATACATAGAAAGAAGGATCCTTTATTGTATGATTATATGATAGCGGAACAAACACTGGTAGCAGTTACTTCTGTAAAATATCTGGGAGTATGCGTGCGGAACGATTTGAAGTGGAATGATCATATAAAATTAATTGTTGGTAAGGCGGGTACCAGGTTGAGATTCATTGGGAGAGTCCTTAGAAAATGTAGTCCATCAACAAAGGAGGTGGCTTACAAAACACTCGTTCGACCTATACTTGAGTATTGCTCATCAGTGTGGGATCCGTACCAGATCGGGTTGACGGAGGAGATAGAGAAGATCCAAAGAAGAGCGGCGCGTTTCGTCACAGGGTTATTTGGTAACCGTGATAGCGTTACGGAGATGTTTAACAAACTCAAGTGGCAGACTCTGCAAGAGAGGCGCTCTGCATCGCGGTGTAGCTTGCTCGCCAGGTTTCGAGAGGGTGCGTTTCTGGATGAGGTATCGAATATATTGCTTCCCCCTACTTATACCTCCCGAGGAGATCACGAATGTAAAATTAGAGAGATTAGAGCGCGCACAGAGGCTTTCAGACAGTCGTTCTTCCCGCGAACCATACGCGACTGGAACAGGAAAGGGAGATATTGACAGTGGCACATAAAGTGCCCTCCGCCACACACCGTTGGGTGGCTTGCGGAGTATAAATGTAGATGTAGATGTAGATGGCCATGTGTTGGTTAGAAGGAGGCTAGGTGAGGGTCTTGAATCAACCTGTCTGCGGCATAGACACTCTGGACCTACACATGGAGTTATGTTCTGGCGATGCGACTTCGTGTGAGAGCAGGAACACTTGCGTGGTTGCCCCAAACACCCTGAATGCAAATTTGTACTTCAGTCTGACTATTCGACGAGTTGTACTGCCATTCATGAATAGCATTCCACTGTCGTAAGCCAACTTCCTTTACAGACATGTTGCCTTTGCATGCTCGATTATCAGATCCATCTCCAATCGAGCACATGTGGGACATCGGACAACATCTCCAGCGTCATCCACAAACAGCACATAAAAAACTTCTACCGCACAGGCCACGAAGGCCCAAAGGTACCGACTGGCCGCCGTGTCATCCTCAGCCCACAGGATGCGAATATGGAGGGGCATGTGGTCAGCACATCGTTCTCCCGACCGTATGTCCGTTTCCGAGACTGGAACCACTACTTCTCAATCAAGTAACTCCGCAGTTTGCCTCGCAAGGGCTGAGTGCACCCCACTGGCCAACAGCACTCGGCAGACCGAGTGCTAGCCCAGCCCGACAGCGCCTAACTTCGGTGATCTGACGGGAACCGGTGTTACCACTGCTTCAAGGCCGTTGGCACACACGGACAGCATATAACTGTCCCTATATTGATGGACCAAGTGCAATAGGCATAAAGCTCCATCTCACAAACTGGCATCCGGCACCTGTACAACGCAAATTGCATGCACGTTTACATGCTTGCATTTAACACTCTAGCGGTTACACCGGTTATTAATGTACCAGCATTTCACATTTACAACGGCTTACCTCACTCTTACATTAACCTGTGATCTTGCAATGTTAATCACTTAAATATGTTACCTTGACAAATTTCATTACTCTACATTAATAATTTTTTAAAGTTGTCTTTTTTTCGTGAGTGTGTTATATATACTTCCACCCACGTAACTCAGTTGTCACCGTGTCTGACTGTAATGCGGAGGACCCGGGTTCATTTCCCGGTACTGCCAATGATTTTTTCCTGGTGGGAGGACTGGGCGGGGTCCACTCAGCCGCGTGATGCCAGCTGAGGAGCTACTGGAATGAGGAGAAAGGGCTAGAAGGTCTGGACACCCGACAACGGTCGGGATAGTGGAGCTCTGACCCCGTCTCCATCCATCCGGTAACTGCATGACGTCATATGACATGAAAAAGCTGCGTGTTGGCATTGCACATGGGCCTGATTGTGGAGTTGCCTTTTTTTTAAACTTTTGTATCAATTGAATGGGTGTTTAGATGTGCTTCCTCGCCTCGTTTAAGTGTTTTATGTGGTTGAAACGCCCGCTAAGTCACTTAGGGCTAAAAGATAATTAGCATTGTGGAAAGGCCAAGGGAGTTGCGGTCGGGTTCATTTCACAATTGTAATTTATTGTCATTTAGTTCACAAATACACTTTTCAAAGAATTAAATTTGCTTCGCGGCTGAAGGCCTCCAAACAGATGCTTTAGAAAAAGTTCAATTTTTGAAAGACATGCCATACAGTTAAATTTACGAGTAAGATAAATCGTATACATATATGGGATCAGCGTGCGGAGCGACTGAAAAATCTACTATGATGATTACTGAAGGCAGAAGGTCGCAATATTTTAAGATGCTAACAGGGCTGATGGCCCATAAAGTACACAGAAAGAGATAAACAAACGCAATAAAATGGCTGAAGGCCGCAAGGTGAAATACTGCAAATTAAGGAAATATATATATTGCAACAATCGGTAAAACAAGACATTAAGTTTAAAACTGTCCTTTTTGCGACAACAACGGCGGAAATCCCACAATAACTTGTAAAATGGTTCTAGGCACTACAGCGTGGAGCCGCGCGACCGCTACGGTCGCAGGTTCGAATCCTGCCTCGGGCATGGATGCGTGTGATGACCTTAGGTTAGTTAGGTTTAAGTAGTTCTAAGTTCTAGGGGACTGATGACCCCAGAAGTTAAGTCCCATAGTTCTCAGGGTCATTTGAACCATTTTGAATTTGTAAAATCTTCCAGAGTGAATTACAATAACTTTTCAAGAGCAGAAGGCTATAATGTTTCAAAGGAACTCTGAGAACATGTTTCCAGGGCTGAAGGCCCACAACTAACCTTGCCAAATTAAAAATATAAAATACAGTTAAATTACAACAACATTAACTCTGCCAAAGGGATAGTTAAGAGAACGCCACTCAGGAGTCTGCAGTGGATCGGTCTGCCCTCGTTCACTTAGGCGAGACAGGTGGTGAGTCCAATTACATTTGATCCGTCGGAACCCAACCAGGGGCAGCCATGGACCGAACGACACAACGACTTGCTTACCGTCAATCAGTACATGAGACCGCAAACACAAAGGGTTGCGAACGTGATAACCCACAATGATGTATATACCAGCTGTCAAAATTACACACCATGTTGGACAGCGACAACAGGTGAGGAAAGGAGGCTGCCTGAAATTACGTTAGTGGCCAGGACAGGTAACCGGAACACTAAGGGCCACGAGGCAGAAAATTCCGCTGGTGCACTCGAATTGTAGTCAAGCAATATAGTTAATTGCACCTCATGGCGGCTAAATTTCAGCAATAGAAACACTCGGTGTTGCTCACAGGAAAACCTCAACAGGGAGCCACCGAAACGAACCACCACAACATGAATGGACGTGGCTTGGGTAGTTGAAACCACCACTCAACTTTGACGCCCTGGGTCGGTGAACCACGAAGCTCGTAGCGCTCGAACAGCTCCACACAGTCCACGACAGTACGCAGGGACCGGCAGCGGACCCAGCCGAATGCACCGCGCGGAAATAACTTCCATGGTCCGCAGCAACCGACCGACTCCCTCAGAATGCCGACAACATCTAAAATCGTCGTCAGTGGAAACAACGGCATCTACACACACGACAGGACAAACACTTGCACGAAGAACTGAACGATACCCAACAGTAATTAAGCACACACGAAGACAACCGGGAGTCGATGCGAACGCGCGCACACACACACACACACACACACACACACACACACACACACACACACACACACACACAGCCGTTTCATGAACGATCGGCGAGCCAAAACACGTCGGCCGGTAGGACGACCTACCAACGATCCACCAAGACCGTGGCCCGGCTCATGTGAAGCGTGGCGGCAATGGTCGGCGAGCCATGTCGACGCAGACCTCACTGCTGCTCCACCCGACTGCACTAGTGCCGCACTCCCCGACTGGCAGGTCCTGACTGCGCTCCAGACGCGTTCCAACTGGCAGACCGAACTCGCGACCCGAACTCCACTTACGACAGACAACGACCAGGAAGTAGTAGTAGTCGAGCAAAGATACTATGAGAGGGGATATATCGATACGCGCTGCTAGCGCCGCTCACGGTAGGGAAAAGCAGCAACTGAGTGACAGTAGTAATTTAAATTAACGTAGTAAGGTGGAAGTACGTTAAAAACAGGATGTAAAATACATTATGGCGGGAACATGAGCCACACACGGCTCAGTGGTGTTATTGCACATTCTGTTTATTATTATTATTTATTTTATGGCCTTCATTCGAACACTCTAGTCAAAAATACAAAGTTCTAAACAAGTTGTTACACAGGGATACAATTTGGTTCAACAATAACTAAATATGATATTTAGGTAATATAATTATTAGAGTCTATTCTTATATGAAAAGTGTTTTGCTCTTCTGTCTGTCCAATATTTCTTCATTCTTTCAGATATTTTCTTTCTTTCTTCATCTGAGACCACTCTTCCTGTACTCATTTTATTGATTTTCATTTGTAGTCTGGTTTGCGGGTCTTCCAGTATTCTGGTTTTCTCTGTCTTGTTTTTTAGATCATCTACTGTAATTTGAAGTTCTTTTATATCTTCCTTAATTCTGTGTTATTGTTAGCGTAGATTTTACTTATACAGCGGCCACGACCCTCACACCTCGCGCGGCTCTGGAACGGTGACTCGCCTCGGGAAAAACCACTTCGCAGTAACGCTTCAGACCATCTGTTAGCCATCTGACAACCGGCTTGCATGTTCGTCCGTACACTTTGTTAATGGTAGAAGCTTATGTGGCATCTGTTGGTCAAGTACGCAGCTTGACACACTACCTTCTTGAGAGCAGTTCGCCAGCATTGGGACTCGCGCCGCGCCTCGCTTATTCCCTTCTTCCCTTAAATTCGCTACCATTTATTTGCTTTCGATAATTTCTGTCTCCTAGATGAGCCTGTATTGGTGGGTAATCCCGCTCAGAGGCACGGACAACATCACGACCCCACATCCCGTGATCTCCACGACTGAAAATAACAACACGGGGGTGACATTCATTCTGATTCACTCCGCCTTGTTTGTACCGCGTATTAATTTAATCAGAAACAATCTATACCACATAATTTATAAAATTCGCACGCTCACTTTTTTAATTCAGTAATATCGAGACTTTCTTCAGACATCCGTAGCTTCTTCACCTCTACTTTTGCTGCCTACTGTGTCCTGTCTTGCCTTAATTATTTCCCTCTTTCCTATAATTCACTTCTCTTCTACTGATCTACTCTCGACTATTTTATTTAGGCTGCTTGCCACTCCTACACAAAATTTTCACTTCACCTCATTCTGTCACTTTGTCATACTGTACACTTTTTCTTTGTAGTACTGAATTTCAGTCTCCTGTGCAATACTACTACGTTATAGGCTATGCCCACACTTGCGTATGCTTTGAATGGTCAATTATTCCAAGTAGACGATATATTCCCGTGATTTTGGAAGATTGTGTTCGCTACAACCGGCTTTTCTGCACACTTATTCCTTTCCCCTTGCCCATGTTTTCCAGCGACCTAGGACTATCAAGTTTTCATCATCTCTCCTGTTTTCATTAATTCCTATAATTCCTCATTTATTCTCTGTGTTTCGTGGTCATCTTCTTGTGATAGAGACATACGGACCAGTATAATGAAGACTAGTCTTCGCTTAATTTAAATTTTCAGAACGATAAGGACATGTTCTGAGGCATCAAGGGATCACCAATTTAGTGTTGGAGGGCAGCGTGGAGGGTAAAAATCGTAGAGGGAGACCAAGAGATGAATACACTAAACAGATACAGAAGGATGTAGGTTGCAGTAGGTACTGGGAGATGAAGAAGCTTGCGCAGGATAGAGTAGCATGGAGAGCTGCGGGACTGAAGACCACAACAACAACAATTCGATCACTGCGTTTATACACATATGAAGGGCTTATTTCGATAGTAGTACAAGTCCATTTTTGTTCATATACTTGAATATTTCTAGTACAAGTGCAAATTTTTCAGTGCTCATTTAGCTTTAGGACTCCGTATCTCAGAATGAACAAAAATGGACTTCTACCACTATTGAAATAAGCCCTTCATATGATGGAACTGCAAACTGCTTGTTCTATCGGAACTATTCCGAAGCCCTGTACACTGATGAAAAGGCCATTCCTAAACCGTAAATGGAATTTGACTTTTGTTTTGATCCACTTATGACGTTGATGTTGTAACTTCCCCTTTGTATGTAAAAAAAATGACAGTGCTGGAAAAACTCTTACGCTATTTGATTTTCAAAGGAATGAGAAAAACTCATCGTACTCAGACAGTTTTCTCTTTACTTATTCTGATCATCACTAACCTGACACACAATATTTTAGCGCAACGCAATCCGACTTTCAATAATCCCTACAAAAGAATAGCCCTGACTGATAATAACTTATACCTTTCATGACTCAGTTATCTTACAAAAAATCTTCGTGATTCTACGTGATACTACGTGATACTACGATACAGCGAGCGCCAGTACTGCCAGCTAAACGAAAGTTTCTAACTACTGAAGGAACTAACTACAGATAGGCATAGTTAGCAAATTAAAGATTTTGATAGAGAACAAACAACGTATTTACCTTAATAGTGTTGAAAAATTATAATATATATATCAGTTCATGACATCCAGTCTTACAAATTTCCTTTTTCTGACGGACACACGTTCAGATCGTCTGCTGTCTCCCCACATCCACCACTGCTGGCGGCTCACATCCAAGTGCCCAACGCTACGCGCTGTTCACATCCAACAGCCTAACACTACACTAACGAATATTCCAACAATGAGTCCAATCAGCCACAGACTGCACACAGCTCAGTCAGCGATTTTCATACAGAGCACTACGTGGCGTTACCAACAGAAAAATCTAAACAGCCTACTTACAATGTATCCACGAACTTGACAACGAGCAACCCTCGAAACTACCTAGTAATGCTGATACATTAATATTTCGAGTCAACATCCGGGTGGAAAAGATTTCATGCCTCATATTTTTCGAGGTTGTGTATCCATTCAGAAAAAGTCACCCAACATACTCTGAAAAAAGTCATGACATACCTAGTAATATCGTGTCGGTGCTGCTTTTGCCCGACATTGTGTAGCAACTCGACGTGGCATGGACTCAACAAATCGTCCTCTGCAGAAATACTGAGCCATACTGTCTGCATAGCCATCCATAATTGCGAAACTGTTGCCAGTGCACGATTTAGTTCACGAACTGACCTCTCGATTAGGTCCTATAAATGTTCGATGTGATTCATGTCGGGCGATCTGGATGGCCAAACCATTCGCTCGAACTGTGCAGAATGTTATTCAAACCAATCGCGAACGATTGTGGCCCGATGGAATAGCGCATTGTCATCCATAAAAGTTCCATCGTTGTTTAGGAACACGAAGTCCGTAATGGATGAAAATGGTTTTCAGGCAGCCGAACATCCCCATTTCCAGTCAGTGAACGGTTCATTTGGACCAAAGGACCCAGTCCATTCCATGTAAGCACAGCCCGCACCACTATGGAGCGACCACCAGCTTACACTGCGCCTTGTTGTCAACTTGGGTCCATGGCTTTGTGGCACCTGCACCACAACTCGAAATCTACTATCGGCTATTACAAACTGAAATCGGGACTCATGTGACCAGGTCACGTTTTTCCAGTCATCTAGGGTTCAACTAATATGGTCATCAGTCCAGGGAGACTCTGCACGCGATGTCATGCTGTCAGCAAAGGCACTCGCGCCGGTCGTCTGCTGCCGTAGATCAATTACACTACTGGCCATTAAAACTGCTACACCACGAAGATGACGTGCTACAGACGCGAAATTTAACCGACAGGAAGAAGATGCTATAATATGCAAATGATTAGCTTTTCAAAGCATTCACACAAGGTTGGCGCCGGTGGCGACACCTACAACGTGCTGACATGAGGAAACTTTCCAACCGATTTCTCATATACACACAGCAGTTGACCGGCGTTGCCTGGTGACGCCTCGTGTAAGGAGGAGAAATGCGTGCCATTACTTTTCCGACTTTGATAAAAATCGGATTGTAGCCTATCGTTATTGCGGTTTATTGTATCGCGACATTGCTGCTCGAGTTGATCGAGATCCAGTAACTGTTAACAGAATATGGAATCGGTGGGTTCAGGAGGGTAATACGGAACGCCGTGCTGGATCCCAGCGGCCTCGTACCACTAGCAGTTGAGATGACAGGCATCTTATCTGCATGGTTGTAACGGAAAGTGCAGCCACGTCTCGATCCCTGAGTCAACAGATGGGGACGTTTGAACACAACAACCATCTGCACGAACAGTTCGACGACGTTTGCACCATCTGCACGAACAGTTCGACGACGTTTGCAGCAGCATGGACTATCAGCTCAGAGACCATGGCTGCGGTTACCCTTGACCTTGCATCACAGACAGGAGCGCCTCTGATGGTGTACTCAACGACGAACTTGGGTGCACGAATGGTAAAACGTCATTTTTTCGGATGAATCAGGTTCTGTTTACAGCATCATGATGGTCGCATCCGTGTTTGGCGACATCGCGGTGAACGCACATTGGAAGCGTGTACTCGTCATCGCCAAACTGGCGTATCACCCGGCGTGATGGTATGGGGTGCCATTGGTTACACGTCTCTGTCACCTACTGTTCGCATTGACGGTACGTTGAACAGTGGACGTTACATTTCAGATGTGTTACGACCCGTGCTTCTACCCTTCATTCGATCCCTGCGAATCCCTACACTTCAGCAGGATAATGCACGACTGCATGTTTCAGGTCCTGTACGGACCTTTCTGGATACAGAAAATGTTCGACTGCTGCCCTGGCCAGCACATTCTCCAGATCTCTCAACAATTCAAAACGCCTGGTCAATGGTGGCCGAGCAACTGGCTCGTCAAAATACGCCAGTCACTGCTCTTGATGAACCGTGGTATCGTATTGAATCTGCATGGGCAGCTGTACCTGTACACGCCATCCAAGCTCTGTTTGACTCAATAGCCAGGCGTATCAAGGCCATTATTACGGCCAGAGGTGGTTGTCCTTGGTAATGATTTCTCAGGATCTATGCACCCAAATTGCGTGAAAATGTAATCACATGTCAGTTCTAGTATAATATATTTGTCCAATGAATACCCGTTTATCATCTGCATTTCTTCCTGCTGTAGCAATTTTAATGGCCAGTAGTGTACGCGAAATTTCGCCACACTCTCCTAACCGATAGGTTCGTCATACGTCACATACTAATTTCTGCGATTATTGCATTCACTGTTGCTTGTTTGTTAGCGCTGACAACTCTACGCAAACGCCACTGCCTCGCTCGTTAAGTGAAGGCAGTCAGCCACTGTATTTCTGTGGTCAGAGGTAATACCTGAAATTTGGTATTCTCGGCACATTCTTATCACTATGGATCTCGGAATATTAAATTCCTAACGAGTTCGGAGATGTCCCATGCGCCTAGCTCCAACTAGGTCAAAGTCTGTTAATTTTGGTCCGCTACCACAACCACGTCGGAAACCTTTTTCACATGAAACACCTGAGTAAAAATGACAGCTCCGCCAATGACGTGATACTGCCGCCATCTGGATATGTGCGTATCTCTATCCCACGACTTTCGTCAATGCATTGTACGAGGGTCACTCCAAAAGAAATGAACACTATTTTTGTAAAAATATAGTTTTCAGTCTGCATGTGTGAAAGTTTCACAGTGTGTAGATACATCCTTCCCGCTTGTTTTCAAATTTAGCTCAACCTGTTCCCGTGAGTGGCACCGTCACAGCATGTCTTCAAGATGGCTGCTACACTTGACGTTCGTCAGAGGCAACGTGCCGTCATAGAATTCCTGTACTGTGAAAACGAGACAGTGGGAAACGTCCACAAGAGGTTGAAAAAGGTGTATGGAGATGCTGCTGTCGATCGCAGTACAGTTAGTCGGTGGGCAAGCAGGTTACGTGATGAAAGCGGGCACGGTAGTATTGAGGATTGTCCTCGCAGTGGCAGGCCTCGTACTACACACGCTCCAGACAACGTGCACAGAGTTAACGAATTGGTGACTGCTGACAGACGCATCACAGTGAAGGAATTGTCACGCTAAGTTGGGATAGGGGAAGGAAGTGTTTGCAGAATACTGAAAGTGTTGGCGTTAAAAACGGTTTGTGCCAATTGGATTCCCAGGATGTTGGCAATGGCTCACATAGAAACAAGAAAAACGGTATGCAGTGAAATTTTGGAACAGTACGAGAATGGTGGAGATGAATTGCTTGGAAGAATTGTGACAGGTGATGAAACATGGCTCCGTCATGTTTCACCAGGGCCGAAGATGCAATCAATGGAGTGGTATCATGCAAATTCACCCTAGAAAAAAAAATTCAAAACCACACCTTCTGCTGGGAAAGTTATGGCTACGGTGTTTTTCGATTTCGGAGGACTCTTGCTTGTGGACATCATGCCAAGTGGAACCACCATAAATTCTGATGCATATGTGACGGCACTGAAGAAACTTCAAGCTCGACTGAGTCATGTTCGACCACATCGGCAAAAGCAGGATGTTTTGCTGTTGCACGGCAATGCACGGCCACGTGTCAGTCAAAAACCATTGAAGCGATCACGGAACTCGGATGGACAATACTGAAACACCCGCCTTACAGTCCTGACCGGGCTCCATGTGACTGTCATCTCTTTGGGAAACTGAAAAACTCTCTTCGTGGAACAAGGTTTGAAGATGATGACTCCCTTGTGCACGCTGCCAAACAGTGGCTTTAACAGGTTGGCCCAGAATTTTACCGTGTGGGTATACAGGCGCTGGTTCCAAGATAGCGTAAGGCAGTTGAGAGGGATGGAAATTATGTGGAGAAATGAAAATATTGTTCCTAAAGGATGTATCTACACACTGTAAAACTTTCAAACATGTAGAATAAAATGTGGATCTTTAAAAAAGAAGTGTGCATTTCTTTTGGAGTGACCCTCGTATTAGTCGAACGAATACAGCTCCTGTGAATGACGTGACTCGCGGTGCATGCTAAAACTCGTTGAAGTCTGCGACTGAAAGGGACGAACGTCAGCTAGCCGCAGCACCTCCTCCTACATGTGAGGCATGCCCACTGTGCGACCTAACCTGCTGTCTGCGCTTATGTTCTCGCAGGTAGTAAGCAATATTATATTTCACGTCGTGGGGTCCACCATTTACGTCGACAGTAGTCGACACGGTTTCCGTGTGGGATGTGGCGATAAAAGTTCTCGAGCAGTGATTCACGGCGAACGGCCACGCTTAAAAGCTGACCACGGTGATTCACCGCGGACGGGCGACCCCAGCGTGGCCGTTTCGGCGCCTTTGAGCCCGCTCGCTTCTTTGTCTCGCCGCAACCTCGCGGGCGCTTATTTCGCACTATGAGGCGGTGCATATTTATAAGCTCCTGTGCGGACCACACGCCTCGTACACGGAACCGCAAAGAGCCTGCCGTGACACCACCGCCGCGGCCGCCGCCGCCTCTGCCAGTCCGCAGAAGTCGCGGACCGCAGCTTCCTGCCGGCCGGCTGGTTATCGCGGCAGCCAGCGGCCGACTCACAAAAACCTGTCAGCGGCCGCCTCCGACTCGTGTTTTCTCGGAGCCGATGTCCGCTCACCTGGCTATCTGGCCACTTCGGAACGCCATTACAGATCACTGGAAGCCCCGGACTCAATGAACGGAACGGGTGGCAAGTTGTTCCAACGCATTCGTGGAATACGAAATAGCTGCGCCTGTTTTGCTAAGAAATACAGTGCAATGTTCTTTCGGACATGCGACACAGGCACTGATAGTTCGCATTTATTCGCCGGTACCAGGTCCTCGACTCAAAACAAATGTGATATTACAATTCAATCAATCTTAACTTAAAACTTCCGGGCTGATAGGCCGTGGTCGAAGTATAAAACTCTCTCCTGACGTTTCGTCTCCGACTGCGGGAGACATCCTCGGAGGTAAAGCGGCGAACTGCGAAGAGAACTCGAGGAAGCGCTGATTATATAGGCAGTACAGAGGGCGCCACTGTCGATCACGTGGCGTCGGCTATGAGATTGTCTCTGGTGATGCCAACATTCTCGATTGAAAGTAATCCCCGTTGGAGGTTCGAGTCCTCCCTCGGGCATGGGTATGTGTGTTTGTCCTTAGGATAATTTAGGTTAAGTAGTGTGTAAGCTTGGGGACTGATGACCTTAGCAGTTAAGTCCCATAATATTTCACACACACACACACACACATTGAAAGTAATCGATCGTCACGCTTGCGGTGCAACGCTGACATCCAAATTTTATCCAGTTTAACACCTTCGTCTTTCCTGTTAAAATTATTACGATGTTTTTCAATCTCGATAGCCTCTCTGTACAAGCGTGCATAATAATGCGAGGTTTTTGATATGACGCTCGCTGAATTTTATTTCATGATCACCTTCCTGGTACACATGTTCCGCTACGGCCGATTTATCCGTGTGACCCAGGCGGCAGTTCCTCTTATGTTCAACAAGACGGGTGTTCACACTTCTCTTTGTGGTACCGATGTAAACCTGTCCACAACTACAAGGAATTTTATGTACCCCCGGTGTAGCCAAAGGGTGTCGTGCATCTTTTGCCGACCTTAAAAATTATTTTATTTTTCTGGTGGGTCTGAAAATAGTTTCCATCCCATACTTACCCAATGCGGTCAGTGACTTTACTAATGAGCGGAAGAAAAACTTTACCCTTGGACGACTGTTGTTCGTCGTTACTCCTGATTCTCTGCCTAGAGCGAAGTGCTCGATCTTTATCCTTGCTAGAATAGCCATTCTTCACGAAAGTTGACCGTAGATGTTCAATCTCATCTTTTAAATAAACAGATTCACAAAGTTTGTACGCCCTGTCTACCAAAGTTTTCATTACACCCCTTTTCTGTCTAGGGTGGTGGTTTGATTCTTTGTGTAGATAACGATCAGTATGTGTGGACTTTCTATGCACCTTATGGCCCAAAGTTCCGTCTCGTCGTTTAATCGCAGACACATCCAGGAAGTTCAAATGCCCATTCCTTTCCGTCTCCATAGTGAATTGGATTTTCGGATTAATGCTGTTTAAATGTGTCAGGAAGGCATCCAACTCCTCTGCTCCGTGTGTCCATACCACGAACGTGTCATCGACATAGCGATAGCATCTGGCTGGTCTCTTACTGGCAGTCTGCAACGCCCGTTGTTCAAAAGTCTCCATAAATAAGTTAGCCACAGCAGGACTGAGCGTCATATCAAAAACCTCGCATTATTATGCACGCTTGTACAGAGAGGCTATCGAGATTGATAAACATAGTAATAATTTTAACAGGAAAGACGAAGGTGTTAAACTGGATAAAATTTGGATGTCAGCGTTGCACCGCAAGCGTGACGATCGATTACTTTCAATCGAGAATGTTGGCATCACCAGAGACAATCTCATAGCCGACGCCACGTGATCGACAGTGGCGCCTTCTGTACTGCCTATGTAATCAGCGCTCCCTCGAGTTCTCCTCGCAGTTCGCCGCTTTACCTCCGAGGATGTCTCCCGCAGTCGGACACGAAACGTCAGGAGAGAGTTTTATACTTCGACCACGGCTATCAGCCCGGAAGTTTTAAATGAAGACAATACCGGCCGTGAAGGCTTACATTATATGATCAGTTGAATCAATACCATTAGCTGCTGACGGGCGTTGATATACATCAACGGGGACAGTCAAAAATGTGTGCCCCGACCGTGACTTGATCCCGGGATATCCTGCTTACAAGGCAGACTCTCTATCCATCTTCTTTTTGTGTCCATATATTTTTATTTCAGTCTCATTACATGCAACTTCTTGACACTAATATAAAGCAAAGCAGACACCTTCAAACTAAAAATCACATATACTCAAACTCACTAAAAGCTGTAAGCTGCATATTAACATGTATGTCCAATGAAATTTGAATAAGTATGCGTGCAAGATCTATCAGCTTGTAAGCTAGGACTACTTTAACGGCCTCATATCAAAGGCAACTTAAAGTACAGAGGCCATCACACATGTTGTCGATATTTCACCTCATCCATCCGTTAATATATAGTATTGCAATTATGCTTCTCTATCTATGGAACTGTCTTCATCAGGCTGCGCTGGAACAAACATGGAAACATTTTCGTGCACGGTGCTTAATAACAAACCAACTTATACAAAACAGCTGTTGCTTGCTACTTTATGTAGCAGTCAGAATCAACTTTTCGATTACACATGAAAGACAACAAGGCTTAGAATTACTTATATACCTCTACAGAAAGTGCATTATCATCACAATGTTAACCGTAATTAATGTCATTTCATAAATAAAACGACATCCCAAATAAAGCACCTAATGTAGAAGCAATTACTGAGGTATCGGAAACAAATTTTAATTTTTGAACATCTCGATACATTGCTTGCCGCAGAGTGTACACAAATTCAAAACTGATAATACCAACGAAATGCACCAAAATTCTGTTGTATTAACTCCCAGCGTTTCGTGTGTCAGGATTTTCTTCATCGTAGCTGACTCCCAGCGTTTCGTGTGTCACGATTTTCTTCATCGTAGGTAACACTTCTGATCGAGGCTCGAATATAACTGCAAACAGTCCTGTTAGGTTCCAGAAATTCTTTATATTCCCTCTTAACTCTCAATAAATTTGCATCTTCAAGCTTTTCTGTTAAGTCTTTCAGTCTATTCGTTACCATTTCATCATTACCACCGATGGCGCTCATGACGAACGTGTAAATAACAGAATCGAGAAACAACTTTGAGCTTTTAAATTGCAGATATGCGGCACAAAACCCTACTACCGAAACGCAGATGATCCATCTGAGCCACCGAGGGCACAGAGGATAGTGCGACTGCAGGGATTTATCGCCGGCACGCTCACCGTGAGACCCACATTCTCAGCTTACGCTACGTTCGTAGCGCCCCTGTCATTACACCCATTACTCGAGGCAGACAATCCACCGAATCCCGTAAGAGTTCAGGCATCTACATCTAAATCTACATCCATACTCCGAAAGCTACCTGACGATGTGAGGCGGAGGGTACCTTGAGTACCTCTATCGTTTCTCCCTTCTATTCCAGTCTGGTATTGTTCGTGAAAAGAAAGATTGTCGGTATGCCTCTGTGTGGACTCTAATCTCTTTGATTTTATCCTCATGGTCTCTTCGCGAGATAAACGCAGGAGGGAGCAATATACCGCTTGACTCCTCGGTGAAAGTATGTTCTCGGAACTTCAACAAAAGCCCGTACCGAGCTACTGAGCGTCTCTCCTGCAGTCTTCCACCGGGGTTTATCTATCATCTCCGTAACGCTTTCGCGATTACTAATTGATCCTGTAACGAAGCGCGCTGCTCTCCGTTGAATCTTCTCTATCACTTCTATCAACCCTATCTGGTACGGATCCCACACCAGTGAGCAGTATTCAAGCAGTGGGTGAACAATTGTACTGTAACCTACTTTCTTTGTTTTCGGACTGCATTTCCTTAGGATTCTTCCAATGAATCTCACTCTGGCATCTGCTTTACCGACGATTAGTTTTGTATGGTCATTCCATTTTAAATCACTCTTAATGCCTACTCCCAGGCAAATCGTGTGCGTCGGCACTGAAGAAGGTCATCAGCCAGTTATCCTTAAACAATATGAAGACGGCATCTGTTCTTTCGGACATGTCCGAAAGAACAGATACCATTGGTGACCATGCAGCTCTCTAGAATGAAATTACAATTAAATCAATACTATTAGCTGCTGACGGGCGTTGATATACATCAACGGGGACAGTTGAAAATGTAGTGTGTGGTCTATAAGTTGAGAATTTGGGTCTCACGGGGAGCGTGCCGGCGATAAACGCCTGCAGTCTCACTATCCTCTGTGTCCCCGGTGGTACATTTTTAGTGCCCCTGCAGGAGATCCCGGGTTCGAGTCCCGGTCGGGGCACACATTTTCAAGTGTCCCCGTTGATGTATATCAACGCCCGTCAGCAGCTAACGGTATTGATTTAATTGCAGTTTCATTCTAGGGAGCTACACGGTCACCAATGGCATCTATTCTTTTGGACATGTCCGAAAGAACAGATGCGGTCTTCATATAACAAAATAAATATGTCCTTCCCCGACGAGAATGTACGTAACGTACGAGTGTAGATTGTGACACATGGACGACGACATATGGAAGTTTGGGTCTGGCCATGATTCATGCAGGGATAACCGAAGCGGTTAAGGCGACCGCTCGCGCAAACCCGGAAATCCGGGTTCGAGGTTCGGTTCGGCACAAATTTTCGTTCACATATCCCGTATGTGGAACGCTGCGTCTGACATCCTGTGACGACACATCTCTCTTGAAGCTTCTTAAGGTTTCTAGAGATCTATTTCTTGAGCGAGTGACTACGTCATGTTGGAGTTACTCCATTTCCACTTCTGGAATAGTTACTGAAATGTTCGAGAATTTTGACTCACGACGATCACAAATCCAGAAAAATTACGACGATCACGAACCCAGAAAAGAATTTATTGAATTTAGGCTCGAATTACAGGTTCCGACCTGGGGTTCACAGTTTTTTGTCAACCTCCGGCCCATAATGTGCCACAAGTGCATACGATTTTGATAGCAATAAAGTGCACCGTTTGTCCAGAAAGATCTGTGACTGATTGTATTCGTGGCATACAAGCGACGTCAGCTCAGTTACTACGGTGGCAGCCTGAAACTAACAACCGTAAACAACAGAAGTGCATATGAGCAGTCAGTTGTGAGCAAGCAGTGTTAAGTAGTGGACGCGCGACCTTAGTGTGTCAACGTTGTTGTGTGACATATCGCACTTTGTCGGATGGCGTCTAGACAACAATTCCCAGGACAAATTGCGGTAGAGAGCACCGCTACATTTGAGTTCAAAGTGACTGTGTAGTTGAATGTTAGTGTTTGCGTTGTTCTTAGACAAGAGCTATGGACCATGTTCATTGACAGCACTTGTTGTTACGCTCTTTATGGGGCATAAAAGAACCCACAGTGCCATTGCAGTCACGCAGTAACAATCAAATGTTCAAGATATTCTCAGAAATGTTTTGGAAAAGAGGGAAGCGTGTGTAAAGTTCGTTCGGCACACCTCCCGAACGAAAACAAGGACGCGTGGACACCAGCCGCGATTTGAATGAAATGACAAACGTGGACAACAGTTTTCTGCAAAAAAAAAAAAAAAAAAAAAAAAGAAAACATCAACAGTGACCAGATTCTCTGTTGTCAATACGAACCTACTACAAACAACGAGGTACAGAAATTCTCATGAAGAGCCAACGCTCTGATGACACAACAAACAGTCAAACCAATGTGACGCGCGGGATGGGTAACGTCCCAAAGAAAGACTTTTCAGACAGTTTCACATGGTACTATGAACGCTCTATGCATTTTCCTGAAGAGGAGTCAAAAATGGTCCAAATGGCTCTGAGTACTATGGGACGTAATATCTGAGGTCATCAGTCCCCTAGAACTTAGAACTACTTAAACCTAACTAACCTAAGGACATCACACACATCCATGCCCGAGGCAGGATTCGAACCTGCGACCGTAACAGTCACGCGGTTCTGGACTGAAGCGCCTAGAACCGCTCGGCCACAGAGGCCGGCGATGAGGAGTCAGAGAGCCCTATCCCTCCAATGTCAAATATGCTAATTGTATGTACCTTTTTCTGTGGAAGTGTTATATCTACAACTTTGAAACTTTGGAAGCTGTTTTGGTCATGTATTATTAGCTCACTGAATTAGAATCAATGTGTTTTTGGTATAATTGCTATGAGTTTTGTAGCCTTAAACCGTTTTTAATTGGGGAAAGTTCGTATAAATCCAGAAATTAAGAAATTCAGCCTTCAGTTGCAATTTTGGCATTGAAACCTAGGTAAGCTAATAAAATTTTACCTTGCAACTGAAGACCGAATTTCTTAATTTCTGAACAATTCACGGTTGCTAAAGCGCTGCACTGCGTTAAAGATTCGTATAAATCCCACTGATTCAGGGAATAAGCCTGTGCTTGTCATGAATGAGGTTCTTGGCACCTTTTAACTGGTTCGTCGCATTTCTGAAAATTCGAACAGCATTGGTTTAATAATTTGTGATGTGAATGTACATATAACAGTGAAAATGTCAGAAAATCCAATTAAAGTAATTTATTATGAAAATTCGCAAGTATCTCTTATTTTATTATGAAAAACATTCAGCATGGTAGTCAGGGTCACCCTGTGGTTCTTTTTTTTTCGCCTAGAACCTTCCTCCTCCTTGCTGCCCTTGCTTTCTGCTTGTTAAATTAAGCCACATACTGAGGCTTGCTTACTCGCATTTTTTCCAGAAACCTGGTATTAACACCAGGAACAGTGCCGAGCGTTTCTGTAACTTTCAATCTACGTAAATCAACTTCTGCGATAAAATAACAGCACCAATGACTACCAGTTTCAGTGTTTTCATCCAGACAAACACATTATTATGTACACGAGACCATGTAAGGTTGCTGAACGACTCGTTTTGTTTGTGGGTGCAACCATGAAGACTTTTCTGTGAAGACCAAGATACCCCCAAGTCTCTACATATTGGCTTAATTGCTTCCATAACAGCCGCTGGGATGGAATTTTTATGACGATAAGGAACACCAGTAACTTGCATCTTGAATGAAGTTCGTCTGGGCAATCAAAATGAAGAGGATTACCATCAATTGATGATCGGATGCTCCCACTCCTAGGCTTCGTAGAAACTTTGATACTGAGCACTAAAAGCAACAAGAAGACAGATAACGAGCTCTGAATGAGGCGCAAAAGGAACTCAAGTCTCAAAATGCTAACTTACAGATCAAAAACCGAACCGTAATCACGGCTAGTTGCTGTGACACTGGTATCAACTGAAAGATCAAAATTTCTACAACAGGAAAGTGAAATCCACAGCCTTCTATATATAATGTTTTCGGAAACGCGAAGGTTTGCATATGTACCCATCATACGTTAGGTAACTTTGAAACGTCCCCTTAGAAAATTTTATGAATTACTGTGCTGATAAACCTCTTACATTATTTGCTTTTCAAACAGCTGAGCAAAACTGAACGTACTCAAACATTCACTGAAGTGACACACAATACTTTCAGCGCAACGCAATCTGACTTTCAGTAATCGCTACAAAGAATGGCCCTGGCTAACATTAACCTATACCTTTCACAAATCACTTACCTCACAAAAATCTTCGTTACTCGAACTACTACTGAAGGCACTAACTACTGATAATCATAGTTAGCAAATGAAATATTTTGATAGAGAACAAACAATGTATTTACCTTAATAGTGTTGAAAAGTCATAATATACATAACTGTTCATGACATCCAGTCTTACAAATTTCAAAACTCCGCCATCTCTCTCCCCACATCCACCACTGCTGGCGGCTCACCTCCAACTGCGCAACGCTATGCGCTGTTAACAGCCATCTGCCCAACACTACAATAACCAACAACAATGCAAACCAGCCACAGACTGCACACAGCACAGCCAGTGATTTTCATACAGAGCGCTATGTGGCGTTACCAATAAAAAAACCTATACAGTCTACTTACATAGCCCCCATGCTCCCCACAAAAAATTTTACAAATTGTTTTGGGCAGTGGCCAATACAGATTTGAAAAAATGTTTCATAATTACAATAACAAAGAAATCAAATGCACACACTTACTGATACAATGTTGGTCAAAAGCTAAAATTTTCTCACAGTCCATAAAGACAGTCCTGATCGTTCATCACAGTAAAATTCCAGTGTTTTTCTCAAAGTCTGAGCAGTAAAAGAAAATGCACACGGAAGTAGTGGATTTTCATGCAGCCTTGAAGACGTAGTGTTGTCCTTCTAATGGAAAGACAGTGCTGACTCTTGACATGCAGACAGGTAATGGGCCACAACAGAGCAAACCCACAGCAGAGTCAGTCGAAGTTTTGAAGAATATTGGTAGGTAGGTCATCACAGAGTAGACCCACTGTAGTCCTGGTAGAGATTACGGTACTGGTGGGCCACCAGAGGTGCAGACCCACTGTAGTACTGGTAGAGATTGTGGTATTGGTGGGCCACCAGAGGTGCAGACCCACTGCAGTCCTTGTAGAAATTATGGTACTGGTGAGTCAGCAAAGGTGTAGACCCACTGTAGTCCTTGTAGAAATGATGGTATTGGTATGTCATCAAAGATGCAGACCCACTGTAGTCCTTGTAGAGATGGCCAGCAGCCATCTGTTGTGACTGTGCAGGTGCACAATCACCATTGAAGAGTCTTGCGGATAATATAGCAAGTCCTTAACCACCACTTGTGCACTCACAAAGTTTTTGGAAGTGTCCTTAGAACCAGCAGTGCTGTTATCCAGTCCCTTGCTGAATTATTAACACATGTGCAAACACTAACAGTCCTTACTTCTCACATGCTGTCCATACACTATGACCAACAGAAATGTGTGCAGTGAAATGTAACTTACAAGTTAATAATATGATGAACTGGTGACAATTACAATTTTATAACATGAGAATACAATTACAAAGATACAGAAAACATCATTAAAAACATAATAATACAGATGACATTTGTAGTAATACAGGCTTTACAAAACAATCGAAATTACATATACATCAGTGTTAGAGGAATTATAAGTAACTACATAAAAGATCAGAATAACTTTTGAAACATCAACTTCACACATGAGCAACAAAACAGAACAGATAAATAATGTCTAAACATCTTTACAAAGTAAATAGCATATTATTAATGCAAATTATATTTGAGGATAACAGTATTCCTCATCATAGTGAATGTAGCTGAGTATTAGAAAAATTCTACAACATAAATCGTATCAGATAAACACATTAAGACAGGATGAACACAAACACACAAAGGTACACAAACATATAGCGGAATAATACAAAAGGAAAGGACAGGGTTTGTTTTACTGCAGTATTTTGCAAACAAAACTTTCTTTACCTCTTGGAGATCTCCCTTCATTCATCATTATTCCAAAAAAGTCCTATCTATACCTGCTTTCTGTATTCTATTCATATTTCTTTCAAAATAATTATTTCTCAGTGTACAATACTCATTTTGGTCAAAATCTTTTTCATATAACTTCTCAATGCATTCTTTCCCTATTGTCCATAGTCAGTTTCTTATATAGTCTACCCCCTCTTAAGCTAACTTAAATCTACCGAGCTCAGATGCATAAACTAAGGGATGAGGCAATGCAGTAGCACAAAACAATTAATACAAACAGCAATGACAAAAAAATGGAAATTGGCAAAGCAAGCAGCATTATAGAAATTAGCAAAGCAATTGCAATATTACAACTAATATAAGGCAATGTGCAGCAAACAGTAAAAATAAATCAGTAGTAAAACTGGCTTAACAGAGTAATAGAAAGTCAAATTGAGTAACATTATGCCTGGCGAAGAGCAGCAGCAAATGCAATAACTTATATCTAAACATGACAAAGCTCAAGCAGAAAAAAATATTACAGTAAAGAAGGCCGTGTCTACTACCTATGTCACATCTTAGTGTCTATGTAATTAAAGTGGTGCACCACAACAACTTATTGTAAAAAAAAAATATTACCATGTACTTGAAAATTATGTATGCAGTTACTGTTACTAGTCCCTTCTTATTGTTCTTTCCTTTCCAAGTGCTCCTTTTTTGAAGAATGTGGATCACAAAATTATTATTTAATAGATCTGTTGACAGAAAGTGTTCACATTAGCAAATGCATTTTATTTTATTTTATAAAACCAATGCTGCAACACAGCTGGAAACTAGATATCAGATGAAATAAGCAACTATGAAAAGCAAAGCATAAAAATATCTTTCAATAGTCATGTGACATTTCATAAGTTAGTAGAAATTCTCTCAACTCTCGTAGAAAGACGCTTGTCATAATCAGGTGTGCAGATGTAAGTATCTTTCCAAGTAATGAGCGTTTCGTATTTGCAATGCTTTCTCTAAAGGAATGTCAATGGCGAGGATAATGGCCTCTTTTTTTCTCCACGTAATGGCTTTCTTTTGTCAGACGACTACCTCTCAGCTGGGCGCCCAAAACGCATTACCTCAAGGTCACTTACCTTTCTTACTGAAATATTTACGACAGCAGTTTCTGCTACAGTGGCAGTCTCATATAAAAAAATTCCACAGGTTGAGAATTTGCATCACAAATGTGTAGAAACAAAATCCTATTGATATAACAGTATCCAAACAATTTTTGTTGGTATTTTAATACATTCACGCATTTACATTCATTTCATAACTCTTAAAGTACGATTCTTGGTTTCCCACAACCTTTTTCACAAACCAGAGTCCCTAACCACTACTCATTATTCCTTACCTTATTACACATATACATATTCGTCGACACTTCTTCAATATTTCATCATAACAGATATGTAGCATAATCAAGTAACTCATATAGCATCAGCTTATTAATCATAAACATACCTCAGCAGCATAATACACATCGTCGTCATAATAATAACATCATAACACCTCAGTCAAATCTCAAAAACGTCGTAGCTTTCTGCAATAATTTCAAAACCTAAAGAAAATTCTCTGCTCATTTCAATAATGTCATCTACCTCAAACGTACTTTAAAAATCATGATCCCATACCAAATACATCATTCAGACCTCTCATAGTATCACAATGGTTCCGAAATATATATGAACAGTTCACAAAGTACAGACAAAATACAATTTCATAAGTGTGAAGTTATCCAATTGTGTAATTACGTAAACATCTGTCACTGACGTAGTAAAAGAAATGTTTCTTTCTCTGTTAAATAAGCAGATAGCTGTGTAATTCTGTGTTAGAGGAATATGGTACCGAGGTGTAAAGTTGTATAAGCAAATACCATATTAGCTAGGGCTCCTTGTGCTTGCCAAACACATGGTACACAAAGTAAGCGTGTACCCCCCTGAGGATTCATGTAATTATACCCTCAGATGTTACAGATTACAGCAATGGAATGAAATGTATCACGGAAAACCTTTGTATCATTGTACTTCAAATATCTTTAAAAATAAATGATTTAAGTACAAAATTAATCACTCAAATACGTGTACTGTAGCGCTAAACTGTGCGTCTTGTTGTAAGATAATCTCTGTGGAAGTGTCATAGTTATCGTCCTCCGAAAGCTAAGTTCTGCAGAAGCCAATCTACTTACCTCATGATAAACAAAAGTGAAATGCTTTGCGTATAGATATCTTAGTTATTACGCTTATTGCCGTGATGAAGAAAGTACTGTGCTGTAACGTATTGTTGTGCTACGGAAAAGGCAGTCTCATTGTAGCTATACCACAAACGTTACTACTAAAACATGTTTTACTTTCCAGAATAATACAGAAAAACTGTGCAGATATAAAACAGAAACACTGCAAAAGCAACAATGTAAACCAGCCACAGACTGCACACAGCACAGCCAGTGATTTTCATACAGAGCGCTATGTGGCGT
The DNA here is from genome assembly GCF_023864275.1 of Schistocerca cancellata. Lineage (NCBI taxonomy): Eukaryota > Metazoa > Arthropoda > Insecta > Orthoptera > Acrididae > Schistocerca > Schistocerca cancellata. The sequence goes on from NC_064631.1 coordinate 327,829,920, forward strand.
TACCAATAAAAAAACCTAGACAGTCTACTTACAACTTTTGTGAGCGCACATAGTTTTGAGAAATGAAAAAAATTCTAATTCTAATTTCTTAACAAATTTTACACAATTTTAAACAGAAAATTCCAAATTATTTTACAGGCTTAAAATCTGAAAATGGGACTTGTTACCTTTATGAGGCATTGTAACTCCCCTCAAGTTAGGGAGGGTTATGTAGAACACCTGGAGCATTAAAACTGTTATCTCGACGTATCTCTACTGTTTATTAAACCAGTGCCGAAAATTTTTCGACTGATGGGATGTGTAATGTTTTACTACAAAAATTAAGGACAACGACAAACTCTTACGACACCAAAATTTCCGCAGTATAAAATCTACGTGTGTATCCACGACTAGCATGATCAGAATTTCCCTCAGCACTGCATTTGTGCACATAAGTACGCAGACTCTACAGAGAGGTTGATAAGTCGCTACCTCTTTTTAAACTGCTATAATTTCGTTATTTATGAACCAACTTTTATAGAACTACCTTTGTTAGGAACATCACTCCTTGATGTCATGTTTTTTTTTCTTTTGTTTGATTAGTTGAAAAATGGCGCATGTACTCACTGTGGAAGAACGGGCCAAAATAGGAGCTCCTTATGAGTCTGCGCATCTGTGGTACGAGCACAAACGTGATGGAGGGCTAAACGGGAGTTTCATGCAACGCTGGATCCAAAAGAAGTTAAAAATTGCCATTCCAAATTACTAACGATAAGGAAGTGTAGCCGATGCAAGAAGATTAGGAAGACCATCAACTTTGAGGACACGAGAGAGTGTTGACAGAGTTCGTGAAATGCTCACTAGGAGCCCTAAAAAATCATTGCGTCAAGGATCCCGTGAAAATGGTCTTTGACGATACCCATTTATAATAGTTCTTGACAAAGATATCACTTTTTCGCCGTGAAAGCCACATTATGTGCAGCAATTGTTTCCTGATGACTGTAACAAAATGGTTCAAATGGCTCTGGGCACTATGGGACTTAACATCTGAGGTCATAAGTCCCATAGAACTTAGAACTACTTAAGCCTGACTAACCTAAGGACATCACACACATCCATGCTCGAGGCAGGATTCGAACCTGCGACCGTCGTGGTCCCGTAGTTCCAGACTGTAGCGCCTAGAACCGCTCGGCCACTCCGGCCGGCGATGACTGTAACAGAATAATGGCCTATAGTGATGATTGGTCTGAAATTTTGAGAATATTCTGTGGACTGATGAGGCAATTTTCCACATTGGAGAATTTGTAAACAGGCATAAGTGTCATTATTAGGCAACCGGAAACACACACGAATGTGCTGAAACAGCACAGGGGCGTTCGAAAGTGCCAGTATTGTGTGGTGTCACGTCATCCGAAGTTTTTGGTCCTTTCTTTCTGCGGAACACAATGAATGGCGAAAGATACCTGAAACTGCTGCAAGATCGTATATGGCCAGTAACTTCACAATGGTACAACCCGTAGCTTCACTTCATGCAGGACGGATCACCTACACGGTTTGCAAATTACGTCCGCGAATGGCTGCATGAACATTTCCCAGGTCGTTGGATTGGCAGACATGGTACACATGAATGGCCTGCCCGCAGCTCTGATTTAACGCCTTGAGATTTTTTTCTTAGCATATGGGCTAAGGAGGAGGTGTACAGGAGAAAATCTCGGAACCTGGATGAATTGGAAGCAGTATTATCGGATATGTCAGCCAATGTTCCACCTAATATGTTGCAGGCAGCACTATCGCAGGTACCAGTTAGTTTAAAAATGCGTAGAGAATGTTGGAGCCCGTGTGGAGGTTTAAAATCATGTTAAACACAACCTCAAGGAGTGCTTTTTCTAGCAAAAGTAATTCTAAGAAAATTGGTTCATAAATAAAGAATTTATAACTGTTTAAAATAGAGAGTGACTTATCAGACACCCCGTACATAGGTAGGCTTGAAAATGACGTGAATTCTGTTTCTTCAGAAGTTTTCAGCAACGTATAGGAAAACATTTGTTTCTTTAATTTTTTTATTGGCATAATGTCATACACTTTCTGTCTGGTCTCATTCAACTTTCTGTGGACTTGAAAGCTCTGTCGGATATTTTGTTGAAGGTAGCTACGGCCACTCTGAGAATGTGCGCTTTTTTCTTGGCCAATCAGGCTGCAAGCTTATCCACGTAGCCAGGCTCAAAGACAAACAACTGACAAGTCTGCTGTATTAAATACAGCTTGTAATATTATTTATAGACTATTCCGTTACTTCTTGGTAGAACCAGTCCATATTTATGGTCGAATAGCAAGTACACAGTTTTCTTCTACCGAGTTTTGTTTATTTCAAACCAGTTTTCGGCTTACTGAGCCATCTTCAGTCTAGTGTGTGAAAGGAACACCAATTCTTAGGTAACCAAACGTTAAAAGCAAAGACAAAATCCGCTTGTTTCTTAATGTCGTTATTTACACCTTACAGAATAGACAATGTTCAGTACGATAAATAATTAAACTATACAATATTACAGGTTAAATACTTATACTGCTGAAGTTTCTGAGGACTTGACATTGGCTAAGGAACTGCTAAACTGAGCACTCTTCATTTATGTTGTGCAACAAACATGTTTTTTAACATCGTAAACTTAACTTTAGGCAATGGACAATATTAACACAATAATTAAAATACACAAAACCCATTGATTAAAGTTTAGTTCACAATGTTAAAAACATATTTGTTGTACAACATAAGTGAAGAATATTCAGTTTAACAGCTTCTGCCGGCCGTTGTGACCGAGCGGTTCAAGGCACTTCAGTCCGGAACCGGGCTGCTGCTACGGTCACAGGTTCGAATCCTGCCTCGGGCATGGATGTGTGTGCTGTCCTTAGGTTAGTCAGGTTTAAGTAGTTGTAAGTCTAGGGGACTGATGACCTCAGATTTTAAGTCCCATAGTGCTCAGAGCCATTTGAACCATTTTTGAACCGACATCTTCACGGATGAGATCCAGTGTATTTTGCAAACGGATAGCAGAAGTGCTTAGATCTGAATACTATATACACAAAGTAATGCCTTCGAATTTTTTATTTTGTTCGCGATATCGGTTGAGGTATCACAAGCCATGCATATTACTCTGTCTATTTAGCTAACGGAAGTTGCAACTTTCTTCCGCTAGAGGGCTCCGAATTATAGCAAGTAACACGATGATGCGTAGCATAAATATGTCGTTGTGTGAGATACAGAATGATGTATTTGAGTTTCTAACAGCAGAAAACGAGCCTCTAATTGAAATCCACAGAAGAATGAAATCTGTGTACGGTGATGGCATCGACATCAGTAATGTGTGACGTTGGGTTTTTGATGCTCCTAAACGGTATCGATGGTACTAATGGCAATGTATCTTACAGAGCGCACAGTGTACGACTGCTTACGGCAACGACTAGATTCATCGGAGTCAGGTTGATGAACTAATCAGAGGAAATCGTCGGATAACAGAGATACAGCCGTCAGGTAAATGTGGCGCGTAACAAGAGCTTGTACAGGCCATGATTACAACACAGCGGTACAGAAAACTGTGTGTGCGGTGAGTGCCTCGCGTGATCACTCACAGAGGAGACTGGACATATCCTAACAATTTCGTTCGCATTTTGAGCATGAGGGTTATAGGTTCCTTAACAACATTGTGACAGATGACGGAAGCTGAGTTACCATTTTAACCCCGAAAACAAGAGAGCATCAACCGATTTTCGCCACAGAGGATCACTAATGCCAAAGCAATTCAAGATTCTGCCATCAACAGGCAAAGTCGTTCTCGCAGTGTTGTGGGATGTTCAAGGAGTGTTGCAGCTGGAATTCATGACTGAAGGCGCCACCATAAACTCTGAACTGGAATCACGAATTCGAAGAGTTCGTCCACTCCTTCAGCATGACAGTGGCAGATCACACACGAGCGCTGCGGCACCTATAACAAACTGACGCCTTGTGTTCGCTTCATCGATCATCCTCCCGACTTGGCCCCATCCGATTTTCATTTCTTTCCAAAACTTGAAGAAAACCTTTGAGCAGCCCCTGTAGTTTCATGAAGTTTTAATAGATGGCGGCGCTATTCGTAGCCTTCAAATTGGCGTCTGTAACATAGCTGCGTTCCAAGGTGTCATTGAGTTTCTTCTGGCGGAAAACCAGAGCATCGCAGATATTCGAAGAATGTATAAAGAGATCTGGAAGTGAACAGTTGCACGGTGAGTCGTTGGGTGAGACGTCGATCACCATTGCAACAAGACTGCTCAAACCTGTCAGATCCCCTGCGTCGTGTCTGCCAGTCACACATACTTGTGACTCCTGCAGTGTTAGAACGTGCGGACACTCTCATTAGAGATGATCGACGGGTCGTAATCAGACACCCCGCTGCCCGACAGGACTTCTGTATTGGTAGTGCTGACACACTCGTCCACCAGCTGGGGCACTCAGTAGTGTGTGGCTGCTAGTTTTTTCGCCGCCTGACAGAAGAAAATACAGAGCGACGAAGGACAACCTGAGCGGAACTGCTTGCGCTTAATTAGGTTGAGCCGGCCGAAGTGGCCGTGCGGTTAAAGGCGCTGCAGTCTGGAACCGCAAGGCCGCTACGGTCGCAGGTTCGAATCCTGCCTCGGGCATGGATGTTTGTGATGTCCTTAGGTTAGTTAGGTTAACTAGTTCTAAGTTCTAGGGGACTAATGACCTCAGCAGTTGCGTCCCATAGTGCTCAGAGCCAATTAGGTTGAGCATGACATTTTTTTGTCGAACACTGTCACAGTCGATGAAATATTGTTCATCACTTCGAACCTGAAACAATGCGGCAATCCATGGACTGGCGCTACACCCTCACTCCTCCGAAGAAATAGTTTAAAGCCGCAACTTCAGCCGGTAAAGACATGGCGACGGTCTTCAGGGGCTCTGAAGGGATTATTCTGTTTGATGCCCTTCCTTATGGAGCAACGATCTTCTCTTACGTGCTCTGTGCGACCCTCAAGAAATCTAAGGAGCAACTTTTGTGTGTTTGTGTGTTCGTTGCCAAAAAATTGCAGACGAACTTCTAGTTCTCCTTGAGAAAACTAGGCTTCAGTCTCAAAGAGTGCAGGTCGAAGACAGGAAGAACATAGACCTAGGAACCATAGGTATAACAGTTGTAAATTGTCGTACCTATATTGGGAAAGCACCAGAGCTCCAAGCCCTAACAGAAAACAATAATGGTCAGATAGTTATAGGCAACGAAATCTGATTGGAGCTAGGGATAGGTTCAGACGAAATTTTTGCGAAGAACCTAACGGTGTTCAGAAACTATAGGCTAAATACAGCTGGTAGTGGCGCGTTCGTTGCTGTTTATCTTGAAGCGAAACTTAAATGTGTGCCCGACACCCGGAATAAAATAATAATTGGATCTTTTTATCGATCTCCCAACTAAGATGATACAGTTGCACAGTTTCTGAAAGGTTCACAGAAATATTGAGTTAAATTAAAAACACTTACCAGACTCATACAGCTGCAGTTGGCGATGACTTCAATTTATCCTCGATACGCAGACGAAAATACATGTTTAAATCCGGAGATACATATAAAACATCATCCGAAACTGTGCTGAACGCATTCTCTGAAAATTATTTCGAGCAATTAGTTCATGAGCCCACCTCAATTGTAAACGGTTGTGAAAGCACACTTGCCCTAGTAGCAACAAATGATTCTGAGCTAATAACGAGCAACAAACCGGTTACAGCGATTAGTGAACAAAGGTTGTCGTAGCGAGTCTGAATACCATAACTCACAGAATGTAGAGTTGCCCTTGGGGGGCAAAAAAAAAAAAAAAAAGAGTTTTTTTTTTGAAAAAAATTTCAAAAAAGAGAAAATTTTGGTGGGCCACTTGGCAACAGAATCAGGGATTGATTACCCTATTATAATAACACACGTTGAGCATTAAATACCTGAATAAGAGAAACATTATCATTTGTGTGCATTTTTATATTCGCGATGTAGTCATACCCGGAACAACACTAAGGGACCAGAAGATTTATAGACTTTAAAAGAAATGCAACACTACACAATTAAAAAAAGTTGGTTCAGAAATAATAGGAAAACGGTAATGTTCCTTCTGCCTCATGCTGCGTTCGGCCCATCAGCGTGATAGTAATTTCTGGTGATGAACTAACACCAAATAATTATCAATTAAGTAAATGAGGAGATGGAAATCATCAAGGTTAATTTACTAAAATAAGCACACTTATCTTTAAAACACTTTTTCTTAATGCTACGTACCTTTTCATATTACATTACAATAGATGACCATTGTGCTTAAATACTTTATACATAACAGTCAAAATGTCCTCTTGATGCTGTCTGTTCTTAATCACTTACAAGAAACTACATGTTTTCTGATTGGAAAAAATAACAATTGGCATATTCACTCAATATTTTCACATAAAATATAAAATACAGTTGCGGAACGCAGCAAGTCCGCGTCCGCCTTTCATGGAATACAAACAATAAAAGGTGAGGCGCCAAATGCCTCATTTGTCTTGAAACAACAAAATTTCTTTTTTATATCATTGATCGATACATGTACATAGAGATTCACAGGCACCGCGCAAGAACGTCAAAGATAAAGAATAATAGATTCTGTCACTGCTATGCGATGGTTCATTTCTTTTACTTTACAATTGTTCGATAACTTTAGGCCATCAGGCGTTTACTATTGAGCGTATATTAATGTATGTGAGGCGAAAATTACCAATATTACAAGAACCACTCAAAATAAACGAAAAATAGATTTATTGAACAAAGCGAACAAAAATTCGCTTGACTGCTTCCTGAAAGACAATCTCCACTCCTTCCAAATTAACAATGTAACTGTAAACCAGATGTGACTTGAATTCGAAGAAACAGTATCGACAACAATTGAGAGATTTATCCCAAATAAATAAACAAACGACAGAGCTGACAACCAATGGTACACAAAACATGTCAGAACAATGTTGCAGAAACAACGAAAAAAGCATGCCAAATTTAAACGAACGCAAAATACACAAGATTGGCGATATTTTACAGAAGCTCGAAATTTAGCACGGACTACAGTGCCAGATGTTTTTAATAATTTCTACTGCGAAACTTTATTTTGAAATCTGGCATAAAATCCAAAGAGATTCTAGTTGTATGTAAAGTATGCTAGCAGCAAAACCAATCAATGCCTCCTCTCCGCGATAGCAATGAAAATACTATTGATGACAGTGCTGCAAGAAACCAGTTACTATACACAACCTTCATTCATAAAAAAAAGACGAAGTAAATATTCCAGCGTTCGAATCAAGAACAACCACCAACATTAAAAACTTCGAAGTAGATATCCTCAGAGTAGTGAGAGAACGTAAATCATTTAATAACAGCACGTCTTCCCGTCCACGTTTTATACCAGATTTGTTTCTTTCAGAGGATTATGATGCAATAGTTCCATACTTAACAATCATATACAAACGCTCGGTCGACGAAAGATCCGTACCCAAAGACTGGATAGTAACACAGGTCGACCAATATTAAAGAATATGATTACGAAGTCCTTGCAGAAAAAGTTCTCGGTTTACTTGCCGCCTCAAATTTGGATAACATCCCAAGCTTTCGATGACTACCTCCGTCATCTTCGGCAGGGGTAAAACTGACGGTCATGGACCGCTGTGAAAACGCATCGCTACCTGGACTAGAATCTTCCGCCGACAGAGATGTTATCGCTTACAAGACCTGGCATTGTGGTATCGACCCGAAGACCCAAATTAGACCCAATTTTGTGTATAGTAATATGCCTTTTATTCTGTATACCCACTCTTGTAGAAAAGTTAGTAATGATGAGAAAATACATGTATGGGTTAAAGGACTTGGTGTAATTGCCGAGAATGTAACTGTAACTGGTGATATTACTTTGTATTATAATTGTTAATAAAGTGTTGACTCCTGTAAACGGGGGCGTCAGCCGAGAACCGCTAGATGTAAATATGGTAATCGGGGGCTCAAGGATGCAACACGACAAGGATGCACGACAGTCAGTTTTACCCCTGACGAAGATGACGGAGGTAGTCATCGAAAGCTTGGGATGTTATCCAAATTTGACGCGGCAAGTAAACCGAGAACTTTTTATGCAATATTAAAGAAAGTAAAAGGGGTAATCAAATAATATACAGGCCCATATCATTAACCTCGATATGCAACAGGATTGTGTTCGAACATTATGAATTACCTCGAAGAGAACGGTCCATTAACACATAGTAAACACGGATTTAGGAAACATTGTTCTTGTGAAACACAAGCAGCTCATTACTCTTACCAAGTGTTGGGTGTTACTGACAAAGAATGTCAAATTGATTCCGTATTTATAGATTTCCAGAAGGCTTCTGACACCATGTCTCACAAGTGGCATGTAATCAAATTGCGCGCTTGTGGAATATCGTCTCAGTTATGCGACTAGATCCGTGTTTTTCTAGTTAGTGGTAAATGGAAAGTCACTGAGTAAAACAAAAGTAATATCCAGCATTCCCCAAGACAGTATCATAGGCCTTCTGCTGTTACTTATCTAAATAACCGATTTGAGAGACAATATGAGCAGGCAACCGCCTTAGGTTGCTTGCAGATGGAGTTGTTGTTTATCGTCTAGTAAAATCATCAGAAGGTCACAACCAACTGCAAAACGATTTAGAAAGGATATCTGTATGGTGCTAAATTTGGCAGTTGACATTGTAGAATGGAAAGTGTGAAGTCATCCACATGAGTGTTGAAAGAAATCCGTTAACCTTCGGTTACGCGACGAATCAATTAAAAATTTAAGCGCCGTCAATTCAACTAAACACCTAGGAATTACAATTACAAACAACTTAAATTGGAAAGAAATCATAGAAAATGTTGCGGGGAAGGCGAACCAAAGACAGCGTTTTATTGGAAGAACACTTTGAAGATGCAGCAGATCTACTAAAGAGGCTGCCTACATTACGCTTGACCGTCCTCATTTGGAGTACTGCTGCCGGGTGTGGGATCCTTACCAGACAGGATTAAGGGTGTTTGTCGAGAAAGTTCGAAGACAGGCAGCACGTTTTGTACACTCCTGGAAATGGAAAAAAGAACACATTGACACCGGTGTGTCAGACCCACCATACTTGCTCCGGACACTGCGAGAGGGCTGTACAAGCAATGATCACACGCACGGCACAGCGGACACACCAGGAACCGCGGTGTTGGCAGTCGAATGGCGCTAGCTGCGCAGCATTTGTGCACCGCCGCCGTCAGTGTCAGCCAGTTTGCCGTGGCATACGGAGCTCCATCGCAGTCTGTAACACTGGTAGCATGCCGCGACAGCGTGGACGTGAACCGTATGTGCAGTTGACGGACTTTGAGCGAGGGCGTATAGTGGGCATGCGGGAGGCCGGGTGGACGTACCGCCGAATTGCTCAACACGTGGGGCGTGAGGTCTCCACAGTACATCGATGTTGTCGCCAGTGGTCGGCGGAAGGTGCACGTGCCCGTCGACCTGGGACCGGACCGCAGCGACGCACGGATGCACGCCAAGACCGTAGGATCCTACGCAGTGCCGTAGGGGACCGCACCGCCACTTCCCAGCAAATTAGGGACACTGTTGCTCCTGGGGTATCGGCGAGGACCATTCGCAACCGTCTCCATGAAGCTGGGCTACGGTCCCGCACACCGTTAGGCCGTCTTCCGCTCACGCCCCAACATCGTGCAGCCCGCCTTCAGTGGTGTCGCGACAGGCGTGAATGGAGGGACGAATGGAGACGTGTCGTCTTCAGCGATGAGAGTCGCTTCTGCCTTGGTGTCAATGATGGTCGTATGCGTGTTTGGCGCCGTGCAGGTGAGCGCCACAATCAGGACTGCATACGACCGAGGCACACAGGGCCAACACCCGGCATCATGGTGTGGGGAGCGATCTCCTACACTGGCCGTACACCACTGGTGATCGTCGAGGGGACACTGAATAGTGCACGGTACATCCAAACCGTCATCGAACCCATCGTTCTACCATTCCTAGACCGGCAAGGGAACTTGCTGTTCCAACAGGACAATGCACGTCCGCATGTATCCCGTGCCACCCAACGTGCTCTAGAAGGTGTAAGTCAACTACCCTGGCCAGCAAGATCTCCGGGTCTGTCCTCCATTGAGCATGTTTGGGACTGGATGAAGCGTCGTCTCACGCGGTCTGCACGTCCAGCACGAACGCTGGTCCAACTGAGGCGCCAGGTGGAAATGGCATGACAAGCCGTTCCACAGGACTACATCCAGCATCTCTACGATCGTCTCCATGGGAGAATAGCAGCCTGCATTGCTGCGAAAGGTGGATATACACTGTACTAGTGCCGACATTGTGCATGCTCTGTTGTCTGTGTCTATGTGCCTGTGGTTCTGTCAGTGTGATCATGTGATGTATCTGACCCCAGGAATGTGTCAATAAAGTTTCCCCTTCCTGGGACAATGAATTCACGGTGTTCTTATTTCAATTTCCAGGAGTGTAGTATCGAGAAATAGGGGAGAGAGTGTCACAGGCATGATACAGGACTTGGGATGGACATCATTAAAACAAAGGCGTTTTCGTTGCCGCGGGATCTTCTCACGAAACTTGAATCACCAGCTTTCTCCTCGGAACGCGAAAATATTGTCTTGACTTCGACCTACATAAGAAGATCATAGTAATAAAATAAGGGAAATCAGAGCTCGCACGGAAAAATACAGGTGTTCGTTTTTCCCGCTCGCTGTTCGAAAATTAGTGTTAGAGTGGTTTGATGAAACCCCTGCCAGGCACTTAAATGTGATTCCGATTTCCTTCTATTTGGCCCAGTGAAGGATGCATTCCGGGAGAACCAGTACGTGGATGATGGAGAGGTTATTGATGCAACAAGACGTTGGCACTGACTTCGACCAATACAGTGGTACCATGCAGGCACACAGACCTTCCTGGTAAGGTGGCGTAACGTCGCATTGTATGGAGATTGTACTGAGAAATAGAGTTTTGTAGCCAAAAGAGTAATGAATAGTATGATGTATTTGAATCCTGAACAGAACCACCCTGCTTTCAGAAAAAAAGGGTTGCATTACTTACTGAACGCCCCTCGTATATAAAACAAAAATCAGTTCGCCGCTTTACCTCCGAGGATGTCTCCCGCAGTCGGAGTCGAAACGTCAGGAGAGTGTTTTATACTTCGACCACGGCCTATCAGCCCGGAAGTTTTAAGTGAAGACAATACCGACCGTGAAAGCTTACATTGTATGATCAAGTTTGATTTCATGATAACCTTTTGAGAAACACCAGTTTGCCTGCTAATGAGCCTACTTTCAAAGTGGTTCTACTATTTATCCTGAAATGCTGGTCACGCCTGTTGCATCAACGTCAGCCTTTCGAATATCAGCGATTTTAAATGCGTACAGGGATAAAGGGTACTGATGATCAGTTCCATGTGACACTCTGAGCATTATCCTGAAATATGAAGTATTCCCACGTATCTGAACGTTACAAGCCTGACAGAAAGTAACAGTACAAACCGCATACAATGTATAGCATCTCAGTTAAGTATATTGCACCCTGTAGGTACACACTGTGAGATGGACTTGTGTAACTGAGAATGATACGCCATATTTTATTACGCACTTCATTGTTTCGTTGAAAATTTTTGTTTTTGGTCTAGTGTAGCCCTCAAGCTGGTGACTGGAAGGGAATCGAGTGGGCTAAATGAAGTCTTAATCCAACTCCAGATGAGGAAATGCGGGAGAATAATTTCGCTATAGATTTTGCTAAATAATGTACATCGTGAACCACGATTAATAGCTTCATAAATTTTAAGTGTGAATATTCGAACGTATTCGCTGCTCATATTTGCTGCAGTTTGTTATGGAAACCTGATTTATGAGATTCATTATTATTACCACAAGATCGTGCATTATCTGATATTGTTACACGTGACAGTTAAAAATGGAGCTGAATTAATGAAAAAAAGAACGGCCATTTCGAAGAATACACCACAGAATCGCAGAAAAATTGACGGTGGCACTATAAGAGTGGTCGAAAACTTTATTATTCACACCATTTACCGACTGCTGTTTGGAAGCTTCTTTATTTTGCGGAACTCCAAGAACTTCTTCATTGTGTGTATGTTAATTTACTATTGATCCTGTCTCTTCCTTCTTAGTTAAAATTTGTCCATTGTCATACAATTGATTTCGGAATTTACAGTTTTACACTCTGTTTGTCTCTTAGTACTATATATTCGTGTTTGAGGCAAAATAGTCTATCAACGATTCCTAACTCTGTCACTCCCCGCCCCCCCCCCCTCCACCTCTCTCTCTCTCTATTTCTCTGCCCTGGAAAGTTCAGTCTGACAGTGAGAAGTTTTTTGTTGCTGTGAAATTTAATTTAATCTTGCCACCAATAAAATGTAACAAATTATGCGTTTTCTTTAATCAGCTCGTTGCGGATCATCTTAGGGATTGTAATTTTAGACATGTTACTTATGTTTGTAATAAAATGTTTTATGAAAACAGGCCAGATTGCTGTTATTTATTGTAAGTTATTTGTTTATTTAACCATTTTAATTTTTTGCCCGTGTGCTAAAATCGTGCGGAGGACATATGTGATAAAACAATAGACCTTCTTAATTCCTGAAGTGTAACATTCACACTTGTGTCTTGTTAATGTAGTTATTTATATTTCGTCAATATTTTTACAAAATCTTATTATAGCTAACAAACTGAAGTAATTCCTTTGCGACTGTAAATCAATAAGTCTTACCGTATTAAATTACGACCGAAGTTGATGTTGCTATCCTGTCAATAGGAGCTGTCATTTGCAAGAACCGTCACGGAGCACTGCAGGTAACTTGCGCTATCGGATTTGACACAAATGCATTTCGTATTCAATTACAAAACAAACAATACATCATGAAAGAGGTACATTATCTTAAAAGCACAAAAAGATGACTGCACGGAAAGAGAGACAGAACGACACAAGCAAACGTAACATAACATACCTATGTAAATATTTGATCTTGATAGAATAAATTTTCTACACGTATCATACTAGGTATGGAAAAATAGGTAACTGTGTAGCGTTTCATTATGTAAATCATAAAAAATGGATACATTCCCAATAAAAAATTCCTATCCTTCATCTCACATGATACATTTTTTAACTCTTTGGCATATTGAAATTTGATCAGCTCGTTGAATAAACTGAAACGGGAAACATTAAATAACAGCTATTTAAGTTGTTTCGATAAAAGGTTTCATTATAAAAATGTGCATTTTGAAAGTTACTCGGTGCAGCTCTCTAATAAGATTATGCACTTCTCTGATCCCTCTCTTGATGAAGCGGCGGTCTTAAACTGTGTACCAGAAAGCAAACAATTTTAGTTATCTTGTTGTTTATAAAACGATAACTTCTGACAGCAACCATACGTGATACCTGGATAATTAGGGTGCAAACGCTCCCTACCAACAGTCCGAAGAAACTTCATAATAAGAATGAAGTCACACTCTAATGTTGTTGCGCTGTGAATATGTCATTTCATGACATTATGCCGCATCCCAGTTACTGGAAAATAGAAATATCAATTAAAATATATGGTTCAAATGGCTCTGAGCACTATGGGACTTAACTTCTGAGGTCATCAGTCCCCTAGAACTTAGAACTACTTAAACCTAACTAACCTAAGGACATCACACACATCCATGCCCGAGGCAGGATTCGAACCTGCGACAGTAGCGGTCGCGCGGTTCCAGACTGTAGCGCCTAGGACCGCTCGGCCACTCCGGCCGCCAATTAAAATTTATTTTAGATGCTTGGTGGGATGGAAATGTGGAGTTTTGCCTGTCACCGTTTACACTATGTAATACCTCATATAAAGGATGCGTATCTATAGGAAGGCCTGTGCTAAGAATTTGACAACTAATGATTCGTTCACTTACGGGACTGTTTTTGACTAACCGAAAAATGTGTATATTGATTTTTCCGTTCTAGTTGTACAGGGAATCTATCATTTCTACGAGCTGAATGGCCACTCACAATAGAGCAAAAGCTTTTTCGTAGTCACTCAAGGGGACAATGTAAGACCTCCTTCCTTGTAAAGGAAGATATAACTGATATATCGATTAAGGACGAGGGAGTCCAGAGAGTCCATAAGGTAATGCTTATACTACCTGTACAAAAAGCGAGGGCGCGCCTTCAATTTTTTCTTCGAGGGCAGGTAGGAGAAGCCTGACTGTACGCTTTGTCTTTCACCATCCTGATCTCGTCATGTGAGATTCGTTGTCCGTAGCTCTGAATAATTCCTAATATAACTTTCTAACTTTCATTCAAAATGTGTTTGAATAGCTTATTACAATACTAGTCTAGATATTAATTTGATAATGATTGTACTGCTAATTTCATTTGCAGCTTTTTTTGTGGGAGAGACACAACACTTCGACATGGCACCCGTACGCCATTGGCGTAACTTTGTTACTAATTTTGAATATAGTTTGTTTTTCTTTTATCGTAAACCTGAACCTGCAGTCATTCAAAGAAAACGTCCGACAATTTTAATTACTCACACAGGATAGAGCGGTTATCAAATCGCGGTACGCGATTTGCGTTTTCAAAAATTTCGTCGGTTCACGTCTTTAGCTACTCTGCTCCGAACATCAGTCTGAGGCAACTACAAAGTGCATTCTTTTACTGCTTCGGTATCCATTTAGTGAGCGGAGCAGATAATAAGTATCTCACCTGTTAATCTTCTGTTCCCTGGACCGTGGAGACATCAGACTACATTACCAACAGAACGGTATACTTTTGCCGAGGTAGATGACAGTTTATGAACAGGAAGAAACAGGAAACAGGGAACAGCAGACAAAGAGCTGTAATTAAATTAGGTATGTTTTTGAAAAAAAGCAAGTTAATCTCGTTGCAAAGAATTGGATTTAGTCACCTCACAATTCCGGGCTATATGGCGAGCTGCCGGCTTGCAGTAGGTCAAGCTGAATGTTCATAAAACAGGTACAGAATTAAACGAGAAACAACTACTCGTCCAGTTCAGTCTTCAACGACAACAGCAGCATTTAGGTATCGAAATGTATCGATGATCACAGGGGAAAACGTATACCGGACTCGAAACCGGCTCTCCCTCTTAGCGCGAGCCGTTGCTTCCCATCCCACCCGAATTGCCAGCCTGTTAATACTAGGAGAGTGTCACCTACCCATAAACCCCTCACTTGCCATTTTGGATTCCCGCAAAAAATCGGGTTCGGCGTGCAACCTCAGTGAAAGACCGGATCGTTCGTCGTCGCACCTTGTTAATATGTATATAACTCGGCCAGTCCATAGAGAGAGAGAGAGAGAGAGAGAGAGAGAGAGGGCAACAATCGGAAAACCAGAGATGACTCTTGGAAACTGAGAATCACGAACGAATGCAGTTAGCCATGAGCAGTCACGTAACAGGAGTACACAGAGAGGGTCAGGGCGACAAAGCTTATCGGTATATCATTCATCGAACTGTAATGTTAGTTGGTCGCCGTGCAAATTGAGTACCTGCATCTTTCTGGGGAATAACAGGGCGACGGACGAAAATATTGATCAAATTCAGGACTTTTTCTCCGTACTGGAATGCAGTAGACAAATGGGGTTTTCTGAATAAACCATACATTGATGTTTTTATTGGTATTTTCTATTTGAAAAATATTGGTTCTTTGCAGTGTACTTGGGATTTTCTCACGGTTGTCGCTGTAACTGCGGCTGTTGCTATGTGAAACAAGATGTAATTTTAGTTCCTCCTAAGGATTTGCAAACAAAAAAAAACAAAAAAAAGTAAAGGAAATTTTGGTATTTGAAGAAGAATGGCTATTTTTGGATCCCTCTATTTTGGCTGAAAAATGCTGAATGCTAAATATAAAAAAAAGTCGGCCACCATGAACCGAAGCGAATTCACTTTGCTTCAAGGGTGCCCAAGAATCATTAAAATCGGATGAAAACTGTAGCGTGGGCGACGGCAACCATACCTAAAATCTTGGTTTTGAGAAAAACGCGTTTAAAGTTTGACAAGTATTTAACACGTAACAAAAAGGGACAAAGCTTGAAACTTACAGGATATCATCGATGCCTGGTCCATAACAGCTACAGCCCTGGCTTGTGGATGGCCGCTTTCTACTACTTTGAACTGATAAGCCCTCATTTTCGTCATCAAAGCCCTTCTCGTCGCTGAATGACACGCCGCTGGCGTCTCCGTCTTCACAGAATCGGCATATTTCATAGCCGATTTTGATTTGAAGAGCATTCGTAAAGTGCATTAGTGCAGTATGGTTTACAGTGAATAGACAAGCGAAAAATTTTGAAGCAATGTTGACAATTTCGCTTCCTCTGGATGTGATTTTTGGAGCGAATCTCGAAATGACAGTACTGAAACTTTCGTTCGCATTTTGAGAAAAACCGTCCAAATACCGCTCCAGCATATCAGCTTTACTGAAATCGGTATAAATAGGGTTGATGGTACCGATAACGATTTTTGGGTATTGCGTCTTGTGTTCATAACTTTCCAGTAGGGCACTGCCAAATGTACCAGGATTGCTCGCCACCAGGACAGAACTGATGTTGAGAATTACGATCCGATGAACTTTTGTGAAGTACCGTGGCCCAAACAGCATTATACATATTCTCATCAGAGTCGATGTTATCACGAATAGCTTTGCCATAATACATTGACGGAGCGTCTACCAGGGGGAATATGAGAAAAGTGAAAGTCTACTATGTGTTCGAGACATAGTTAAACATTTGCAACATTAGAAGAGCCCTAAACATTTCATGGACGTAACAAAGGGAGCGTGAGCACGAATCCGTTTCTCTAAACTCCAAGACATACCGCGCACGCTCGGCTTCAAATGTTCACAGAATCGTTACTTTTTGGAATTCGCACATAATATGACGGGGCATAATTCTTCAATGTATATTTATTCGAATTCCGTAGTAAAAAAAAAAAAAAAAAAAAAATTCGACCTTTTTCGACCGTCACTCTGTCGTTCTCCCTTGATCACGAACGAAGTTGCCCCGAGCGTTCAACTGCGAAACGTTTCGTCTCAGGTTCACTGAATGTACACGTGCTTGCTACCAAGATGATGGAACTACCACACCATAGCTAGTCACCAAACGTAGGCCAATAAGAGGCCGACGCGTCTGCTCGAATCCCGAGAGAGGCGTGCTAATCGCGTGGTTGTTCAGGGGAGTGGTGGGATGGAGGTATTCAGACTTGACTTTTACAAACAAAACACATTGGAAGGTAGGAGACGAGATACTGGCAAAAGTAAAGCTGTGGGTACCGGGCGTGAGTCGTGCTTCGGTAGCTCAGTTGGTAGAGCACTTGCCCGCGAAAGGCAAAGGTCCCGAGTTCGAGTCTCGGTCGGGCACACAGTTTTAATCTGCCAGGAAGTTTCAGATTGCTAATTGCTTGAGATGATTTTGGGGAAATTAGGGAAAACATGATTCAGAATGACCTGACACGTATTTGAGTACTGCTCCAACAGGTTTCGAGTCAAGTCACGGCATCGCTGGAAAACTGTGTGGCTGAGTGTAGCTACGAGAATCGTTATGCAATCGTAATTTTGCGGGAATACTAATTTCACTGGAACTTAGCGCAATTTGGAGGGCTCAATGGAAATTTGTGAATCAGATTAATCGCTTGCAACTAAGCGTGTTGTCACGTCAGGAATCACTGCGAAATAAGAGAGAGGCACCGAGAATGAGGTCAGTCGTCGTCTTCGCGACGGAAGCAGCTCATTGCGCAAGATGATAGCTTGTGGCTAAGAATATGTTTTCACACTCATCCGGCGTACTTTCGTTTCCTGGAGCCACGCTCAAGCTTTCTATGTTGATCCGTAGCTCCGACAATTGCTTCAGTACTTTAATGTCGCCAACTGCGGGTCACGCGTATATCAGGCAATATCCCGTATTTTCATACATGTATTTCCATTTGTTTGGTTTATATAGATACTTTTCTCTCTCTGAAAATTGGCTGACAGCAAACTGCCTGCCACATTTTACGTAAGTTTTTCAAAGGAAAACTAGGTTTTTTATGATTTAAATACAAATAAATGATGAGCGAAATGTACATGACGACCGCTCTGTAAGGACTGGGGTAAGGGGACGGCCATGTATGAACTATGAAGCATGGCTATAAGAAGTCTTACAGTATTTCAATAAAATATGTCGCTCTGTATAAGAAACCCGTTTCAACAGTCACATCCAATGTCGTTTTGCGATCTGTTGCCCGAATAATGGTTTGCTGCAAGGCATTACATCCTATAGAAACTGCTTACTGTAGTTGAGCCAAAATTTTTCTGTACCGCCTAAACCTCACCCTCCTACACCCACACGCAGTTATCTTCGTTACCAAATTGACGTTTTTTTGATGTCTCAGGATCTGTTCACGAAATGATCCGTTCTTTACCTCAAGTTGTGCTATACATTTCTTTCCCTCCACTCTCCTCCCCCCCCCCCCCCCCCCGCCGTTCTATTAGTTATCCGATCGACTTACTGCACTTATCTATTATCTAATCTTCGGTATTCTTTTGTAGCACCACACTTCAGGAGCTTCTATTCTCTTGTCTGAAGTGATTATCATCCACATTTCTCTTTCGTATAAAGTTACATTCGAGAAAACTACATTCAAAATACACTTCCTGCTCACGTACATAGATATTGAGCGGTCACAGGGTCTGCAGACAACGCGCTGCCGCCAACTGCCTCCATTCTTTTCTGTGCTCGGTTCCTCCAATTGTCTTCAGTTCTCAGATCCTTCGGCAGGTCGTCCATCCAGCACTGCCTTGGTCATCGTGTGAGGCGTCTGCCTTTTGATTTCTCTTCAAGTGCTTTCTTCACCTGTCTTTTTTCTGGCAAACACGCTACGAGGCGCGCGCACTGGATTCTTTTGCTCGTCAGTTTCTGTAGGATTTTGGCATTTGCATCAAGAAGTAGGTTTCCTCATTCTCCCTCCGTCTCCCTTCTCCTTTATCTAAGATTGATTCTCATATCTTCCTCATTGCTCTTCTTTCAGATGTTAACAGTTTTTCCTTCTCTCTGTTTCTGAACCGCGCATGCCCGCTGGACGTATCACTGTGTTATATTTTCTTATTTAGTATTCGGTGATAATGATTTTGAGCTGAGTGTTTCCTCGAGGGAATAAATGCATTTCATTCCTATTGCTGTTCTCTCCTTTTTGTACATCTGTATGCTGTTGTTCCCGGTAAACTAGTATCTCAAGTATTTGACGTCTTGAACTCTACTGAACCTCACGCCATTTATCTCAAGAAATTCTTGCTGCTCTTTTCTTCTTCTTGATTCCATTAACTCAGTTTTCTCTTGATTTGCCTTTAGCTCAACCTTCAGTGAGTGGTTGTCCATTTTATTATACATTTCTTTCAACTCATTGTTCTATTCACTTAGCAGTACTGTATCACCTGTATAGGCGAGACAACTGAAATTACCATCCATCTCTACTCCAGCCCATTCTTGTTGCCTAAATTCCCTTATTACTTTCTCTAACACGTGAAAGTTCTCCCTTGTCTGAAACGCGTCCCAGTCTCGAACGTTTCTGACGTGACCCCTCGGATACGCACTGCTGCCTTTGACACATCCATACAAGTTTGCACCGTTCTCACTAGCTTCTCAGGGTTTCAGAAGTCACGCAGTACATCGTATGGGATATTCCTATGGATGCTGTCGTATACACGTCAAAAATTGATGAACAGACTATAGATATTTTTATCATATTCCCAGGTTTTTCAGACAATTCTCATGGGATGAAAATATGGTCCGGCCGGAGTGGCCGAGCGGTTCTAGGCGCTACAGCTTGGAACCTCGCGACCGCTACGGTCGCAGGTTGGAATCATGTCTCGGGCATGGATGTGTGTGATGTCCTTAGGTTAGTTAGGTTTAAGTAGTTCTAAGTTCTAGGGGACTGATGACCTCAGAAGTTAAGTCCCATAGTGCTCAGAGCCATTTGAACCATTTGAAAATATGGTCTATTGACGATCGGTTTAGTCGAAATCGAGTTTGGTATTTTTGTATGCTGTTCTTCATGAATGGTTGTAATTTTATGAGGCTAATGATAGACGTTACCTTATGGGTTACATTCAACAAGCTGATGCCTCTGTAGTTATTACATTCCATTTTGAATCCTAACATTTAAATTTATACACGGTGTTAACAAAGGATTCTCTTGCTACTGTCAGTCTGTATTGTACCTTCTCGCTACGTTACACAACATAACACGTAGTAAATGTCGTGAAGAAGTTAACAGCTTCAACTTATGTAGTCCTGTCGTCATCAGTTGAGTATAAAATTATAGTGTGTTGTTAATTCTTTACTTTTGGACCATCTAACTGCAACTGGAGAGCAACACCAACCAAAACATATCATCAGAAGAAGTTTTCTTTTCCCATTGCTGTCGAATTTGAGAAACAGAATTTCAAATCGCAGTTACAAGAAGAAGATAAGAGCCAAAATGGAACAAAAACAAAACATGCAGAACAACATCCACGAAACTTGCCACTGAAGATGCCTTTCCAAGAGTAAAGGCGAAATGCATTTGGCATGAAAATTTTGTTTCATTCAGTGGTAATTACACGCCCCAAAAGGAAAAATTATAAATATACCGTAAAGTTAACTGTTGTCTAATGACAAGTACGTTTACTGCTTTGCTTCACCGTCGTGGCAATCTGGAACAGGTCACGGTCATAACCTTTTTCATCTTTTTTTGGTGACTTCGCCAACATGACCTGAATGCCACCAAGTTCTGTACAGATGGTCTACAGCTGAAGAAGCTTCGCTGTCCGTCTGTCCGACATGAAACAGCGAGGCGCATCGTCCTGCAAGGCGGCTGGCCGTCTCCTTACGCGACCACGAGGCTCAGGGATCAATGTTGATAACATCAACCGAGTTATGAATCGAAGTTGTAATGGGACCAGTCTGCTCTTGAACGCTCTCTTTCCATTCAAATATATTCTTCTTATTTTTAATCTCGACAGTTTCGTATGAAGTAGGACAGGAAAATGGTCGCTAAGAAAGCAGTAGCTGGTTTCCCGTTCAACTGCAAAAAAATGGTTCAAATGGCTCTGAGAACTATGCGACTTAACTTCTGAGGTCATCAGTCGCCTAGAACTTAGAACTAATTAAACCTAACTAACCTAAGGACATCACACACATCCATGCCCGAGGCAGGATTCGAACCTGCGACCAGAGCGGTCGCTCGGCTTCAGACTGTAGCGCCTAGAACCGCACGGCCACTCCGGCCGGCGTTCAACTGCAAGGGAAGGTTAATAAAGCGATATTTCAATGGCTGAAGACGCACCTTTGCCATTGATTTGTTTTTATTTTTTTTAATACACAGGTGCCATTGGTTAGAGTGAACTCTTCTGTAACTTACTTCTGTGGCATGTGTATACGTGCGTCAAAATCTCTTTATGGTAGAAAAATGTTTTGATGACCTCAGCAAAATGCAACAATTCGAGAGTGTTACGTGGTGGTTGGCTAATATAACAAATGGTGATCTGGTCCTAAAACTGGCCAAATGGTTATGTCTACTTGTATTTGGTGACTGGCTTAGGTTATTTTGTACTCTTCACAACCAACTGATATCTTATAGATGGCATTACATCATCGATGATACCAACGCCGCGGCCCCACCGCGGCTGTTAAATTGATCTGAAGTACAGCGAATGTGAAAATAGCGATTTAGATTGTTTTAAGATCAATTTTGATAATTATTCACTGTTTTTCCGTAGTAATTATGACTAAAATAGTACTGTTAATGCATAAACCTCGTTTGCCCCTACACTAACATGAAGAGGAATGACCAAACTGTGACAAGCGTCCTTAGCAAACAAAACCACACCGCAATATACTCGTCATTACTGTGGCTTGTGTATCTTTTTTATAAACGTGCGTTAGGTTAAATAGGTCCTCTAGAGGGAGAGATATGAGAGCTTGCTCTCTGCTAAAACAGACTGGAAAAAAGTAATTTAATACTCTTAAGGGTTACCGAACACAGAGTACCTTTCCAGCGACGACTACAGTTTAGCCGTTTCACCAAGATTTCTCATTAAGTCAACTGCAAATATCTCAAGTGAATTAATAAAGGAAGTCTCGGAATGAGTAAGCGATGATTGCGAACTTTGCAGTTCTGTTGCTGTAGCTAATGGCGGAAAGTATTTTAGCGAATAATGCAGATACTGTTTAGGTGGCATGGCTTTTTATTTACTTACTACATTATTTTACGTTTTGGCTACTACTATCATCATAGCCTGCAGTTGATATTAGAAGTAACTTAAGAAATAGAAGCTTTTCACACTTAAATTGGGTTTTATCTTCATTGTAGGATGGCAGTAGCCAGAACATGTCGTAATAGAGAAAACATCAAGTGATTAAGTCAATATAATTCTCAAAAAAGTCTGCCGCATATCGTAAATTCATCTGCAACTGTAGAATTGCAACTGCAACGGCAACAAAACCAAAAATTCATACTTTTCAATTTTTTCAATACTTATGTGTGAGGACACGACTATAGACGAAATCTGAAGTTTCTAGTGGTGTCAACAGCACTCAACATCTCTTATACAGGTTCTTGCGGTGTGCATTCGGTTACTCAGCCGTATAGAAATTGTGAAGTTACTAATTACATCCTTATCGTTCTGCTGAGATCAATCTGGACTGTATTCAAACTCTTTCGTAGGCTCATGCAAAGCTAGCTAAATCGTTATCCATTTCAGTTTTTGTTTTTCTATCTTCTGTAGTAGTCAAGGTTTTCTCCAACATTCTCATTGCTCTGATCACCTTTCCTCTGATACAGGCGCTGTGACATAAACTGTGATAAAATTTTTTGAGACGAGGACAAATTTCTTTTTTCGGAATTCTTCATTTTGTCCATCTGGAGACAACATACGTCGGCTTTTACCGTTCTCATGTGGTACACGCAGTTGTTTCACCTTACCTAAAGGAGCTCGTGAACGGATAGTGAACGATTTTTGCTTGTTAGTATTTCGTTTTCTTCCTTAGCGAATCGATCGGAAGTTAAATTCCAACTCAATTGCTGGCCGGATTTCTAAAGTGGTATCAGTGATGCCCTTCTTAATGAAATCATCTCGCAATCGATTGACACTTCTTACAAAAGGCTAAGAGAAATTGAATAAGGGCCCACTATATTAGATTTCACTTTATTCTTACACTCATAAAATCTTTTACAAGCTGTTCAAATAACAAACGTTACTACGGTCCACAGTATCAGACGTATCTAGTCGCTACCAGTGCGTCAGTACGCTATACAGAGATATTTTTCTTCTTCGGATACCAGACTAATACTTTGAATTTCTCTCCCTAAGTAGCCAAGCACTGCGTCATGTCACAGTCCTACCACGACCTAAGCGAGTAGATCAACAGCTTTCTCATGTAGCTAGGTTACTGCTACTGTTAACAGACAACCTACATATCTCTGTCAAGAATCAGCCCGCAGTAACGGGAGCACTCCCATGACAATAGCAGAAAAGATACCGTTCCTTGCCTGAGTGATTCTTAATTGCTTCCTTGTAGAGATTTACATCTGTCGACTGCAGAGATCGTGCAGTGCACTGGCGGGGGGATATCGCAGCTAACTCATTACGGTCAGCCACAAACTATTCTCACATCGGCTAACCATCCATCATCGCTGCAAATTAACGAAGCACTGTCGATATGCCTGTTGGGTCACGATTAATCGGTTGGAGCTTAATTATTGGTAGCTAACTTTCGACAGCGGACTCTAGGGGTAGCTGCACAACCTCGCAAACGAGGTCTAGTTCTGACACACACACATTCGACATGCTGGCATGACAATAACAAATGACGATTTCGAGATGAAAATGGTATTCTCCTGAAGATAAATTATTATGTATTGGTGTGTGTCACCAATTAAAGAAACCAGATTGTAGTTTTAAGTCTCGCCGACAAGGAAGTCATTGGAAAAAAATATACTGACCTAGTTCGATAAGAATAGAGGAAGGACAGATTGTGGCGTTTAAAAGAAAGAAAAAAAACTATTTGCCTGAAATACAGGGTGCGTCAAAAAAAATGTATACACACTTTGAACTGTCATAGACAATTTATTTCCCGTTCTACAAGGTTAAATATCTGTGAGAAAGTAATGTTGTGTTTCTTCAACAGGCGGCAGCAGTGGCAAGGAAGTAACTGCAACATGGCGGACGTGCGTTTGAGCTTTGAAGCGCGGAAGCAGATAATTAAGTGGTACTGGAAGTTTGAAAATGTAGCTGCGGTTCGAAGACAGTGGAGAAGTGAGTATGGTACAGAACCACCTCCAAGGTTAACAATTACACGTCTACGAGACCAATTCGAAATTCATGGAACAGTGTGTGATGTGCATAAAGGTCAATCAGGGCGACCTCGTACAGCTACAAGTGATGATTCCGCAACTGCGGTCTTGGGACTGATTCAGCGTTCGCCTAAAAAATCTTCAAGGTAAGCGGCACTTGAGAGTAATGTAAGTGCTAGTAGTGTGCTACACATTCTGAAGAAAGGCAAGTTCCGTGTGTACATTCCAAGGCTGGTGCAACAGCTAAGTGACGACGACCCAGATCGAAGGTTAGAGACGTGAACCGGGATTTATGGGTAGCATAATTTGGTCGGATGAAGCCCAATTCAAACTCAATGGAACTGTCAATAGGCACAATTGTGTGTACTGGGCTGAAGATAATCCTTAAATTACAGTTGAAAAAGCTGTGAATTTGCCTGGTGCAAATGTGTGGTGTGGTTTGTCTGCAAGGGGACTCATTGGGCCTTTCCGCTTTGAAGGTATTGTTACTGGAGAAACGTACCTAACAATGCTTGCTGACTCCATATTCCCTGCCATTCGTGCATTATACGGTAATGATGAGTTTCATTTCCAGCAAGATGGCGCCCCACCGCACTGTCATAGGGACGTACGAGCATACCTGGTTCACAATGTGCCAGGCCAGTGGATAGGACGCAGGAGACCAATCGAGTTTTCTGCACGCTCTCCAGACCTCACGCCGCTGGATTTATTCTTATGGGGCACAGTAAAAGATGAGGTGTACAAACGTAAACCACGTAACCTGGACACACTTTGGAATGAGATTCAGGTGGTGGGCGCAGAAATCTCATTGGACACTTTGGTACGACGTACGGAATCAGTGGTGACTTGTACTCAGAAATGTATTGATGCTGAAGGCCACCAGTTTGAACATTAATCACATTTGCAAAGTACGTTTATTTTTCTAATTGGACTTTAAGCTTTCCATTTCCAGAAATTTAACATTGTAGAACGGGAAATAAATTGTGAAAGTTTTTATGCATTTTTTGACGCACCCTGTAGTTTAAAGAAAACTTCGCAAAAAACAACCAAAGTGGCTGAAGGTCGCTTCCAATCTCATTTGATTCGAATACGTATATAGAATATGTGTCCAGGTTTTTAACCATTAGGATCAACGCAAAACGGTGGCTCCATTTGATATTGTCTCTTACGAAACATGTAATAGTACTGGAGCTGCAGGTGCTGCTTATGCGTTAAAGACCCACAATTCCTTTGTTTGCTAACAGATAACCTATTATTTCTGTTTCAGTTCGTATTATATGACGTTTTTGCTATTCATGTTTCACATATCGAAGGAAAACAGATGAAATATTTTCAGTTTCCGTTTACCATATCACTTCAAATAAACCCCCAATGTTCAGTTGAAGGTTTTAACAGGTGTTTGGCGGCAGACTTCACGAGTACAAAACGAACTTATAAATAAAATAAAAAGAAGGTAAATTTATATTTTCTTAAAGAATTAGATTAAAAAATAATGAACATTTCCTTTTTACAAACAAATCAATAACAATAATGGAGCATTAACTAAAATTTGGTTTTAAATGATCCTAATTGTGCCTAATATGGTAAATATAAAAATTTAGATACAGTGTAATACGCAACTTACAATAGTTAAAATGTGTTTTCAAATATTTCAGAAGTAATTCATGATCTCATTACATTATTAATAAGCTGTAATAAAAATTCTACAAATTTTACGAAGATGTAGGTATATGACCCGAAAATTAAACTTGAAATTGATGGCTCCTCGCTGCTTAAATGCAATTAGTAATCACAAAAATAAGACACAATGAGGAGTATAAATAAACGTCAATTGAGAAATTTTTTAACATTCATATAAAGTACCAAATTGAGGTCGTTGCTTTGGGGCTTTACCAGACATAGGAAATGGAGGTGCTAAGAAATAATCTTTAAGAGAAGAAATTCGATACGTTGCACCGTTTGCGAGTTAATTAGTGTCTAATTTAGCCAATTAGGCCATTGCATGCGCCATTCAAGGGGTCCGCAGATACAATAATTACTGTCACTTATTCTCATTGCGTAGATGATAGCGCATGAGACTGCTGTGCCTCTGGGTCTGGTTCGATCCTTCCTACAGTCGCATGTCTAATTTTTATATCACTCTCTAGTTCTGTGTTAGGGAATCAAACAAAAACACTTTTGGTGATACCATCTTTGCACGACTGTTTGAATTTAAGCGCGCAACGCCAGATTGACTAACTTCAATGGGAATTACCGCGGAAACGGCGCAACATATTTTTATTTCAGCGCAACCCATCATGCAACTCCCTTACAACATTTTCAGACCGGTTTTGAAAACTCTGTATATCATAATAAGTAAGGCTCACGGGGTAAGCCTTTAACACTACAGAACAATGCAATCCGAAAATAAAGAAAAGAAGAAGGGAGCTTAAGGCTTAACGTCCCGTCGTCAACAGGTCGTTAGAGATGGGGCACAAGGTCGATTTCATGAGGGATGGGAAAGGAAAACGGCAGTGTCCTTTCAAAGGTACCGTCTAAAACCGTAGGTACTTTGCGAGAGACGAAATTGGGGAGCGTAGTCAAACGTCCTTGGGAAAGCTGAGGACCATGACAGTGCCCTTGAAGCCTAGTCCATGACGTTAGAAGGAGTCGGAAGTATCTTGACGTAACCTATTAAATAGCCAAATAATCTGCAACAACACCTACAGAAAACAAAAAATACGAAGTTACACAGGGTAAAAAGTTTTTTATAACATAAGTTTCATTGTTACTATTCCACATTAGAAAACAAAGCGAAATCCAGTAGACGGAAGATGACACAATTTATAGTGCGCTAGTACAAATTATCGTGTAACAGACGTCACGAGCTAAATATGAAAATTATGAATGCAAGTATTAGGAGATTAAAGTTGCTGACAAGGATAATATACAGAAAAATGAAGAGGGAAAATGAGCATCTGTTAGATGTCAACCCCTGCTCGTCGGTCTATATATCGAATAAGCAATGATGAAAATAACGACATGTTCAGGAGTGGAATTAAAATTCACGGGGAAAGGACATCTGTGGTAAGATTCTCTGATGACACGCTATCCTTGTAAAATTGAGTGGAATGAACAGTCTAGCGAGCAGAAACTATCAACTGAGAGTAAATTGAAGACTGGCGTAAGTAATGAGGAGTATCAGAAATGAGATTAACGACAAATTAACATCATAACTGATGGCTACGAAGTAGACGATGTTAAGGAACTCAGCTATCCTGGAAGCAAAATAACACACTACGGACGAAGCAAGGAGGACATAAATAATAAACTAGCACAGGAAAAGAGGACGTTCCTGGCGCAAAGAAGTCTATTAATACACCACTGGCCATTAAAATAGCTATACCACGAAGATGACGTGCTACAGACGCGAAATTTAACCGACAGGAAGAAGATGCTGTGATATGCAAATTATTAGCTTTTCTGAGCATTCACACAAGGTTGGCGCCGGTGGCGACACCTACGACGTGCTGAGCTGAGGAAAGTTTCCAAGCGATTTCTCATGCACAAACAGTAGTTGACCGGCGTTGCCTGGTGAAACGTTGTTGTGATGCCTCGCATAAGGAGGAGAAATGCGTACCATCACGTTTCCGACTTTGATAAAGGTCGGATTGTAGCCTATCACGATTGCAGTTTATCGTATCGCGACATTGCTGCTCGCGTTAGTCGAGATCCAATGACTGTTAGTAGAAGATGGATTCGGTGGGTTCAGGAGGGTAATACGGAACGCCATGCTGGATCCCAACGGCCTCGTATCACTAGCAGTCGAAATGACAGGCATCTTATACGCATGGCTGAAGCGGATCCTGCAGCCACGTCTCGATCCCACGTCTCTGCTGTTCCCGATCTATATAAATGACCTGGGTGACAATCTGAGCAGTTCTCTTAGGTTGTTCGCAGATGATGCTGTAACTTACCGTCTAGTAAGGTCATCCGAAGACCAGTATCAGTTGCAAAGCGATTTAGAAAATATTGCTGTATGGTAAGGCAGGTGGCAGTTGACGCTAAATAACGAAAAGTGTGAGGTGATCCACATGAGTTCCAAAAGAAATCCGTTGGAATTCGATTACTCGATAAATAGTACAATTCTCAAGGCTGTCAATTCAACTAAGTACCTGGGTGTTAAAATTACGAACAACTTCAGTTGCCGGCCGGAGTGGCTGAGCGGTTCTAGGCGCTACAGTCTGGAGCCGCGCGACCGCTACGGTCGCAGGTTCGAATCCTGCCTCGGGCATGGATGTGTGTGATGTCCTTACGTTAGTTACGTTTAAGTAGTTCTAACCTCTAGGGGATTGATGACCTCAGAAGTTGAGTCCCATACTGCTCAGAGCCATTTGAACCATTTGAACAACTTCAGTTGGAAAGACCACATAGATGATATTGTGGGGAAGGCGAGCCAAAGGTTGCGTTTCATTGGCAGGACACTTAGAAGATGCAACAAGTCCACTAAAGAGACAGCTTACACTACACTCGTTCGTCCTCTGTTAGAATATTGCTGCGCGTTGTGGGATCCTTACCAGGTGGGATTGACGGAGAACATCGAAAGAGTGCAAAAAAGGGCAGCTCGTTTTGTGTTATCACGTAATAGGGGAGAGAGTGTGGCAGATATGATACGCGAGTTGGGATGGAAGTCATTAAAGCGAAGGCGTTTTTCGTCGCGGCGAGATCTATTTACGAAATTTCAGTCACCAACTTTCTCTTCCGAATGCGAAAACATTTTGTTGAGCCCAACCTACTTAGGTAGGAATGATCAAGAAAACAAAATAAGAGAAATCAGAGCTCGAACAGAAAGGTTTAAGTGTTCGTTTTTCCCGCGCGCTGTTCGGGAGTGGAATGGTAGAGAGATAGTATGATTGTGGTTCGATGAACCCTCTGCCAAGCACTTAAATGTAAATTGCAGAGTAGTCATGTAGATCTAGATCCCTGAGTCAACAGATGGGGACGTTTGCAAGATAACAACCACCTGCACGAACAGTTCGACGACGTTTGCAGCAGCACGGACTATGAGCTCGGAGACCATGGCTGCGGTTATCCTTGACGCTGCATCACAGACAGGAGCGCCTGCGATGGTGTACTCAACGACGAACCTGGGTGCACGAATGGCAAAACGTCATTTTTTCGGATGAATCCGGGTTCTGTTTACAGCATTATGATGGCCGCATCCGTGTTTGGCGACATCGCGGTGAAAGCACATTGGAAGCGTGTATTCGTCATCGCCATACTGGCGTATCACCCGGCTTGATGGTATGGGGTGCCATTGGTTACACGTCTCGGTCACCTCTTGTTCGTATTGACGGCATTTTGAATAGTGGACGTTACATTTCAAATGTGTTACGACCCGTGGCTCTACCCTTGATTCGATTCCTGCGAAACCCTAAATTTCAGCAGGATAATGCACGACCGCATGATGCAGGTCCTGTACGGGCCTTTCTGGATACAGAAAATGTTCGACTGCTGCCCTGGCCAGCACATTCTCCAGATCTCTCACCAACTGAAAACGTCTGGTCAATGGTGGCCAAGCAACTGGCTCGTCACAGTACGCCAGTCACTACTCTTGATGAGCTGTGGTATCGTGTTGAAGCTGCATGGGCAGCTGTACCTGAACACGCCATCCAAGCTCTGTTTGACTCAATGGCCAGGCGTATCAAGGCCATTGTTACGGCCAGAGGTGGTTGTTCTAGGTACTGATTTCTCAGGATCTATGCACCGAAATTGCGTGAAAATGTAATCACATGTCAGTTCTAGTATAATATATTTGTCGAGTGAATACCCGTTTATCATCTGCATTTCTTCTTGGTGTAGCAATTGTAATGGCCAGTAATGTATCAAACAGTAGCCTTAATTTCAGGAAGAAATTTCTGAGAAAGTGCGTTTGGAGCACAACATTGTACGATAGTGAGTCATGAACTGTGGGAAAGTCGAAAAAGACAAGAATGGAAGCGTGTGAAATGTGGTTTTATGAAAGGATGCTGAAATTAGGTGGACTGAAAAAGATAGGGAATGGAGAGGCTGTCTGCAGAGTCAGCGAAGAAAGGAACATATGGAAAATATTAAAAAGAAGAAGGAAGGGGATGATAGGACATACGTTAATACATCACTGAATGACCTCCACGGTACTAAAGGAACCTGTAGAGGGAAAAAAACTGTAGAGGAAAAGAGAAACTGGACAACATCAAGCAAATAATTAAGGACACTGGGTGCCGATGATCCTTTGTGATGAAGAAGTTGTCACGCAGGGTGAATTCGTGGCGGGTCGCATCCAGTCAGTCAGAAGACTGATCAGACAAAAAAAAGAAGGGAGATCCAACCTAACACCTTGACTAATGGATGTTAACAGGTGGCTGGGAAAGATGAGCTTGTTACCGTAATGTATCTACGTCGGAAAACTAATCAGTTAATTCTCATAGAGACAGCAATTGGTCTAAGGTGTTTTTTTTACTAATCTCTTAATAAAGCTAAATGCAGTAACTTCTCTCAAGCATTGTTGCAGAAGGAAGAAACAGTTCGTGTTTACATTTAAGTGTGGACGACGTACATTGAAGTATGCGAGGCCGGAGTGGCTGAGAGGCAAAAGCAGCGTGCCTGTATCGCGACGCTGAATCGCGGCGCTGCCCACGGCTTACCGGCCTGAGCAGAGGGACGGCAATTATTACACATGTGGCTGACGCCCATTCATTTACGTGTTAGATACGCGTATCGCCCTCTTGACTAAGTGCCCTGTAATTATACTTCTTGCTTCGAATTCGGTACAAAGTGACCCATGTATAATTATAATTGTATGCTTAAGGGAGATTTAAGTCGCCTGTTGCAAAATTTATGTCTCTGCTCAAAACGACGCTACGATTGAGTAGATATCGGCGCGTATCGGAGGATGAAGCATTCAGATGGGGATAAGAGTAACTTCACGAATATTTGACTTGGTATCGTTCAGAGCAGCTTGATGAGACTCATTGTTTCTGCTTCTCTTCGTCTGTTTTAAGTACCACCTGGCTACTTGTTAACTGATTCGTAAAATATGGCAGTGAATTTATAAAGCCTGTTGTTTTTACATCTTCAACTTTTGTAGTCCTGTCTTCCTCAGTTGCGTGTAATATTACGGTGTATTGATAATTTTTACTTATGGACCGTTTGAAAGCAACTCAATAAAACACAATTTTAGTGCCATTCGCGTTTCGCCTTTATTTTCTGCAAGGCATCATCAGTGGCCTGAAATATGTATATATCTTAGCTATTTAATTTACATTTTTGTCACTGTGCGTATAGGTTATAAACAGTTCTGGTGGTTGGTATTTCCTACTAAATAGTAATGTTTTGAACTGTACTTACAGCCGGCCGCGGTGGCCGTGCGGTTCTAGGCGCTCCAGTCCGAAGCCGCGCTGCTGCTACGGTCGCAGGTTCGAATCCTGCCTCGGGCATGGGTGTGTGTGATGTCCTTAGGTTAGTTAGGTTTAGGTAGTTCCAAGTTCTAGGGGACTGATGACCACAGAAGTTGAGTCCCATAGTGCTCAGAACCATTTGAACCATTTGAACTGTACTTACAGGTTGCGTGGACAATTTCTTGCATATTACACTCCTGTTGCATTTTTGGCGTTGTTCTTTTTCTTATGAATGCCAATTTGTGGTTTTTTGCCCACATTCCACAGCACTATGAACTGAACGCTTGTTTCAATGCAATGTTTTGGTTTCTGTTGCCAGTGACAAAAATGCAAATTAAATAGCTAACATATGTGCATATTCCAGGCCACTGATGATGCCTTGCAGAAAATAAAGGCGAAACGCGTAAGGCACTAAAATTGTGTTTTATTCAGTTGCTGTCAGACTGTCCATAAGTAAAAATTATCAACATACCTGTTGTTTTTGTTTGACATTAGGTTTGCGACGGATTTAACGGAGGCTTTCATCTTTTCTCATCTTCTGCTAATCTTTTAATTGCTTCTGAACGACAACATTCAACGTCCTCTACATACTGGGGTGACATAAGTCATGGGATATCTCCTAATGTTGTGTCGGACGTCCTTTTGCCGGCGTAGTGCAGTAACTTGACGACGCATGGACTCAACAAGTCACTGGCAATCCCCTGCTGAAATATCGAGACATGCTGTCTCTAAATCAGTCCATAAAAACGAAAGTGTTGGCGGTGCAGAATTTTGTGCACGAACTGATCTCTCGACTATGTCCCAGAAATTGTCGATGGGATTCGTATCGGGCGATTGGGAGGAAAATCATTCGCTCGAGTTGTTCTTCTTCAAACCAGTCACTGGCAACTGTGTCACGGTGACATTCCATCGTTTTTTCGGAACATGAAGTCCATGAGTGACTGCGTGTGATCTACAAGAACAATGAAGGTTTTCACGACCGGATGTTTCAGCTGCTGAGAACTTTTACGGGTTGTATGGCCGTGATCCATGAAACTCTTTAATCCCTGATGTTTCGTCCAAGCACCAGGAGAACCTCCGAGGATGTCCAACGTAGCCTTGGAAGAAACCTGAAGGATTGAAGAGTTCCATGGACCACGGCCATACAACCCGGAAAAATTCTCAACAGCTGATCTACAAGAAGCAAACATAATCATTTCCAGTCAATGAGCGGCTCATTTCGATCAGAGGACCGACCCACTTCATTCCATGTAAACACAGCCACATCTTTGTGGAACCACCACCAGCTCGCACAGGGCCTCGTTGACAACGTGGTTCAACGGTTCGTGGCGTCTGCGCCACACTCGATCCTTACCACCAGCTCTTAACAACTGAATTCGGGACTCACCTGACCAGGCCACGGTTTTCCAGTCGTCTAGGGTCCAACCGATTTGGTCACGAGTCCATGAGAGGCACTGCGGGCGATGTCGTGCTGTAATCGAAGGCACTAGTGCCTCAGACTTGGCGTTCTTGGCACACTCTTCACACTGTGGATTTTGGAATACTGAACTACGTAACGATTTTCGAAATGGAATGCCCCATGCGTCCAGCTCCAGCAACCATTCCGAGTTCAAAGCATGTTAATTCCTGTCTTGCGGCCATAATCATGTCGAAAACCTTTTCACATGCATCACCAGTGTACAAATGACAGCGGTGCCCATGTAACGCCCTTTAATACGCGATACTAACGCCATTTGTAGATGTCCACATCGCTGTCCCATGACTTTATCACCTCAGTGTAAACTTATTTGTACAATCTAGTTTGGATTGGTCCCACTATTTTCCCTTCTGCTGCTCTTTCCATAAACAGGTTAACTATTTACTTACTGGTGAAGATTGCATCAGCATTGAAGCATACTAGTGTTGAGTTTGTATCTGTTCTTGGGCGCCATGACCGACCTCATTTGAACTCCTCTGTCAAGAGAGTTAATTTGGAGCTGGAACGGCTGCACATGTCGGGTGCGGGGTCACGCATTGGTGTGGTTCATGTTGATTCTCTCAGTAGGTGGGATTATACTAGGCATGGCCTTCACCTCAACAGGAAGGGGAAGGGTAAATTGGCTGGGGAAATAGCAGGAAAGTTAAAGGGGGGAGGCACTGTCATGAGTGGTAAAATACCAATGGTTATAGGATTCAGAAAAGACCCTTTTTTAGGGTAGGGAGGACAGAAAGAAAGCAAATTTTAAGAAAGGTTAGAACTGAGACAAACCTTCAGTTTGAGAAAGAAATCAAAAAACATAATTCCAGCCTTTTACATCAGCATAAACAGCCATTGGTTAAGAATGTTCAACTGTCAGCAGATATTTTAACTCCACCCAATTTTAACTCAGTCAATGTGAAATGTCAGCTATCTTTATTGCATCTATCTGCATAGATGAATTAGAGTCTTCAAACCCGACTGACATAATCTGCCTCTCTGAACATCATGTGACCACTGGTATAGAACTTTTAAGTGTTACAGGGTTTAGGTTAGCATCTCACTTTTGTAGATCAGAAATGGAGAAAGGAGGAGTTGCCACATTCATCAGGAACTGTCATAAATTTAAGAACATAGACATTCATAAAATTTGCCTAGAACAGCATGTGGAAGCATGTGCAACAGAATTTGAATTTCACAAAAAATCCTTCATAATATTAAGTGTATATCAAGCACCTGCAGGTAACTTTCATCTGTTTGTAAACCACCTTGAAGCTGTACTGGCCCATTTAACAACCAAAAACAAAGAAATAGTGGTTGCTGGTGATTTCAATGTAGATTTCCTTAAAGACTCTCCCAGTAAGAACTTATTTGAGTTAGTAACACTATCATTCAACTTAATTCCCACTGTAAAGTTCCCCTCTAGGATAGCCACTTGTTCACAAACAGCCATTGATAATATCTTTATAGAAAAGTCCAATGAACAAAATTATATTACAAAACCAATAGTCAATGGCCTCTCAGACCATGACATGCAGTTCCTTCTGTTAAATGTTAATACTGAACAGGATATAAAATCTGTTAAATCTGAGCTCAAGAGGGTAATCAGTAAGCCAAAAAATGATTATTTTAGGACACTCCTCAGAGACATTCACTGGACTGATGTTTACAGTGCTCATGGCATGAATGAAAAATATAACATTTTTGCTAATAAAGTGCTTACCTTATTCGAACACTGCTTTCCCCCAAAACTTACCAAGGTTAGAGTGAAGTCTACAAAGAAGCCATGGATTACCCGAGGAATAGGGGTATCTTGTAAAACAAAAAGAAAACTGTATCTGTCAATCCGAAACATTTCCAATGTTGATGCTATAGCACATTATAAGAAATACTGCAAAATATTAAAGACTGTAATACGGATGTCAAAGCAAATATATTACAAGGAAAAGATAGTCATATCAGATAACAAAATAAAGACAATATGGGATATAGTGAAGGAGGAGACCGGTAGAACCAGACATGAAGAGGAACAAATAGCATTAAGAGTAAATGATACATTGGTGACAGATGTGTATAATGTTGCAGAACATTTTAACAAACATTTTATAACTGTTACTGAAAAGATGGGGTTGTCAGGTTCGGTAGATGCTGCTATGGATTACCTTAGACCAGACATTTCAAGTAACTTCCATAATATGAATTTGACCCTCACTACCCCAAGAGAAATAATGTCCATCATAAAATCTTTAAAATCAAAAACATCTAGTGGGTATGATGAAATATCAATAAAGTTAAATAAAGAATGTGATTCTGAGCTAAGTAACATATTAAGCTATCTGTGTAACCAGTCGTTTATCAGTGGAATATTTCCTGAATGGCTGAAATATGCTGAAGTTAAGCCACTGTTTAAGAAGGGAGATAAAGAAATAGCATCAAATTTCTGTCTAATTTCACTGTTGCCAGCATTCTCAAAAATTTTCGAAAAAGCAATGTACAGTCGTCTTTATAACTATCTTATCTCAAATAACATACTGTCAAAGTCACAGTTAGGATTTCTAAAAGGTTCTGATATTGAGAAGGCTATCTACACTTACAGTGAAAATGTGCTTAATTCATTAGACAAAAAATTGCAGGCAACTGGTATATTTTGTGATCTGTCAAAGGCATTTGACTGTGTAAATCACAATATCCTTTTAAGTAAACTAGAATATTATAGTGTAACAGGAAATGCTGCAAAATGGTTAAAATCTTATATCTCTGGCAGGAAACAAAGGGTGTTGTTAGAAAAGAGACATGTATCAAGCTATCAGGCATCATCCAACTGGGAAATAATTACATGTCGGGTCCCACAAGGTTCCATTTTGGGGCCCTTACTTTTTCTTGTGTATATCAGTGACCTTTCATCAGTAACGTTACCAGATGCCAAGTTTGTTTTGTTTGCCGATGATACAAACATTGCAATAAATAGCAAATCAAGTGTAGTCTTAGAAAGATCAGCCAATAAAATATTTGTGGACATTAATCACTGGTTCCTAGCCAATTCTTTGTCACAAAACTTTGGAAAAACACACTACATGCAGTTCAGAACTTGTAAGGGGTGTCCCAAGAGTATATGTCTAACATACGATGACAAGAAGATAGAAGAAGTGGACAGTGTTAAATTCTTGGGATTACAGCTTGATAATAAATTCAACTGGGAGGAGCACACCACAGAACTGCTGAAGCGTCTTAACAAATCTCTGTTTGCAATGCGAATTTTGTCAGACATAGGGGATATAAAAATGAAAAAGCTGGCATACTATGCTTACTTTCATTCCATAATGTCATATGCGATTATTTTTTGGGGTAATTCATCAAGCCAAGCTAAAGTTTTCCGGGCACAAAAACGTGCAGTAAGAGTTATATGTGGTGTGAACTCAAGAACATCCTGCAGAAGCCTGTTTAGGGAACTAGGGATACTAACTATTGCTTCCCAATATATTTATTCCTTAATGAAATTTGTCATTAAAAATATATCACTTTTTCAAACCAACAGCTCAATTCATGGAATCAATACTAGAAATAAGAATAATCTTCACAAGGATTTAAAGTCACTTAGTCTTGTACAAAAAGGTGTGCATTATTCAGCAACACACATTTTCAATAACTTGCCAGCACCCATAAAAAGCTTAACAACCAATGAAATTCAGTTTAAGAGAAGCCTAAAGGATTTATTGGTGGCCAACTCCTTCTACTCCACTGATGAATTTCTTAGTAAAACCAACTGATTTCTATATAAGTACAACATAACTTCTGCACAATTTCAGTGCAGCAATTTGTTCATTGAAAATTTGTGTGTGTGTGTGTGTGTGTGTGTGTGTAAGTATAATCTAACTTCTGCACCATTTCAGTGCAGTAATATGTTCATTGTAAATAAGTATTACAGTAGTTGTATTACATGTTTATTACCTTATAAATAAATAAAAAACTTTTTTATTTTAAATTCAGTGCATTAGTATTTGTAAAATGACTCTTAGTGTTCATTAAAAAATGACGATCATTCCACTTGGGACCTGTGGAATCGTACATAAGCTTATTTGTTTTAGTTGTAAACATTTGTCATGTATCCAGAATGAGATTTTCACTCTGCAGCGGAGTGTGCGCTGATATGAAACTTCCTGGCAGATTAAAACTGTGTGCCCGACCGAGACTCGAACTCGGGACCTTTGCGTTTCGCGGGCAAGTGCTCTACCAACTGAGCTACCGAAGCACGACTCACGTCCGGGACTCACAGCTTTACTTCTGCCAGTACCTCGTCTCCTACCTTCCAAACTTTACAGAAGCTCTCCTGCGAAACTTGCAGAACTAGCACTCCTGAAAGAAAGGATATCAGCGCACACTCCGCTGCAGAGTGAAAATCTCATTCTGGAAACATCCCCCAGGCTGTGGCTAAGCCATGTCTCCGCAATATCCTTTCTTTCAGGAGTGCTAGTTCTGCAAGTTTCGCAGGAGAGCTTCTGTAAAGTTTGGAAGGTAGGAGACGAGGTACTGGCAGAAGTAAAGCTGTGAGTATCGGACGTGAGTCGTGCTTCGGTAGCTCAGTTGGTAGTCTGCGTTCGGCAGGGCAGCAGTGCGCACCGCGCTCGGCCGTCCACGCCGCTGCGCGCGCGGAGTGTTTTGTTTACTTCCTCGTCACAGCGCTTCTCAGTCGAACAAGCTGTAATGGCCAACTCTTACAGAAAGAACGCTCTTAAGTTCACCTTCTCAAACGAATACGCACGACCCAAAGCACTGGCCGTCGAACGCTTCCTACGCGAAGACGTGAAGATCCCGCGTGACGAACTCATCGGCATACACCTATCGATCATTAGCAGCGTCGTTTATGTTAAGATGACTTCCGACGCTGCCTGCAATGAGATCATTCAAAGGACACGACATGGACTAAAATTTCGGCACTCCGACGGAAACGTCGGGCCTGTGGATGTCGACCATGCAGGACTTGGCCTTCGGACGATCCGTGTATTCGAACTGCCTTTCGAGGTGAATGAAGATGAAGTCATCGCGGCGCTAAGCCCGTTCGGAAAAGTCCAGAGCCACGTAGCCGAGACATGGGCACAGTTTACGACGTATCCGGTACTTAATGGTGTGAGACAAGTCCGAATCGATCTCAAACGGCACGTTCCATCGTACATTTCTATCGGCGGCTGCCGTGCGGTGGTCATATACGACGGACAACCTCGAACATGTTCCGGTTGTGGCAAAGAAGGACACGTCCGTAATGAATGCCTGCAACGCCGCATCACACAACTACGGCCCGACGATACGACCACCGACAGAACCACGACCACCCTTCCAGTCACCTATGCGGCGACACTGCACGTCCAGCCCTCACAAGGCGCCGTTCATGAGCTTCTCTCTGGTCCGATACACCCGGAGGCGTCCCAGCACCTTGACACCGGCGATGCCGCCCGTGAACATGTCCAACAGCCGGACACACCAACGATAGACGATCACAAGGATACCAATGAGAGTGTTCTGGAGAATGAAGACCGCATCACAGCACCCGCGGCTTTTGTACCGGAACGACGTGAATCTCTTCCTTCCTCAGACACCGAAACTCATTGCCGAAAGCAGAAGTCGCCCAAACGACGAAAAAAACGCCGCAAGACATCAGACTCGACTATTGAGCCCCCTCCGCAGGACGAAGAGATGCCACATCACTCCGACGGAGAACACGATAACACTTTCTCCTCTGCCACGGAGACGCGTCATCCACAAGACGGTGAACCGGCCAACAGAGATCGTGCGCAAGCCCCGCGCCCAGAAGCCATGGAACATAGCACGCCCGTTGTCACCGACGCCATTGAGCCGACTCGGCCAGCGCTGCCACCTCTCGCCGATGTCAAACCTGTCGGACACCTTTCATGGGCGGATGACACGGATTTCCCACCTCCATCTGATGCGGAAATGAGATCTGCTTCTCCGTTAGACCAACACTAAAATGGGGGAAGTTTCTAGGGCGAGTCCTGCGACTTCTATGGACTTCCAGCATCCACCACAACAATCTTCACCAGCTACGAACCTATCGGCAGCACGGATCTCCCATCAGGCGTACCGAATAGCTACTATCAATACTAATAATATCGGCTCCCACGCTAAACTTCAACTGCTCCGTGACACGCTACGAGCAGCGGACATCGACATCGCCCTGTTACAAGAACTGAGAACAGCGACTTGGACTGGGTGTTATGGATATGAGACGTACGCCGCCCCTGCAGCTATGGAACACTCAGGCGCAGCCATCCTCCTCCGAGAAGGAATTGCAGTTTCCGATGTCGCATACCTCCCAACAGCGCGAGGGGTGGCCATAACAGTTGAAGGACTCAAAATCATAAATCTCTACGCCCCATCGGGCACTGATAAACGGAGGGATCGCTCCCATTTCTACGCAGAAGATATAACGCCTTTATTCCTCGGTCGATACGATCATCTCATCGTAGGTGGAGATTTCAACTGTGTTCTCGAGCGCACAGACCAATACCCTCATTTCACCACATGTCCCGAACTTCGCTTCCTCGTCCGCCGCCTTCGTCTCCTCGACACTTGGCGAGTGGTACACGGCGACCGCCCGGGGTATACACACATCACGAGCCACTCCGCCAGCCGACTTGATAGAATATACATCTCTAACGCTCTAAAATCAGATCTCCTCGACGCGGAACGTTGGCCGTCTGCCTTTTCGGATCATGACATCTATATCTGTACCATGAACCTACGTCGACAATCTATATGGCGCAGTGCAGGACCTTGGAAACTCAATGTCGCGCTACTGCAGGACCCTGAATGTCGACAACAGGTCACCGACACGTGGCACACCTGTGTTCGACGCATTATGCGTTACGAGACCACACTGCAGTGGTGGTTGCTGTGCGCCAAACCGGCCATCCGACGCACATTGACACACTATGGCAGAGCCAAAGCCAGGTGGAATCACCATACAACTGATTTCTACTATAGCGCTCTACGTGAACTCATGGATCATCCTCCATCCCCGGATCGCCTCCAAGAAGCTCAACGCATCAAGGCAAAGATTTTATCCTTGACCAGATGCCGTCTAGAGGGAGCCATTGTACGAGCCCGCAGCCAAGACAGGATTAACGGTGAAGAACCTTCTATGCATCATATTGTTCAAAATGTTCGTCGACGCCGACAGGCTTTAATGACAACTTTAGACTTACCTGATGGACGACGGCTGACTTCGCAAGCTACCATTGCGGATGCATTCACAACGCACTATAGACTTTTCTATCAAGAAGTACCTGCCGGTGCAGAGGCAATTGCTGAGGTTGCCCAGGAGACACTTGGTACTCTAAACGCAGCAGCTGCAACCCTCCTGACTGCTGAAGTGACCACCGACGACGTCCAAGGCGCTGTGGCCAAGGGGTCTCTGAATCGATCTCCCGGCCCGGATGGTTTACCTCTCGAATTTTACAGAACCTTCCAAGATTTGATGATGCCACGATGGAGGGACATGTACTGGGAACTTTTGTCCGGCGCGGCGAACCCGCCACCAATGTTCATGGAAGGCTTACTTGTACCAGTCCCGAAACCCGCAGGAGGAACACGACTCGACAGTTATCGGCCGATCACGTTACTCAATTCGGACTTCAAGATTTTCACACGCCTTCTAGCAGTGCGACTCAAACGTGTCTTACGGGACATTGTTTCCCACGAACAAACATCCTTAGGCGGCGATCGTAATATACAGACAGCCCTCAGTGAATATCGAGATGTGATCGCTGTGGCAACACACTCGCGACTGCCAGGCGCTTTAATCTCCATCGACTTCAAACAAGCGTTTGACCGCGTCAATCATGCATTCCTCAACGCAGTGATGGACCGAATGGCAATTCCCCCGACGTTCACGCAGGTGATTATGCGGCTCCTTCGTGGAGCAACGTCCAGACTTCTCGTCAACGGCAGACTTACGGAACCTATACGGATTGAACGCTCAGTACGGCAGGGTTGTCCATTGTCGACGGTGCTTTATGCCATTGCGATGGAACCACTCATTTGCGGATTACGGCGACGTTTGACAGGTATTCCACTCCGGGATCATATGTTCCGCTGCCGAGCTTATGCGGACGACTTGGCCCTCGTCGTACGTTCAGCGGCTGACGTACAAGCTGCGATGCAGTGGATTACCCGTTACAGTGCAGGGGCAGGGAGCGTTATGAACGTGGCGAAATCATGCGCCATGAAGATCGGCCGCGGCCTTCCCGCAGACAGCGTAGATCCATTTCAACTGGTGGATACCCTTTGTTGTCTCGGATTGGTGTACACCCGAGACATTCGCCGCACCTCGGCGATTAATTTTCGGGCGCTGCTGCAACGCATCCGGGCCAACATACAAAATCACATACTACGCCCGTTGAATATGTGCCAGAGAGTCACCTTCGTCAATACCCATCTGGCGGCTCGGATACCCCATATAGCGCAGATTCTGCCCATCACTGCGACAATGGCGGCCAGGTTACAGGCGGCATTCGGCTATTTCATTTGTTCTGGACACATCTTCAAAGTCCAGTATGAAGCTCTCACCTTACCGAAGCGGGATGGTGGCCTCGATCTGGTTAATGTGAGAGCCAGGACTACGGCACTTTACACCAATACTATGCTCCGGTTATGGAAAAGCCAAAATGCTAGTTTTACTGGAATGTTGACCACCGAGCTCGCACCTGTTTCGAGACGCCCACCGACGTCTTTGGCACACATCCCACCTCCGATGTCACACATCGGCCGTTTCTTTTTGGAGTACAGCTACATATGCACCGAGCTCCCCAGGACCAGGAAGACGACCACCCGCGACATCTACCGCCTTCTCCGAAAGTCTCCACCCCGCAACCCCGTCGAAACACGTCACCCCCAGGTTTCATGGCCTACAGTTTGGAAAACGATCCACCAACCGTATCACACCACTGACACCACCTCTATGTGGTACCTTCTCGTCAACGGCAAGTATACTACAAGACAGAAACTGCATCGCATCGCACTGGTGGACTCACCCCTGTGCCTCAAGTGCAATGTCGAAGATACAGATTTGCATCGTTTTGAGTGTGGGCCAGCAGCAGCTGTCTGGACCCTCGT
Source organism: Schistocerca cancellata (assembly GCF_023864275.1). Classification (NCBI taxonomy): domain Eukaryota; kingdom Metazoa; phylum Arthropoda; class Insecta; order Orthoptera; family Acrididae; genus Schistocerca; species Schistocerca cancellata. Next base: position 327,872,295 of record NC_064631.1, read on the forward strand.
ACAGAAGATTTTGGCTTTCTACCTCCGAGTACCACCACATCACGTTTCTCCCACAATGATGATATATCCCGACACGACCTACTTTCCATCGGCTAAGTGGCACGCCATCACATGGATCAGTGGCATGGCTGTCAACTACCTCTTCCGGGACGACATTGTCGATCCGGCGGACTTTTGGACACGCCTCCAAGTACATCACCACACCCTTCGCCGGCATCGACACTATCGGGCCACTTTCGCGAACTATTTACAGAGCATTTTCACCAACCCGCCTCAAAGCTGGAATCTGAACGAACCGTGCCAGCCAAGACTGGACGATCCCACGTTCCCCTTCAATGGTCAATGATAGAATGCATTTTGTTCTAATGGCGCGCCAAAGTGGAGCATGGCGCGGAAAGTATTCCTATTTTATTTCACTTCTCTTTTCTCCTCCTCTTCTAAGTTTTTTTTTTCTCCTTACACATGTTTATCCTTTTCACACATAGCTCTCTATCTGCAGCCTATTTGTTTTCTTTCTCTTGTGCTCCCAAAAAAAAAAAAAAAAAAAAATTGCTGCTGATGGTGAGACTGTATACTCATTTATGTTAACAAAAAACATAAAAATACAAAAGAAGGCCGTTGCGGAAATATGGCTACCTTTTATGTTTTACGTTTTCAAAGAATATTGTGTTATTTTATGAAGAACGTCGTCTTTTATTTTCATACCCAAGAGGTTTTTATTAGTTTTCTAAAAAAAAAATAATTAGTAGAGCACTTAAAAAAAATTACAAAAAAAAAAAAAGTTGGTAGAGCACTTGCCCGCGAAAGGCAAAGGTCCCGAGTTCGAGTCTCGGTCGGGCACACAGTTTTAATCTGCCAGGAAGTTTCATTTGTCATGTATTGTTGTTTTTCTGACATGTTCCACATCCTGGAGGACCTCCTCACTACAGATCAATTGGAATGAAAGTAAATCTAATCTAATCTAATCTATGTGTCCTATAACTCTGTCACTTCTTCTGGTAGGAGTTTTCTGTAGACTTGTTTCCTTACCTCTTATGTTTAGCGATTCTTCGTGTCTTTTTTATTTGTCTACTTAATTTTTAGTTTTTTTTGATAGCACATTATTTCAAATGCTTCCAAATACTTCTTCGGATTTATGATGTCCTAAGTTTCACTTCCGCAGAATGCTTGCTCCAGGCTTACACTTTCAACATATTCCTCTCAGCTTCATTGGAATATTTGATATCAGTTTTGATGTTTGACTCAGGAAAGCTTTTTTTGTCTACATCTACATCTACATCCATACACCGCAAGCCACCTGACGGTGTGTGGTGGAGGGTACCTTGAGTACCTCTATCGGTTCTCTCTTCTGTTCCAGTCTCGTATTGTTCGTGGAAAGAAAGATTGTCGATATGCCTCTGTGTGGACTCTAATCTCTCTGATTTTATCCTCATGGTCTCTTCGCGAGATATACGGAGTAGGGAGCAATATATCGCTTGACTCCTCGGTGAAGGTATGTTCTCGAAACTTCAACAAAAGCCCTTACCGAGCTACTGAGCGTCTCTCTTGCAGGGTCTTCCATTGGAGTTTATGTATCATCTCCGTAACGCTTTCGCGATTACTAAATGATCCTGTAACGAAGCGCGCTGCTCTCCGTTGGATCTTTTCTACCTCTTCTATAAACCCTATCTGGTACGGATCCCACACTGGTGAGCAATATTCAAGCAGTGGGCGAACAAGTGTACTGTCACCTACTTCCTTTGTTTTCGGATTGCATTTCCTTAGCATTCTTCCAATGAATCTCAGTCTGGCATCTGCATTACCGACGATCAACTTTATATGAACATTCCATTTTAAATCACTCCTAATGCGTACTCCCAGATAATTTATGGAATTAACTGCTTCCAGTTGCTGGCCTGCTATTTTGTAGCTAAATGATAAAGGATCTTTCTTTCTATATATTCACAGCACATTACACTTGTCTACATTGAGATTCAACTGCCATTTCCCTGCACCGTGCGTCAATTCGTTGCATATCCTCCTGCATTTCGGTACAATTTTCCATTGTTACAACCTCTACTTATACTACAGCATCATCCGCAAAAAGCCTCAGTGAACTTCCGATGTCATCCATAAGGTCATTTATGTAAATTGTGAACAGCAACGGTCCTATGACACTCCCCTGCGGCACACCTGAAATCACTCTAACTTCGGAAGACTTCTCTCCATTGAGAATGACATGCTGCGTTCTGTTATTTAGGAACTCTTCAATCCAATCACACAATTCATCTGATAGTCCATATGCTCTTACTTTGTTCATTAAACGACTGTGGGGAACTGTATTGAACGCCTTGCGGAAGTCAAGAAACACGGCATCTACGTGGGAACCCGTGTCTATGGCCCTCTGAGTCTCGTGGACGAATAGCGCGAGCTGGGTTTCACACGATCGTCGTTTTCGAAACCCATGCTGATTCCTACAGAGTACATTTCTAGTCTCCAGAATACTCGAACATAATACGTGTTCCAAAATTCTACAACTGACCAACGTTAGAGATATAGGTCTATAGTTCTGTACATCTGTTCGACGTCCCTTCTTGAAACGGGGATGACCTGTGCCCTTTTCCAATCCTTCGGAACGCTACGCTCTTCTAGAGACCTACGGTACACCTCTTGAAGAAGGGGGCAAGTTCCTCCGCGTACTCTGTGTAAAATCGAACTGGTATCCCATCAGATCCAGCGGCCTTTCCTCTTTTGAGCGATTTTAATTGTATCTCTACCCCTCTGTCATCTATTTCGATATCTACCATTTTGTCATCTGTGTAAATCTACACTGTCTAATCATAAGTATCTGGAATCCCCTATGCAATACAAAACTGAACACTAGGTGACATGAGACGAGGAACAACTGATATGAAAGAAGGCGGCGATTACTGTGTTGTTAGTAAAGAAGCAGTAACAGCACAATGGGTCCGTCAGGATGTATCATTGAATTCGAACGTCGGTGAGTCATTGGATCTCACCTGAGTAACAAATCCGTCAAGGGTATTTCAGTTCTTCTAAATATGTCCAAGTCCACTGTTGGCGATGTGACTGTTAAGTGCGAACGCGAACACAACCACATCTGAACCAAGACCAGCACGCCTCATGTACTGATGGACAGGAACCGTAGTGCATTGCAAAATGGTTGCAACACAATGATTCTGCGTAGGGAGCTGAAAAGAATGAGGTAACAATCAACGCTAAGCAATTTCTGTTGTGGGATGAGGAGTGTTGACAATGGATAATGGCTTACTAGATACGAGTGGTTTGGAGTGATAAATTGCACTGTGGAAATTCGATGCAAGTGTTTGGAATTTGGGAATGACGGGGAATTTCATCTGCCAGGAAGCATGGTGCCAACGTCGAAGTACGGAGAAGGTGCTGTTACAGAATGGGTGTGATCTAGTGGTTAGTGAGTGGCCCCTTATTGAGCATAAGAAAACGCTAAATGCGAAAGGATGTGAATACATCTTACATCATTGCGTACTGCTTATAGTTCACAGACGATGACTGTGTGTATCAGCTTGATAATGCACCCTGTTATAAAGCAGCACTTGTGGCGCAGTGGTTTGTTGGCAATAGCGCTCCTGAAATGGACTGGCCTGCCCAGACTCTCGACCCGAATCTTGTGGCAAGGCGTTCGATACAATTCCCCACAGGCGTTTAATGAAAAAAGTAAGAGCATATGGGCTATCAGATCAATTGTGTGATTGGATTGAAGAGTTTCTAGATAACAGAACGCAGCATGTCATTCTCAATGGAGAGAAGTCTTCCGAAGTAAGAGTGATTTCAGGTGTGCCGCATGGGAGTGTCATAGAACCGTTGATATTCACAATATACATAAATGACCTTGTGGATGACATCGGAAGTTCACTGAGGCTTTTTGCGGATGATGCTGTAGTATATGGAGAGGTTGTAACAATGGAAAATTGTACCGAAACGCAGGAGGATCTGCAACGAATTGACGCATGGTGTAGGGAAATGGCAGTTGAATCTCAATGTAGACAAGTGTAATGTGCTGCGAATACATAGAAAGATATATCCCTTATCATTAGCTACAAAATAGCAGGTCAGCAAAAAATGGTTCAAATGGCTCTGAGCACTATGGGACTTAACATCTGTGGTCATCAGTCCCCTAGAACTTAGGACTACTTAAACCTAACTAACCTAATTACATCACACACATCCATGCCCGAGGCAGGATTCGAACCTGCTACCGTAGCAGTCGCGCGGTTCTGGACTGAGCGCCTAGAACCGCTAGACCACCGCGGCCGGCGTAGGTCAGCAACTGGAAGCAGTTAATTCCATAAATTATCTCGGAGTACGCATTAGGTGTGATTTAAAATGGAATTATCATATAAAGTTGATCGTCGGTAAAGCAGATGCCAGACTGAGATTCATTGGAAGAATCCTAAGGAAATGCAATCCGAAAACAAAGGAAGTAAGTTACAGTATGCTTGTTCGCCCACTGCTTGAATACTGCTCACCAGTGTGGGATCCGTACCAGATAGGGTTGGTAGAGGAGATAGAGAAGTTCCAACGGAGAGCAGCGCGCTTCGTTACAGGATCATTTAGTAATCGCGAAAGCGTTATGGAGATGATAGATAAACTCCAGTGGAAGACACTGCAGGAGAGACCCTCAGTAGCTCGGTACGGGCTTTTGTTAAAGTTTCGAGAACATACCTTCACCGAAGAGTCAAGCAGTATATTGCTCCCTCCTACATATATCTCCCGAAGAGACCATGATGATAAAATCAGAGAGATTAGAGCCCACACAGAAGCATACCGACAATCCTTCTTTCAACGAACAATACGAGACTGGAATAGAAGGGAGAACCGATAGAGGTACTCAAGGTACCCTCCGCCACACACCGTCAGGTGTCTTGCGGAGTATGGATGTAGATGTAGAAGGCCTTTGGGATGAGTCAGAAAGTCGACTTCGCTCAAGGTCGCAGTGTCCAACATCACTATCTTCTCTTGTTTCGGCTCTTGTGGAGCTGTGGGCTGCCACTGCTCCACAGACATTCAGACACCATACTGAAAGTGTCCTCAGCACGATTCAAGCCGTTGTAAAGGAAGGGTGAACACACCCCAAGGACCAATAAATGGTGTCCGGATGCTTTTGATCAGGTAGCGTACTTACGATATTTCCCTTACTTCGACTTGTCTGATTAATCTTGGTTTCTATACAGGTGAAATCTTACGGTTGCTGTCAGACGGTCCATAAGTAAAACTTGTTAATATACCGCAATATTACACGCAACTGAGAAAGACAGGACTATAAAAGTTGAAGATAAGAGTTGGAGGTGAAATCTTTTATTTATCATACTACTGTGCCGTTCTTAATTTGAATGCTGAACCCATCGGTATTCTCTTTACTTAATTGTCTACTTTTTGGTCACTTTCAGCTCTGTTCTGTTAACCCTTAACCCGTATTCCCTGTTAAGCACTTTTTCCATTCCTTTAATTAAGTCTTATGCAAACCTTTGTCTGCACATGTGTCACATATCGCTCAATTTGATCACTTTCTCAACTATCGTTCCGTAGGCAACCGAAAACTGACCATATTATCTCAAAGTGAGATACATTTATCCGAATCACCGCCGTTCTTGTTACAGAGGTGTCAACCGGATCCGACGAGGTACTATGTCATCCTCAGCCAACGGCGTCATCGAGATGCAATATCGAAGGACGTGGGGTCAGGATACAACTGCCCCTACCTTCGTCGGCTTAGTAGACACGATGTGGACTACCACTAGGCCAAGCAGCTCCTCAGTTCCCAGCTCGGGGCTGAGTGCACCCCATTCCAGTCCTCCCACCAACAGCCGGCCGAAGTGGCCGTGCGGTTAAAGGCGCTGCAGTCTGGAACCGCAAGACCGCTACGGTCGCAGGTTCGAATCCTGCCTAGGGCATGGATGTTTGTGATGTCCTTAGGTTAGTTAGGTTTAACTAGTTCTAAGTTCTAGGGGACTAATGACCTCAGCAGTTGAGTCCCATAGTGCTCAGAGCCATTTGAACCATTTCCTCCCACCAACGAAAAATTCTTGGTAGTGCCGGGAATCGAACCCGTGTCCCCCACATGGCATTCAGGTGCGATGGCCACTCAGCTAGGGAGGCGGACAGCTTTTGTGCATATGATCAACGAAATCTTGTTGGAAAAAAATGAAATGAGCGTATGGCATCGTTGGCCAGAAGGCCCCATCCGGGGAAATTCAGACGCCAAGTGTAAGTCTTATTTCAGTCGATGCCACATTGGGCGACCTGCGCGACGGTAATGAGGATGAAATGATGATTAGGACAACACAACACCTAGTCCCCGAGCGCAGATAATCTCAAACCCGGCCGGGAACCGAGCCCTGGTCCGCTCGCATGGGAGGTGAGCACGTTACCACCCAGTTAATCGGCCGAATCGGTCCTTCAACAACATAGTTGAATTGTCACTGAAAAATCGGTGTTGAATATCTCTATGAAAGATGACATCACGCATAACCTAATTTCATAGATATTAATGCTGTCACTGAAGCCTTGTTCATGGAAACCAGTTATTCATATCTATGTTTGAGCTAATAATTTGATGCTTTGTGAAATTGTAGTACATGCGACACATTCTTAACGACCACTAAGTTCGTCATCATCATCATCACCATCATCTCCTTGCAAGAATAGTCACTTGTTGCGGTCTCTATCTTCCTTTCTCCTCTTACGATGTCTTCCTAGTTCTCTCTTTCCAGTCATTCGTCCGGTCATTCCGGCACGGGGAGGTATGCTTGCCCCAGACCGAATACCGCCATAGAGTTAACAAGGAGGCTTCAGTGTGCCGGACAGCCTGGATGTGGTTTTTAGGCGGTTTACCACGTCCCATCTGGCTGGTTCCCACATTGCGCCTCAGAAACAATCCATGCGAACTTTTAGTACACTTGCACACAGAATTTACATTTTACACAGACACATTGGGTACACTGCTTCCGTCTAGAGGGGGGGGGGGGGGGAGGGGGCGAAAAGAAGAATGACCATAGCTGTTTGGTCTCCTTCAATACTTACTCAGCAGCAAAATCTTTCCAATCAACCAATAATTCATATTTTTGTAATGTTTTTTCTATTATTTTATCAACATGGTCCTGCCATTTCATTCTGTTCACTTCTGTGTTGTCATTAAGTGAAATATTTTTGTATTTGATCTTATTGTTTCATTCCTTATTTTTACATTTTATTACAGCCCCTTACATATCCCATGAACTTTATCTGTGGTGCCTGTATATGTGATTTTTTTTCTTACTGTTTATGGTTCGAAACATATACAAGTGCAAGTTACTCTTGTACCGCCATAAATTCATAAATTATCATCTGTGTTTCCTTTCTTGTTTTCCTTCCCAAAGTTATCCCAGTTGTTCCTCATATAGCTTGAAATCTACTAACCTTCTTCTTAATGTCTTTGTCACAATTAAAACTATCGTAACATGCTAGGCAACTGGAGTCGGATAATTGTTTTAAAATTTTCACATTTACTGTTAATTTCGATCTGATTGTATTCTTCCCTTTGAATGTCATTATCTCTATCTTATTAGCAGATATAGTTAAACTGTAGTATAGTTAAACTGTAGTATTGTAAGAGCAAGTCAGATGAAAACGAGACAGATTGAAGAAAGTGAGTAAACTGTTTATTATTCCAAATATAATTGCCGTAACTGTTGATAAATTCATCCCACTGTGAGACAAGACGATCAATGCCATCATGGTAAAATGTTTGCGGTTGGTCTGCGAACCGTGATTGCACCCAGGGTCAATCTCTTCTTCCGAAGCAAATCGACGACCTCTAATGTCTTTCTTCAGGGCACCAAAAATATGAAAATGACATGGGGAGGGATCGGAACTATATGGAGGATGTGTAAATGTTTCCCAGCGAAACTTCTGCGTAGCTTGAAACAACCTTGGCAATATGGTGGCGGACCCACATAATAACTTCAGCCGTGTACCACACTGTAGATACAGAACAGTTCCTCCAACACATGTTCAAAAACCTGAGAAAGCAGAATTCAAAGATGATTCCCCCGTATTTGATTAACTCCACATAAATTCCGATTAGGCAAGTAGCTTTTCTGTTTTGTTACTCGTACATTTAGAGCGGCTTTAACTTCTGTAACGTCTACAGAATGTACAGAGTTACTGTCAGTTATATATAGTTACTTTCTTCACAGTCTTCATAATATCATATTTTCCTGTAATGTTGTATTAATCGATTTTCTGTTATTATATTATATTTCCAGTATCTCTCTCCATTTTTTCTCATGTTTCATAAGTTCAAACGCCGTTTTCTAACTTCCATAAATGTTATGTTCAACATAATAATAAATCTTATCCCTATTCACTACGGTGTCTTTTTTATTAAATACTTTGTTTTATTTATTTACTGTTTATATATTTTCCAGGCTTCCTTCTCCGCTGTTTGCAAGTAGACGTTATGAGTATTTTGTTTTTCTTTAATATTGTTGGCTATTTTTGTTCTTCGAATTTCCAAATCCACTTTCCGGTTTGGCGCTTCACCTTTACTCAGTACCTCAATAGTTACTTCCAGCATTGCGCGTTTTAATCTTTCCTATTCTTCTTCTCTGTTGTCTTTAGTTCCAACCGTTTGCATTTCGGGGTGAATCTTTGTTGATGTAATTTCTTACGCTTTCTTCATGTAGATTATTAACTATCAGTTTCAAGGTTTGGCTTCGGATTTTCTTTAAATTTGTTTATCTCCTCCATCTTGCCCCTACTGGAATCTTTGAAGTAACTAGGAACTGATCAGAACCTATATCATTACCTCTAAATACAGGTGTTCTCGAATTTGAGAGCCGTAGTGAATAGCGAAAAGATTTGTATTTACATCTTTCTTTCCAAAGAAGGTATTTGAAATTTTCAACTTTAATAAATGTGGCAAAATCCATTAATGACTTACCATTTTCATTTAAAGTTATTTCAGAAAATGTGTCTATTGTGTTTACTGTTGGTGTTTTTCCCATTCTTTCATTTAAGTCTCTTAATATTAAAAACTGAGCAGTTGTTTTATATTTATTTAATTTTTTTCAGTTCTTCTTAAATTATTTCAGAAGCTATACGTTTTCCTCCCCCCCCCCCCTCCCACCCAGAACCATGGACCTTGCCGTTGGTGGGGAGGCTTGCGTGCCTCAGTGATACAGATAGCCGTACCGTAGGTGCAATCACAACGGAGGGGTATCTGTTGAGAGGCCAGACAAACGTGTGGTTGTGAAGAGGGGTAGCAGCCTTTTTAGTAGTTTCAGGGGCAACAGTCTGGTTGATTGACTGATCTGGCCTTCTAACACTAATCAAAACGGCCTTGCTGTGGTGGTACTGCGAACGGGTGAAAGCAAGGGGAAACTACGGCCGTAATTTTTCCCGAGGGCATGCAGCTTTACTGTATGGTTAAATGATGATGGCGTCCTCTAGGGTAAAATATTCCGGAGGTAAAATAGTCCCCCATTCGGATCTCCGGGTGGGGACTTCTCAGGAGGACGTCGTTATCAGCAGAAAGAAAACTGACGTTCTACGGATCGGAGCGCGGAATGTCAGATCACTTAATCGAGCAGGTAGGTTAGAAAATTTAAAAAGGGAAATGGATAGGTTAAAGTTAGATATAGTGGGAATTAGTGAAGTTCGGTGGCAGGAGGAACAAGACTTTTGGTCAGGTGAATACAGGGTTATAAATACAAAATCAAATAGGGGTAATGCAGGAGTAGGTTTAATAATGAATAAAAAAATAGGAATGCGGGTAAGCTACTACAAACAGCATAGTGAACGCATCATTGTGGCCAAGATAGACACGAAGCCCACGCCTACTACAGTAGTACAAGTTTATATGCCAACTAGCTCAGCAGATGACGAAGAAATTGAAGAAATGTACGATGAAATAAAAGAAATTATTCAGGTAGTGAAGGGAGACGAAAATTTAATAGTCATGGGTGACTGGAATTCGGTAGTAGGAAAAGGGAGAGAAGGAAACGTAGTAGGTGAATATGGATTGGGGCTAAGAAATGAAAGAGGAAACCGCCTGATAGAATTTTGCACAGAGCACAACTTAATCATAGCTAACACTTGGTTCAAGAATCAGAAAAGAAGGTTGTATATATGGAAGAAGCCTGGAGATACTGACAGGTTTCAGATAGATTATATAATGGTAAGACAGAGATTTAGGAACCAGGTTTTAAATTGTAAGACATTTCCAGGGGCAGATGTGGACTCTGATCACAATCTATTGGTTATGAACTGTAGATTAAAACTGAAGAAACTGCAAAAAGGTGGGAATTTAAGGAGATGGGACCTGGATAAACTGACTAGACCAGAGGTTGTAGAGAGTTTCAGGGAGAGCATAAGGGAACAATTGACAGGAATGGGGGAAAGAAATACAGTAGAAGAAGAATGGGTAGCTTTGAGAGATGAAGTAGTGAAAGCAGCAGAGGACCTAGCAGGTAAAAAGACGAGGGCTAGTAGAAATCCTTGGGTAACAGAAGAAATACTGAATTTAATTGATGAAAGGAGAAAATATAAAAATGCAGTAAATGAAGCAGGCAAAAAGTAATACAAACGTATAAAAAATGAGATCGACAGGAAGTGCAAAATGGCTAAGCAAGGATGGCTAGAGGGCACATGTAAGCATGTGGAGGCTTGTCTCACTAGGGGTAAGATAGATACTGCCTACAGGAAAATTAAAGAGACCTTTGGAGAAAAGAGAACCACTTGTATGAATATGTAGAGCTCAGATGGAAACCCAGTTCTAAGCAAAGAAGGGAAAGCAGAAAGGTGGAGGGAGTATATAGAGGGTCCATACAAGGGCAATGTACTTGAGGACAATATTATGGAAATGGAAGAGGATGTAGATGAAGATGAAATGGGAGATACGATACTGCGTATAGAGTTTGACGGAGTACTGATAGACCTGAGTGGAAACAAGGCCCCGGGAGTAGACAACATTCCATTAGAACTACTGACGGCCTTGGGAGAGCCGGTCCTGACAAAGCTCTACCATCTGGTGAGCAAGATGTATGAGACATGCGAAATACCCTCAGACTTCAAGAAGAATATAATAATTCCAATCTCAAAGAAAGCAGGTGCTGACAGATGTGAAAATTACCGAACTATCAGTTTAATAAGTCACAGATGCAAAATACTAACGCGTATTCTCTACAGACGAATGGAAAAACTGGTAGAAGCCGACCTCGGGGAAGATCAGTTTGGATTCCGTAGAAATATTGGAACACGTGAGGCAATACTGACCCTACGACTTATCTTAGAAGATAGATTAAGGAAAGGCAAACACACGTTTCTAGCATTTGTAGATTTAGAGAAGGCTTTTGACAAAAGCCTTTCAAATTCTGAAGGCGCCAGGGGTAAAATACAGGGAGCGAAAGGCTATTTACAATTTGTACAGAAACCAGATGGCAGTTATAAGAGTCGAGGGACATGAAAGGGAAGCAGTGGTTGGGAAGGGGGTGAGACAAGGTTGTAACCTTTCCCCGATGTTATTCAATCTGTATATTGAGCAAGCAGTGAAGGAAACAAAAGAAAAATTCGGAGTAGGTATTAAAATCCAGGGAGAAGAAATAAAAACTTTGAGGTTGTAATTCTGTCAGAGACAGCAACTGACTTGGAAGAGCAATTGAATGGAATGGACACTGTCTTGAAAGGAGGATATAAGATGAACATCAACAAAAGTAAAACGAGGATAATGGAATGTAGTCGAATTAAGTCGGGTGATGCTGAGGGAATTAGATTAGGAAATGAGACACTTAAAGTAGTAAAGGAGTTTTGCTATTTGGGGAGCAAAATAACTGATGATGGTCGAAGTAGACAGGATATAAAATGTAGACTGGCAATGGGAAGGAAAGCGTTTCTGAAGAAGAGAAATTTGTTAACATCGAGTATAGATTTAAGTGTCAGGAAGTCGTTTCTGAAAGTATTTGTATGGAGCGTAGCCATGTATGGAAGTGAAACATGGACGATAAATAGTTTGGACAAGAAGAGAATAGAAGCTTTAGAAATGTGGTGCTACAGAAGAATGCTCAAGATTAGATGGGTAGATCATATAACTAATGAGGAGGTATTGAACAGGATTGGGGAGAAGAGGAGTTTGTGGCACATCTTGACTTGAAGAAGGGATCGGTTGGTAGGACATGTTGTGAGGCATCAAGGGATCACCAATTTAGTATTGGAGGGCAGCGTGGAGGGTAAAAATCGTAGAGGGAGACAAAGAGATGAATACACTAAACACATTCAGAAGGATTAGGTTGCAGTAGGTACTGGGAAATGAAGAAGCTTGCACAGGATAGAGTAGCATGGAGAGCTGCAGCAAACCAGTCTCAGGACTGAAGACCACAACAACAACAACGTTTTCCTTCTTCACGAGCATTTACTGTCATGATGCGTAAAAGTACTCTATCCGCTCGAAATCCAACACTCTATTTATATAGTCATAAAAATCTGTTTTTCTTTCCCTTTTTTCATCTATAAGATTACCTACGAACTCACTGATCTTTGGGTTGGTCCGACTCCACTGCAAATTAATTTGTAATTATTTAAATCTTTTGTTGCTCTCAATTTCTGCTTTGTTTCTATGATTACGGCAATATTTATATTTCTTTGCTTCAATTTTTTATTAAAACGTACAATTATATTGCAGGTATCCATACATAAAATAGATAAATGTAAATTAATGCAAATGAATAGGAAAAAGATTCCTGTAATGTCTGAATACTCCAATAGTAATGTAGCGCTTGACATAGTCACGTCGATTAAATATTTGGGCTTAACATTGCAGAGCGATATGAAGTGGGACAAGCATGTAATGGCAGTTGTGGGGAAGGCGGATAGTCGTCTTCAGTTCATTGGTAGAATTTTGGGGAGATGTAGTTTATCTGTAAAGGAGACGGCTTATAAAACACTAATACGACCTATTCTTGAGTACTGCTAGAGCGTTTTGGATCCCTATCAGGTCGGATTGAGGGAGGACAGAAGCAGTTCAGAGGCGGGCTGCTAGATTTGTTACTGGTAGGTTTGATCATCACGCGAGTGTTACGGAAATGCTTCAGGAACTCAGGTGGGAGTCTCTAGAGGAAAGGAGGCGTTCATTTCGTAAATAGCTACTGAGGAAATTTAGAGAACCAGCATTTGAGACTGGCTGCAGTACAATTTTACTGCCACCATATTTCGCGGAAAGACGACAAATATAAGATAAGAGAGATTAGGGCTCGTACAGAGGCATATAGGCAGTCATTTTTCCCTCGTTCTGTTTGGGAGTGGAACAGGGAGAGAAGTTGCTAGTTGTGGTACGAGGTACCCTCCGCCACGCACCGTATGGTGGATTGCGGAGCATGTATGTAGATGTAGATAAAATGTCTTTAACACTTACCCCTGTCCGTGGTGTCGTCTTTCAGATCTATCTGGCTTGTTCCTTAGAGACTTACCAACTTTACTTGCATTTTTTTACGTTCCATGTGCAGTGACAATGTTTTAACCTCAAACCTTCATTTGTACAAAAATAATGCGATACTTTCATTCATGAGACTATAAACTTTTTTATATCGTTTTAAAATTTCGTAGACAGTTGGATCCTCACAAAAGGAAAACGCAGTTCGTTGTCACTAACATTCATTTTATGTAAATTTTTTAAACTTCAGTTTGCCTAAGTTGTTAGAGTTAATTATTTTTCAGACCTGTTCTGTCAGCTGTCTTTGATTGACACCTGTGGCGTATGCTTTAGACAACGATTCGCTTTGTACACGTCATCACGTGATGTGGTATCACGACTTCCAGTGAACACTTAGTCATCGCTTTCTCTCAGGTGAGAGTTCTTTTTCCTTCGGGGTGCAGCAATTTGCCGGCCGGTGTGGCCGTGCGGTTCTAGGCGCTTCAGTCTGGAACCGCGTGACCGCTACGGTCGCAGGTTCGAATCCTGCCTCGGGAATGGATGTGTGTTATGTCCTTAGGTTAGTTAGGTTTAAGTAGTTCTAAGTTCTAGGGGACTGATGACCACAGATGTTAAGTCTCATAGTGCTGAGAACCATTTTTTTGACGCAGCAACAAGCAGACGTGTATGTGATGAACATTTAACGTGTGCCAGCACTGAGCTACCTGTCTACGATAATGCAGTATACGCGAATGGTCGCTGAGTGTATAACAGTAGTAGTATGGACAAATCTATTTTCCTTTTCTCTGTTCAAGGCGCAGAATGGGGCAGATAAAAGTGGCCCGGGGACAGAGTTCCAAGGTGCAAAGAAACACAGCACAGGACCTAACCTGAGTATAGCAGATGTTGAAAGTGACCACCACTCATCACTTGGCATTTTGGGCCCTGATCAGCAAGTTACTGAAGGCAGGTCCATGGTGGATTGCTGCAGTCTCATTCCAGATCTTCTGCCACAGTAGTTGTAGACTATAAGGGTTGTTGCGATACACCTTAGACTTGAAGGCTCCCCACACAAAGTAATCGCATAACGACAAGATCAGGTGACCTGCGTGGCAAGGCTAGAACCGCAACCAAACTGGCCTTTGCTAACAACTAGCCGGCCATTGTGACCGAGCGGCTCTAGGCGCTTCAGCCTGGAACCGCGCGACCGCTACAGCCGCAGGTTCGAATCCTGCCTCGGGTATGGATGTGTGTGATGTCCTTAGGTTAGTTAGGTTTAAGTAGTTCTAAGTTCTAGGGGACTGATGACCTCAGATGTTAAGTCCCGTAGTGCTCAGAGCCATTAGAACCATTTTGCTAACAACTCCGTCAGCCTTGAAGACTGTGTAAATGTGCCCCAAGGTTCGGCCGGTTGTATGGGCAGTTTCTCCATTATGTTTGAACTAACTGTAAGTCTTTTCATCCTCCGTTAATGATGCTACAAATGATTTCAAAATGTCAGCAATGTAACGCGCCGAAATCAGCGTGTGATGAAAGAAGATGGGACTAATAAAGCGGCGTGTAGACACTGCACACCAAACCTCAAACTTTTGATCACGCAATGGTGTTTCGTGGAAGTTTCACTGATTCTGCGCTGCCCAGAACCTGTGATTCTGTGAGCTGACATAACCACTCAGGTGAAACCACGCTCCATCATACACAAAGGACAGAGTCGTGTCCAAGCTATTCATTGTTATGTCAGTGAACAGCCACTCACAAAACTGGAGGCACTGAGGAGTATCTGCTGGTTTTAATGCATGAGCGACAGACACTCGGTAGAGATGCATATGCAGGTACAGGTGGGCTATTCGTCCGCATGATCAAAAACAAAAAAATGGTTCAAATGGCTCTGAGAACTATGGGACTTCACGTCTGAGTTCATCAGTCCCCTAGAACTTAGAACTACTTAAACCTAACTAACCTAAGGACATCACACACATCCATGCCTGAGGCAGGATTCGAACCTGCGACCGAAGCGGTCGCGCGGTACCAGACTGTAGAGCCTAGAAGCGTTCGGCCACCCCAGCTAGCTCCACATGATCGACGTGATATTCCGGCCTCTTGCAGCAGTCGTAAAATTGATTTGGTAGGACTCTGAAGCATTTTCTGGTGAACTCCAGCCACATTTTCTGGCGTGCCGGCATATTTCGGAATGTTTTTTGACTTGTTCAAAAGAGATCACGTCTGACGCCTTTTTCGGACTAAGCGTATCAAGGCACTCTTTGCTGGCACTTTGACACCATTACACTTCTCAGCAAACACCTGATCGCACCGTTTCCACGACTATGTTGTCACGTAACTTACCACAACGGACACCCACTGCTCCAGAGTGAGTACCATCGTTACCTTTGCGTTTCTCCACTCACACTGACACAGCCCGCACGACACTCTGAACCGGTGTGGATCACGTGACGTGTGCCCGTCACGGGATGTGGCTATACGCGTACATTCACGTTCAATCGTATCCACTCGTGCGGGCCACTTTTATTTTCCTCACTCTGTAAATTTCACAGGGTACTTGTTGAATTACATTGCTGATCACTCGTATTTTTGGTTCTTATACGATTAGCTTCCTTTTCACGGCTTATCTGGAGCTGCAGGTGGGACCATTGTGTCTCATTGTTTAACAACTTTGGTAGTGCTATTCTTTTTAAATCTACTGTGCTTTCTCTCTTCATTCTGGCATGGTTTATGAAGGTGGGATTAGGTGTGACTGTGATACACACGACTAATATTTCATATATGCGACAGGATCCTCGTTTCCAGAACAGAGAATATTTAAACATACGACTATTTGTTGACACGTTATTTATTGGGCATGCATTTCGTTAGCCTGAGACTTCAGCTCCTTGTGTTTACCAGGCACTTTGATGCCTCTCACTGATTGTGAAACAGTCTACGAACTTTTGCCTAGAAGGGCTTATAACGTCCAATTTTGTTATGAACTGTCAATAAATGTAAAGGACTGCTAAGACGTCCATTTCTGTTGCTTCGGGAAATTCTCTTTGTTTTTCAGTTTTCTTGTTTCCTACGCCTTGCACATAGTGTTGGTAGTACCAGGTAGTGCATTTCACAGAATAACAGCGTAGCTCTGAATGTATGAACAGTAAAGAACAGCAGGATAATTTCTCTAGTTAGTGGCCTTTCTTTTCCGTTGCGCAAAGCGGGATTACAATAGCAAGTAAACTCACCAGAAACTAGACGACCCCGTTTCAACAGAACACAATGTAATCTTGCAGCAGTAGTTCAGAAAGTCTAAACGGTGCTCGGAACACAAGCAGTGTTCGTAACTCACTGTAATGACAGTTGTGATAGGCACGAGTTAAACCTGTTAGCGTGGAATAGAAGTCTGATATGCGCGTCGGGCTTAAGACCACTCCGTAACGAGAGGTATGGCCCATGTCACATAAATCACCGATTACGTGACCTACTCGGCGGCGCGGCCGGCGTTGCTGTCTCCATCTCATCAGCATCGCTTACATCACTACGCACCGTCACAACATCTTTAGTGCAGCGTCGCTTCACATTTTACCCCACTCATAATGAAACAACATCGTGATGTGAAAAATGCCTATAACTCACGGAGACTGGCCGTGGCAGGAGCAGATCTCCTGAGGCGTATGCTGGAGTTCATCGGTGTTGTATTCAATCAAATGAATGTTCAAACACTGAACATGTTGTGTCGTACACCTCCATTACGCTTAGTTGTGGAGAGCAGTAGCAGACGTACAAGGACATTTAAGCGGTAATATGTTTCCATCGGCCTCAGCTAGACTTCACAGACTACATTGCCAGCCATATGTTTGTGGTTGCGTTACTATCTCTACATCGCAGTTTGCTGGGTTCGACTCTCGGCCCAGTCGGAGATTGTCTTCGCTTGGGGACAGGGTGTTATCCTCTCATTTCAACGAAGCACCAATCGCCTAAGTGCCGTCAAATAGAAAGACATGCCGCAGGCCATAGAACGAACAATCCTGGCTAATAATGCTAAACGATCTTTTTTTTTTTATCGCACAGTGGTATCTTTCCATGAACATGTACCAGACTATGATTCATTTTTCCATGGTCAAAACTTCCACCAGGGTGTTATATTGTATTGTATTAAACCGGGGACCTAGAAACGACGGAGAGGTTTCGTTCCGCCGTAGCCCTCAGTGGTTCACAACCCCACAACAGGCTACAGCAGTCCACCCACCCCACCGCCGCCCTACACCGAACCAGGTTATTGTGCTGTTCGGCCCCCCAGTGGATCTCACCCCCCCTCCTCCCCCCGGGAAATGTCTCATACCAGAAGAGTGTAACCCAAAATGTTTGAGTGGTGGAGTAATGGTGATGTGTGTGTGTGTACTTGGAAATGGTGTTTGCACAGCAATCGCCGACACAGTTGTAACTGCGGCGGAATAAGGGGAATCAGCCTGCATTTGCCAAGGCAGATGGAAAACCGCCTTAAAAACCATGCACAGACTGGCCGGCACACCGGACCTCAACACTAATCCGCCGGGTGGGTTCGTGCCGGGGACTGGCAAGTCTTCCCGCTCGGGAAACAGGGCGTTAGACCGTGTGGCTAGCCGGATGGGTTTATTCCACCAGGGTACTCTTGCATTCTTGTTTATCTTCGTGAGTTAACACAAGTGTTAAGTGTAGATACTTGGGAAATTCAGTTCTTTGTCTCATAACGAGAAAATACACCGCCAGAAAGAAAAAGAAGCACCGTCAAGAACTTTCAGTGGTGCGAGCGTATAACAACTGAGTACTGAAGGTTCTTAGTATATGTGATTTACAGCCATCGGCGATCAGATGAAGCACAGATCTGTCTGCGCACCCTCTGTTTCTAATCTGCAGGAGGTAACTGTGCTAAGTTTAGAGCTGAACAGTGATTGCAAGATTCATACTAGGAAACTGCCATACCTCAATGAGGAGTAGGTTCTCCTGTTCAACACTTCAGCCATATGAATGGGATGGCATTGTGAGGTTGCTGGGAGCTGGATGGATGTATCGACGGATCGCTGTACACCATAATGTATCAGTTGTGTGTCTCTGCCGGCCGGTGTGGCTGAGCGGTTCTAGGCGCTTCAGTCTGGAACCGCGCGACCGCTACGGTCGCAGGTTCGAATTCTGCCTCGGGCATTGATGTGTGTGATGTCCTTAGGTTAGTTAGGTTTAAGTAGTTCTAAGTTCTAAGGGACTGATGACCTCAGATGTTTAGTCCTATAGTGCTCAGAGCCATTTGAACCATTTTTGTGTGTTTCTGATTTCAACAGTGGTCTGTGAAACATGCCTACACCTGTAGATCAGGTTCCGGACATCCGTATAGTGCAGACTTTCGTCAAGATCAAAGCATTATGCGAGCAGCAATGGTCGACCGATCATTATCCAGGGAAGAAATCTGTGTAAATGTTGCACCTGCTGTGTCATCAGGCACCACTAGGAGCCATCTGCTTGCCACAGGATTAAGATCACGTGTGACATTGGTCAAGGTACCACTAATACCACGACACCGCCAAGCTTAGCGACTCGTGGTCTTGTGGTTAGCTTGCTCATCCTCGATCACGGGGCCACGTGTTCGATTCCCGACATAGATATTTTATCCGCTCGGAACTGGAAAAAATGTGTTGTTTTTATCATCATTTTACCAACAACGAAGCGCAAGTCGCTGAAGTGACGTCAAATAAAAAGACTTGCACCTGACGGACGAACTCCCTGGAATGCCGTCGACAAATCGTCAGAAACACGCCACATTTTTTCTAAAGAAACCTGTGTTTAGCTGTCACGTCACCCAAATCAGCTCTTTCTGGCTTTCGTGACCGAGCCTGTCCTAGTGACTGTGTCCATCATTATCCTTCTAAAAAGAAGAAATTGGTCTGTGCGGCCACAACCGAGTGCCGGTGGTTTGCACGAACTTACACGTAAAGGGTAAAAAGGAAACAATCGGGAGGCGCTATTGATTGGCAAACCCGTTGCGGTTATTCACCAGACGGACTGGATATGTTTTATGGAAGTACGACAATGACCACTAGCCCGCGGTCACTGGCTACTGATGCAGGGGTTCCTGCTTTGATACCACACTTAGTCACACTTTCTTGTGATGGGGAGCTATACTCTGAACACGGGTTGACCGAAACAGCGATACTGAACACACGTATAAGCGAAGACGCATGAAAAGGGTACACGAGGCTGGGAGTTAACGCATTTGCTGAGATAATCTTACTGCGGTACGACAGTACGACAAATAAATCCTAACTATATCTGTACATTGTAGATGCCTGTGACAAGGAAACTCAACTTTCTTCTTCTTCGATGACACGAAGCGGGT
The DNA here is from genome assembly GCF_023864275.1 of Schistocerca cancellata. NCBI lineage: Eukaryota > Metazoa > Arthropoda > Insecta > Orthoptera > Acrididae > Schistocerca > Schistocerca cancellata. Next base: position 327,892,067 of record NC_064631.1, read on the forward strand.
CGCAAGGCTTAACATTTCCATTCGATTTAGGTATCTGCATCCACAGTGTTTTTACGACTTCATTCTGTAACACACTGTACAGACATCTGGATTTTTCCCCAGAGGTTTGACGCACATGCTGTTGGTCAGCACTTTTACGTTGTCTTCTCTTCGCCAATGGACGACGAAAATTTCTTCTCCTGTAATATTTGTGATCTATTATCTAGTCGTGATCCATCAAAAAAGTGATAACGTCGTCTGATACAAATTCGGTTTCCGAGTTCTGACGTTAAGAACTTGCTTATTCTCTATAAGAAATAGTAGTAAATAATAATAGTGATGCTGTAACTTTTGGTTGGTAATATTTACTGACAAAATGCAACCTAACGCTAGATTGCGTACTTACGGCTATCCTGTGTGAGTACGACTTAAAAAGAGAGATTATTAATTGATCACCGATGAGTCGGTTCTCGATTGTGTTCAGGAGACGTACTGATTTATTACGTGAAGGGGTTTTCTTAATTGACCTTCTGAGCCGGATTGCCTTCACGCAATCAGAAACTTCGATCAAAATACCTAAGGGACCTATTTGAATATAAAAATGGAAATGAAACCAAATTAGTGGAATTTGGTAAGAGAAAGATTAACAGATCGGAAGTTGAACTCATTAATGGTCTCCCAAATACAATCGAGACACCGCGATAAAGAGCGAACCTGTAACAAAGCTCATATACTATTTGAACATTATTTCTGGTTAGTGAAAGAAAAGAATAAGAAGAAAATTACTGCGTCGTAGCCGGCCGCGGTGGTCTAGCGGTTCTAGGCGCTCAGTCCGGAATCGCGCGACTGCTACGGTCGCAGGTTCGAATCCTGCCTCGGGCATGGACGTGTGTGATGTCCTTAGGTTAGTAAGGTTTAAGTAGTTCTAAGTTCTAGGGGACTGATGACCACAGATGTTAAGTCCCATAGTGCTCAGAGCCATTTGAACCATTTGAACTGCGTCGTAAAATATTTATATAGTTTGAACAATTTGGCTTTAAACTTCTAGATATTGACAAATACACAATAAATGCATGACTTACATCTGATATTTCTTTTGTACATGGCGCAGTCCAGTAATCGCTGCTTTGTCAGTCCGTTCCTTCTTAAAATTAAATGTCCTTGCGTGTGCGTAAGTACATTGTATCCACACCCGAGTTACCGAAATGTTTGTTCGTCTTTTCACATAGTTTTGACACAAATTAAAAATACAACTTATAGCAATGCTATGTAGTACGTCTTAACATGTCGGCGACCAAAAGTACAAGGGATGATGAAGTCTCTAGAATATTTCTTAACAAAAGATATATTGTTCTTTCTTCTGTTTCGCAGCTTCTTGCTATCAAGCGCTGCGGCAATGATTTTAAATATCTGAGCCCAGCGGAATAGTGTTTCTTTAGAGTATTTAAACGCTGGACGCGAGTCTTGGTATAGGCGCACATTAAAAAAATAATTCGTCTATTTACTCTCGCGTTATGATGCTTAGCATTTTTACGAACTACAGCTCGTTGGCTGTCCTTTTCTTTTATGACGAATATCTCATATGCAAAGTATCTGAAATCCAATAATATTACAGAGTGGAAGACAATTCTCACCTAAACACACTCTACGTCTTGCAACGAGTTATGAAACAAACTTCCTATTGATTTCTTTCGTTTCGGCCTCTACTCATAGCGCATTGCCCCACGTTCGAACAGAGCATGCGACAGGCCACATACGGTAGGTTATTTCCGTGGTGACTTGCGATAACAGTCGTTTTTGTATTTTAGTTTTGTTTGTGATAATCAAGAAAGAGAAATATATCATTTTGTGTGTTGTGCGTACTGTAAGACCTTCGGTACACACACCATCAGGTTATTTGACTTGTCGCTCTAACGAAGTAGGCGAGTGTCAGCAATATGTCTCGTGGTCTTATCGTGGTGTGTTTATCTTCTGCCGTTAGGTCAGACAATAGAAATGCCACGTGCACGCTTAGAGTAGCACATAGACAGTGACCAACTTTAAACAGAACTTGATTAGTTTTCACACACATTTATTAAAATAATAACAAGCATAAAAATTACTTAACTTGGTTCTGGATGCTATTTACAATTGACAATCTGTTCCTTTGGTATTGGTACGTTAATCTTATTCTCACATATATCTCTGATACTTGACAAAAGTGTGTATATACATTTATCTTCATGGCTATGTACAAGAATATGGTAATCTTATTAGGCGCAGACTGAAACTTGACTATAGACTGGTACAGACAAATGTAGAACTCATACAGACTGGTACAGACTAATGCAGACAGGTACAGACTGATGCAGACTGACTAATCGAAGGTCTATACACTCGTTATAATACCTCGCACGTTCATGTACCACTGCGCAAGTGTGATTCGTGAGGAGAAAAGGTTCTACGTTAGCAGCAATCTCATTGGCTGCGTTACATATTAATACGCGGATCGGCGGAACCAGAATTTGATCCGTCTCTAAGGCAGCGCCATCTCATAGTGCGGAGACGGACGAACGCTGCGCCTGCGCTGTTGTGCTTAGCGGGGCGCGCTCTAGTGGGAAAGTTGTGTACGCGCTGACTATGCGGAACTATGTACACAACATTTTGTGACCAAGAATCCTGATTCCATGATGCTTTTCTCAAAATTAACAAGGTAATAACATCAAAATCCTTCCGGGTGATAATTAAATTTAGAGATATTTGTATACTCATTACTTTTAATACTCAAACAATGAAATATATAACTGCAGAATTCCTGAAAATGGCGTCACAGAAAATACGACAGGGTCCGATAATTCAGAATGAATGTTTCCTTCGTGTTGTGCACCAATGACATTTTTCTTTTGATGTGATCATCGGCACTTGACTGTTGAACAACTACTTTTACTCATATCATTTTCCCATACTTCTTTTGACGGAGGTATCTGTGTCTTTATGCTTTGGTGACTGTAATTAGTTATTTCCAGAAGGAAGAAGGAATCTTTTACTTTGCAGTGACCTGTACGCTATTTTCAAACTTCTTGATGGATTAAAACCATGTGACGGTCTGAGACTGAAACTTGGCCTTTGACTCCACGGCTAACCACTGAACCAAATACACACTCCATCTGGCACCTTTCTTCTATTTTGCAAGTTCTACCGAAGCGCTCTTCACTTATTGGACTAGCAGTTTTGGAAGAAATTGTATGGAGTACAGTTTTTAAGATGTTACGTGGAGACTCTTTTGAGAATGGAGCTTTATTTATACATCGGAATGTTGAGTGCAATGTAACTTATGGTCAAACTAAAACATTAAGTCGGGACTTTACTCGAACCGGGACGTATGGCTTGCAAGGTCAACGCTTTCAAGAGTATTTATATGCAAATGTAATCTAGTATATAGTTTTAATCTGTCGTGAAGTTTCAATATCACTTGTAAGTCCTGTCGATCGTTCTCAGATATCACTGAAGAAGCGGTGACCTAGCCAGAATTTTCATGAAACATCTAGATGAAAAATCAGCTGGTCATAGCCAGAGGAAACCAATTAACTTTCCCTGTCCGAAATTCAGTCCCAACTAACAAGGGGACCCACCATACTGTAAATCACGGATTTTGATGTGCTTGAAATACGTTGTAGAGGCACTTGCTCTGAGTACCTGGACATCCGCTTTTTTCGCGACGGGCCTTGGTTTTTGAGAATATCGATTCTGAAGTTCATTGCGTGCTTTGTATACCCGTAAAATTACATGCGTTCCGTACAAGTCAGCGTAGCACAGCAGTAAGTGTACACGGCTATTGCACTGGAGATACCGTGGTCGTCTATTACTCGTGTACTTTTTTTTCAAAATCGACGGAATTTTTCAATTTTATTTCAAATAATATCAACAAACAAAGCAAGGTGTATGAAATTATAAAGATATATTCAGTTATTAATTTCTTCTGGCTTACAATATTATAAAATCTTATTTTTCATCGTCCACATTGCTTGATGTGCCAAAACAATATTGTGGGTGATGAAGACGAATGGGTAGCTCTGAGGGATGAAGTAGTAAAGGCAGCATAGGATCAAGTAGGTAAAAAGACGAGGGCTAGTAGAAATCCTTGGGTAACAGAAGAAATATTGAATTTAATTGATGAAAGGAGAAAATATAAAAATGCAGTAAATGAAGCAGGCAAAAAGGAATACAAACATCTCAAAAATGAGATCGACAGGAAGTGCAAAATGGCTAAGCAGGCATGGCTAGAGGACAAATGTAAGGATGTAGAGGCTTATCTCACTAGGGGTAAGATAGATACAGCCTACAGGAAAATTAAAGAGACCTTTGGAGAAAAGAGAGCCACTTGTATGAATATCAAGAGCTCAGATGGAAACCCAGTTCTAAGCAAAGAGAGGAAAGCAGAGAGGTGGAAGGAGTATATAGACGGTCTATGCAAGGGCGATGTACTTGAGGACAATATTATGGAAATGGAAGAGGATGTAGATGAAGATGAAATGGGAGATATGATACTGCGTGAAGAGTTTGACAGAGCACTGAAAGACCTGAGTTGAAACAAGGCCCCGGGAGTAGACAACATTCCATTAGAACTACTGACAGCCTTGGGAGATACTAAAATGTAGACTATGATGTCCATTATAATTATCCGGGCTGTTATGCCATGGTCGGTTGATGAATTTTGTCTCAGTTCCCAACATTTCGTCTCCGACTGCGGGAGACATCTTCAAGGGGGTCCGTAGGTCGATGGAAGGTCCAACACACCCACTGGCTCGCTACTGACTGCCACTAAATTCCGTGTGACGTCACGTGTTTTGAAAACGTCATTGCAATTGGCCGCTGTCCGTCGCCGTCGATCGCCGTTGCCATCACCCCGTAGTGGACGGGTGGTACACATCTTCTTTAACACCGGCATCCATATACCGTTTAATTTCACGCCCTCCTCCTTTCGGCTGAAATTATTTGGGTGTTTAGCGATTTCGATTGCCTCCCTGTAGAGCCTTTCGTAGTATCCGCTTGTGGCCGCTAGTACTTGCGTCTCCTCGAAACGAATATTGTGGTTCCCTGGCTGGAAAGCATGCTCCGCAACAGCTGATCGTTCCGTTTCTCCTCTTCTACAATTTCCCTTGTGCTCTTCCAAACGTTTAGAAACAGTTCTTTTAGTTGTACCCACATAAACATCACCAGAACTGCATGGGATCCTATACACTCCAGCTTTTTCCAAAGGTTTGCGAGCGTCCTTGGCAGGCTTAAGATATTCCTGTATCTTCCTGGTGGGCTTGTAAATTACGGTAATATTCCGCTTCGTCAAGATCTTCCCTATTCTTTCCGTTGCATTTTTAACAAACGGCAGGAAAACCTTAGATTTTGTAGTAGCCTGTACGTCAGTATGATTTCTGCGTGACTGCCTCAACGCACGTTTTATTTCGGCAGACGAATATCCGTTCTTCATTAGTGCATTGTGGAGATATTCCATCTCAGCGTCGAGCAACTCAGGTTCACAAATATTTCTAGCTCTGTCGGCTAACGTCTTGATAACATCCAGCTTCTGTTGTGGGTGGTGGTTCGAATCCCGGTGCAAATAACGGTCCGTGTGCGTGGGTTTGCGGTACACTGAGTGACCTAAACTACCATTTTCGTTTCTAAAAACAAGCACATCAAGGAAATGTAATTTGCCGTCTACCTCCTCCTCCATTGTAAACTGAATACTCGAGTTTATACTGTTCAGATGTTCGTGGAACCAGCTTAGTTCCTCCCTACCATGTCTCCACAGCGCAAACGTGTCATCCACGTATCGGAACCATACATTTGGTTTCTTGCTGGCACTACCTACGGCCTGTTCTTCGAATTTCTCCATAAATAAGTTTGCAATTACGGGACTTAGAAGCTTCCCATAGCCACGCCATCCGTTTGCTCATAAAACTGTTCATTCCACTTGAAGTATGTGGTCGTCAAACAACACTTAAACAGTTCTAAAATATCGGCAGGAAAAATTCGGTACATAATTAAGTGGAACCATGGTAAACTGCAATACCACATCGAAGCTGACCAATATGTCCTCCGGCTGGACCACTATGCCATTCAATCTGCTGATGAAATGTGTCGAATTCTTTATATAAGAGTCCGAACGGCCCACATGTGGTTTCAACAGCGTAGTCAAAATCTTGGCTGACGCGTAGGTGGGCGAACCAATGGCACTTAGTATCGGTCTTAACGGCACATTTTCTTTATGAATTTTGGGCAATCCATAAAGCCTCGGTGGTAGCGCAACCGAATTGCAGAGATCTTTCTGTACACTCTCTTCAATGGAGGACTTTTTTATTAACCGCGACACAGTTCTGAGAACGTTGTTAGTGGGGTCTTTATTCAGCTTCCTATATGCTTGCGGATCCAATAGATCAGTAAAATTACTGATCCCAAAGAAAGCAGGTGTTGACAGGTGTGAAAATTACCGAACTATCAGTTTAATAAGCCACAGCTAACGCGGATTATTTACAGACGAATGGAAAACTGGTAGAAGCCGACCTCGGGGAAGATCAGTTTGGGTTCCGTAGAAATGTTGGAACACGTGAGGCAATACTGACCTTACGACTTATCTTAGAAGGAAGATTAAGGAATGGCAAACACACGTTTCTAGCATTTGTAGACTTAGAGAAAGTTTTTGACAATGTTGACTGGAATACTCTCTTTCAAATTCTAAAGGTGGCAGGGGTAAAATACAAGGAGCGAAAGGCTCTTTACAATTTGTACAGAAACCAGATGGCAGTTATAAGAGTCGAGGGGCATGAAAGGGAAGCAGTGGTTCGGAAGGGAGTGAGACAGGGTTGTAGCCTCTCCCCGACGTTATTCAATCTGTATATTGAGCAAGCAGTAAAAGAAACAAAAGAAAAATTTGGAGTAGGTATTAAAATCCAGGGAGAAGAAATAAAAACGTTGAGGTTCGCCGATGACATTGTAATTCTGTCAGAGACAGCAAAGGACTTGGAAGAGCAGGTGAAGGTAATGGACAGTGTCTTGAAAGGAGGATATAAGATGAACATCAACAAAAGCAAAACGAGGATAATGGAATGTAGTCGAATTAAGTCGGGTGATGCTGAGGGAATAAGATTAGGAAACGAGTCACTTAAAGTAGTAAAGGAGTTTTGCTATTTGGGGAGCAAATTACTGATGATGATCGAAGTAGAGAGGATATAAAATGTAGACTGGCAATGGCAAGGAAAGCGTTTCTGAAGAAGAGAAATTTGTTAACATCGAGTATAGATTTAAGTGTCAGGAAGTCGTTTCTGAGAGTATTTGTATGCAGTGTAGCCATGTATGGAAGTGAAACTTGGACAATAAATAGTTTGGACAAGAAGAGAATAGAAGCTTTCGAAATGTGGTGCTACAGAAGAATGTTGAAGATTGGGTGGGTAGATCACATAACTAATGAGGAGGTATTGAATAGGATTGGGGAGAAGTGAAGTTTGTGGCACAACTTGACTAGAAGAAGGGATCGGTTGGTAGGACATGTCCTGAGGCATCAAGGGATCACAAATTTAGCATTGGAGGGCAGCGTGGAGGGTAAAAATCGTAGAGGGAGACCAAGAGATGAATACACTAAACAGATTCAGAAGGATGTAGGTTGCAGTAGGTACTGGGAGATGAAGGAGCTTGCACAGGATAGATTAGCATGGAGAGCTGCATCAAACCAGTCTCAAGACTGAAGACCACAACAACAAACTTATCATACAAACAACCGAAGCACAAATTTTCACAACACCACGCGCATTTTATGGAAGCAACCGTCTTGCAGGCGCACGGCTTCTTCATGAGCGATACCGGGAAACACAATTGTTTTGCAATTCAAAAAGATTTCTTTTTCATCCGCTAATTTCGATGCGAACATGCGTATCTAATCAAGCTTTCAAAATTAGGTGCGCTTAATTGATGTAGGATTAGTGAATGTCATTTTATCGAATCTTCCCTAGAAGCGATCTCTCTATTGTCTTTCATCAAGTCGGGAGCATTCTTAATCATTTTCGTGAAGTTTTTACCTGTCGGTAAAAATAAACATCGAAGGGCTGGCAATAAGGAGTGCACTTTGGTGGGACTGCTTTTAGGGTTCAAGTGCTCGCTCCTTTCATCAGTGAATAGATGATCGTATAAAGTTTAATCGGTTTGCCCTCCCCACGAATCGATAATGTTCAAAATTTTTTTCTTTCCCCTTACAAGAGAATTACAGAACGCAAAAAATTCTTCGTACACCGGTGTCGTGAACGTCCCGGATTTCGTGCAGGAAACGACTACATATCTGTATTTCCCATTAAATTTGTCTACTCGTTTTTGAACGTTAGGACCAAATTTTCCTGACGGTTCTTGCATACACAATAAAAACATATGGGAGTATGATTCGAATAAGCTACTTCCAGCACCTTAGCCGTGAAACTTTACTGCTGCGCTACGCTGACTTGCCCGGAATATATGTAATGTTACGGGCATACAAAGCTCGCAATGAACTTCATAATCGATTATTTCAAAATCCAAGGCCCGTCGCTAAAAAACCGGATAGCCAGTTACTCAGGATAAGTGCCTCTACAACATATTTGAAGCGCATAAAAATCCGTGATTTACAGTATGGAGGGTCCCCTTGTAAGTGGTAAACTCTTACGTACTGTACGGGAGAATCATCTATGACAACCGAATTCTGTTTCACAGTATTAAAGAAGAGTAAAACGGTCACCTAACGCGTGGTGAGTTGAACTTTGCTAGGACCCCTTCCTGTGACATCAGAACGGGCTCGCCTAGCTAGTTATGACGATGAGCAGTTTACCGTTTTACGACCCATTTCTCTAGCGTGCGAGGTCACCACACGTAAATCTCCTGGGCGGTATCCGCTGGAGATGCGCAACAACTGCTAAATGGCTCGTCGTTCGCTGTCTTAACTCTACTCAAGTAATTCACACAGAAGAGGGTATATCGCAATCGCATCCGGATGTACCGCTGTTCTGTTCCTCAGTCCAACCATCATAATTTTTGGTTCATGTTGTTTCCTTAAATGCATGAAGGCAAATCCCTTTACAAAAAACATGCTCGATTCTCATCACTATTCCATTTAATCCCAGCTCGTGTACCGGCTCTATGACCCACGTATTCTTCCTTTTTACTTATTTTGATTTAGTACATATTGAAGTTTTCGTGGCGGAATGAGTGACCCATTAGATCTGGGGTGTGCAACCGCAGAAACCATATTTCTTTAACTGACACTTCGGCCATACAACTTTCTGCCAACTTCCGAAGGAGCCGATGGCCTCTGTGTCACATCATTCGGAAGATAGGATACAGATAAAAGACCGAACTATTAGATAAAGGAATAGTGTTTCTGGGTTGTATGCCAGAAATCTAATATATCAGTTTTGATTTAATTATGAGAAGATTGCTTCAGCCTTTTTACTTATTGTCGTTTACTTTTTTTAGAGAGGAGACTACAATGCACTTTAACTTGAGATTGAATCTGCAATTTTAAGTAATCATTGACAAATAGTTAAATGATGTAAGCTAGTCATAAACCTTAAATGGTTTTACCTTCTTATTTATTGAACACGCGTCACTGAGGCATTTAGTAGCTTTGTTCGAGTATATTATGTCCTCTCTCATCTAATGACTGCAGGAAGTAATCTGACTGTCTTCATCTCTATGAACAACAGGATGGTTCCCAGAGGCTACAGCACGGAACAATGAACGCCAACAAAGAGAGCGGAGTATAATTTAATCATGACTAGTCGTCAACGGGATGGTAAACACTAGTCCAACCCCAAAGAGTCTGCTTTGGCACTCACACGTCCGCATCTAAATTTAAAAGTGCATCTACATCCATACATATCACTGTGAAGTGGGACTGAAGAGGACTTCCCATTCCACCACGTACTAGTGCTTCTTCCTTTTTCATTCGTGTGTAGGTCAGGGGGAGAATGATTGCTTAAATCCTTCTGTACGTGCCGCAATTAGTCTAATTTTGTGTTTACGGTCCCTGCGGTGGCAATATGTAGGGGACTATAGAATAATCCTATATTCCTCACTTTATACTGGTTCATAAGTCGATAACACAGTTGTACGATGTACGCATTGGAGCAAAGGGGCTAACCACAAACATGACTTTCTGAATAAATTTTTTTTATTATCAGGTGTGGAAACTAGTATTGATGACATTTGTTGCGTTACAGGGAAGTACTACAGCACGTCCTCATGCACTAATGACCATACAGCAGTTGTCAACCGTTCTGTTGGAGGAAGGAGGAATCGAAAGGCCTACTACAAGAGCTCTTTTCTAACCTTTCGTCCGGCATGGGAGCACGTTGCAGAGCATGCAGATTCTGTTATGAACCATGATCCGCCTTTTATAATGTCCAGGAGACCACCAGAAATCGGGATGGCTTCAGTGTAACTACAGTTTTTGAAAAAAAACTGTCATTTCGGTTCGTCTCATTGAGTAGTTCTTTCAGTTACCTCCTGTACTTTACTGTAGCATTCTTTCTACGTATGGTCCAAGTTTCGTCGAGATGTGTTGTTTGGCAGCGACCATGCGAAAGTTAGTTTCGTCCTTAAGTTTTGCGTACCAGTGTACTTACTGGTAATACGGAGCAAAATGCAATCTTACCTCTGTAGGGATTTCTCCAAGAGTTTGCTGTGTCTGAGTTAAAGGCACGTTTTGTGTTGCTGGCATACCTCAGTTATATTAAGAATACATGTTCATTCGATCATTTGAGACGTTATGTACAGTGCAGATAAAAAAAAAGGTCGGTGCAAGGTAGAGGAATCACAATGGAGCACAATTTTCCAAACAGCTATAGATAGGAAATGTACTTTTGTGGAGCTACGTCCGTGAAACAACAGTCAGCAGCGAAGGCGAGTAAGTTTGTCAGGTAATCCAAAGTTTCAGGCGTGTCTGTCAGTGCTGTTTCGTACGACTAAGCTACTGCTGTGTTACGCTGTAGTCGTTGTGAGGAGCTGCACTTGCTAGAATAAAAATTCATTCATACTTTCTGCACATTAGCAAAAATTAATAAATGTGGCCCTTGAATTCCATTATTAATAAGACTGAACCTTACAGTACCACATATTGCATATACATCTTACTGCAGTGCTGTTTCTGCAGTACAGATTACTACCCCAAAAAAATTAATGGTATTATGGTACTTTTAACGAAGCTGGTCAAACGTTATCCAATAGACATCAAAGAAAATTCGCATCTAGCATAATCAGTCATGGATAATAATTTAAAGGACAGGAATTTAAAATTTGCCTAGCTCTACTTTTCACCTGGAACCATTACCTTCCACTGACGTAAGTAGTATTGGCACTCTATAACACAACAGGTATCATCCTGAGCATCTTAGTTTAAAGACACACACTCTCGCTTGCTCATTGCTGATTGGCTGTCATTTCATGAGCGCCTCTTCACAACGCTAAATTTCCAACCTATGGTTATCTGGAAAATCTTGATCGATTCGAATGCCTAACCTGTTGTGACCTCATTATTAAGTTTTTTTCTGCACCCCGCATATATTTGAAAAAATTAAGACGAAATATGTTTAATGCATTAGTGCTCTGAATTAACGATTCAAGCCATAGCTGATGTCCCGCCCTGATTGACAGTTGGCGCCAGTGCTGGTGATGCATTCCCATCGCAGCAGAGCAAATGCGAAATTGCAAAATAGCTGAGCACAGCACCTCGGTATCGTGATGGATGGGCTTAAGTCGCAGCAGTGAGTAAGATGGTGCGACGCAAGGAAGTGGAAACTATGTAGAGCCAGCACTGGGGGCTGTGGACAGCAGTGTGAGGACGAGACTATTCATGTAATGCTGGGCCATGGATGGTGATCCAGCCAATTTTGTTTACACACTCGAGTGGCTGATTCAGGGATCTGGATAGCAGGCAGTGATGCCTGGGAAGGTGAGGCGTTTGGCTACCGGCAGCTGGCTGATAGCAACCGTTATGTTCTGGAGGATGAGGTGGCCGCTGTTATCAGCTAACAGAGACTCACTAGAAAAATCGAGGCAGTGAGCAGATAGCCGGAAAGGAAGCACAGCAAGCTGGCTAAAGACACGTGCGTTGGCTGTACAGGAGGTGTACCAGTGAAAGCAACCCGCTGGAGTCTGAGTCCGAACAGCACGAATTTGATAACATGAGGCGTCGGTTCCCGTTCTGCGTGAGTCGATAGTGCTTGGCATATTAATTTGAGAGGAGGTCCACCGGACGAGACACAAGCATAGGTTAACCGTGGATTGTTTTCGTGGACAACGGTGTATAAGAGGGCTGTAGTACTAGTGGTGCTCGGTGGAAACTTCTGCTTGTAGAAACCTTTGTCTGGCTGTGTTTCATCTTAAACAGTGCGAGTTGTTCAATGGTCATAACGCCTGAGTCAGTGCAAGGAACAATTCTGTTATCTGAAATAAATTCAGTGGGAGAAGACTCTATGTGAATTAAGTACTGTGGATGCCCCTTGTATTATTGTCAGTTGTGTTTAACTGTTTTACCTTACGCACTTCCAGATTGCTGGGCCTTGTAGAATTACTGACCTGATTTGTCTGGTCCTGTGGCCAGCGTTCTGTAACGTGCTCCAGTTATGCAATTACTATTTATAATGTTCATAAGTCGTATGAATATTAGCTTTGGGCCTTAGTTTCATTTTGGGTAATGCGTCCTGAGCTAGAACCTTGCTGCCTTATTTTTCTTGTCGTCCTTACAGCATGTATATTTATTAGGAGCATGGTTGTCATAATGTCTTGTGTGCTCTTTGTTACTGTTAAGCTAAAATTATATTCAAGGGCAGGTAGTTCACCGTTTGGCACCTTATGCTAGGTATTAAGTTAATGCGTGTTTATAAACTGAACGATGGTCATTTTCCTTGTGTTTTGATTTTACTCATACGCTCCGACTTATTGAATTCTGTTATTAATAAATATTTTTAAAAGTTGTTAAGTAGTTTCGCTCACACTGCCCCTAGCCACTTTCCATTCCTACCGTTTCCTGCTTCACATATTCCACTGAAAAGTATTACTGTGAAACTGCTGATTAGTTCTTAACGTCGAAAGATTTTACTGCCCATCTATTACAAAGTTGGGGTACGCAGTCTACTGGTTGTAGGAACGACATTACACAATCAGATGCTCCTGATCGGCTGTTATATCTATGCAGTATCCGTGACTTAACGCGACTAGAAAGCGTGAACAGAGGCACTCTGGCCCTCGCAGAACCCTTTCCTCGGATAGACGGCTCCAGTCATCTGTTGCGCAACGGTGATGTAACGGCGGCGCTATGGGAGCGGATCCACGCAAGGAGTCGCTAATTGGTGTTACCCTGGAAACGGGCACTTCGACTTGCGTAACGTCCTGTGAGCACCGCTCGCTACGGGCGATCTCACTGCAAAACCAGCTCACACCTCATGCAGCCAGCAGTCCTTTCAAACGAGATCTTTCCATTCTGTGACAGTGTGGTATCGTTTCTGTTCTAAAGTAACGCCAAGTTACCATGTTTCCTGTTGGTAATATGCACTGAGTGGCCAAAACTCACTAGAAGGCACTGTGTGGCTTTTTTTTTTGGGGGGGGGGGGGGGGAGGCGATGTGACGACCATTCGCCAGACAATTAAGATCGTTCTGCGTGGCTTAATGTACACGTGGTAACACTACGGTATTGAAGATCCAACCTAGGTAGTTTTGAAGTATTCTTGGGTAATCTACGAAATGCTATATCCATTTAGTCTTGTACTGTGTGTCTTCATACGTTCGAAGTCCGTTAACTTGTGACGTATAGCCGTGTGCACTATACAGCTGTCTCGATAGAAGGATCAGATATCGTGTCAACAGTCGCACCTTACGATGGCTCTGGCCGCTTTATTCGGGTGTCATTTTCGAATGGGAGAACACTGCTCGTGACTTTTGGCCACCTAGTTCAGTATTTTACACGTCAATGAAATCATTTAGTCTCTCAGAATCGTATGAGAGAGAGAGAGAGAGAGAGAGAGAGAGAGAGAGAGAGAGAGAGAGTAGATATTAAATTAGAGAATGTGAAATTCTTACTATGTGATACAGAATTTCGCGCTGTGTTCAAGTGTTAAACGAAAATCATTGAGGCTGTTGTTTCCTTCTCTTTCGGTAAACGGCTCACACACTATAGCGAGAATATACGGCCATAGTTTTATTCTGTATTACTAAACAGTATTGGCAGCAGTTCATTTGGTGTGAATGTCTGACGAAAGTGGTAGCAAGCTTCTTAACTTCTTTCAGTTATTACGTTGACAAAATCATTGGCGTCTCTCTTGTGCATATTGTTTCCTTGTTAAGTCCATGATTCTAGAGACATTCGTAGCTCTGCTATGCTTCATGATTTCATTCCCCTGACACAACTTATCAAAGTGTTGAAACTTGATGTACCTCACTGTTTTTACGTTGTTTGTTTTGCACCTAGCCTAAACTCATCGAGATGGGTGCTAGGTCAATTTATTGACCGCACATTTGACTAAGAGTGTGTAAATATATTGGACATTAGGTGTAGTCAGGCGAATAGGCGTCGACATCTTACTTGTTAGTCTTGAAAAAGTTCAGTTAATAAAACTGGTCATCGGTTATCGACATTACTGGCGAGTATTTGTTAATTGAGTTTGAGATTAACGAAATCAACACTCTCTTGTCAATATACATAGCGTACACACTGATGAACTAAAAGATTGTGACCATCTGCTTAATACCGTTTTGGTTCAGTTTCACTAATCGATACATCAGAGACTGGTAGTGCGATGGAGTCTAAAAGTGCTTTGCAAGTTTCAGTAGATATGTGGCACCAGATGTCTGCGTACAGATCACACTGTTCCCGCAAATTACGACCCAGTAATTTGTGGGTGCAGAGCCTCCGCCGTAAATAACCCCAGAGGTGTTCCATCGGGTTCACATCAGGGGAGTGTATTAGCTGTGACATCAACGTGAGTTCACTATCACGTTCCTCAAAATGCTGTAGCGCGGTTCTGGCTTTGTGACACTGACACTTATCCTCCTGGAAGATTTCATCGTCGTATGGGAAATAGCTTGAATGGCTGCAAGTGGACCACAATAATGTTGGCGTAGTCCACAGCTGTCCTGGTGTCGTACTGTAGTTTACTACAACAGCTCTCATCGACGTCCCACGTAACATAAAGATGCTCACACTGGGTTACGACCGGGGCCAGTCCATCTTAAGAGCAGCCATTCACCTGGATAACAGTGTATCTCGGCACGACCATCGACCTGGTATAGCAAGAAACGAAACCTCATTCATCCGACCAGGCGACACGTTTCCATTAATCTACGGCCGAATCTCGATAATCCCGTGTCCAATGTAAACGTAATGATGCTTTTGTTGGGTCAACATGGGAGCGCGTAGGGTTCGTCTGTTGCGGAGCCCCATGTTCAACAATATATGCTACAAGAATTGCTCTCAAACGTGCCTGCGTCAACAATGTACTGTGTCCTTAGAAGGCCACAGATGGCCAACCACCCTGCTTTACAGAGCTGACAAGCCTCCACCCTCCACGTTCTGTGATGAGGCGTGGACGTCCAACGCTAGCTCATCTACACGTTGTTTCACCTTCCTTCAGCCGATATGTGTACGACAGTAGCACGCTACCAGTCGACCAGATTCGCCATTTCTGAGGTACACTTTCTTCGATGGTGCCGGACCTTTGTGAAAGCTTCTTATGTCAAAGTATTTCCCATTTTGCGGATCGTAACGTTGCAAGAAAGGTTTCCCATTTATCCCTGCTCTCCTTTCCGTATCACGTCTCCGTAAAGTCACCAGACATTCGTCTCGCTCTGGGCAATGGCGATAATGTTCTGACTCATCACTGTATATATTATTATACACTCCTGGAAATGGAAAAAAGAACACATTGACACCGGTGTGTCAGACCCACCACACTTGCTCCGGACACTGCGAGAGGGCTGTACAAGCAATGATCACACGCACGGCACAGCGGACACACCAGGAACCGCGGTGTTGGCCGTCGAATGGCGCTAGCTGCGCAGCATTTGTGCACCGCCGCCGTCAGTGTCAGCCAGTTTGCCGTGGCATACGGAGCTCCATCGCAGTCTTTAACATGCCGCGACAGCGTGGACGTGAACCGTATGTGCAGTTGACGGACTTTGAGCGAGGGCGTATAGTGGGCATGCGGGAGGCCGGGTGGACGTACCGCCGAATTGCTCAACACGTGGGGCGTGAGATCTCCACAGTACATCGCTGTTGTCGCCAGTGGTCGGCGGAAGGTGCACGTGCCCGTCGACCTGGGACCGGACCGCAGCGACGCACGGATGCACGCCAAGACCGTAGGATCCTACGCAGTGCCGTAGGGGACCGCACCGTCACTTCCCAGCAAATTAGGGACACTGTTGCTCCTGGGGTATCGGCGAGGACCATTCGCAACCGTCTCCATGAAGCTGGGCTACGGTCCCGCACACCGTTAGGCCGTCTTCCGCTCACGCCCCAACATCGTGCAGCCCGCCTCCAGTGGTGTCGCGACAGGCGTGAATGGAGGGACGAATGGAGACGTGTCGTCTTCAGCGATGAGAGTCGCTTCTGCCTTGGTGCCGATGATGGTCGTATGCGTGTTTGGCGCCGTGCATGTGAGCGCCACAATCAGGACTGCATACGACCGAGGCACACAGGGCCAACACCCGGCATCATGGTGTGGGGAGCGATCTCCTACACTGGCCGTACACCACTGGTGATCGTCGAGGGGACACTGAATAGTGCACGGTACATCCAAACCGTCATCGAACCCATCGTTCTACCATTCCTAGACCGGCAAGGGAACTTGCTGTTCCAACAGGACAATGCACGTCCGCATGTATCCCGTGCCACCCAACGTGCTCTAGAAGGTGTAAGTCAACTACCCTGGCCAGCAAGATCTCCGGATCTGTCCCCCATTGAGCATGTTTGGGACTGGATGAAGCGTCGTCTCACGCGGTCTGCACGTCCAGCACGAACGCTGGTCCAACTGAGGCGCCAGGTGGAAATGGCATGGCAAGCCGTTCCACAGGACTACATCCAGCATCTCTACGATCGTCTCCATGGGAGAATAGCAGCCTGCATTGCTGCGAAAGGTGGATATACACTGTACTAGTGCCGACATTGTGCATGCTCTGTTGCCTGTGTCTATGTGCCTGTGGTTCTGTCAGTGTAATCATGTGATGTATCTGACCCCAGGAATGTGTCAATAAAGTTTCCCCTTCCTGGGACAATGAATTCACGGTGTTCTTATTTCAATTTCCAGGAGTGTATTTACATGTGCTGAACTATCATAACCGAATGTCTTGATTACACGATATATGACCAGAGCTTCTTTTCCCGTGTTGATGTCTCGTATTCCAGGGCGTTTGAATCGCCTTGTTTGCTTCAATCCCATGGATTAATATAAGTGGATAGGATAGAATGTTGCAACTTGATTATTATTCAAGACAACCGGAACATTTACAAAAAGTATCTTTACGATCGAAGCTACCATATTGATCTGTCGCAATATGACGTCAAGGTTTACGAACATGTTATCTACTTCATTGCCAGAGAGCAAATATTGTGCAATACCTATTGATTCTACGGCAAGCAGTGATACTCGATAGTGGTGCCGTTGAAGTTTTGTTTTTCCACTTGTTTTGCACATGCACATTTAGAGTTTTATAAGAAGACATATGAGTTTGTAGTAGTACACCCTTATAAGGTCACCATCTAAAGGCGTCATCAGTAATTTGAATACAATTAATATGGCCAGACTGGTAGTGTAATTGGAATTAGTGCTGTCTGATTGATTAGTAACCAATTAAACCTTATCTAAAATACTGCTGATGTTCTGTTCAACGTAAAGTGACCATTACTAATTAAATTATGTAGAGGAGAAAAAAGACTTCCTGCATCGACCATTAGTTACGAAAAAGATAAAAAAAATTGCAAATGGCAGCCAGAATACAAACTGAAGGCACCGGACACATAGATTTTGAGCGGGTCCAGCTGTTAAAACCCAAATTAGGTGGCAGGGTCGGTAACGCTCGAGTTGCAGGGCCAGAACGCCTCCAAAGTTTGACTGACTGCACCAAGCGGCTCTCGCCCAATGATAGGTCAGGTTGTTAATGTTCTGGACTAGTGCAAGAGACGATTCTGCTCTTGTCTGCGAAACCGAGACTAAATAAAGTCTCGAAGGCCAGGAATGACTCTCGTCTTGCTGTTGGTCGTTCCGCTGTTTGTTTCGGTTGGGTTGGTGGTTGCAGAAAAGTGTTGGTTGTAAGTAGTCGTGCCTTCCACGCATGGCGATAAATGCGAGGGTGATGCTCCATCGCGGTGCTCGGAAAATCGTGCATCTGCATCTGCAGGCAATTTAGCTGGAGTCTGACAGAGAGATAAGGCTGCTCAGTAACTTGACACGTAGTGAATTTCTATCGTGCATAGCTCTTTGTTAGCAAATAGGAGCAGTAATATGCATGATAGGGAGGTAACCACTACTCGTTTTGGTCGGCACGTTGGGTTAACACTTACCCCAAGCGGGCTTTTTGTTGGTTTCGCGTAACTGTTGGTGGCCAGTATCTAGGACACTAACACAGCACGAAGTTAAATTACTAACACTTATGAAACAGAATTTACACGATTTTCAGGCAGCCGGAGAACGCAGTGTTCCTCACGTTCAGATTAAAACGACACTCTGCTTTCAGGAAGGCTGTGGGAACACAGAAATCAGTGTTTCATTCACGATCAGCAAAGCGGTTTCAGGCATAGACCTGCAACGGAAGCAAGGAAATCGCAAATGAAACTCTGAATTACGTTTTCTTAATTCTGATAACATTTATTTTACTCTAAGCGACATATACAACAGAATGAGCATCCTTTCCCAGAAAAAAAGTTTTATTGTACTTCACCAGCATCTAGCTGTCATTCCCTATATAAAAGACAGTAGCTCTTCACAACCATCGAACGTCACTGAATTACAAATTATATCTTCCGGCGTAAATAATAGATGTGTAACGGTAACATTTATGAATTACGGCGCGACATGAACATTGATAGTCACTTTATATTGTAACACTACCGGCCCTTATCAAGTTGGCAACAGCGGATAATCTTGACATTCTGTGAAGGGTTTAGCCTGACCGTGACTGTACCTAATGACAATGAATTGCATTATAATTAAAGGGATTATAATTAAAGTGAGTGAGTAAGTGAAACAGTAACAACAGCAAAGTATTCAGGTTTTGAACTTGCGTTCTACTAACACGAAATAAACTGTGATTGTGTATACATGCGGTCGCCAGCGTTTTTAGACAATGCCGTATCAGGCCTTATAGCTAAGCGGAAATAGATATCACCTAAGAAAATTAACCTCATTTGTTATCCTAACTAATCCCTTTTACAACAATTACTCTCAGTATTATACAATAACTTGTCCTAGCAAACAACACAACAGTTAACCCTTATGCAGAACGTACAATGGCCAATAAATGGAGCAATATGCGCTGTCTCAAACTAACGCCTGCTGATGACAAAAACTACTGAGCTGAATAATGAACAAATGCAGAAGGACATATCAACGTACTAACACAGTCCGACTGGCAACAGCATGAACCATAATTAACTATCACAAAAAGGATCATGAATTGAAACAGTACTAATTAGTATGAGCTTCAGAAATTTGCATATGAAGTTACTCTATACAAATGGGAATTACATTTATTATTGACAAGAAAAGTTTTGGTGCATAATTAATGATTGTATTGGTTGCTGCACTTGCTCAGAAATACCCTTTACTTCCATTTATTACACAATTTAAGGAGCTTATGGGGTTCCTGAAACAGGTATGGTTTGAAATGGTTCAAATGGCTCTGAGCACTATGGGACTTAACTTCTGAGGTCATCAGTCCCCTAGAACTTAGAACTACTTAAATCTAACTAACCTAAGGACGTCACACACATCCATGCCCGAGGTAGGATTCGAACCTGCGACCGTAGCGGTCGCGCGGTTCCAGGCTGAAGCGCCTAGAACCGCTCAGCGACATCGGCAGGCAATGGTTTGAAGAACCATCATCAATTGCAAATGGTAACACAGAAAATTAAGAAAATGACAGATACCTTTAGTAAGAACTTTAAGTATAGTGAATAGTGCAACAGCTAACGAGGGGACAAAGCAACTAGTCTCTCATTGGACTCAAACTGGCTTTGTAAATTACTGCACAACTAGAACAACTACCTTAAAATAAAGTATACAAAGAAACCAACAATTACCAGTTTACAAACCCATTCAAAGTGAAATAATACTGCTGTCTTTTTATAACTTTTAATTACAGACAGCTATAAGTGCTTTACATTTTTGTCATTGATTTTTTTAATGGTAGCTTCTATTTAATGAAAAGCTTTCTTTATGAACACACTTAAGAAAAGTTTATTATCAAGAACTATGAGGAGCAAAACATTTACTACTGTACAGAAAACTAACCACAGAAAGTCAATGAAACTGCAAAATATTTCACTACCAAAATTATCAGTTACATAAAAACAGGATACTCGGGATCAATTAACTTGGAAAGGACCCTGTCTAGGAATGTGACTGGGGGTAATCACGGGTGTGCACACGAAATTTAGAAGTTCCACAAAAAATTATTATTCAGTACATAATACCTAGTCCATCGGATGTACATATTTACATGACAATTCTGCTGAACGTGGTAGCCCTGTCGCATATTACAGAGGCTATATAATTGATGATAAAGCAACTATGGTTCTCGACATTAGGCTTGCCCGGATGTAACTCTTCTTGGCGTCGTAAATTTATAAAAACAGGGCCAATAATGATACCATGGTCAATAGGCCACTTTACATTCCACACGAGGCTAATTTACATGCTCGCAGGGTCTTCTTGACTCAGTTTATACATCCAAATTAACCAGAGCAGTTGACAAAGGCTGTCGCTGATCACTCAATATCACAGTCGGAATAATATACCACTCCACACCAAGGAGTCAAACATCTTGCGCACCAAGTCCACCTTTCCCAGTCCCGCCAAACTACTTCCGTAGCGGAGGGGCTTTACTACAGGTTTTACATTTCGCTTCCCTACTTATGGGTCAGTAAAGTATACAGCAATAAGGAATAGCTTTGTAGGCAGTACAGTTGAAGAGGAATGGACGTCTTTAAAAAGGGCCATCACAGAACTTGGGAAGGAAAGCATAGGTACAATGAAGGTAACTGCGAAGAAACCATGGGCAACAGAAGAAATACTTCAATTGATCGATGAAAGGAGGAAGTAAAAAAATATTCCTGGAAACTCAGGAATAGAGTAATGCAAGTCGCTGAGGAATGAAATAAACAGGAAGTGCAGGGATGCTAAGACGAAATGGCTGCAGGAACAATGTGAAGACATCGAAAAAGAAATGATTGTCGGAAGGACAGACTCAACATACAGAAAAGTCAAAACAACCTTCGGTGACATTAAAAGCAATGGTAACAACATTAAGATGCAACGGGAATTCCACTGTTAAATGCAGATGAAAGAGCGGATAGGCGGAAAGAATACGTTGAAAGCCGCTATGAGAGGAAAAATTTGTCTGATGTGATAGAAGAAGAAATAGGAGTCGATTTAGAAGAGTAGGGGAGACAGTAATAGAATCAGAATTTAAAAGAGCTTTGGAGGACTTAAGATCAAATAAGGTAGAAGGGATAGATAATATTCCATCAGAATTTCTTAAATCATTGAGGGAAATGGCAGCAAAACGACTATTCACGTTGGTGTTGTAAGTAGGCTGTATAGTTTTTTTTTTTTATTGGTAACGCCACGTAGCGCTCTGTATGAAAATCACTGGCTGTGCTGTGTGCAGTCTGTGGCTGGTTTGCATTGTTGTTGGCTATTGTAGTGTTGGGCACATAGCTGTTAACAGCGCGTAGCGGTGTGCAGTTGGAGGTGAGCCGCCAGCAGTGGCGGATGTGGGGAAGTGAGATGGCGGATTTTTGAGAGTGGATGATCTGGACGTGTGTCCATCAGGAACAGTACATTTGTAAGAATGGATATCATGGACTGATATATATATTATCACTTTTGAACACTATTAAGGTAAATACATTGTTATTTCTCTATCAAAACCTTTCATTTGCTAACTATGCCTATCAGTAGTTAGTGCCTACAGTAGTTTGAATCTTTTATTTAGCTGGCAGTAGTGGCGCTCGCTGTATTGCAGTAGTTCGAGTAACGAAGATTTTGTGAAGTAAGTGATTTGTGAAAGGTATAAGTTAATGTTAGTCAGGGCCATTCTTTTGTAGGGATTTTTGAAAGTCAGATTGCGTTGCGCTAAAAATATCATGTGTCAGTTTAAGCACAGTCATTTATAATTTTTCTAAGGGGACGTTTCATACGTAGACCCTTAGCAGAGGATACCTCACTGGAATCTTCTGATTTTTTCTTGTAGTTTGTGTAATTAGTATGGCTGTTGTTTATTGCTAGCGCGTAATCATAGAGAGAATTTCCTTTGTAGTTGTAGTTTTTCATTGTTGTACAGTAAAACAGTTGTGGCATGCATGTAGATTTCCACCAAGTATTTCGCAGCTGCGCTTGCGATTAACTAGATATTATTTTCAGTGCTATGTTAATGTGTTTTCTTACTTTTGCTCTTCAAATTGTGCGTTTCTTGTTTTCGTGTGAAATACGTAATAATTATGGCGTGTGAAAAACGTAACACTAGGCTCCAAAGTAAACTGAGACATGACAGTGAAGACGAAAGCAGTGTGTTAGCGCCACCGTGTAATGAATTAACTGATGTTCAACATAGATATTTGGTAATTGTACATAGGGAAATGGAGTCGGCTGCAAATAATGGTGTAGACAGTGAAGCAATTAGAGAACAGGGAAGCATTATCGATCGATCGGTCGGGCAACAGCTCGCCTCAGGAATCTGAAATGACAGGACACAATATTGCAAATACTGTAGATACAGGTTTTGCGTCCTCACCGTTTTTTTTTTAATACGTCAAGACACATTTTCTGCTTTTCAAAGTGCGAATATTGCCGGTTCAAATGCACTGCCGAATAGCACTGAGGAACATGTTTCAGACACCAGTGCATTGTTATTACAGTTAATGCAAGAAATGGGATAAAGGCTACAAAAGTTAGACACCACGCTTGAACAAACACGTGAAGATTTAACTACTGAGTTACATAAAATCGAATCGAAATGTCAAAAAGTCTGTAATGAGTTAGACACCACGCTTGAACAAACACGTGAAGATTTAACTACTGAGTTACATAAAATCGAATCGAAATGTCAAAAAGTCTGTAATGACGTAAAAACACAAATTTGTGAGCATTTCCAACCTATTTTTTTGCGTCATGACAATGCATTACAGAATTACGAAGCAGCCATAAAGGAACTGCAAACTATTGTTCATCAAAATCACGACACCTTGCAAGCTAAAATTGACTCAGTTGCATCTACCGATTCTGTTACGCAACTTGCAAAAACTCAGCAAAAGTTAAAGGACACAGTAGATACGATTTCAACACAAATGGACACTCTGAAACATGGTTCAGGAAAACACACTGAGGAAATAAGTACACTATCGGAGAAAGTAGCCGAAATTTTGGATCAGTTCACTAGCTTATCTACAAAGGTAGATGATGATCTGAATGACACAAGACCTGTAGCCATCACTGACACAGAAGAGTATGAACAAATTAAGAAATTCACTCAAAATCAGAATCAAATTAATACGCAACACAGAAGAGAAATCCGGGAAGTACAAGATCAGTTGGCACAAGTAATACAAAAACTACATATTTCAGAGGACACTCGCGATCCAACATGGGAAGAGGGACTTAGAAATACGGAAAAGCCGCAATATAATAACACAGGGTATTTCCTAAATTATGAAAGAAATTGGCAAGGTGCTCCGAATTTTGAGATGGAACCGCCAACACGACGTAACAATGACCGATATGCGACTCACCGACATGATGATTTTGACTATAAGCTGTTCATTACTACACGTAAATTCAAAACATTTAAGAATTCTGGCAACGACATTCATACACAAGCGTGGCTCCATCAATTCTCTCATTGTTTTCCTCCCAACTCGTCATTAGAGCACAGTTTAGAATTTATGTGTGGCTACTTAGAGAATGAACCAGCTGGAGGAATGCGATCGGTCATTCACGATTGTCACAGTGAAGGAGATTTTTATCATGCCTTCCTCTCAGCATATTGGTCTCAAGCTACTCAAGACCGAGTAAAACATAGCATCATAATGATGAAACATTCCGAACAATCTGAATTTTCCAGTCTTGGCAAATATTTCGAAGACATTTTACATAAGAATCAGTATCTTTCAAACCCATATAGCCCCTCAGAACTCATCCGCATATGTTTAATCAAATTGCCTGAACATTTACGACATATTATTTTGGCAGAACGTTTGCAAAGGCGACATTGAAGCTTTTCAGGGACTGTTACAAGAATTGGAAATTGACACTGACAATCGCGGAACGCGAAAGCAGGAGCACAACAATTAGAGGTCACATCTGTCACAATTCCGCGATGACAGAAATAATAACTGGACACGACAAGGCTATTCTTACAACGTAAATCATGACCAAAACAGACACCACCCGTATGACAACCGTTGGCACAGTAGTAAGAATTACAGGGAAAGACCACCTCTCCGCGGTAATGACTATCACAGAGACAATCAGAGAAACAGACAATATGGGAACCAAAATAATTGTTATCAAGGGAGACAGAATTACTTCAGACGCAATGGTCCACCGTGCAGTTACGATTCCGGGAGAAATTCTCCACCACATGACCGACAAAAAAGAAACTATGTAAACTACCGACAAAACGACAGACCTGAATTTCGTCAGAACTGGCAGGATTCGAACAGGGCAGGGCCCTCTTGACAAGGTGAATTGGTAGTATTCAGGTCTCTTAATCCCAATAACGACGCGCGCCAACAAAGAGACAGACAATGATTCGCACTGCAGGCAGCCACATGGGCCGGCTGGCTCAGCGAAAAATAACATAGACGCTAACCTTGAGAAAAATTTTACCATTTCTTACCGACGTATACAACATGATAATTACTTTGAAGTTCAAACTCTGTGTACTAGAAAGGGTAAAGGATTGCATCACATTTCACATGTAAAACCATTTATTAAAAGATAATCTGCTTTTTAACTTAGTCTTTGCTATAAAATTTTTCACTTCACATTACTAGTACGCTTCGTCGGACTTTGACACTGTTAACATGCAACTATGTTTTAAAGAACTATCCTGTCTAGAACCTAGGGAACATATTTAGACAGTAATTACGAATGCATTGTTACAGTGAACAGACAACACAGTGTTATTGTGTGTGTACATTCTTGCTTATTAGTTGTATGATTATGTAACAACTATAAGGCTCACATACTTAGAACATATACCAGTACTGCTAACGAGATTTTAATGCAACATTTTGGTTTACCTGAGAACACATTATGAATTTAAAGTGCTTTCTGAGAGATACCAGATGACACAGTGGTTAGTTTATTTAATAGCTACACGACTACATCACGACGCTACTAATGTGTGACACAATTTACATGGCTGCTTTTGCGGCGTATCTGTTTACATCTGCACAGATTTTTTGAATTCTTCTGGAAAGGAATACGTGTTTTTGTAGTAACTTTTGTGGTATAGCTACAACGAGACAGCCTTTTCTGTAGCACAACAATACGTTACAGTACAGTACTTACTTCATCACGGCAATAAGCGTAATAACTACGATATCTATACACATAGCAATTTACTTTGTTTATTACGAGGTAAGTACACTGACTTCTACAGAACTTTGCTTACGGACGACGATAATTACGACACGTGGCACATTTTTTACCCTTAAGCAATGACAGAGATTGTCTTAGAGCAAGACGCACATTTAGCGCTAAAGGACACTTATTTGAGTGATTAATTTTATTTCTAAAGATTTTTGAATCATAAAGATACAAATGTTTTCCGTGACACATTGCATTCCAATGCTGTAATCTGTAACACCTGACGGTATAATTACATTAAGCCTCAGGGGGGGACACACTTACTTTGTGTACCATGTGTGTAGCAAGCACAAGGAGCCGTAGCTAATATGGTATTACGTGTGGAGTGCACATGGGGTTTTTTTAGGTTAGAGAATCCCCTCCCTAGGCCCGACAAGACGCCTCCTGAGACGCGGCAAGGTAGGAGTAGGCAAAATGCAACGGGGAATAACAATATTAATGTGCTAATAGTAAACTGCAGGAGCGTCTACAGAAAGGTCCCAGAACTGCTCTCATTAATAAACGGTCACAACGCCCATATAGTACTAGGGACAGAAAGTTGGCTGAAACCAGACGTAAACAGTAATGAAATCCTAAACTCAGATTGGAATGTATACCGCAGAGACAGGCTGGACAGTGAAGGGGGAGGCGTGTTTATAGCGATAAGAAGTGCAATAGTATCGAAGGAAATTGACGGAGATCCGAAATGTGAAATGATTTGGGTGAAGGTCACGGTTAAAGCAGGCTCAGACATGGTAATTGGATGTCTCTATAGGCCCCCTGGCTCAGCAGCTGTTGTGGCTGAGCACCTGAAGGATAATTTGGAAAATATTTCGAGTAGATTTCCGCACCATGTTATAGTTCTGGGTGGGGATTTTAATTTGCCGGATATAGACTGGGAGACTCAGACGTTCATAACGGGTGGCAGGGACAAAGAATCCAGTGAAATTTTTTTAAGTGCTTTATCTGAAAACTACCTTGAGCAGTTAAACAGAGAACCGACTCGTGGCGATAACATATTAGACCTTCTGGTGACAAACAGACCCGAACTATTTGAAAAAGTTAACGCAGAACAGGGAATCAGCGATCATAAAGCGGTTACGGCATCGATGATTTCAGCCGTAAATAGGAATATTAAAAAGGGTAGGAAGATTTTTCTGTTTAGAAAAAGTGACAAAAAGCAGATTTCAGAGTACCTGTTGGCTCAACACAAAAGTTTTGTCTCAAGTACAGATAGTGTTGAGGATCAGTGGACAAAGTTCAAAACTGTCGTACATAATGCGTTAGATGAGTATGTGCCAAGCAAGATCGTAAGAGATGGAAAAGAGCCACCGCGGTACAACAACCGAGTTAGAAAACTGCTGCGGAAGCAAAGGGAACTTCACAGCAAACATAAACATAGCCAAAGCCTTGCAGACAAACAAAAATTACGCGAAGCGAAATGTAGTGTGAGGAGGGCTATGCGAGAGGCGTTCAATGAATTCGAAACTAAAGTTCTATGTACTGACTTGGCAGAAAATCCTAAGAAATTTTGGTCTTATGTCAAAGCGGTAGGTGGATCAAAACAAAATGTCCAGACACTCTGTGACCAAAATGGTACTGAAACAGAGGATGACAGACTAAAGGCCGTAATACTAAATGTCTTTTTCCAAAACTGTTTCACAGAGGAAGACTGCACTGTAGTTCCTTCTCTAGATTGTCGCACAGATGACAAAATGGTAGATATCGAAATAGACGACAGAGAGATAGAGAAACAATTAAAATCGTTCAAAAGAGGAAAGGCCTCTGGACCTGATGCGATACCAGTTCGATTTTGCACAGAGTACGCGAAGGAACTTGCCCCCCTTCTTGCAGCGGTGTACCGTAGGTCTCTAGAAAAGCGTAGCGTTCCAAAGGATTGGAAAAGGGCACAGGTCATCCCCGTTTTCAAGAAGGGACGTCGAACAGATGTGCAGAACTATAGACCTATACCTCTAACGTCGATCAGTTGTAGAATTTTGGAACACGTATTATGTTCGAGTATAATGACTTTTCTGGAGACCAGAAATCTACTCTGTAGGAATCAGCATGGGTTTCGAAAAAGACGGTCGTGTGAAACCCAGCTCGCGCTATTCGTCCACGAGACCCAGGGGACCATAGACACGGGTTCACAGGTAGATGCCGTGTTTCTTGACTTCCGCAAGGCGTTCGATACAGTTCCCCACAGTCGTTTAATGAACAAAGTAAGAGCATATGGACTATCAGATCAATTGTGTGATTGGATTGAGGAGTTCCTAGATAACAGGACGCAGCATGTCATTCTCAATGGAGAGAAGTCTTCCGAAGTAAGCGTGATTTCAGGTGTGCCGCAGGGGAGTGTCATAGGACCGTTGCTATTCACAATATACATAAATGACCTGGTGGATGGCATCGGAAGTTCACTGAGGCTTTTTGCAGATGATGCTGTGGTGTATCGAGAGGTTGTAACAATGGAAAATTGTACTGAAATGCAGGAGGATCTGCAGCGAATTGACGCATGGTGCAGGGAATGGCAATTGAATCTCAATGTAGACAAGTGTAATGTGCTGAGAATACACAGAAAGATAGATCCTTTATCATTTAGCTACGAAATAGCAGGTCAGCAACTGGAAGCAGTTAATACCATAAATTATCTGGGAGTACGCATTAGGAGTGATTTAAAATGGAATGATCATATAATGTTGATCGTCGGTAAAGCAGATGCCAGACTGAGATTCATTGGAAGAATCCTAAGGAAATGCAATCCGAAAACAAAGGAAGTAGGTTACAGTACGCTTGTTCGCCCACTGCTTGAATACTGCTCAGCAGTGTGGGATCTGTACCAGATAGGGTTGATAGAAGAGATAGAGAAGATCCAATGGAGAGCAGCGCGCTTCGTTACAGGATCATTTAGTAATCGCGAAAGCGTTACGGAGATGATAAACTCCAGTGGAAGACTCTGCAGGAGAGACGCTCTGTAGCTCGGTACGGGCTTTTGTCAAAGTTTCGAGAACATACCTTCACCGAAGAGTCAAGCAGTATATTGCCCCCTCCTACGTATATCTCGCGAAGAGACCATGAGGATAAAATCAGAGAGATTAGAGCCCACACAGAGGCATACCGACAATCCTTCTTTCCACGAACAATACGAGACTGGAATAGAAGGGAGAACCGGCAGAGGTACTCAAGATACCCTCCGCCACACACCGTCAGGTGGCTCGCGGAGTATGGATGTAGATGTAGATGTAGATGCTTATACAACTTTACACATCGGTATCATATTTCTCTAAAACATAAAATACACAGCTATCTGATCATTTAACTGAGAGAGACAAACATTTTTTTTTACTGTGTCAGCGACAGATGTTTACGCAATTACACAGCTGGATAGCTTCACACTTATGAAATTGTATTTTGTCTCTACTGTGTGAACCCTTCATATTTTTCGGAACCATTGTGATACTATGACAGCTTTGAATGATGTATTTGGTATTGGATCACGATTTGTAAAGTACGTTTGAGGTAGATGACACTATTGAAATGAGCAGAGAATTCTTTTTAGGTTTTGAAATTATTGCAGAAAGCTAGGACGATTTTGAGATTTGACTGAGGTGTAATAATATTATTACGACGACGATGTGTATTATGCTGTTGAGGTAGGTTTATGATCAATAAGATGACGCTACCATATATGAGGAATGTGATTATGTGTTTATATGTATATGAATAATGAGTACTAGTTAGGGACTCTGATTTGTGAAAAAGGATGTTAGAAACCAAGAACCGTACTTTAAGAGTTATGAAATGTGTGTAAATGCGTGAATGTATTACAACGCCGACGAAAATTTTTTGGACACTGTTACATTTATAGGATTTTGTTTCTACACATTTGTAACGCAAATTCTCGACCTGTGAAATTTTTTATATGAGACTGTCACTGTAGTGCAAACTGCTGTCGTAAATATTTTGGTAAGAAAGGTAAGTGACCGTGACGTAATGCGTCGTGAGCGGCCAGGTGTGCTAGCCACCTTGAGAAAGAGCCATTAGGTGGAGAAGAAAGAGGCCATTAACCTCGCTATTGATATTCCTTTGTAGGAAGTATCGCAAATATAACACGCTATTACTTGGAAACATATGATTATACTGTGGAGCATGTACTTTGTGCTACTTACTGAAATGCTTATGAATTGATGGGAAATATTCTTACATCTGCACCCCTGATTATGACAAGTGTCTTTATACTAGAATTGAGAGAATTTCTACTAACTTATGAAATGCCACATGACTATTGAATGATATTTTTATGGTTTGTACATAGTTGCTTATTTCGTTTAATATCTAGTTTCTAGCTGCACTGCAGCATTGGTTAAAATAAAATTTAATTGATGTACTAATATAGATATTTTATGCCTACAGATCTAGTAAATAATAATTTTATGATCTACTTCCTAAAAAACGAGGGAGCACAAAAAGACATTTCCCTTCACAAGAATTGAATACAAAATTTTTGTCAATGACTGGGTAACTTGTTTCGTAGATAAATCAAGGTGATGCATCACTCTAGTATTAAGATGTGACATATGTATTTAACATGGCCATTTTTACTGTAATATTTTTTCTGCTTGAGCTTTGTCATGTTTAGCTATAAGTCATTGCATTTGCTGCTGCTGCTTGCCAGGCATAGTGCTACTAAATTTCACTTTGTATTACTCTGTTAAGCCAGTTTTACTACTGATTTATTTTTCTTGTTGGTGCACATTGGCTCATATTAGTTGTAATGTTGCATTTGCTTTGCTAATTTAGATTTATTGCTACTAGCTTTGCCAATCTGCATTTTTTTATTGCTGTTTGTATTAATTGTTTTGTGCTGCTGCATTGCCTCGTCCCTTAGTTTATGCATCTGAGCTCAGTAGATTTAAGTTAGCTTAAGAGGGGGTAACTATATAATAGAATGAGTTGCGATGAATTGGGAGAAATACATTGGGAAGTTATACGATAAAAGTACAGAAAGCAGGTATAGATATAACTTTTTGGAAATAATGGAGAACGAAGGGAGATCTCCAAGAAGTAAAGAAAGTTTCATTTGAAAAATACTACAGTAAAACAAACCCTGTCCTTTCCTTGTGTTATTCCGCTATGTGTTTGTGTACCCTTGTGTATATGTGTTCTTCCTGTCTTTATGTGTTTAGCTGATAAGAGTTATGTTGTAGAATTTTTCTAATAATATGTTATTTACTTTGTAAAGATGTTTAGATATTATTTATTCTGTTTTGTTTAATGCTCACGTGTGAAGTTGATATTTCGAAAGTTATTCTGACCTTTTCTGTATTTACTTATGTCATAATTCCTGTAACACTGATGTATTTGTTATTTCGATTCTTTTGTAAAGCCCATATTACTACAAATGTTATCTGTATTATTATGTGTTTTAATTATGTTTTCTGTACTTTTGTGATTGTATTCTCATGTTATAAAATTTAATAGACACCAGTTCTTCAAATTAAGTATCATTTCACTGCACACATTTCTGTTGGTCATAATATATGCACAGTATGTGAGAAGTTGGGACTGCTAGTGCTTGCACATCTGTTAATAATTCAGCAAGGGACTGGTTAACAGCATTCCTGCTTTTAAGGACGTTAAAAAAAATTGTGAGTGCACAAGTGGTGGTTCATGGACTTGCTATATTGTCCGCAAGACTCTTCAATGGTGATTGTGCACCTGCACAGTCGCAACAGATGGCTGCTGGCCGTCTCTACAAGAACTGCAGTGGGTCTGCACCTCTGGTGGCCCACCACTACCGTATTCGCTACCAGGACTACAGTGGGTCTGCTCTGTGACGACCTACCTACCAATATTCTTCAAAACTTCGACTGACTCTGCGTTGGGTTTGCTCTGTTGTGGCCCATTACCTGTCTGCATGTCAAGAGTCAGCACTGTCTTTCCGTTGGAAGGACAACAATACTTCTTCAAGACTGCATGGAAATCCAGTACTTCCGTGTGCATTTTCTTTTACTGCTCAGACTTTGAGAAAAGAAACGGCAGTTTCACTGTGATGAATGATCACGACTGTCTTTATGGACTGTGAGAAAATTTTAGCTTTTGACCAACATTGTATCATTAAGTGTGTGCATTTGATATCTTTGTTATTGTAATTATGAAAAATTTTAACAAATATGTATTGGCCAGTGCCCAAAACAATTTGTAAAATTTTTTGTGGGGAGCATGGGGGCTATGTTAGTAGGCTGTATAGGTTTTTTTATTGGTAACGCCACGTAGCGCTCAGTATGAAAACACTGGCTGTGCTGTGTGCAGTCTGTGGCTGGTTTGCATTGTTGTTGGCTATTGTAGTGTTGGTCACTTGGCTGTTAACAGTGCGTAGCGTTGTGCAGTCGGAGGTGAGTCGCCAGCAGTGGTGGATGTGGGGAAGTGAGATGGCGGATTTTTGATAGCGGATGATCTGGACCTGTGTCTATCAGAAACAGTACATTTGTAAGAATGGATATCATGGACTGATATATATATTATCACTTTTGAACACTATTAAGGTAAATACATTGTTTGTTCTCCATCAAAACCTTTCATTTGCTAACTATGCCTTCAGTAGTTTGAACCTTTTATTTAGCTGGCAGTAGTGGCGCTCGCTGTATTGCAGTAGTTCGAGTAACGACGATTTTGTGAGGTAAGTGATTTGTGAAAGGTATAGGTTAATGTTAGTCAGGGCCATTCTTTTGTAGGGATTTTTGAAAGTCAGATTGCGTTGCGCTAAAAATATTGTGTGTCAGTTTAGTGTTGATCAGAATAGGTAAAGAGCAAAATGTCAGAATACGTTCAGTTCTTCTCAGCTGTTTGAAAAACAAATAATGTAAGAGATTTATCAGCATAGTAATTCAATAATTTTTCTAAGGGGACGTGTGTGTAGAATGTACGAATCTGGTGACATACCATCTGACTTTCGGAAACGCATCATCCACACAATTCCGAAGACGGCAAGAGCTGACAAGTGCGAAAATTACCGCACAATCAGTTTAACAGCTCATGCATCCAAGTTGCTTATAAGAATAATATACAGAAGAATGGAAAAGAAAATTGAGGATGCGCTAGATGACGGTCAGTTTGGCTTTGGGAAAAGTAAAGGCACGAGAGAGCCAATTATGACGTTGCGGTTAATAATGGAAGGAAGGCTAAAGAAAAATCAAGACACGTTCATAGGATGTGTAGACCTGGACAAAGCGTGCGACAATGTAAAATGGTGCTAGATGTTCGAAATATTGAGAAAAGTAGGGGTAATGAAGTGCTCGTATTAAGAAGGGTATGAGACAAGGATGTAGCCTTTCGCCCCTACTGTTCTATCTGTACATCAAGGGAGCAGTGATGGAAATAAAAGAAAGCTTCAGGAGTCGAATTAAAAATCAAGATGAAAGGATATCAATGATACGATTCGCTGACGACATTGCTATCCTGAGTGAAAGTGCAGAAGAATTACATGATCTGCTGAACGGAATGAACAGTCTAATGAGTACAGAGTATGGACTGAGAATAAACTGAAGGAAGACGAAGGCAATGAGAAGTAGCAAAATGAGAACAGCGAGAAACTTAACATCAGGATTGATGGTCTCAAAGTAGATAAAGAATTCTTCTACCTGTGCAGTAAGCTAACTACTGGCGGAGGGAGCCAGAAGGACATCAAAAGCAGACTAGCAGTGGCAAAAATGGCATTCCTGGCCAAGAGAAGTCTACTAATATCAAATATCGTGTTTAATTTGAGGAAGAAATTTCTGAGAATGTACGTCTGGAGTACAGCAGTGTATGGTAATGAAACATGGACTGTGGGGAAATCGGAACAGAAGAGAATCGGAGCATTTGAGATGTGGTATGACAGACGATTGTTGAATATTAGGTGGACTCATAAGGTAAGGAATGAGGAGGTTCTGCGCAGAATCGGAGAGGAAAGGAATATGTGGAAAAAACTGATAAGGAGAAGGGACAGGATGATAGGGCATCTGTTAAGATATGATGGAATGACTTCATGGTACTAGAGGGAGCTGTAGAAGGCAGAAACTGTAGAGGAAGACAGAGATTCTTTAAAAAAAACTGTAGAGGAAGACAGAGATTGGAATATAAAAAGTAAGTAATTGAGGACTTATATTTCGCGAGTGGTACTCTGAGATGAAGAGATTAGCACAGGAGAGGAATTCGTGGCGGGCCGCATCAAACCAGTCAGAAGACTGGTGACCAGAAAAAGAATATATATAGAACTTTTACAAATAATTACATTCACAGAGTGTTACATATAAAATCAGAGGTACAGTTACAACATAATTTCCTAAAACGGCAAAATAATTAACATAATTATTATATTTACATAACCAAATATCTAGACTATGTAGACACATTAGAGTACAATATCAGCAGAGAGCTTATACGGAATATGCATAAATCTAACGACTATTGTTGTTACTGTAGCCAAGTGGTTGATTTTTGGGGCGTGTTAATGTCGTTCACTTTGCGTGTGAGTCTGTCTGTTCCTAGATAGAAGAGATACATATTGGTTGGTTAAATGCTGTGTATATGTGAAGTAGTCATGTCGGTCGACAGCAAGACTGGAAAACGTGGTATAAGCAACTGCAACTTTCATTCATCATGTTGATATAAATCAGAGAAGCAGAACCCAACTGCACCTTCGCAGCCAAGCGAAGTCAGACTCATGTCCTGACAACGAACACAAACGAACACAGCGTGTACAATGGACTACGAGAGAAAAGTTAAGTAATTTTAATTTAGTTCAATAATCTTCGTGTAAATGGTAGGTGAAGTGTAGCTTCTCCCCGTTTATTCTTGAGGAAGATTAATACTGGACAACATATAACCGAACAGAACATGTTTTTAATGAGGTTCGAGTTGACATCTTTCATTAAATATTTTTCACAAAATCCAGTAAGAAGTAACGGAAGAGGATGTAAAAAACGGTGGTAATGTCCTTGATGTTAATACTGTGTACATTAACACGTTAAAATCTTGCAGGAAAAAACTGACAAAAAATAATACTACGGTGTACTGTTGAGACGTGATTCCAAATAAAGGAAATATACTGGACAATAAAAGGGACTGGCAGTGTCGGTGGCAGCAAATGAAGAAGCTAAGCGGAAAGTAATTTCCTTGTAAAAAAGATTTTTTTATTGTGTCAGTGTGTCAAGAGAAAATTTTGGTCAAAATGAAGATCTAAGAGCCGAAGTCACCAATGTTCGTGTGGGCCTGCAGGAAATGTTTAGAGCAAGTATCCACACGGACATTGCGACGACGTCTAAAGTGCCCTAGACTGTCACCATAGCGACCATTTATGTGGCTTCCGCTGAGGCAGCAGCATAATGAGGCTCCACGTGAACGTGGGTCCAAACGACATAGAAATTGCACAACGTGTTTTTCAGACGATTACATGTTTTGTGCACAGCACCATGACGGACGTACTCACGAGCGGTCATAGGAGCACGAAAGTTACGACACTGCGTTCTTCAACGGTATGTAGCCCCAAACACGGTGCGATAGTATGGTGTGAAGTGACGCTCATAACACAATCTCATTTCGTTTGATAGCCGTTAATCTGGAAAGCAGGTGTTGCATTTCAGACGTGTTAAGGCTGGTAGAAACGTCCTACCTTGTAAGTTTTGTTGCAAGATAGTGCAAGACCACTTGTTGACCGCGCTGTCCTGAGATGCCTCGACTGAGAGGATGGTCGACTCTTGACCTGAACAGAACATTCTGCAGATATTTCGCCCATTTAAAACATCTGGTCATGGCTTGCCGAGCCACTGACGAGCCGCTACAACGGACGAGCTCTGGCTTAGATTTCAAGCAACATGGAATGACGTATCCGTTTCTGCCATCCAAGCTGTTCGATTCGACGCCCAGCCGTATTAGAGCCGCTGTTGCTTCAGAGGTGACAGCCGTACGTACTACACTTCATACCCAGGCTATACCTAAATCACCCAAACATTTAATCCTGAAGTGTTCAGGATGCCTGATACGCCAATTTTCCGCATTTGCCAAGATTCGTAGTGTTGCAGTATCACTCGCCAGCAGTGTACCAGAAGCTGCTGGTCGAGGACAACATGAGCTCGACCAGAGGTGAGAGGAGAAGACCTGAGCTTCCAGTAGGGGGGGCGTGCCCGCCCGCGGAGGCGGCGGAGCGCAAAGAGCGGTTATTGTTGTCGGCTGCAGACGCGGCTGCGTGGGCGCGAGCCCGCCTCGCCTGGTCGACGACCCCTCCACCGCTCTTTCCTCTTCCGGCAGATTCGCGCTGTTCCTCTGAGAGATATCACCATCATCGATGTCTCCACACTTGCCAGAGAATATATCACTTAAATCCTAAGTCAATGTCGACGAGATGTGAATCCCTAATCTTCAGTGTTGCACTGACCAGTCGGTGCTGACGGTACGGGACACCTGTTTCTCTTCTAAGAGAGAGCGTCCTATCCGTCATTGCAATGTTTGCGAGTGTCGTGATCCCATGCAGGACAGCAGGCAATACAAGGCGAATTATGTTAAGTGATAGCGCCCTTAGTGCAGAATGTTTCACGCACGCCTCAATTTATTTCTCTGGCGTAGCGCGGAAACCAACACCTTCACAGAAGGACTCCGATAGTCGTATGATGCACGAGTCCTTGTCCGGGCAGTTGGCTGCTGATCTGTCGAGTCCAGCCGAGAATAAAGCAGACAAATTAGAATGTTTCTTTAAAGTCAGTACCGCTATTAGACTGTTTTTTATTTGCAGTGTTACATTTACACGATCGTGACTTTGACTTTTAAGTGGCATAATCAAGTGTTTTAATGTTATACAGTGCCTAAGATGGCATATTGTCGTATTTAAAATACGCTACTAGACACATTGTCTAAGGGTCAATATTTCTGGTAAAAGCCTACTGCTTTGTTTTATCAGTGAGTACATCACTGAGTATATAAAGAAATATATTATGACTGTGGCCCACATTATGAAACAATTATTAAATTAGAATGTGTTTGCAAAGATGACGACTGATATACCACAGTACTCTTTTCGCGTGATATACGAAGGATAATCATATAGTTTTAAGTACCACCTCGAGAAAATAAAGTTACGTAATGAATGTTTCTTTGTGCAGGCAAATGTTTGTAGTCTTGGTACACTCTGGAATTCCCGTGTACATTGCCACAGCCCGACGCTAGAGGACCCAAGATAAAATGGCCTAGCCTTTTGATGAAGTCGAGTATTGTACGGTAACTTTTTTTCTGAATTTGAAGGGGAGAAACACAGCAACAATGCATGCTGACTTCTTGGATGTGTACGGCAACATTGACCAATCATAAGACAGTTACGCTGAAGTTTCCAGTGTGGTCTAACGCGTCTGCATGATGAAGAGGAAATGGATCATCTCTCCGTGAAGAATCGAGAAACGCAGTAGGCGGTGCAGGTGCTCGAAGACGGATGTATCAGCATTTGGAGTGGTAGTTGAAAAAGTGAAAATTAGTCATGGATCAGTTTTCAACGTCTTTCACTAAAATTTTAAAACGTAAAACGTCGTTTGATACCAGTATGATCGTACTTTCGTCAATAAGTATTAGTGTAGTACTAAATCATTTTTCTGTAATCAAGAAATACTTAATCTGCCGAACTGCCTTGATCCACGGTTTCAACATGTTATGTGGGAAAAGCGTGTCGGGACTTCGCACGAAAGATGTTTCCCGAATATACGCTGGTTGACACGGAGGAAGTAATTCTAATCTAGATTTCCCTTTCTTTATACGACTAATAGATAAAATCTACAAAAGTCATACGCTAGTGATAGTGAAGTAATTAATCAAATTTCAGTGCCCCATGTATTCAGCGCATCATGTAACTGGTTCACAAGGGCTCCACAAGTTATACGTGCCATACATATGAACTTCGTAATTTGGCCATACTGTCCATACACTCTCAGTACCCGAACTCCGCAACTTTCAGCAAATTTGCAATATTCTCGTGTTCACTCTCTTAACATATTGGTAATCGTTATCGTAGGAGTGTAATAATGTTAGCTGAAGACTATCGTTCATCATTACATTTTTATTACAAAATTTACAAAAGGTAAACTATTATCTTCTACACCAAAACTACCTGTAGGGTGATGAAAAGTGCATAAATGAAGGAAATTACATAATACTGCACTTTAATTGCAAGTATTTTTATTTAGAGGATATTTTTGAGCAAACGATAATATTTAAATATGCATTTTATAATTTCAAACGCCATTTTCCTGCTGCAATAAATATTTATCTATGTACCACACTCGTTTCCAATTGTATATTACGGCACCTTTAGTAGGTAAAAACTGGAATAATACAGTTTTGTTTCTATAGGTGACACCGATAGATCAGAAAATAGTTCGCGTCATAATTTATAAATTAATAAATTATTAAGCGCAGTTGCTCGTATCTTTGACCAAATATGCGTTTCCTCTCATCTGGTCATAGACCAGAGATAGTACTTTCACCAGATATCGCACTGTCACTTACGAAACTTCGACTCATCTTCACTTCTCGACTTTTTTGCTTTGTAGTTTCAGTTTTAGTTACCGCACTGCTGCCAAATACCACTGTTGATCGGACAAGAACTACAGGGTTCCCTTACAGGAACTGTGGGCGATTTCCGTCCAACACTGTTCTTTCAGTTGGTATCTTCTTGACTATCTGCTTATATTAAGTGTTGCACAATCTGACGACTGTCGCTTTCTATTCTCTCTTTGTTGTCGACATCGTCGTTGTCTCTCTCTCTCTGTCTCTCTATGGGTGAGTATTTGGGGGGGTGGGGGTGGAGGGGAAGTTACAAAGAGATGTCAACATTGTATTAAGAGATAGGGAGAGTGGGATTGTTGTTAGTCTGGGTGGGGACTGCAGAGAATTGAATGCGATTAGAATAATTGTCATGGAATGGATAATATTTGATCTATGAAAATGTATTTACATTTTAAACTGAGATACGAAATATATAATAATTGCCTTTAGTTCTAGATCCCATAATCGTGCTATACATACTAGCAAAGCAGTGTTTAGTCTTTTGCTGTACGAATTTATGAAATTCTTCTTTAGCGGATAACAGAGCCTAGTATGAATGGAATGTGTTAACAGAAACACCATTAAAACATATTTATTTCAAACAGATCATGAATGCGTATGAATTTATTCACAAAGTCTTCATGCAAGCTGTAAGTAGTGGATTTTTTTTAGGTGCAGCGTTACTTGACCCAACAATAAGTGTGACCTTATGCCACTAATGGCGCTCTGAAAATTACCCTCGAATCTCCTTGACCCCAACGAAAAGAAGTGCCTGTGCCCCTGGTAATTTTTGAGAAACTCGTTCATTTACTACAACAATTTTGGACCTGAGACAGGTGTTCATACTGATTTCTGAGAGTACAGACCGAGAAAAGCCCTTTCACGCTTGTGGTGCTAATTATGATCACGATAATTGTTCACCGACAGCCGTGTAGAGCGCCGCCATTGTGAGAATGGCTCTGCGTTAGAGGAGCAGTGTCGCGCTGTCCTAACAACTCTGGACACCTCTTGTCTGCCAAGATGCGTGTAGCTGTCCATCTCTGACGTATACACCCGATATGCATAAAATTCGCACAGCTCCTCATCGCCCCTTTGGTCTCTAATTTCGAGATGTGCACAAAATGTACACTCCCCCATGTCTCCTGCCGGT
Source organism: Schistocerca cancellata (assembly GCF_023864275.1). Lineage (NCBI taxonomy): Eukaryota > Metazoa > Arthropoda > Insecta > Orthoptera > Acrididae > Schistocerca > Schistocerca cancellata. The sequence goes on from NC_064631.1 coordinate 327,931,590, forward strand.
TCTCTTAATTTTTAGCTCAACCTTACACACTGCTATTTCTTCCTGGCATACAGGACATGCCCGACAATAGCGGAAAACGCATACACCGCCGCCCAATAGCGAGATTCCTTCAGACACGCAAAATTCTGCCAAGACAATGCATGTGATAAACTGCCAACCACATTAGAATGGACTCTTCTCAAATTTGCAGATGTGTGTGAATTCTTAAGGGACCAAACTGCCGAGGTCATCGGTTCCTAAGCCTACACACTACTTAACATAGCTTAAAATAACTTACGCTAAGGACAACACACACACCCATGCCCGAGGGAGGACTCGAACCTCCGTTGGGGGCAGCCGCCTGGACCGTGGCAAGAAGAAGAAGAGAGAGAGATTAGTGTTTAACGTCCCGTCGACAACGAGGTCATTAGAGACGGAGCGCAAGCTCGGGTTAGGGAAGGATTGGGAAGAAAATCGGCCGTGCCCTTTCAAAGGAACCATCCCGGCATTTGCCTGAAGCGATTTAGGGAAATCACGGAAAACCTAAATCAGGATGGCTGGAGACGGGATTCAACCGTCGTCCTCCCGAATGCGAGTCCAGTGTGCTAACCACTGCGCCACCTCGCTCGGTCTCGGGTTAGGGAAGGACGGGGAAGGAAATCGGCCGTGCCCTTTCAAAGGAACCATCCCGGCATTTGCCTTAAAGGATTTAGGGAAATCACGGAAAACTTAAAATCAGGATGGCCGTGGCAAGACCCCTAGATCGCGCGGCTACACCGCGCGGCTTTGGAATCTACTACTTCTAAAAAACTCACTTCAACTGGATCTCCGTGATGTCACTGACAAATTTACCAGTGGTGCACTTTCGTGCCCAACACTTAGCCTCATATCAGAGGACCTCTGAAATTAGAACGCTGCTCATGAGGCGAGGCCATTGTTTTCTGCAAGCAGTGTTTCTTCTGGAAAGCATGACATGGTTATCTTTAAAGAGCTGTCTTCAACACATGAGAAAGCGCCACTCTCCAGGTGCTAGTGTCGTCTCCGGGCCTCAGTTAGACCGCTGGACAGGGCTCGGTTGTAAAACGCACAGTAGCCTGCTACCTCGCGTGGGTGGCAAGAGGCCGGCCGGCGTGGCCGAGCGGTTCTAGGCGCTACAGTCTGGAACCACGCGACCGCTACGGTCGCAGGCTAGAATCCTGCCTCGGGCATGGATGTGTGTGATGTCCTTCTGTTAGTTAGGTTTAAGTAGTTCTAAGTTCTAGGGGACTGATGACCTCAGAAGTTAAGTCCCATAGTGCTCTGAGCCATTTTTTTGGTGGCAAGAGACACTACCTGAGACTCCAATCTGGGTTTTTTCGCTGCATTTTCTGCTCTGCCTGTCTCAAATCCAGCATGCTATGCCTTTCTATGCTCTCAGAAATCATCCAAAAAACAAGTTTGTCAGGCATCATGTTAAATGTAAAGAAACAAATCTAGAAAGCTTAGTATGTAGAGTCACTGCGATCCGATAAACTTTAATAAAAATGTAGTCACTGATATCCTGACCATTATTATCCTCCAATTACCGAACCATCTTCGTATTCAATGAAAAAGGCACATGAAATTTGAAACGTCCCCTTAGAACAATTTATACACGACTGTGCTTAAACTGACACACAATATTTTTAGCGCAACGCAATCTGACTATCAAAAATCCCTGCAAAAGAATGGCCCTGAGTAACATTAAACTATACCTTTCAGAAATCACTTACCTCACAAAAATCTTCGTTGCTCGAACTACTGCAATACAGCGAGCGCCACTACTGCCAGCTAAATAAAAGATTCAAACTACTGAAGGCACTAACTACTGATAGGGATAGTTAGCAAATGAAAGATATTAATAGAGAACAAACAATGTATTTACCTTAATATTCATAATTGACATCCAGTATTACAAAACTCCGCCATCTCTCTCCCCACATCCACCACTGCTGGCGGCTCACCTCCAACTGCGCAACGCTACGCGCTGTTCACATCCAGCTATAGCAGTTCATGACAACAATGGCAGACAACAATGCAAACTAGCCACAGGCTGCACACAGCACAGCTAGTGATTTTCACACAGAGCGCTACGTGGCATTACCAATATAAAAATCTAAACAGCCTACTTACATAAAGAAAACATAAACAGCCTACTTACAAATTGGTTGTCGCATTTTGCATGTTAGATCTTTAATGTGCGGCGGGGCGGGTTGCTCTCCCATTACCCTTTAAACAGTCAATCCACCTACCTGGATAGGTTTCAGGTTGTCTGCCCCTTTACTCTGAGCTGGTAGATACTGGTTTAGCTGATAAAATCAGCGTAGACGAAAAGGCAGTTAAATACGCCACATAACTCCAGTCCATGGATCGTAGCTGAAAGTTAGTTAAACTATCGATTGTTCCGGATTCTTGCATGACTTGTTTGATAAAAATTGTCAAAAATTTTATTTTTGTTGGTTTATTGTTTCTAAAACAAGGAAAACGGCTATCAAGTACGTATTTAATATCACAAGACTAATTATGCGATGTTACGGACAAAAGCAGCTAGAAGATATTTTGTCCGACCCAATATTTTAAACGTCCTAACAGTCACAGACCCACGACTATGAGTTGACACAGTCAGTCGTTCAATAGGCCTCTTGTACAGAAGTACTCGCCATAATGTCTCGTAATTTGCAGGAAACTAGCCACGCGGAGTTTATGTACGGCTTGATACGTTCACACATGAAATATACTAAAATAAATCACTCACAAATGTCAAATTTTCTCAAAATACTTAACACTGTAGTCACTTTTCATCAACTACAGAAGAACCGATCAAAGGCGAAGATTTCTTCATTTTGGTACAGATTTGTTCAGTGCTTTTTAACATAGATGTTTTACTAGAAGACGGCTCCCGAGCGACTCTATCTACTCCTGCATCTGAGCCACCAAGCGCTACTCAAACGCCCGGGAAATGTTGAGTTCCTATCGGCTAGTATGCTAAGCAGCCAATCAGATCATCTCGAGCACTTCTTTTGTCACTGTATTTCTAATGTCTGCCAATCAGATTACCACAAGCAATTTAGACTAGAAATTTCGTAATTCTGAAACTAGATAAAATACAATGAATCAAAACACTATATCTTTCCACAAAATAAATTTCTAATGAATTTGATACTCAACGCCCCTTCTGGCTGCCTTTTGTAAAATCAAGTTCACTCGGACATACGTCACAAATTCTCCTGTTACACAGCTTTCTCACGATAACATTTGCATAGTTTTTGTAGAATATCACATTCTCACTTAACATGTGTCCTCCATTCACTCTCTCAGCCTCTCCAAAACACAATGAAATAATAATTTTCCAGTTAGGTCAGAAATCTGTGGCAATGCAACCAAAGAAAATTCCAAAAAATCAGATTATATGAACCTATCCGCTTGGTTGTAGTTTCAATTCATACTATAGATAAACAGATTAAAGTACCTTATTCGCTGCACAAGCAGCCGGCACGGTTATTAAGTGTTTAGGTACAAATTTCTATTTCCGAAAGTAGTGAAATGATTGATCTGAAATTTTAGCAGTATGATTTTATTATCCATAGAATTTGGTACACTATGTATGAAAAAATAGACTAATATTTAATAGTACTTCTTCAGATTCATAGAGAGTATGTGTAACGTACTGCACGCAGCGACAAGTAAGTAGCCGGCCGCTGTGGTCGAGCGGATCTAGGCGCTTCAGTCCTGAACCGCGCTGCTGCTACGGTCGCAGGTCCGAATCCTGCCTCGGGCATGGATGTGTGTGATGTCCTTAGTTAGGTTTAAGTAGTTCTAAATGTAGGGGAGTGATGACCTCAGATGTTAAGTCCCACAGCGCTTAGAGCTATTTGATTTTATTTAGGACAAGTAAGTACACGGCTCGCCCTGCACAGTAGCTGCGTCAGCTGTGCCAGCGTGACAGCCAACATCTCTCCTCCAGGCAAGGTGACAGTTGGTAATAATTTGGTAATAATTTACTATTTTAGAAATGCATGTACGCAGTATAAAATCTGATTACGACTTGGATGCGTAATTTATTTAAAGCAAGGATTGATCTTTATTCGATACATACTGACTGCTATAAGAAGTACACTGTTTTTAGTTTGTGCGTATCGAAGAATTTGCACGGTGGTTTTCATATCTGCAGATAAAAATGGCGAAATTCGCCATGAATATGCCATTCGTTGTTTTTCGTCTTATTTTCTCAGTTAAGGCGAATTTAGGCGCTGTACTTTCGAGAAACTATATTCTTCGGGCCCGGGTCGCCATTTTAAGTCAGCTAGATTGCTCAGGCTGCAGTGGGAGTTTGTCGCTCGCACGCAGGACACCCGGGCATGTCAATCGACGCTCGTAGCTGGCGAGCCGCAAATCTAGACGCGCGCTGTCCGTCGCTCATGCAGGACGCTGACCGACCCCTCAGTGGAAACGCGTTCTTTGCCTGCAGGTCAAGTTGTGGAATTCGAGTAGGGGGGATAAGTGAAACATTTCTGACCATTTCTGAGTTTCTGACTTCGGTCTGCCTTGTCTTTCCCTGCACGTTGGTTCATTTCACAAATGATATCTCCCACTGATAACACCGTCTATTGTTAACCTAGATAGTTGGAGCACATGGCAGTTTCCCCTTGATGGAAGCACCTACAGATAAAATTTATGGACGCATATCGACCAACAGCTGTCATTATCGCTACAAGAGGTTGATTTCGTGTGACAGGTGTACCGTCAATGCAGCTATAGCTATGTTGGTTTAGAAGAAGGGCACTGCTGACCTTTCCTCGTCTGACTCTTCCTTACCCTACGTCAGTCTGCACATTTCATCTACATCTACATACATACTCCGCAATCCACCATACGGTGCGTGGCGGAGGGTACCTCGTACCACAACTAGCATCTTCTCTCCCTGTTTCACTCCCAAACAGAACGGGGGATAAATGACTGCCTATATGCCTCTGTACGAGCCCTAATCTCTCTTATCTTATCTTTGTGGTCTTTCCGCGAAATATAAGTTGGCGGCAGTAAAATTGTACTGCAGTCAGCCTCAAATGCTGGTTCTCTGAATTTTCACAGTAGCGATTCACGAAAAGAACGCCTCCTTTCCTCCAGAGACTCCCTTCCGAGTTCCTGAAGCATTTCCGTAACACTCGCGTGATGATCAAACCTACCAGTAACAAATCTAACAGCCCGCCTCTGAATTGCTTCGATGTCCTCCCTCAATCCGACCTGATAGGGATCCCAAACGCTCGAGCAGAACTCAAGAATAGGTCGTATTAGTGTTTTATAAGCGGTCTCCTTTACAGATGAACCACATCTTCCCAAAATTCTACCAATGAACCGAAGACGACTATCCGCCTTCCCCACAACTGCCATTACATGCTTGTCCCACTTCATATCGCTCTGCAGTGTTACGCCCAAATATTTAATCGATGTGACCGTGTCAAGCGCTACACTACTAATGGAGTATTCAAACATTACGGGGTTCTTTTTCCTATTCATCTGCATTAATTTACATTTATCTATATTTAGAGTTAGCTGCCATTCTTTACACCAATCACAAATCCTGTCCAAGTCATCTTGTATCCTCCTACAGCCACTCAACGACGACACCTTCCCGTACACCACAGCATCATCAGCAAACAGCCGCACATTGCTAACCACCCTGTCCAAAAGATCATTTATGTAGATAGAAAACAACAGCGGACCTACCACACATCCCTGGGGCAGTCCAGATGATACCCTCACCTCCGATGAACACTCACCATCGAGGACCACGTACTGGGTTCTATTACTTAAGAAGTCTTCGAGCCACTCACATACTTGGGAACCAATCCCATATGCTCGTACCTTAGTTAGGAGTCTGCAGTGGGGCACCGAGTCAAACGCTTTCCGGAAGTCAAGGAATATGGCATCCGTCTGATACCCATCATCCATGATGCGCAAGATATCATGTGAAAAAAGGGCGAGTTGCATTTCGCAGGAGCGATGGTTTCTATAGCCGTGCTGATGCATGGACAGCAACTTCTCTGTCTCAAGGAAATTCATTATATTCGAACTGAGAATAGGTATTTCTGTTCATGATTCGCAAGAATGCACTGTTCAGACGGGCTCACACGTCTCCGTATGAGGTACGTTTCATGAGTCTCTTTTGTCTCTGGTTACAGTTACGGATGGCATATAACTGTCAATAAATAATAAAGTAGTTATACGGAGAATGAGATGGCATTGCCGCAAACATAATGTACTAAAAGTACTCAATATTACACGTTGGTGTTGTTACCCCTTGCAGCACAAAACACCAAGTGGACGTTTAAATGCGTAGCGTCGACCTGTCTTTCTTGTAGCGCACTATGGTAAAACGTTGGAAAAATATTACGTGCTAACAATGTAGATTCTTACTTGTTAGCACGCTATAGAAGGCAACTCATGAGCTGTTCATTATGCTTAGAACGGACACAAGCCAGAGCTGTCTAATTCGTCATTCAGCATCTTGTTCGAACATCATCGGTGGCCGAGCGGTTCTAGGCGCTACAGTCTGGAACCGTGCGAACGCTTCGGTCGTAGGTTCGAATCCTGCCTCGGACATGGATGTGTGTGATGTCCTTAGGTCAGTTCGGTTTAAGTATTTCTACGTTCTAGGGGACTGATGACCTTAGAAGTTAAGTCCCATAGTGCCATTTTTTCGAACATCATCATTTACTACTTCTTAAAGTACGTAGTCGAAATAACAGTTTTGAATTCTGCTCTCTACCTTATAACAAGCACTGAATTTCTATCCTACGCAGCTGTTCGTTAGCAGTACAGGTTCTGTAATTTGCATGACTCATATTGGCCAGCACGTCGGGTTAACGCCAATCATATGCGGACTTCTTCTTAGTTTCGCACACTCGTTGGTGGCCAACATGTGGGACAGTAACACAGCACAAAGTTAAATTACGAAAAGATATGAAACAGAATTTATGCAATTCTGAGAGAGCTAGAGGATATGATACTTCTCGCATTCCGATTCAAACGACACTGTGGCCTTAGGAAGACAGTCGGGACAAAGAAATAAAGGCCTCATTCACGAACAGCAGAACAATTTCAGGCACTGAGTTGCATTGAAACGAAGCAAAGAGAAAATGAAAAATGTAAATTTTGTTTGCTTTATAATGAGAACATTTATTTTGTTCTAAGCACCTTAGAATTAGCATTCGTATTTAGAAAAAAAGTTTTACCAGCATCTAACTGCCACTTCCCATACGAAGGGCTCTACATCTCCACAGCAAAGCGGTAAGAACTTTTCTCCCTTCGTCCGTGCGTTGTGTAATATCACTAAGAAAGTCGAGTTCTTGTGCAAGCTGTCAACATGGTAGGATTCAGAGATTAAATATCTTGAGTAAGGGTGACTCTCCAGTTATGTTACTCTACCGAAAAAATACTGCGAATGATATGTTTGAAGTAACTCTAATGAGTTTTCAGCGAGAGATTTACTACGCTTTGTTAACTAACTACAAATCCTTTTATATGGTGCGAACTTTGACCTATGAATGGGTGTGTTGATTCAATAGTATATACACGTTTATTCATGTTCTTGGTTCTACTGAAATTTGCTGGACACTGGTCTTAGATACCATTTTGTCGATACCTATACATCATATAACAAGTCCCTACAACCATTTTCGTCGTAATTGCTTGATCTGATGTTCATTACAGGTAGATATTTATGTCACCTGAGAAGAGAAGTAGCCAACGGGCTGGAAATATTGACATTCACGCACCAAACGGTACTAAAGTCCTGCTGTGTCAACGAAAAAGCAGTAACTGTGACGTGGGTGTATGCAGCCGCGTAGGTGTTCAGTACTGAGTAATGAAATCCTTACTTTATGACCACTTTACTAAGATTTTTACGCTCGGTGCTTTATTGCGTTACATTTGGCATGGGTTGCAATGTTTAATTTTACGAGGAAGCACGTGAGACTTGGTTGTGAAAAGTGAATGGGTTCGAGTTATTACAGAGCGAATATATACTTTACGGCGTCAAGAATTTACTATAATGGGCATGCAATATTATGCAAATTATTTTCTGAGAGCCTCATACTATTACAAGAGTGTGAAACTTTTGCAATAAACGGATTCCTTTACTACTACGGTATATATATAGAGTTGAGCGAGAAAATGTTAAATCAGATTTTTTGATAGTTTGCGTTTTAGTGGCTTGAAAACCTGAAATTTACGGAGACGTATGAGTTTCCTGGTGGGTCATTTTTCGATATCGTATCTCCATTGTTTATAAGAATCACTTTTAATTTCCTCCTAGAACAAACATTATAGTCACAGGAATCAGGTATGATAGCATGTCGAATACATCGATTATTTAATCCTGTAGAAGAAATTATTTGTTCCGCATTGGGAACAGTCCTTTAGATCTTTTGATAGTGTGCAGTTTTCGTTTCTGCAACGGGGAATATGCTATTACTTTGAATGATTCTGAAGAAGAATCTGTAAAAACGCCATATTTTGGTCACTACGCACCAACCGGAAACATAATTAGAGAGACCAGCCAATTTACATCTGGCTCTTTCGTGATCACTCGGAAGTGCATTCCAAAATTTGTAAGCTTTGTTACGTACCACGTGACACAACAAAGGAAATCACAAATGATTTAAATTATTTAGGAATGGTCAGAATACAAATAAAATGAGGAATGGTACAACCTGACTCTTGTAACAGTGAATAGGAAAGTCAAAACTACACCACGTGTAAGTGCAACTCTGAATTACGTTTGTTAATCAATAATTGTGCGTCTTGTCTATTGGCAAACGTTCTGCAATAACTGTCACTGATATTTCGTAACACAAATTTAAATGCCTTCATCCGTGCTTGTCGACGCAAATACAAATGCTCAGAATTCATTTAATTACTTATACTGCAGTCGGTCCCAGTGTACGAGTTAAGCTCTGATTATATTGTCTGTTATTAACATGTCATTAGGTCCAGAGTAGTCCGGAGTCCTGCAAGTAAGGTTAAATAAATCACACTTTTACAATTTAAAATCAATTATTCCCCCCCCCTTCCCCCCGGAATATTAAACAGCAAACCGGTAATACTTCAAGAAAGCATTGACTCAGTAGCTACACAAACCGTACATGAAACCATCAGAGAACTGGTATCAAATGTAGAAGATATACAAACACCATAAGAGCTAGATCCGTTAGATTTTCAAACAATCAACACATCTGGAAAAGATTTTTCTTCACAAACTTGTGAACATAATTCAGAAAATGCAATAATTACAGTACTGTATCTAAATTAAAATTTAGGAGAGAAACATTTCGATTATTCGAAATCAAAACGGTTACAAGTCAGAGATTGCCCTTGTCACTTGACTGTTTTAAATCACAGTCTACCACAGTTTGCAGCTTCTGCGGGTGACTGCCGTATTTTCAGAAACAGCTGTAGAAATAAAGTCCGCAGCTCGTGGTCGTGCGGTAGCGTTCTCGCTTCCCGCGCCCGGGTTCCCGGGTTCGATTCCCAGCGGGGTCAGGGATTTTCTCTGCCTCGTGATGACTGGGTGTTGTGTGCTGTCCTTAGGTTAGTTAGGTTTAAGTAGTTCAAAGTTCTAGGGGACTGATGACCATAGATGTTACGTCCCACAGTGCTCAGAGCCATTTTGTAGAAATAAAGACCGTAGCGAACCGAAGAGACCTACGAATTTTAGATGAAAAAAAATCAAATACACTTATCAACAATGAATGAAACTAGGTGGCAACACATATAGGTAAACTGCAAACGTAAGAAAGGTTAAATACCTCAGAGACTGGTGCAAGCAGACAGATTAAAAAGAACGGCGATAGAAGAAGTAATAAGTAAAGTGCAAAAGGATAAGCATTAAGTAAGAACGTAACAAAACATGTATCTCTAGAAATTAAAGTAAGGCAAGGCCCAACAACAGCTAGAACATTATGTGGAATAACTTACGCCGCTGCAGTCACTTTTTACTAATATTTTATTAGCACATTGCATTTCGGCAACATTCTGCCATCACCAGGTGCGTTATACAGTTACTTATCCATCAGCTAATAAGTTACGTACATTAGCCGTGTGTGTCAGTTGGGGTTAAGAATCGGAAAATGAACCTGTGTCGAAGGATAAATCTGTTACAGTGTGTACATTATGTGAATAGCACGACTAGGTAGTATATTAATACGTGCGCCTTGCTTTTCTAAAGCGCTGCAGTTCAAGAACACTGCCTGAATACAAGGGTTGGACAGAAATATGGGAACACCAAAAACACATTACCACACCTAATACAGTGTAGGGAAGCCGTTGGCATTCGAAACAGCTTCCAGTTATCTCGGAATGGATAAACAGAGGTCCTGCATGGTTTACAAGGGAATCTTACACCATTCTTCCTGCAAAACAGTGGCACGTTCAGGTAACTGTGGTGAAGGTGGATAGTGATCACACACCTCTCTCTCGAAAGTACACCAGAGAGGCTCAATAATGTCTGGTGGTATTCCATCGGCCCGCTGATTACTCTGGAAAGAAGCATTACTGCCAAGCATTAGGTGAACATTTTGCTGATGAGCTCCACCCAACGGAGTAATGTTTGTTCCCGAAAGGCGATGCTACACTATGTGATCAAAAGTATCTGGACACCACCAAAAACATACGTTTTGCATATTAGATGCATTGTGATGCCACCTACTGCGGGGTACTCAGCATCAGCGACATCAGTAGTCATTAGACGTCGTGAGAGAGCAGAGTGGGGCGCGCTTTGGAACTCAGAGACTTCGAACGTGGTCAGGTGATTGGGTGTCACCTGTGCCATACGTCTGTACGCGAGATTTCCACACTCCTAAGCATCCCTAGGTCCACTGTTTCCGATGTGATATTGAAGTGGAATCGTGAAGGGACCCGCACAGCACAAAAGCCTAGAAGCCTACCTCGATTGTTCACTGTCAGAGACCGCCGACAGTTGAAGAGAATTGTATTGTGTAATAGGCAGACATCTATCCAGACCATCACACAGGTATTCCAAACTGCATCAGGATCCACTGCAAGTACTACGACAGTTATGCGGGATGTGAGAAAACTTGGATTTCATGGTCGAGCGGCTGCTCATACGCCACACATCACTCCGTTAAATGCCAAAAGACGCCTCATGTGTGGAGTGACGAATCACGGTACACTGTGTTTCGAGAAGGTCGTTTTGACTTTTCATTTTCTGTTACTGACAATCCTGTTGGTCAGTGTTGGATGACTGTTGCAATAATTCGTATTGATTCAACTACGAAGTCTACTGCAACGTATTTGGAGCAGGTACCTCCTCATGATGTTTTGAGTTATCGGACTTTCATGATTACCAGGTATCAAGTTCGTGGTGTTGGAGAAACATCGACAAATTCTTTTATTGATAAACCGTTGTGTGTTGGGACTCGTAGGTTTTGTAAACTTGGTCATGACGATAACATTTGTCTGTTTTTTCGTGGTCGTGGCGTAGACATGAAGTGTAAATCTGTTGGGGTTATGACTGTATATAATAGTATGGGATAAGCGCAGGTTACTGCTGCGAATTTTTCTAAGTCCGTGACATTGGGTGACGTGTCGGCTATAAATAGCGTGTTTCCGGTAGCTGGCGCGCAGTCAGCAGCATGCCTCGTCGCCGGATACATCGTGTCTTCCGATGGAGGCCTACTATTTACAAGTCTATTTTGGACGTCGAGGCTGAATGTAATATGAACGTCAGTTCGTCCGTTCTGGTTGATGTGTTGAAAGGACAGACTGTGTTTCGAGGATGTTCATGATTACCATGTCTCAAGTTCGTGGTGTTGGAGAACCATCGACAAATTTTTTATTGATAAACCATTGTGTGTTAGGACTCGTAGATCTTGTAAACTTGGTCATGATGATAACATTTGTCTATTTTTTCGTGGTCGTGGTGTAGATATGAAGTGTAGATTTGTTGGCGATATGACTGTGGGTATAACGAATACGCAGTGAACGTCATTTGCCAGCGTGTGTAGTGCCAACAGTAAAATTCGGATGCGGTGGTGCTGTGGTGCGGTCGTGTTTTTCATGGAGGGGGCTTGCACCCCTTATTGTTTTGCGTGGTACTAACATAGCACAGGTTTACATTGATGTTTTAAGCACCTTCTTCCTTCCCACTGCTGAAGAGCAATTAGGGAATGGCAATTGCATTTTTCAACATGATCGAGCACCTGTTCATAATGTACCAACTGTGGCGGAGTGGTTACACGACAATATCATCCCTGTAGTGGAATGGCCTGCACAGAGTCCTGACCTGAATCCTATAGAACATATGTGGGATGTTTTCGAACGCCGACTTCGTGTCAGGTCTTACCGACCGACATAGATACCTCTCCTCAGAGGAGCACTCCGTGAAGAATTGGCTGCCAGTCCCCAAGAAACCTTCCAGCACCTGACTGAACGTATGCCTGCGGGAGTGGAACCTCACGGCTAAGGGTGAGCCAACACCATACTGAATTCCAGCATTACCGATGGAGGGCGCCTCGAACTTGGAAGTCATTTTCAGTCAAGTGACCGGATACTTTTGATCACACAGTATATGTTCCAAGACGACAGGGCATCTGTCAACACACCTCACATCGTCCAGAACTGGTTTTGAGGGCACTTGATATAGCTGCCCAAACCATCACCGAACCTCTGCCATGTTTCACTCACGGAACGTAAACTCTGCCAGGAATTGCAAACAGTGTGAAAAAAGACTCATCTCACCACATGAGTTTCTTCCATTACTCCGCAGTCTAGGTTCTGTAGCTGCGGTACCACATTTTCCTGTTGCAGACATTTGCAGTACTGATCGGTGGTTTTGAAATTGCAGATGGCTCTGTATTTACTAGCTTAAGGAGCTCTATTTTAGTTGTTGTGGTGCTGACAGTGTTCTAGAGTGCGTCATTCAGTTCTGCAGTGACAATCATCAGCTGTAATCGTCTTGTTTCTCGTCACAATGCTTTTCAATGACTGTATGTCACGATCACTAAACACACACTTCAGTCCGTGTTGTGTCTTAGCTGTAGATGGCCTTTCGCTTTCTTTTTACGCGGTATAAAACTTTGATCGGTGCCTAGATCTACATCTACATACATACTCCGCAATCCACCATACGGTGCGTGGCGGAGGGTACCTCGTACCACAACTAACATCTTCTCTCCCTGTTCCACTCCCAAACAGAACGAGGGATAAATGGCTGTCTATATGCCTCTGTACGAGCCCTAATCTCTCTTATCTTATCTTTGTGGTCTTTCCGCGAAATATAAGTTGGCGGCAGTAAAATTGTACTGCAGTCAGCCTCAAATGCTAGTTCTCTAAGTTTCCTCAGTAGCGATTCACGAAAAGAACGCCTCCTTTCCTCTAGAGACTCCCACCCGAGTTCCTGAAGCATTTCCGTAACACTCGCGTGATGATCAAACCTACCAGTAACAAATCTAACAGCCCGCCTCTGAATTGCTTCTATGTCCTCCCTCAATCCGACCTGATAGGGATCCCAAACGCTCGAGCAGTACTCAAGAATAGGTCGTGTTAGTGTTTTATAAGTGGTCTCCTTTACAGATGAACCACATCGTCCCAAAATTCTACCAATGAACCGAAGACGACTTTCAGCCTTCCCCACAACTGCCATTACATACTTGTCCCACTTCGTATCGCTCTGCAATGTTACGCCCAAATATTGAATCGACGTGACTAAGTCAGGCGCTACACTACTAATGGAGTATTCAAACATTACGGGATTCTTTTTCCTATTCATCTGCATTAATTTACATTTATCTATATTTAGAGATAGCTGCCATTATTTACACCAATCACAAATCCTGTCCAAGTTATCTTGTATCCTCCTACAGCCACTCAACGACGACACCTTCCCGTACACCACAGCATCATCAGCAAACAGCCGCACATTGCTATCCACCCTATCCAAAAGATCGTTTATGTAGATAGAAAACAACAGCGGGCCTACCACACTTCCCTGGGGCAGTTTAGATGATACCCTCACCTCCGATGAACACTCACCATCGCGGCCAACGTACTGGGTTCTATTACTTAAGAAGTCTTCGAGCCACTCACATACTTGGGAACCAATTCCATATGCTCGTACCTTAGTTAGGAGTCTGCAGTGGGGCACCGAGTCAAACGCCTTCCGGAAGTCAAGGAACACGGCAACCGTCTGATACCCTTCATCCATGGTTCGCAAGATATCATGTGAAAAAAGGGCGAGTTGCGTTTCGCAGGAGCGATGCTTTCTAAAGCCGTGCTGATGCATGGACAGCAACTTTTCTGTCTCAAGGATATTCATTATATTCGAACTGAGAATATATCTGAGAATCCTGCAACAAAACGATATTAAGGATGTTGGTCTGTAATTTTGAGGATCCGTCCTTCTACCCTACATCAAATGCTTCGCCTAACTTGGTTACGAAAGCACCCACCAATGAACTGCCGTTTTTCGTACGCACTTAGTTCCGACTGTTCTGATCACGTTAGATACTTGCAACGTATTGAGGAAAGAGCAGAGATGCCGTTCGCGTTCAAATATAACACCGCAGCTTGCAGGATTGGCTAGCATCTGCATTTGCGTTCAAACGTGCATTTCTCGTGATGTCTCCACTTTTCTTTCAACCCCATGAATATTTACCTAGTTCTGTGGCAATTCTTGCACTTATTAGCTGGAAGCTACAGCGGGGTATCGAAATGAAGACTGTGACAGTGTTACTCTTTCCTGCAGCCCTGAGGCGTGCGTCACGGACGAGTGCAGGCCGGTCTGGGGAAGAAGTCGGCGCCGCTAAGTAGCGGCGCGGCGCGTCGCTGCGGTCGCTGCGGTTTCACAGACGGCCGCCAGCGCCTCGGGACACGAGCTCTGTCACCTCCCAGGAGTCTTCTTCTTGCCTCCTCCCTGCCTGACGCCCACCTCTGGACGCTTGCGCGGCGGTGGTAACAATAAAAACGCCTCGGCCGCGGCAGCGCAACTCCTTATGTCACGCCGGATCGAGCACCTCCCAAGGATTGACGTGTCCGTTCCGCAGCTCCACTGGTACTCGCTGGAACGCCGGGAGTGTGACAGTCTGCTCAGAAAACCTTAGCCACTGACCACATTCCGCTAACTTTGTTTTGCACGATAGCTTGAAATTTTCTGCAATGACATTCCACAAACACCGTAGCAGAACATACGAGTGAAAAACGTTGAAGTTCGTATTATCGAGGAGGGCAGTGACTATGGAGCAATGACGTTTGCCCTGCAATGCTTTTCGCATCATGTTTAGCGCCGTTTTCCTTAGGAAAGTATCGCTAGAGTACAGCATTCAAGATGGCGCACCCTCTAAAAACAATGGGAGCTCAAAGAATATTTCCAACTTTTCCATGTTTTTAGACGTTACTTCATAGTATGCGACGGCAGGGCGTTTGATATGTGGATCGCTGAGCCTGGAATATGAAGTAAAAATGAAAAGGCTGGGAGAATAGAGGTTTGCGTCACGTCGACAATGATTTCATTAGAGAAGCAATACGACACAGAGAGTGGATGGCCGTGTTCTTTACAGAGAAACCATAGCGATTTTCATTCTCCAGCTGTAAAGTGAACTTTGCTCAACATACTGACACAATGAATTAAGATAATTTCGGGCCGTCAAAAATGGTTCAAATGGCTCTGAGCAATATGGGATTTAACTTCTTTGGTCATCAGTCCCCTAGAACTTAGAACTACTTAAACCTAACTACCCTAAGGACATCACACACATCCATGCCCGAGGCAGGATTCGAACCTGCGACCGTAGTGGTCGCGCGGCTCCAGACTCTAGCGCCTAGAACCGCTCGGCCACTCCGACCGGCTTCGGGCCGTCCGCGGTGGCCGAGCGGTTCTAGGCGCTTCAGTCTGGAACTGCGCGACCGCTACAGTCGCAGTTCTAGGGGACTGATGGTCACAGCTGTTAAGTCCCATAGTGCTCAGAGCCATTTTAACCATTTGATAATTTCGGACAAGGACCACCACGGGTCCTTATTACCTGACGACGGTGTTCGTAAGAAAGGGGTATTCAGTCCTTGGCATTAAATCGGCTGTTTGTAGAAACCAAACACGATGCCGAAAACCCAGTCCAGAAGGACCAGCACATGGTGCGATTTCCATTCTGGGATGAGACAACATGCAAGACAGGTGCTTTCTTAATCAGGCAAGGAATCCGACCTGTCTTCCCGGGATCAGAGAAATTAAAGAAGCGTTGAAACCTGTAAAAGAATTTCGGCTTGAGAGTGTAGTGCGAGGGTGCCATCAGTTACGTGGACCAGTCTATACAGACTACTGCTGTTTTCAGAGCGCCGGCCGTGGTGGCCGAGCGGTTCTAGGCGCTTCAGTCTGGAACCGCGCGACCGCTACGGTCACAGGTTCGAATCCTGCCTCGGGCATGGATGTGTGTGATGTACTTAGGTTAGTTAGGTTTAAGCAGTTCCAAGTTCTAGGGGACTGATGACCTCAGATGTTAAGTCCGATAGTCCTCAGAGCCATTTGAACCATTTTTATCTTCAAAGCTTTTTTTTTTCAGTTTATTGGCTTTCGGAACGTGCTCATTCAGCCACTAGTGAAATGACAGTTATGACGATAGAAACGTAGGGACGATACAGCACCTAGTCTCTGAGCGGAAATATTCGCCTACCCGACCGGGTATCGAACACGGACGTCTTGGCTTAGCACTCCGTCGCTCTGGTCGCGCAGCTACCGAGGCGGACCTGCCTTAAACGTCGTCACCGTAAGTCCAGATATTTTGAAAAGTCATCGGATGCCGAGCGCATCTAATGAATAACCAAAAGATTACGTTTGAAAAGACGAGGGTTGTGGCTTACGCACTGAGACCCTGAAAATGTGATTAACGAAGGTGTTGGAAATCAGAGTGATAGTAACACCAATGAAGATACCGGTTGTGCACTTAGCAACGCATCCAAGCGGGTGATTGACAAAGAAAGGTCACATAGGAAGACCTCACACACTCTGCCAGCTGATGTTAATGATGGCGTCACAAGCAAAGCTGGACAGCGAGCACAAACTTTATCTCTGGACACAGAGGACAACGCTTCAGCACTCATCATCTCCGAACGGTCAGCGAAACAGATCCCATCCTGTGGGAGCCTCATCAGTTGAACGACATTCGGAGCTAGCACCAGAAGACGACGACGGAAGTTGTAATCATCGAAAGCTGGGGATTTTATCCTAATTGCAGACTTTACGGACGACGAATATTAACACCCGCCTGGTTAGATCATAATTTATCTTAGAAACACGGGCACAAAGCTACGCCCATAGAAAACCACGTAGCTACATATCACAATGAATCATTACACATCAAACTTTAGTTGATCCTGAGGCATCAAACCTAACATTTTGATGAAATTAAACGATACTGAAAATCATTCCCTAGTGTTCCACATCTCGCGGGATATCTGTAACACTTATTCTATGCTGCAAGAGCTTCCACGACGGCGGCCTTGATATTTCGAGTTCAGAGCAACTCCTGAACTGTCGTTGAATAAATCTCGTGGACAGCAAAGGACGTTCTGTATCATTTCATTTGTGTTTATACACTTTATTTACGCTGTAAACCGTAATAGGTGGCACGTAAGACAGTAAAACCACGCTACAAATTTTCAGAGCAGCATTTCGAATTGTGGAAAAGTTTACTACGCTCTTTCGGTGGAGAGACTGTAGGGAAAGCAGCTTGGGTGTGTACGACGGACGAAGTAGTGGGAAAGGGTAGGGAGATACTGCGCCTGTGCCACAGACCGTAACAGGGTTCAGGTTACGATACTGACCGTAGTCTCAGATAGCTGTCAGATTAGCTGTCCTACATACAGTTTCCACTTTCTACTGACGGCCTGTTCCGGTTGGATTCGCCAAAATCCGAAAAACCCAAAGGTGTATTTAATAAACTAGGAGAGTACATGGAGCTATACTGTACACGCCATCTAAGGTGGATCATCAATGAATGGAACATGTCAAGCTAAAGTAAACAGATGTGCTAATGTACAGTTTACTGTGTATTGTGCTTTTTAAGATTTGTCATCTATGTGCTCTACATATAATGATGTGGCCATGTGCAAAAGGTGCATTTTGACTGTAAATGTTTTATTTCTGACAAAGCTTTGTATCATGTGCTATTCAGTAATGCAATAACTTGGCACGAGGTTCCAACTCACAATAAACAAGTTTTTTAACAGAAGTTTTCAAGTATTTATTTAACATGGCCACCGCTCCTTCTCATTTCTCAACGTGGGAAAATTCAATCAGATGTGATTTCTTAAAGTGGAACGATAAGCTAATTTTTAGTCAAACAGTATGAGCTTCAAATGTACGCAAGACCTCGCACTAGCACAGAAAGAGCTATGTGAAGGGCTGTTTTACTCACCACATATTGTAATCATTCGGTTTATCAATATCTTGTGGCTAGCTCATTATAGAAATTACACCAGAGCTTTGCGCTGATACTCGATAGACAATTACGTGGTTCGCGCATTAAGGGAGAGGCTCCGCAATCAATGCATATCTGCGGTACTAATTGCTTGCTAATTGGTGGATCGCAGCGGCACTTAATTTGAACACCAGCTCGTATTCCCCTGATTAGCGCCATCGGTCCTGTGGGTACAGCATTACCATTACTTACGAAATCTGTTCAGAAAATTCTCTTCTTACTGTGGGTTCCGTAATTAAAATTTCAATGTAGTACTCCTGCTTGTACGTATATAGTCAGCAATCCACCTTATAGACCGTCGTGAACAGCGCTTCCAATGCTACCATTTCCTGCCTCCCTGTTCTATTCATGAATAGTGAAAGGGAACAACGAATGCTGGTAAGCCGCAGTATGGGCTCTAACCTGATTTTCCAGGATGGGAATTATCAAGACGTACATGAGAGGAAGTAATGTGCTGACTGCAACTCCTTGGACTACGTGCTCTCGGAAATCGATAGTGATGCACAACGGCTCACTTACAGTGTGCCCCACTAGAGTTTTATGAGCAAGCACTAGAACGCTGCGTGAACGATCCCAGACTAATTATCAGTATCCAAGAATCGGCCGAAAGAGTGTTTTGTATAACACTTCTTTCGTGGAACGAATATCTTATTTGGAACTAGCTGAGTACCTAGCGTTGCTCGGTTATGTATTTATTCCAGTCTTCCATTAGTCCATCCCCGTCTCTCTCTCCATCTCTTCCTCCCTCTCCCCCCCTCCTAATTCTCTATCCACCTCCTCCTCCCCGTATGTGACCATCTACTCATGTCTGTCCATCTCCTCCTCCCCTTTTCTCTCTCCACATTATCACCCCCACACCCCAATAGGAGGTTACTGGTACTTACTTCCACAGTAATTTCTTCCAGATAGTAAGTAGTAAGTGTACATAGTTTGGTTCAAAACGATCCAGGGTTTTACGTGCATATTTCTACCCGTGGCTTTGTCCGCGTACGCACTCGGCACATATATTAAACATAATTCACTCAGCGAATTTCGCCCGTCAGTTTCGTTTTCCTGCAGGTCATTGTGAATGACATCTAATCTTCTGAATCACATGTCGTACTGTGATATCATTTTGCAGCTGCATTCAGTGATATACGTGCATACTGTCTGCAAAATTTGTCGCGAATATTTGACACTATTGGTTGATTACAGTGATTAAATGCGATGGTATTGTCGATAAACTACGTAGAATGTGGTTAATTTGCTGCAATTTCTAATTTCAAGTAATATTGTTTTCCTTTTCGTTAAGGTGCTGATCAAAAGTGGCCTATGAGCTCTGACGGCCGATATTCTGTTGAAACGAAAGAAAGAAACATCAGCCGGGCGGTGTCGCCAAGCGGTTTTAGGCGCTTCAGTCTGGAACCGCGCGACCGCTACGGTCGCAGGTTCGAATCCTGCCTCGGACATGGATGTCTGTGATGTCATTAGGTTAGTTAGGTTTAAGTAGATCTAAGTTGTGGGGGACTAGTGACCTCAGATGTTAAGTCCCATAGTGCTCAGTGCCATTTGAACCCATTTTGAAGAAAAATCACAGACTGATAGACGTCATATAAACCTTTATTAAGAGAGATGCAACTGAAATCGCTAAAACCCAGAAGGACATTAGGGCCCAACAGTTCAACAGTTCCCCTCGGGTTATATAGAGAATCTGCAAGTAAATTAGCTCCACTCTTGACCACAAAGATTTATTGAGCAGAGAACTCTTCACAGCAGCTGAAAGAGCTCACATCACATCCAGCTGCAAAGTAATACAACAGAAGTGATCGACAAAACTGGTGCATATCACTCAACTTCATAGCAGGACACAAGGATATATTCGGAAGAAGAGACTGGCATTCTCTACGTAAGAGAGCATGGATTTTAAAAATATATATCAGGTGAAACCTTACTCTTCGAGAACTGTAACCTAAGCAGTATGGCTACAGGCAGCCATACTCAATGTTTTTCTGGGCTTTCGAATAGCTGTTTATTCAGTTGAAAATACGTTCATATGGAATTTTTTAATAGACTTGAGATCAGATTCAATATTTCTCGACAGACAGAAAGCAGCACGTTATCACAAAAGGAGTTGGACGAGACGTATGTGGAAGGCACTAGAAAACGTAGTAGGATCGTTACTGCTCATGTTACATATTAACGACTTAGCGGATAGTTTTAATTATTAACAGCAACGATTTTCCTTTCTAAAAAACTTATCTAAGAAAAGTGAGATCTTAATTCAGCTAGATTTTCACAAAACTGAACTTGTTTCAGAGATTGGCTACTGGGTCTTCATGAAAAGAAAAATCAAGTTATGTGCTTTACTAAAAGTAAACACATGGTAGCCTTCACGTATACTATTAACTAGCGGAAACTAGGTCATTTAACTAATATCTGGGGGTAGCAATGTGCAGAGACAAGAAGTGGAACAAATATATAGGCTTCGTTCTCGGTAAAGCAAATCGCAGGCTTCGATTCATTAAACGGCTTCTGTGAAAAGGCATTTAGCATAAAAAAACGTTGCTTAGGAAACGCTATGACAACTCCATTGCGTAAATTATATTTTCTCTTTATTTCATTACATTCCATATATTTCACCTGACATCAAGAGATGCTTTAAGTGCAGTAGATACAGTATAATAATAATAAAAGAAGACGAATAAGAAGACTTGTACGAGAACGTCTCCGTTAGTTAACACTCGACAGAAACACATGTGGCTCATTTGAATTAAAGTTGTCTGACGCTGGGTTTGGGCTTACCTAAACTGAGAAAGAACAGTGGCTATGTGAAACTTCTTTAATGAAATATTTATTTAAACTGCTGAGTGAAATTGAATGCAAATGTCACTTTGCTAGCCTTTATCCTTACAACACTGACCTACTGAATTTGCCCTGGCAAACAGAACTGCCGGCAGCGGTGGTCTCGCGGTTCTAGGCGCGCAGTCCGGAACCGTGCGACTGCTACGGTCGCAGGTTCGAATCCTGCCTCGGGCATGGATGTGCGTGATGTCCTTAGGTTAGTTAGGTTTAAGTAGTTCTAGGTTCTAGGGGACTGATGACCACAGCTGTTAAGTCCCATAGTGCTCAGAGCCATTTGAACCATTTGAAACAGAAATCAAACTTTTCGTCTTCCTTAATTACTCTCAATATACAACTGTAACACGATGTGACTGCTACCAAATTAACTCAAAAGAATGGCCCTGACTAGAAAGAAATCCTAGCAATAACCTATACATTTACCTCACAAAAATCTTCGTTACGCGAACTACTGCAACACAGCAAGCGTCAATACTGCCAGCTAAATAAAAGATTGTAACTACTAAAGCCACTAACTACTAATAGGCATGTGGTTAGCAAAGGAAAGACTTTTTTGCAAACCAAATAACATATTTTTTTTAACTTTATAATGTGACATCCAGTTCAGACCCGAATATAAATCGTTATTGACATCTAGTACAAAGGTATATAATCATGAATAATATTTAATCTGCAAGTCCAACATTTACAGATCGTTAACCTACGCTAACACTTCAGACCTCTACCCTCCATCAATGCTAACTTCTCGCGTCTAACATCCATCACTGCTGGCGACTAACTTCCAACTGCCCTACTTCCATCACTGCCCAACAGTGCTGGCGATTAGCCTCCAACAACGAGTCCGACCAGACACAAAGTCTCTTACAAAAAAAAAAAAAAAGGGCAGTCAGAGACCCAATGCAAAGCGCTACACAGCGCTGCCATCACAGAAGCAGCCCACTTACACATGCTACGGTACGAAAGGGCAAATAATATAGGCGCAGAAATGCCAAGATCTGTTATTAATCATTAAAAAAGCTAATAACTATTGCAGACAAGATCTCACTGAAACTGTATTGATTCATTTACCATGACAAAAATCATCCAAATGGTAGGACACCGGTAGATGCTGTGTAAATGTACATACACGCAAATGATAACAATTTCGGTAATATTGGATGATTTGTTCAAGAGACAGAGCTTCACAGATTCAGCAAGTCAATAACGCGTTGGTCCACCTCTGGCTCTTAGGCAAGCTGTTATTCGGCTTGGCATTTATTGATGTTAGATGTCCTCCTGAGGGAAATCCCGGCAGATTCTCTTCAAATGTCGAACTAGGTCATGAAAATCCAGAGCTGGTAAGAGGGTCCTGCCCATATTGCTCCAAACGTTCACAATGGTGGGGAGGTCCGGCGACATTGCTTCACGAGACAGTGTTTGACAAGTATGAAGAAGAGCAGTTGAAAAACTCTCGCTTCTGCAGGCGGGCAGTATCTGTCTAAAATGCAAGACCATGATGGTGTAACACCCCACCCGTCACTTACCTGGTTTTGGCTTGTGTTCACCCCAGCTAATTGACTAACAGATCAACAGAGTGTGCAAAACTACCGCAATATCAGATAACGCAAAGAAAGTAATAAGGCCCTGTGACTCCTGATTGAACTGCGGTGGCAGTGTTGACATTAATTGATTCAGAATTGATCCCTTTCAATTAAAAGGGGTGCACATTGATGTTATATTCAGCTATTGAACACCAGATGCAAATGTTGAACATAAAATTAATTAAGAAAGTGACTTGGGATTTCAGCTACTTGATTGAAAACGGATGCAGCCGATTAGCACAAATTTATTTTCACCCACGACCTTCAATCATCACATTACATGACTCTCCTAACAGGCAGTGGGAATAAATTGCGTTTACACCGAGTAAAGCGTAATGCGTAATGCGAAGTGCGAGAAGAATTCTACAATACACAGCCCATGAAACCCTCGTGGAATCTTTGCCGACATGATCCAACAAATTAATCAGTGGCCTAACTCAAGCTGGGGCGGGAGCAATACCACCGAATTCAGCGTGGTGGGGCGTCGTCGTTGTGGTGTTGCAAGGCTGCGCTCGTCTATTCACTCCTACCTATCTTGCTCAGTACATAGCTGAACGAAAACTTTCTATCTCCAAGCTCAATCGTTCCGTTTGCTAAGTCCTAAACTGCAGAGATGCTCACTCTCTCTCAGGCAAGCTGAGTATAGAACGCCAGCTGGGAACGGAACACCTCTACGGAGACTTCTGTCAGTCCGCTCTTGGCCTCGGTTTCCCCTCCAGCAAAATCACTTACGCCAATTGCACCGCAAGTCGCGTTAATTATGCGTTGCTTCCCAGCGCCGACCAATGCCTGCTCTGGGAACTGAACAAATTCCCACAAAATTTTCCTTCCTCTCAACTTCTGCTATTTAGCTCTCCCATGCCGCCCATAAAGGTTAGCATCTGCACAAAACACCAATTTTTCCGAAATTCTGGTTCCCAGGAGAGTACTTCAAATTCCTTGGTCTTCCGTTCCCATTGGAGGCTGGCATATTTCATTCTGTCGCTCTTCACCTGATTTACTTCAGACTCTGTGGACCGTGAATTCAGCCTGAAGTTGCTATACTCACAAACACGCATATTTCGGCCTCTGTTGACCGCTCCACCATAGCTTTCCTTGGCTTTCTCGCATGTTTCACTGAAAACGGGATGACGGACATTTATCAACAGGCATACAAGTTCTCCATCTGCTTCCTGGTACACCAGCATGGGGTCAACCACCCACTCACTGTCACTCGTCTTAAGGCAGCTGGAGGCTGTGGCCCCTTACCGCTTTCTCAGAGTTTGAGCCGCCCTAAGCTGCCTATTGACGCTTCCCTTCGCCACTCCCAGCCACATGTCACCACCTGGCCGCGATCAACTCTGAATACTTCCCTGGGATAAACTAGCCTCTGTAAATCGACGCGTCTCCACAAAACTTTCATGTCACGGGAATTACTTCAAAACCATCACCCAACATTTATTATTCCAATACGTCCATACCGTACCCTCTACAAGATGCATTGTGCCTTGTCAGTCAGTTTTGTTCAGCCCAACCGTTCGCTCAACGTGAGTTCAGTGATCTTTCATGACTTCATGTAAGGGGCATAGTTCTTGCCATCTTACAATGGCTTGCAACGAAGATAACGAAACGGAGCGTAGAATATCGTCGACGTACTGCTGCGCTGTAAAGGTGCCCCAGATGACCTGCTATGAAACTAATGGCACCCCAGACCACTCGTGGGTGTTGGGCCATGTACCAGGCGAAAGTCTGGTTCGTATTCCACCGCTGTCTGGGGCGTCTCCAGACACCTCTTTGCTCGTCGTCGACTCTCAGTTCAAAGTGGGACTCATCACTGAAGAAAAATCTACCCCAGTCAAAGAAATTCCAGGCTGAGGACTTGTCTGGGGATGCCCCAGACAATGGTGGGATAGCAACCTAAGTGTCGCCTACCATATGAATTGACAACAAGCAGTGATGGTCTAGTGTGCCATTTATTTTCATATCAGGACTGTTTTGGTTGTTATGCGAGCATCCTTACAGCACAGTCAGTCTGTGCCAATCCAAATAACTGCTTGCATAAGGTCCAGAGATGGACCACCGTGTTAAATTTGTTGCTCAATTTGTGAAGCTCTTTCACTAGAATTAATCTTCCGTGATGATGTTACAAGCTTCTGGTGATGGTGAAGAAGTGTAAATGTATCAATTTGAGGTTATGGACCCTGGTCTGAAACGACCGATTCGAAAGTTATAAACGAAAATCGTTCTCATATTTCTGACGGCGATATACATGTCAAAGACATTCCAATCAAGTTGCTGGAAGATATGTCATTTGTTACTCGTCAACGGATGTCCCTCCAATACGATTAAGCCCCAGCTCACTTTGGACTGAAGATTCGTGAACACCTAGGACAGAAACTCACTGAAGAGTTAATAGGCAGAGGAGATCCTGTTTTATAACTGGCACGTTCACCTCGTCTCACTCCACATGATTTCTTCTTGTGCGGCATGTGAAAAGTCTCGTATATCAAACGCCGGTCGGGAATGAAGAGGATCTCTTGGCAGGAGTCCTCGCTGCCTGCGACAGTATCCGAACGATATCGGTGATATTGGAACGGGTACATTACCTAGTGAAACGATGCCATGTCTGGATTGACGCTGGGGGGACGCCGTTTTGAAGAACTGTTGCAAAAGTAGCAGATTGTGAACGCTGTGAATGTAAATGGAATTCATTATAACTGCACGATAAATTCTAGATTTTCTGTCTCTCTGACGTCAAGTTACGTACACCGAGGGTAAATTAACTAATTCGCGAAATTAGAGCTAATACAGAGGCTTAACAACAATGTTTTTTCCACGCGCCATTCACGAGTGGAATAGGGAAGAAGGGATCAGTTATTGGTACCAGAAATACCTTCCACCACAGACCGTTAGCTAGCTTTCGGAGTAGATGTAGGTAAGGGTATTTGAGAGTATTCACCTGGAATTCTGTACGTCATTGTCAGGGTTTGGAATCTGGGGCCCTTAGTTTGAGAACTGCATGAGTCTAAGTCGGAGCTTGGGTAGATTTTGGTTCATATCTTTCTACTCGGTCTTACGTCATCTCGAATTTATACATTTACTCTTCACCATCGTCCTTGAAAGTTTGGAACACCATCACAGAATCACCTTTATATCAAATTAATTTATATTTGTTCTGGACGTTAAAGCACACCGCACGTGAACGATATTTGGGAATATGCGTGGAGACAGATTTAAAATGGAACGAATACATAAAACTGATTGTATGAAAACCGGATTACCAACATATTCACTGGAGAAATCTCAGAAAGTGTAGTAGATTACGAGACTCTCTTTCGATCTGTATTTGAGTATTGCTCATTATTCAGAGACTCACACCAGAAATGTTTGATAGAGGAAGTAGGAGACCCAAAGAGAGAGCAGCTCGTATCGTGCTGGTTCCTTTGATAAGCACGAAAGCGATCCCGACCTTTCAAGCGAAACATTGTGCCGAGCTCATGCGGAGGCTTATGGTCAATAGTTCCTCCGGAGCTTCTTTCGTAACTGGAAAAGGAAAAGGGGAGAGGAGTGGTGGGTGGGTGGTACACGAAGTGCTTCCTGCCACACACAACAAAGTGGCGGGTGGAGTATATTTATGGACGTATATATCAATCGTGTCGTATTTCAGGGTCAACTTAAATCACACAACTTAGAGTACATTCGTAGTTCTGTTGTGAAACGTTCCCGCGTCGCATCTACAGAGACAACTTATGGAACCTCAGTGTGAACTCTCACGCTGACAACAATTCTGTAATTTCATGACATCATTTCTTGGATGGATGCAAAAGTCAGTGTTTCTCTAGTTCACTCTAAGAAAAAAAAGTGACACTTCACGAAGGAATTGTCCAAATGAAGCGGAAATCGATAGATATGATGTACATGCGCAGACAAACAAATGATCACAATTTTGGAATTATTGGATGATGTATACAGAAGAAAGAGCTCCATAGACTGAGCAAGTCAAATACTCGTCAGTCCACCTCTGGCCTTTGAGCAACTAACTATTCGGCTTGGCATTGACTGTAGAGTTGTTGGATTTGCCCCTGAGGGACTTCATGTCAAATTCTGTCCAACTGGTGCCTTAATCGTCAAAATCCAGTACTGGTTGGTGGGTCCTGCCCATAACCCTCCAAACGTTCTCAGTTGGGGAGAGATACTCACGAAGGTAGGGTTTGGGAAGCAAATAGATAAGCAGTAAAACTCATCACATGCGGGAGGGCATTAACTTGCTGAAATGTAAGCAGAGGATTACTCGTCATAAAGCGCAGCGCAACAAGGCGTAGAATATCGTCGACATACGTGCGAAGAAGTGTCTGGAGATGCCCTGGACAGTGGTGCGATACCAACCTGAATGCTGCCCGCCATACATCCCATCACCCAGGAGTGATGGTGTGGGGTGTCATTTCTTTTCATAACAGGACCCCTTTGGTTGTCATCGGCGGCACACTTACAGCATAGCGGTACGTCGACGATATTCTACGCCCAGTTTTGTTGCCCTTCACGGCAAGCCATCTTGGGCTTATATTTCAGCAAGATAATGTCCGCCTTCACACGGCGAGAGTTTCTACTGTTTTCCTTCGT
Source organism: Schistocerca cancellata (assembly GCF_023864275.1). Taxonomy (NCBI): domain Eukaryota; kingdom Metazoa; phylum Arthropoda; class Insecta; order Orthoptera; family Acrididae; genus Schistocerca; species Schistocerca cancellata. Next base: position 327,959,089 of record NC_064631.1, read on the forward strand.
TCTTGCTAAACTCTACATCAGCTAGCAACGTCACCAGATCTCTTCCCAATCGAGAACGTTTCGAGTGTCATGAGCAGGCTCTCGAACCAGTTCGGAATTTTGACGATCTAGCGCTCAATTGCACAGATTTTAGCGCGATATCCTGCAGGAGAACATCCAGCAACTCTATCAACCAATCCCAAGCCACATAAGTGGTAGCATAAGAGCCAGAGGTAGACCAAATCTTAGTTTGTATCTGTGTATAATACTACTACTACGATTGTGGTTTTTGCATCAGGCATTCGACTCAACAATTATTTCGACTTTGCGGAAATACTGAAGCTTCACCGACTTACACGAGATGGTAGATAAAAAGGTGAATGAAGCTATATGTCGTAGTGATATGTGAAAAAACTATCCTGTCTCATAACGTCGGCCGAAGAGAGGGCCGTCCTATAAGGAAAAATAGCGTTGGGTGATTATGGAACTATGTCTCGATCTAAGAAGTCCCATCGCCGAGGGAGACACTCCAGCTGCTCTGAAATGGCTGTGTGAGAAAGTTCAGACCGACGGTGCTACCCTGCGAAGCGCCGGCTTCCACGGGGCTTCCCCGGCCGTCGACATCGATAATCGATGTGACCGTCAATTCGCTAACGTGATATCGCCCGCCGCTCCGCCCCGCTCCTACGCCTCCCCGTGGAGTAGAAGAAGGTGGAGATAGCGCCGTGGGGACCAATATCCCACCCTGCACACAGCGGCCGGCGCTGTTTGCTCCTCGGCCCTTGACTCCGTCACCCTCCTACCCGCACTCACACACACACACACACACACACACACACACACACATACACACACACAGCAAGAATTCACCGCTCTACGTGATGAAAATGTCAGAACCTCCGATAGCGATCCAGAGAAATGCGCTCCCTTATCTGGAAGAATTATCAGAAGAAAACATTTGTTACGACTACCACGCCACAACAGCACTAGTGGAGACCGATGACCTCAGCAGTTTGGTCCCATAAGAACTTACCACCACTACCGTACTAGTGGACCGCTGCGTACTCCATAATCTGCGCCAAAAATGAAACCTTTAAATCGAAATACACTGCATTAAGCAACACTTACTGACCATCAAGTCTTAAAATTGGCACCAGTTATCAGATTTATGGTATTAACTAGCTCTTTCCTCGTTTTTTCACATTTTTTTGTCCTTTGAACAAACAGCTGCTTATAATAATTTAAAATAACCAAGACAACAATTTTTGAAAAATATGTAAAAATCAGTCAACCGGTTGCATAGCTCAGTGTCAATAGTTTTCAGTTAATGCACGTATATTGGCAATTTAATGACAATCTGCTTACCATAACTAGTTTCATTATTGTTACAAAATAAGTCGGCAGTTTAGAAAGAAGCTTACAAGGAGTCGAACCCAACCGCACATTTCACTGAAATTTATAAAATATACAGTACCCGACAACGTCATAGTCCTTGCACACCCTGGCACCCTTCGTGGTGCTTATTTAAAAACTCACTTCTTTGTACAAAATATTGAAGTACAGAGATACTACATATTCAACAACAATATAAAAGACACGAATTGTAAGCGATACTTTTACGCATCTGGCAATGCACTTATTTCCTGTAACCTACGGGTATCCAGTCAGCTGTTTTATAGATATGTCGTTTAACTTTGTCAATACAAGAACTATCATTCCTCCTCTCAGCGTTTTTACTGATTTTCCCGAACTCTAGAATTTTCTACTGACGAATTGCCCAGTACTGTGATCTAGTACCATGATGTGGTTGTCACCACCTCGGATCCTCGATTGCATTCAGCAAAATATTGCTGTGTTTCACAGAGCCTGAGATACAAACCCGGGGCAGGAGCACGAAATTCTGACTGCAAGCTTGAGGACAGAGAATAAATTGGACATTGGATGGGCATCCGCAGAAATTTTTCCAAGTCGGGAAAGATTCAAAACTTCTTTTGATGTAACTGATTCGGCGAATTTGAAAACGTGCCGTACACTAGGCGTTAAATCTGCGAAGAAGTATACAAAACTTAGTATGTCACAGAATATTGATATCAGACAATGGAAAATCCAGAATATTGATACTTATCTACTCAGTGTTTTTAAGTTAGATTACTTCGGTACCTAAAAAGCAAGCATATTTCAATATTCATACACTTAGACTTGGAAGCACAGGGAAAAATTACTTATAGAAATGCTTGTTCTTCTTTGATGTTACACTCCTGGAAATGGAAAAAAGAACACATTGACACCGGTGTGTCAGACCCACCATACTTGCTCCGGACACTGCGAGAGGGCTGTACAAGCAATGATCACACGCACGGCACAGCGGACACACCAGGAACCGCGGTGTTGGCCGTCGAATGGCGCTAGCTGCGCAGCATTTGTGCACCGCCGCCGTCAGTGTCAGCCAGTTTGCCGTGGCATACGGAGCTCCATCGCAGTCTTTAACACTGGTAGCATGCCGCGACAGCGTGGACGTGAACCGTATGTGCAGTTGACGGACTTTGAGCGAGGGCGTATAGTGGGCATGCGGGAGGCCGGGTGGACGTACCGCCGAATTGCTCAACACGTGGGGCGTGAGGTCTCCACAGTACATCGATGATGTCGCCAGTGGTCGGCGGAAGGAGCACGTGCCCGTCGACCTGGGACCGGACCGCAGCGACGCACGGATGCACGCCAAGACCCGTAGGATCCTACGCAGTGCCGTAGGGGACCGCACCGCCACTTCCCAGCAAATTAGGGACACTGTTGCTCCTGGGGTATCGGCGAGGACCATTCGCAACCGTCTCCATGAAGCTGGGCTACGGTCCCGCACACCGTTAGGCCGTCTTCCGCTCACGCCCCAACATCGTGCAGCCCGCCTCCAGTGGTGTCGCGACAGGCGTGAATGGAGGGACGAATGGAGACGTGTCGTCTTCAGCGATGAGAGTCGCTTCTGCCTTGGTGCCAATGATGGTCGTATGCGTGTTTGGCGCCGTGCAGGTGAGCGCCACAATCAGGACTGCATACGACCGAGGCACACAGGGCCAACACCCGGCATCATGGTGTGGGGAGCGATCTCCTACACTGGCCGTACACCACTGGTGATCGTCGAGGGGACACTGAATAGTGCACGGTACATCCAAACCGTCATCGAACCCATCGTTCTACCATTCCTAGACCGGCAAGGGAACTTGCTGTTCCAACAGGACAATGCACGTCCGCATGTATCCCGTGCCACCCAACGTGCTCTAGAAGGTGTAAGTCAACTACCCTGGCCAGCAAGATCTCCGGATCTGTCCCCCATTGAGCATGTTTGGGACTGGGTGAAGCGTCGTCTCACGCGGTCTGCACGTCCAGCACGAACGCTGGTCCAACTGAGGCGCCAGGTGGAAATGGCATGGCAAGCCGTTCCACAGAACTACATCCAGCATCTCTACGATCGTCTCCATGGGAGAATAGCAGCCTGCATTGCTGCGAAAGGTGGATATACACTGTACTAGTGCCGACATTGTGCATGCTCTGTTGCCTGTGTCTATGTGCCTGTGGTTCTGTCAGTGTGATCATGTGATGATCTGACCCCAGGAATGTGTCAATAAAGTTTCCCCTTCCTGGGACAATGAATTCACGGTGTTCTTATTTCAATTTCCAGGAGTGTATTTGTAGCACTTTGCTTGGTTACAGACTGTTTCTTCAAAGAAGTTATTGCATAATGCGCACGACTTACGTTTCTAGTGTCGCCTGACATAAATGAAGCCAAACAAGATATATTTTGAGTGCTACTTTTTTTAGTTGGTTAGGTAAAGTGTGTTATGTGAATGTGTGGTGCCCGTTCTTTCGGAAATGCCTGAGGACACAGACCCCATGCAGAATGTGTAGCTGTGATATATATTACGTAAATTCAAGATGAAAAGAAAGGGAGCAACTACTGATGTTAGCTGCAGCAGCAAAGAGTGTAAATGAGTGGTGGAACGGGATTCGAACTCGTGATCTCCTGCTTACTAGGCAGTTGGGTTAACCACTCTCCCACCAAGAAACACTATTTATCGCAACTGCACGGACTGTCTCAGCACGCATCTCGGGCGACCTCTGCTTTCACCCTGCGCCACCTACCTGCAGTCCCCGTCCACGTCCTTCACGCTCGCTACTTTGAGATTTCCGCAGGACGTTGAACGTATTCGTGCATCCACGCTGAAGGACTGTGGATTCATTGCCCATCGAGGTAAATCAATTACATGAATGCGTGGTGTCTATTCTTTCAGACGTGTCGCATTGATCCGTGTCGATGAGTGATGAATCCACCTCCTTCAGTGCCGATGCACAACTACTTTCGACCTCCTGCGGGAATCTCAAAGCAGCGAGAGAGAAGGATATGGGTGGGCCTGCAGATAGTTGGCGCTAGGTGGAAGTGTGGGTCAGCTGGGAGGCGTGCCGAGATAATTCCCCCCAATTGTGATAAACACTGTGTCTGGATGGGTCAGTGAAATACTCCTATTACCTAAGCTGAATTATCCACCATGTTTCCCACAAAGTATAGGATATTTATACTTGTTTACATACGACTCACGACGTGAATGGAGATTAATAATTAAATGTATTGAAGAATATCCACAGATAAAATATCGACAGTCGTCTTCTATCTTCAGGAGCTCTGGGAACTGGGGTGATGGAAAACTTTTTTTGATGTCTGTATAATGCAAACTAACAAATTTGAAGGTGTACATGAGACAGGCTTGAGTGCTTTCACGATACAGTAGGCGTATTCATTCTGGCAGCATGTCTTCCTGAACCGCTATTACTTACTTATGTCATGCCTAGCTAGAAGACAGAGCTACAAAACTATTTTATGATACATCTCAATAGCTTCTGCACTAAGTCGTCCTAACCTATCATAAAGTACTCAAAATGAGTACCTCTCACCAAGGACAACGCAGTGGCCGACGGTCTTCACTTAAGAACGGAGAGCAGGGGCGTTTGTGTAGACCTGTCAGCACTAACAGACAAGCATCACTCCATGAAATAACTACAGAAATCAATATCGGACGTACGTCGAATGTATCCGTTTGGACAGTGCGGCGAAGTATGGCGTTCATGGGCTATGGTAGGAGACGACCGACACGAGTGGCTTTGTTAACAGCACGACTTCGCCTGCAGCGCCTCTCCTGGACTCGTGACCATTTCGGTTGGACCCTATACTATTGGAAAACCGTGGTCTGGTCAGACGTGTCCCGCTTTCAGTTGGTGAGAGCTGATGGTAGGATTCAAATGTGGCACAGAACCCACGAAGTTGTGGACACAAGTTGTCAACAAGGCACTGTGCGGGCTGGTGGCGGCTTCACAATGGTGTGGACTGTGTTTACAGGAATGGATTGAGTTCTCTGGTCCAACTGAACATATATGAGGGTCACTCCAAAAGAAATTATCACTATTTTTTTAAAATCCATCTTTTACTCTACATATCTGAAAGTTTTACAGTGTGTAGATACATCCTTCAGGAACAATATTTTCATTTCTCCACATAATTTCCATCCCTCTCAACTGCCTTACGCCATCTTGAAACCAGCGCCTGTATACCCGCACGGTAAAATTCTGGACCAACCTGTTGGAGCCACTGTTTGGCAGCGTGCACAAGGAAGTCATCATCTTGAAACCTTGTTCCACGAAGAGAGTTTTTCAGTTTCCCAAAGAGATGACAGTCACATGGAGCCAGGTCAGGACTGTAATGCGGATGTTTCAGTGTTGTCCATCCGAGTTTTGTGATCGCTTCCATGGTTTTTTGACTGACATGTGGCCGTGAATTGTCGTGCAACAGCAAAACATCCTGCTTTTGCCGATATGGTCGAACACCACTCAGTCGAGCTTGAAGTTTCTTCAGTGTCGCCACATATGCATCAGAATTTATGGTGGTTCCACTTGGCATGATGTCCCCAAGCAAGAGTCCTTCGGAATCGAAAAACACAGTAGCCATAACTTCTCCAGCAGAAGGTGTGGTTTTTGATTTTTTTTTTCTTGGGTGAATTTGCATGATGCCTCTCCATTGATCGCCTCTTCGTCTCTGGTGAAAAATGATGGAGCCATGTTTCATCACCTGTCACAATTACTCCAAGAAATTCATCTCCACCATTCTCGTACTGTTCCAAAAATTCGTTCACTATGATGCGTCTGTCAGCAGTCACCAATTCGTTAAGTCTGTGCACATTGTCTGGAGTGGGTGCAGTACGAGGCCTGCCGCTGCGAGGACAATCCTCAATATTGCGGTGCCCGCTTTCATCACGTAACCTGCTTGCCCACCGAGTAACTGTACCGCGATCGACAGCAGCATCTCCATACACCTTTTTCAACCTCTTGTGGATGTTTCCCACTGTCTCGTTTTCACAGCACAGGAATTCCATGACAGCACATTGCTTCTGACTTACGTGAAGTGTAGCAGCCATCTTGAAGACATGCTGTGACGGTGCCACTCACGGGAACAGGCTGAGGTAAATTTGAAAACAAGCGGGAAGGATGTATCTACACACTGTGAAACTTTCACACATGCAGACTGAAAACTATATTTTTACAAAAATAGTGTTCATTTCTTTTGGAGTGACCCTCGTAATTGACTGAAATGGCTATGCTCGGATACTTGAAGGCTATTTGCAGACGTTCATTGACACCATGTTTCCAAACAACTGTGGAATATTTACAGACGACTATGCGCCGTGTCACCGGTCCACACTTGTTCGCGATTGGTTTGAAGAACATTGTGGTGAATTCGAGAGAATGATTTAGGCACACAGATCGGTCGACGTGGGACACAATCGAGAGTTCAGTTCGTGTACAAAATCCTGCACCGGTAACACTTTCGCAATTATGGACGTTTGTGGCTGCAGCACGGCTCAATGCTTCTTTACGGAACTTCCAACGAATTGCTGAGTCCATGTCTCGTCTAGTTGCTGCACTATACCGGCAAAAGAAGGTCCACCACGATATTAAGAGGCGTGTCATGACTTTTCTCACCTCAACACTGTTGTGTTGGCAGAAGAGCCAACACCGTGTTACGAATGGAGGCCGAAATGCACGCGTTTTAGCTCACGCAGGCTCGCGTGAGGAGGGAAGAACTATACTGACGTGAGGTCTGGAACATGACAAGGAATTAGAATTCAGAAAGCGGACGCAATTACTTTGATACTTAACTTAAATCCATTAATGATGAAAGTCGCTCTTGACGGTACATGATTCACAATATCTGTTCAAAATACATTCTCATAGTAACTGAATATGGCGCCTTGCTAGGCCGTAGCAAATGACGTAGCGGCAGGCTATGCTAAACTGTCGTCTCTGCAAATGAGAGCGTATGTAGACAGTGAACCGTCGCTAGCAAAGTCGGCTGTACAACTGGGGCGAGTGCTAGGGAGTCTCTCTAGACTAGACCTGCCGTGTGGCGGCGCTCGGTCTGCAATCACTGATAGTGGCGACACGCGGGTCCGACGTATACTAACGGACCGCGGCCGATTTAACGGCTACCACCTAGCAAGTGTGGTGTCTGGTGGTGACACCACAATCAACATTGGGTAAATACTGAGGCGAGACAATACGCATCCCAACTGAGGTTATACGTATCCATAGGTCAAAGTGCTTTGCTTTGGTGGTCCACTTCGACTACGGATAAACCTGTTTCACAGTTGCCTCTAAATTAAGGATTAATGTACGATTAACTTTAAAGTGGTTAGAGTGCCATGGTATCTCCAAGCTCCATGCTCATTAGTCGATCACATGGGCCGGGGGTAGAACACGTACGAAATTAAGCGTCTGCCGAATGCTGGAAGAGGAGCTCTCATTTAGATACGTCGCCCCTGACGACGTCCCCGCCCGAGACCATCTGTACTTGTGATCGTTACGCCGCAATCGAGGAAGCGATCCACACTCTAGAAGGCGGTGCCTCACATCTCCCGCGGATGCCGGGCTCCAGAGTGCAAACACCGGATAAAGAAGCGGGGCGACGTCACCTACGACAGCGCGTGCCTAATGAAGCAGCCAGCCGCTAAGTGTCCCCTGTAATGAGGCGGAGACCAGCGCTGCCGCCGCCGTCATCGGCGCACTGCGGGGACTCCCCTCGTAGACCCTCAGGCCGGCCATAGCGGGTAATCTCCTGTCTGATTAACATTACTTGCTACTGACACTTCACCCCTGTGCCGGTGAGTCGCACATCTGCGAATTCTCCCTTCCATGACCCGTGCTGGTGGAGCCGTCGGGTGTCGTAAAGGGACGGCGTGCGCAGACAGTGCGAAGTGGAGTGGTGGAGGTTGGTGCGGCATCACAACGGTGTCCAGGTATACGAACAATGCTGAGTTAATAAAGTAATTATCTGACGAATAGCACTGGTTTCGGTTTTGGACTACGTCAGTGCCTACGTGGATTGGTGGTTGAATAAATCTGCATGTGAAGATGTCTCATAATAGAGAATCGAGACGGAGAAGATTGAAACATTTTGTGCTTCCGAACAGGAGTAATACGAAGCTATATTGGTAGGCCGCACAGGATTAGTTTGGTACGTTAATTTGAACATTCCTACATCCAGTACTACTGCAGTGTTTATCAACGTCCGGCATTGGTTGGCTTAAGTATTGGAAGTGCACAAATTATTCACTCTAGGAATCTTAAGGGCGATGGGCATGGTGATATCAAGTAATTGACAGTATGTGATATTACTCTGTGCCGCCTAATATTGTTCTCATCTCGCCATAGACTTTCTGAATTTCACATTGTTACCTACTTTTGTTGGTCTGATACATCATATGCTGTTGTGTGTAGGAAAAGGTATTGTGAATTCGGAAGCTTGCACTACTTGTTGGATAAGGACACAGAAATTTGCAAAGGATTGCTGATAGCACTCGAAGGGTGAAACGCCCTGCTAAACCCTCAGGACAGAACAGGTAGTTGGGATTGTGGAAAGGGGCCAATGAGTGGCTGTCAGATACACTCCAACACATATACAGTACTGGCCATTAAAATCGCTGCACCACGAAGATGACGTGCTACAGACGGGAAATTTAACATATAGGAAGAAGATGCTGTGATATGCAAATGATTAGCTTTTCAGAGCATTCACACAAGGTTGGCGCCGGTGGCGACACCTACAACGTGCTGGCATGAGGAAAGTTTCCAACCGATTTCTCATACACAAACAGCAGTTGACCGGCGTTGCCTGCTGAAACGTTGTTGTGATGCCTCGTGTAAGGAGGAGAAATACGTACCATCACGTTTCCGACTTTGATAAAGGTCGGATTGTAGCCTATCGCGATTGCGATTTATCGTATCGCGACATTGCTGCTCGCGTTGGTCGAGATCCGATGACTGTTAGCAGACTATGGAATCGGTGTGTTCAGGAGGGTAATACGGAACGCCGTGCTGGATCCCAACGGCCTCGTATGACTAGCAGTCGAGATGACATCTTATCAGCATGGCTGTAACGGATCGTGGAGCCACGTCTCGATCCCTGAGTAAACAGATGGGGACGTTTGCAAGACAACAACCATCTGCACGAACAGTTACCAATTTAAAACGTCTGGTCAATGGTGGCCAAGCAACTCGCTCGTCAAAATACGCCAGTCACAACTCTTGATGAACTGTGGTATCGTGTTGAAGCTGCATGGGCAGCTGTACCTGTACACGCCATCCAAGCTCAGTTTGACTCAATGCCCAGGCATATCAAGGCCGTTATTACGGCTAGAAGTGGCTGTTCTGGGTATTGATTTCTCAGGATCTATGCATCCAAATTGCGTGAAAATGTAATCACATATCAGTTCTAGTATAATATATTTGTCCAATGAATACCCGTTTATCATCTGCATTTCTTCTTGGTGTAGTAATTTTAATGGCCAGTAGTGTAACTTTATTTATTTGACCAATTATTACAGTACAAATTCTTGAACTTCGTTATCGGCTGAATGCGCCACACTATCTTATGCTTTAAGGGCACAACCACTTTAATTTAAAAAAAACGGCTAAAAGCCGTAAAACTAACGTTCACTTAGGTGAGACAGGCAGTCGGCCCAACCATTCTCGATCCGACGACAACCCAACCAACAGACAGTCAAGGGACCCACCGACAAGGCAACTTGCGCTCCACTCGACCAGCACACAACCGGGAGTTCAATGCAAAACTTAAAAGGCATGGACGCCCACAACAAAGCATACATTAAGCTGTCAAACTACACACTGTGCTGGACAGCGACTACACGGTGAGGAAATGACACTACCTGAATTTACGTCAACGCCAGGGCAGGTAACCGGAACGTTAACGGCCACAAGGCAGAAAATTCCGCTGGTGCACTTCAATTGCAAATAACCAAATACAGTTAGACTCCACCGGACAGTGGCTAAACCTTCGCCAGCTAGAACACACACGTTATTGCTCGCGGGAATGTCCCAACAGCCAACAAAGAGAACCAAACGGCACAATATGAACAGTCTTGACTTGCTAGTAAATTAAATCCAAACTCAACTTTCGTGTCCAGGGTCTGTGAGCCACGAACCTCGTAGCAGTGGGAACATCCCCCCCCCCCCCCCCCCACACACTCCGACACTGCGTAGAGACCACCAGCGGGCCCAGCGAAACTACGCCCCACGGAGGTTTCCTCGCTGCTCCACGCCAACCGACCGACCCTTCGCACACAAGCATGGAGACAGCATTAAAATAACTGAGCAGTCCACATCTCAAGCTACACACATTTCACAAACACTAGGACGAAGAACGCAACCAATGCTAAAAGCAATCACGCAGCAATGACACGGCCGATCCACGAGTTGAGACACAGGCCGCCAACCCATAACCGACCAGCGAGCAAATATACGTCGTCCGGTAAGACGACCAACTGACGATAAATCAAGACCGTCCTCAGTTCAAGTCATGTGTGCCGGCGACGGTCGGGCGAGACATGGCTATCCAAGCCTTACTACTCCTCCAACCTGACCGACTTCCGCCGCGTCCCAACTCTACGACTGCCAGGTCCGAACTGCACTGCTAGCGCCTCCCAACTCAATGCTAGATCCGAACTCACCGCCAAACACACGACAACAGGAAAGTAATAGCAGTCAGCAAAGATAATACGCCAGGGCTTATATCGATAAGCGCCGCTGCTGCCACTCACGAGCAGGCAAGGCGGCAACTCAACAACATCAGTAATTGAAATTAACATAACGAGGTGGTAGTCCAGAAAAACAAGATGTATGAGGTATGGCAAGAGCACGAGCCCCGCACGGCTCAAGGTTCAAATGGTTCAAATGGCTCTGAGCACTATGCGACTTAACTTCTGAGGTCGTCAGGCCCCTAGAACTTAGAACTACTTAAACCTAACTAACCTAAGGACATCACACACATCCATGCCAGAGGCAGGATTCCAACCTGCGACCGTAGCAGTCGCTCGGTTCCAGACTGTAGCGCCTAGAACCGCTTGGCCACTCCGGCCGGCACGGCTCAAGGGGCTTGATTTAATACCGTATATTATGTATGTTCGGGCTACCTAAATGACTAATATTGTGGATGTGTTTAACTGATCATGAACACCGTTGCGTGATTTCAACGATGAGTGAAACCGAGGAGGAGGAAATTCTTGATAATGCCATCATTGCAGTTATCTTGTGACTTGAGGCTCGTGGTGGCTATCAGTTGTAAGCCTATTCAAGTGTTAATTACTGTTCTTTTCAGATTGTCTAAAGAAATGACTGATTTGTGAGGTTTCGGGTGGGCATTGGAGGTCGAATAAATGTTTCCGATTCAGTTGGCACCGACCGGGCAGCCAAGGCTGTTAGCAATACCGGGCTCACAGCGTACTGGGACCGCTTGATTGTGTTGAATGACGTTTGGTCATAGGAAATTACCTTACTGGTGCGGAGCCTTGTATTGTAGAACAGTTTAAACCATTGTCATTGCATTTTGAGAAAATCATAAATTTTGAATATATACTTGCCTTCAGGCTGCGTAAATGGTATCTTAAAATTTTATTCTTTAGTTCTTAAGGATTACTTATGGAATTTGATTACATGATTAGCCTATTACTCAAAGACAGAAGTGTTGTAAGAATTTAGATTCTGTGGTGTAAATTTATTCTTGTGAATGATTTTAAATTTTATATTTTTAAATTCGACTGATGGAAGTAAAGGTTTTTGTGAAAGGCTATAATTTTTTTTAATTTGGCGCCTTGCATGTATAAATTGGAAAAGTGGAATTAATTTTTAGTTCCAATAAATGTTTCAAAGTGTTAGACTGCCTTTTGACACCCAGGCCCCACTCCATTGCCAAACTGGTACACGCCGTATGGTTGATTGCCTTCAGTGACACCTTACATCGTCATTCGCTAACAGCTCTACACTACCACTATACCCCAACTTCGGGCCAGTTACCTGGAAGCGTCGAGTAGAGCAATATACTGAAAACACACACGTGTTCTATTACCGAAGATGAGTGTTTTACTATTTGGTTTACTACCGTTGTTGATTTTGGAGCATCATTCTGTTGAAATGCGAAGACAACGGCAGAGCCGGCCGCTGGTGGCAGAGCGGTTATAGGCGTCTGGAACCGCGCGACCACTACGGTCGCAGGTTCGAATCCTGCCTCGGGCATGGATGTGTGTGATGTCCTTAGGTTAGTTAGGTTTAAGTAGTTCTAAGTTCTAGGGGACTGATGACCTGAGATGTTAAGTCCCATAGTGCTCAGAGCCATTTGAACCATTTTGAACAACGGCAGACTCAGGGTACAAGTTCTAAGGACAACAACAGTATAAGCTAGAACTGCGCAGAGATTAAAAGATATCCACTGTTTTTTGACTATCCAAAACGTATAAATGTTGGTTGCCGATTCTTTGGTGGGACGATCGTTTGCCCTATAACATGAAGTTTTCGTAGCCGCGAGCTTCCTATTGAACAGAACAGTGCTTAATATTCTTTACGCCCCACTGAATGCCAAGTCGTCTGATGTCCCAGAGATATTAAGCGAATTCAGCCCTAGTTTCGACCATAATGAAAACCTGCAGCGAAAATCTAGCAACCGAACTTCTATTCGACCGATCAAGGCCTCAACTTCACTAAACCTTTCCTAGTACCTTTCTCACACCTGGCTCATGAGGACAGTGATCACAGGAGGAAGGATGGCGTGCTGGCATGCACACTAGCGATAAGTTTAAAACTAAACTGATGCATAAAAGTGAAGCGTACTCCTAAACTTCGTTAAAACACGAATACGTGTGGAATTGTAAGGATAAACTGTATTAGATATCGTTATTCAGAGAGGATTAGGTTGGCTCAAAAACCCAACACGGACGTCCATGTGCTCAGACACAGAGACTCAAACGCTCACAGAACGAACGAAGATAATATTCAGCATTTTCTATCAAAAGTTGAGCCTTCAAAACTGCCTTGCAGTGCAAAGGAACAAGTAACACAATAAGAAACACAATGTGTGAAGCAAATCATATCAGGTAAACAACAAATACTGCCCCATCTGTATTTAGTCAAATGGGATCAAAATTATCGCTTGCGAGAGCCCCCATAGCGCTTCTAATCTGAGGGGTATCCCAAAGAAACCTAACTTAATTTGTTTAACTCATTTATTCACATTTTAAGGGCAAACATTTTGCCCCTTCGAAGTGCTCTCCACTTGCACTGATACACTTTTCAAAACGTTATTTAAATTCATCTTTTGTGATGTTTGACAGCGCCTCCGTCGTTTTCTTCTTCTCCACAGAAACAACAGTGAAAGACTTTCCTTTCATGAGTCTTTTCATTTTAGGAAACAAAAAAAAGTCACACGGGGCAAGGTCGACTGTGTATGGGGGGAGAGAAACAGGAGTCATACCACTGTCGTACAGACAGGACTATGTGAGAAGGGCGTTGTCATGCTGAAAAAACCAGTCACCCGACTGCCACAGATCAGGCAGCTTCCCCCGGACGCAGTTGTGCAGTCTTTGCAAAACTTAAAAGCAGAAAGCATTTTTACCTGTCTGAGCCTGCGAAACAAACTCTGAATAGTCGAACCGAAAAAACAAATCAGCGTTCTCTTAGTGTTTCATTTCATCTGACGAGCTTCCTTGTGGCGAGGCGAACTTGAAGCCACTCACTGACTTGATTGTTGGTATACTTCAGGATCGTAAGCATAGAACAAAGTTTCGTTACCGGTCATATTTTTTAAAAAAAAAAAAAGAGTGTGGGTCATTTCAGAATTCTTCTTTCAAAGTACAACATGCTTCGACGCGACCCTGTTTTTGTTCAGCAGTCACACGAATTTGGCAGCCACCCTTTTCATTTCCAAATCTTCTGTCACAATTCCCTGCACTGAAATCCAAGTCACTTCCGAAAGCTCCACAATTTCTTTAATGGTCCATCGCCAATCTTCGTTGTTCACTGTACGAATATTTTCAAGGTTTTCACCTGTTCGGCCCTTGGAAGGACGACCAGATTGAGGTTTGCCATCAACTGACATTTCATTTTTGAAAGCGGAAAATCACTCTAACACTTGAGTTTTCTCCATAGCATTGTCCTTGTACGCCGTTTTTATCATTCCAAGAGTTTCTGTTCCACTTTTTCCGAGAAAAAAATCAGAATTTCACAGCCGCATGCTGTTCACGAAAATCAGCCATTGGAAAATTGACAATCACATAAAATAGTTGACACTATAAACTTTGTCGAAACGAGTCCTGACCTCCTTCAGCGACGGCACTAGGCTTGCTGACTCTGGAAGGTTTGCTCTATCTCCTCTTAGTGGCAAAACGTGGAACTACAAAAGCTCTGCTCACCAAAAACTGAGTTGTGTTTCTTATAGGTATCCCTCGTAAATGACTTTAAAGACAGGAAGATCCTAAGCCGAAAAATCGACTCCCGTCCAAAATCACTGTCCATGTTCGCACAGGAGCGGTTCTCCACCCTCAGCACACACCAGCTCGGCGATTCCTCTGTAATTGACTGGGTGCAAAATATAACCTGCTGTAATGTCTCTTGCAGCGGTCTCTCCGCGATATTTACAGAAATTTTTATAAATTATATAACTCAGTACATATCTCGAAATATCTCTTCTTATCTTACCGATTCCTAAACTTTAACCGAGCGAGGTGGCGCAGTGGTTAGCACACTGGACTCGCATTCGGGAGGACGACGGTTCAATCCCGTCTCCAGCCACCCTGATTTAGGTTTTCCGTGATTTCCCTAAATCGTTTCAGGCAAATGTCGCGATGGTTCCTTTGAAAGGGCACGGCCGATTTCCTTCCCAATCCTTCCCTAATCCGAGCTTGCGCTCCGTCTCTAATGACCTAGTTGTCGACGGGACGTTAAACACTAACCACCACCACCACCTAAACTTTAATATACGATGATTATCAATGCAAAGTAGTTTCAAGCCCTATTATTACTTGGAGCGTGCATTTACTCCGTGGAATAGCTTCTCTGCTATCTATGTTTTCTCTTATGAAAAGAATGATTCAGATCTTTCCGATTAGCCGCGAAAGAACGAAGATGTATATGTATGTATTGTAGAGCTAGTCGCCATCTTGGCCGGCCGCGGTGGTCTCGCGGTTCTAGGCGCGCAGTTCGGAACCGCGCGACTGCTACGGTCGCAGGTTCGAATCCTGCCTCGGGCATGGATGTGTGTGATGTCCTTAGGTTAGTTAGGTTTAAGTAGTTCTAAGTTCTAGGGGACTGATGACCACAGCTGTTAAGTCCCATAGTGCTCAGAGCCATTTGAACCATTTAGTCGCCATCCTGATGAGATTCTGTATGAGAAGGAATTTGATACATGAACTAAACTAAAGTAAGTGTGTTCACGTATTATTTAACTGATTATTATTGACAGTGTCTGCTTACTACGCTGTGTTGCACGGGATCAGTGGGGAACGTCTGGTTTACACTGGACGAACGTGCCGTTTTGTACGCTCCAGTTTATTACTTTCAATAAATGGGCTAACACGGTCTTACCAGCAGATCTCCGGTCTTCCCCATGTGATCACCGAAAGTTAATAATTATTACAAATGTTTTCAGGAGATCGACTGACAATTTTCGTCGCACCGAGACTTCGAAATTGCTTCACTGCCTTATGGAATATAAGTTAAGCTCAATTTAATCAGGATAGAACAGCATTGAACTGTGTGAATGTGATAAGCCTGCTTTGTGAATGAAAATTCCCTTAATTACGCAAGTTTTTTTACTATCCTGATCAGTGAAGCTAAATCAGGCCGGTGTGAGAGAGGTTTTTAAATTTAAGATCCCACAAAAAAAATATTAAACTGCCTTGCCTCCGTGCACACAGGCCAAATAAACTAGGAGGGGCGAACTGACCGATCAACAACATGAGTTTCTCAATGGTACAAGACCTCTCCTCCAATCAGGAGACAGAGGAGACGACACCTGTTTCCTCGTCCTTAGAATTTTTCATCAGTTTGTCTAAAATTTTAACAAACTTCCCTTGCGCATCAGTCTGAAGGAGCCAATCGCGAGGAGGCCAACTGAGAAACTCCCTGCAGAAACGTCCCCCCCCCTCCCCCCCAAGTGGTGCCTCAAGCCAGCTTTGAAAGTTAAACTCAACTGCTTTTCTCAGTCCTCTGCTGCAAAAGCTGAGCCAAGAAAGTCCATCTGAACTCACTAAGTTGCTTGTACTTGCAGCTATATCATTATGCATTCCCTGCAGTGGTCACCCATGCTTATGACAAGGGTTACAGGTATGTGGTGTACTAGAATATCAGACGTAAAGAAAATTAAAATAAATCCACATCCACATCTCTACGTCTACATAGATAATCTGCAAATCACGTTTACGTACCTGGCAGAAGGTTCACAATAACTGACCAATATTCCATTCTCGAATAGCGCGCGGAGAAAACAAATACCTACATCTTTCCGTCAGAGCTCTGATTTCTCTTATTTTATTATGATGATGTCACCGTCAAGGAAATATTTTCCCATTTGGAGTGAAAAGTTGGTGTTTGGAATTTTGGAGAAGATCTTCCGCAAAGAGAAAAGCGTTTGTTTTAATAATGTCCACCCCAAATCCTGTATCAAGTCTGTAACACTCTCCCCCCAATTTCTCGATGATAAGAAACGTGCTGCTCTTCCCTGAACTTTCTCGATGTACACCGTTAAGCCTATCCAATAAGGATCCCACACCGTTCAGCAGTATTCTAAAAGAGGATGGACAAGCGTAGTGTAGGCAGTTTTCTTAGTAGACCTGTCAGATTTTCTAACAGATCTGCCAACAAAACGAGTTCTTTCGTTAGCCTTCCCCACAACATTTTCTATAGGTTCTGTACAATTTAAGTTGTTCGTAATTGCAATTCCTAGGAATTTAGTTGAATTTAGGGCCTTTATTTCTGATTAATTTATCACGTAACTGAAGTTCAACGGAGTCCTTAAAGCTCTCATGTGGATGACATCACACTTTTCATTACTGAGGATCAATTGCCAATTTCCACACCAAACAGATATCTTTTCTAAATCGTTTTGCAATTTGTTTTTATCTGATTATGACTACTAGACTTTAAACGACAGCATCATCTGCAAAAATCTAAGACAGCTGCTCAGATTGTCTCCAAAATCGTTTATATTGATAAGGAACAGCAGAGGGTATATGACACTACCTTGTAGAACACCAGAAATCACTTCAGTTTTATTCGATGACTTTCCATCAGTTACTATGAACTGTGACCTCTCTGACGGGAAATCACGAATCCAGTCACATAACTGAGACGATATTCCATAAGCACGCAATTTCACTACAAGCCGCTTGTGTGGTACAGTGTCAGAATACTTCTGGAAATCTAGAAACACGGAATCAATTTGAAATCCCTTTTAAACAGCACTCAGCACATCGTGTCGTGTGAGTAAAGACCTAGTTGTGTTTCACAAGAGCATCGTCTTCTAAATCAGTGTTGACTGTGTCTCAATAGACCGTTCTCTTTGAGGTAATTCGTAATGTTCGAACACAATATGCGTTCCAAAATCCTGCTGCATATCGCCGTTAAAGATATGGACCAGTAATCTAGTGAATTACCCTCATTGCTTTCTTGAATATTGGTATGACCTATGCACCTTTCCAGACTTTGGGTACGGATCTTTCGACGAGCGAGAGGTTGTATATGACTGTTAAGTACGGAGCTATTGCATCTGCATACTCTAAAAGGAACGTAATTGGTATGCAGTCTCGACCGGAGGACTTGCTTTTATTAATTTAAGTTGCTTTACTACTCCGAGGAAATCGCACTTAATTTCGGATCCCAGCTTGGTTCTCCTCCCTGGTATGGAAAAAAATGCGAGAAAACACAGGCAGAGAACTTCATAAAACGAGAAAATTATACGAAAGTTTGACTCCTTTCAAGATAGCTTGTGTTTTGCCCAAGTGTTACCTTAATTTTCCACCTAAATAGTGAATGTGACAGTCACAGTTGCCGTCATTAACGTTCTGTAACTGCAGTGGCTGCTGACCGCCGTTTAGTTGAATGCTGCTGTTGATCTTTTACATTAAGTAAGTGAAAGGTGGTTTTAATAGTAACTTCGTTTTCAAGATAACTAAGTGTAACAATTTGGAAAATAAATTACCACAGGGGTTCATTAATAGGTACCGCAGGTGGCAGACTTCAGCACAGTCAGCACAGGAAACTGGGAAAAGACAATTAGAGGAGACTGCTTACAAAAAAGTCGTGTGACTCAGAGTACTGCTCAAATGTGTGAGACCTGTAGAAAGCAGATTTAACGGGACACATTTGACGTATACGCGAAAAGGTCGGCATGAATGGTCACATGTTTGCTTGATTCACCGTGGAGCAGCATAGTCATATTAGAAATCGTGAACTGGTAGACGTTTGAGGATCCACGTCATCAAAAAAGGCATGAATATAAAATACACTGTCGCGGTTGACTATGAGTCAAATGGCTCTGAGCACTATGGGTCTCAACTTCTGAGGTCATTAGTACCCTAGAACTTAGAACTAGTTAAACCTAACTAATCTAAGGACATCACACACATCCATGCCCGAGGCAAGATTCGAACCTGCGACCGTAGCGGTCTCGCGGTTCAAGACTGCAGCGCCTAGAACCGCACGGCACGGCCACATCGGCATCACAGCGAATGCGCTGGAGGAACCCTTCTCTGCGTTACCACAAATTAGACGTCACTGTCTCCATTTACACTGGAGTAACGAGATAGGTAAGGGTCCTACTTGGGTCTTTCCACATCGAAGAAAAACAATGAAATCCTGAATATGTCACCCAGCTGACTAATTAAGTGATGTTCTTGCTTTGCACAGAGGTGGCATGAAGACCGCGAATCCACTTCTCTTCTGTGAGGCTGTATCTGTACTACTCTTCAATTGGCTAATGCCCATTGCTGTCAAAACGTAAATCCAGAATTTTCCCTCCGTGCGTTGACACAGTTTTGTAGAACTTTTTGAAAGCAATATTCGCCATTTGAGTTTGATATCTATTTATTTATTCCGCACTATCATGTTTTCGACTTCACAGCCATTCTCAAGCGCAGTATGAAATATCAAAAATCTCCGACCTGCCTAAATAACATTTAATCCTCGAAATAACACTTATCTGGTTTAAATATTATTTAGACGATGACATGTCATTTAGACAGGTCGGATAATTTTTGAGATTTCAAATTGCATTTGAGAATGGCTGCAAGCCGAAATCATGAATGTGTGAAGTACATGAATGGAAATCTGCAATCAGCTGTCGGAAATGCCTATGAAAAATAAAATCCAGAGGTTTATTGGAATATAACTAATATAATCAATATAATCCATACACATCGGTTAAAAAACGTTGTAGTTTCCATTTATTTGTCTCGGAAGGGGCATCCAATGATACCACACTTGACCCTCCACCCTGCCCCATGCGTGGGTGGTGGGGGCAACTTTGAAATCTTCCATAGGAACCCCCGCTTTTTATTGCAGATTACGGTAAAATTTACATACGTTTTGTCTGCAGCATTTTCTTCGTTTCTCCACAAATGGCAATGTAACTGAAGAAACAGAAAATGGTACACAATCTAATTTACGTCAATCTGCTCAGTGGCCTTTGAGTATCCAATGGCACGTCGGAGCCACCTCTACGCTGTGAGGGCAGGACAGGCCAGTATTTCATAACTTCCAATTGGAAACCCCATTCGCAATGTTTTATTCTTCTGACATACCGAACAGGGAACTAGTCGACGCACCCATGTGGCCACGTAGCGAACTATGACAATCCGTAAAAGGCAGTACACTGCGACCGGAGATCACGTATCATACAGGCGTAGAACAGATAGCGTCTTTAAACATTACACTTGCTCAGTGCTTATTGCCGTCACACTTACCTACTGTTGGAGAACCAACGTGCAAATGGACGATGAATGTTGCAACCACAAAATAAAATAAAATAAAATAAAATAAAATAAAATAAAATAAAATAAAATAAAATAAAATAAAATAAAATAAAATAAAATAAAAAAAATAAAAATAAAAATAGAATTGAAATGATCGCGATTCACGAAGATTGTAGGGGAAATTCTGAGGCAGCTGTTACCTTGTATGCCGAGAGTTTTCCACAGAAAGCTCGCTCTCGTTCGTTCTTTAATGAGATTGTGAACGCCTTTATGTCTGATGGCAGCAGACAGACTGGCAAAAGGAAACGAAGCAAACGTATTACAGGAGAAGCTAACGAAATAGTCGCACTAGCGGCAGTGCACCAGAATCCACGGATTAGCACACGTCAATTACATCGCCATTCCAAAATCAAATGTGTGTGAAATCTTATGGGACTTAATTGCTGAGGTCATCAGTCCCTAAGCTTACACTCTACTGAACCTAAATTATCCTAAGGACAAACACACATACCCATGCCCGAGGTAGGACTCGAACCTCCGCCGGGACCAGCCTCACAGTCCATGTCTGCAGCGCCTTAGACCGCTTTTTTTATTTTTTTTCTTTTTTCTTTTTTTCTTTTTTCTTTTTTTATTTTTTTATTTCTTTTTATTTTTCTTTTTTTATTTGTTTTTTTCTTTTTTCTATTTTTTTGAAAGCCCCTTAATGAAATGGAACTAAAAAAACCTAAGTGCCACCGCCACTTTTCATCCTATAACAAAAAAATCTGGTCCACTTCAGGCGTTGGCTCCTGGCTAAACCTACTCCAGAGAGCTGCCTATATACCAGGGGAAATATGGGAAATCAAGGTTAGGGCTATCCTTACAAACAACAAAATCTTTTTTGTGTAGTTTTGTTGCGTATTTGATCAGAGGCCTTCTGCGCCCCGCTGGTAATATGTTGAGTCACGTCTTCTCGAAATTGATGTGTTCCGTTGAATTGTTCAGAAATGTTCATTGGTTCAAACAGGAAACCTTCGTCTCTCTTGGCTTAACACATTCCAGCTGCGAGGCGGGTTGTGGAAAGCACTCCCAAGGAAGTTCGAGAAAAATTGTCTGTATTTTGGGTGACGGACAACGACATAATGACGGTCATTAAGGTATGTCCAAAAATCGAGTACAGAGTCTACAGTTTGTCCAAATAGGTAGTGAATGGCATGTCCTCGAATCCAATTCACAGCATTGGTCTTTGTCCGAGGAAAATAGTCACGTTCCGGAAATAATAATGAAAGGGGAGTAATCCGATCCGGAATGTCCCGCGTTAGAAAAGCCACAATACGTCGAACCAAGTGCCCAACCTCCGCCGCCAGTCCGCAAACAAACCGATGTTCATCATTGTCTGGCACTCCACACGTCGAACATAGAGGTGATTGGGCGAGGTGGATACGATGAAGGCGAAATTGGTTGATTTGCTTACCATTGACAGTTAGGTACCAGACAGACTGAACATTCGTGTCAAGGTAACAGGCGAAGACCGCGCGCCATACATGACGCCAGTCAACCTGGGGGAACTTTTGTTCAATCGGGTTAGGTGGACGACCTAATTGGAGGACATTGTATACTTCCTTTGTCTTGAGTAAAAGCGGTCTTGGTAAGGTGAGGCGTAGATAACTGAGTTCAAGAAAGAAGTACCGTATATAATGGAACTGGGCCGGAACATCCGGGATCATCACTGGGGCTGACAGCGAGACCGGCGAATATGCTGACAGGAGGAGACCAGTGAGGCTCGTTGGGCAACGTGTCCATACCGTCATCTGGGAGCTGACAAATAGGGCGAGAGCTCTATCCGGCACGTGAAACAGACCGATCCCACCTCGTTCACGGGCAAGAGTAAGGGTTGCATAGTTAACTTTGAACAACAACCCAGAGCTGACGAAAGATGCCATCGCTGCCAACATGCGACGTGCCACTGTAAGCGGGAAAGGTAGACAAAGAGAGTAAGGGCCATACCTCTGCCGTTGGGGAGGTATAGGACATCTTCGGCAGGAAGACCTTCGCGTAAGATGATGGCAACACCACTACCGGTCTCCGAAGCGGGAGAAAGATGCGCCGTGAAGCCATGTGGTGGTGAAAAATCGGCGACATGCACTTCCTGAAAAAGCGCAATATCTATGTCCGCATCATAAATCATATCGCGGAGCAGCGCTAGTTTGTGGGGCGCACGAATGGTCGCGAGGTTAATCGTTGCGACACGATAATGCTGGTGTTGGAGTCCCACAGGCACAGATGGGACTTCTTCTTCAGGAGCGAGAGGTCGCCGATCTTGCCGGTCCACTGAAGAGGCTGCTATTGTGGAGAGTTTGCGGGCGCGGGCGCAACCGATGGGGGCGCCCCATCATCAGCACCGTCCACCCCAGTCCCGTCGATCTCCACGTCATCTGCCCAGGAGACTGATTCTGCGGTAGGGCATCGGCTGTGCACATCATCCACGTGGAGAGGAGACGTAGTTTTCGGCTCAGCAGATAGGCTTTCTTCAACGTCGACCTGTGGGGGCGACGGCGCCAGTAAGGAGGGGTGGCCGTTGCCAGTGGTCGCCTGTGGCGGGTCGTTCGCATCAGACTTTTGGTCATCAAAGAGCGGTTTGCCGTCCATCTTCTAGTCTGCATCCCTGGTATCCATCCGTAGAATGGATTCATCAGGGGGTGTACGGCTACGTTTCTTTCTCTTTCGTGTCGTCCCTTGTTGTCGAACATGTCGTTCAGAGTCTGATTGCGGGTGGCTTTCGTCTGACTCCGGACCAGTCTGAAGGAAAGCAGAAGTAGGTACCACTCCCGGATCAACGTCCATCTCAATAGCATTTTCAGTCACATTGCTGCGAAGATTCGGCAGGTCAGGATCTGGCGTCTGTGGCACCTCAGAAGGATTCTCAGTAGCGATTGCATCTATCTGATCAGACGACGGCAACGAAGCAGGAAGACCCTGTGGAGAGATGCTACCTTCCTTGGCAACCTTGGCATATGTGACAGGGATCTGAGTGATCACCGCCGGGGACGCTTCCTCTCCGACCGGCGTCTGGATCAGGCGGCGTCGCATGCAGGCGGATCTGACGTGGCCTTCTTGTCCACAACCCGCACATGTTCGGGGTTGGCCGTCGTACATGACAATGGCTCGCACCCCGCCAATTGTCAGATATGATGGTATATGTTTCTTCAGTTCAATTTTGACCTGACGCACTCCATTAAGGACGTGGTAGGTCGTGAAGGTTTGCCATTTTTCCTCTACGTAACCGATGACGTTACCGTATGGTTGTAACGCAGAGACAACTTCGTCCTTCGGCACTTCAAAAGGTAGTTCAAACACCCTAATCGTACGTTGACCGTACTCTGCGAGTTCAAGTGTTACAGCTCCGACGTAACCATCAGAGTATTTGAACTTAAGTCCATTGGCATGGCGGCGAATAACATCTTCACACATCTCGGTGTTTGTCATTTTAATATAGACGACACTACTCATGATCGAAAAATGGATTCCGATAACGTGGTTAGGATCTAAACGAACTTCTTCACGTATGAACGTTTCAACTTCATGTGCACGAGGTCGCGCATGTTCAGCTAGGAAGGAAACTTTAAGGGTCGCACGGCGGTAAGCGCTCGACATGTTGTTCATGGTGGACGGACACAAGCCTTGAAGCTACGACGCGGAAGTAAACAACGCCTGCAGCGGAGCACTGGCCGGCGCGCGGGGCCGTCCGCACGCTGCCACGGCTGAGAGCCGACTGGGACCGCTCGGCTAATCCCTCGCGGCGCCGCTACTCTCTAACTAGTAGTGTCACAATACTGCATCGTCTTAAATATCATACAGACCACCTGTCACTGCATCAAGAAGTTCATGGCACCGGTTTCCATATCCGGGTAGTGTTTTGTGAAAGAACACGTCAACAAATGCAAACGACCCCCACTTTTTTGCCGAATCTATATTCACAAACCATTGCAGCGTTAACCGGCATAATACGCGTTACTGGTGTGTAGACAATTCTCATTGGTTACGTTAAGTTGACCATCAGCCTGTGGCATCATAGAGAATAAAGTCATTGATCCGTATTTTATCGACAGCACGATGAATAGACGCAAGTATCGAACGGTTTTGGAACGGGAACTACTGGTAGTACTGCAGGATTTTGCCCTGGACGTTCAGCAACGTATATTGTTTCAGCCTGGCGGTTGCACCGTGCCTTATGCAACTGAAGCACGGGTGGTATTACACGGTGTTTACACTGGTCAGTGGATCGGCTGAGGTGGCCGTAATAATTGTCCCGCTAGGTCGCCGGATTTGACGTCACCCGATTTCTTTCTGTGTGGATATTTAAAAGATAAGGTGTACCTCATAGGTAATTATGAGTCTGCGAACACAGCAGACATAAGTGTGCTTAAGCTGTGCAATTTGAACCGTGAAATAACTACAATAATTCCTACAATGATTATTAATGTACAATGGTTATGTTAGTAAATTAACGAAGAAACCCGGCGTTGCTCATTTATTTATTTTAAGATTGCGTCAACGCCGGCGCCACGCAGCGTCTGGCCTTGGGCTAGATGTTTAGGACGTCACGTATGAATTATTTGTCGTAGAATGATATAATGTTTAGATGCATTCGGGAGTATATGCGGATGCTACACATATAAAAAAAAAGTTCTGCATCATCCCAGTTCCCAGAACTCCTGAAGATAGACGTTGACTGTGGATATTTTATCAAAGACACAATCTCTTTGACTGTTCTGAGATGTCACTACACCCGTCCAAAGATGTAATCAATGACGCACGAGCAGCACCTATTAGACGGAGGGGCTCCGACAGCCGAGCAGTTCCAGTCATTCCAGCAGGTAGGACGTAGCCGGCTCGGGTTGCCTGAAGTTCAACCTTGCCCAGACGGTCAATATCGCGGTTCGATCGCGTCCGCATTGTTACTTTGTGCCAGGAAGGGCTCTCAATAAGAGAAGTGTCCAGGCGTCTCGGAGTGAACAAAGGCAATGTTTTTCGGACATGGGGAAGATAGAGACAGGAACTGTCGATGACATGCCTCGCTTAGGTCGCCCAAGGGCTACTTTTGCAGTGGATGGCCACAACCTACAGATTATGGCTCGGAGGAACCCTGACAGCAACGCCACCATGTTGAATGATGCTTTTCGTTCAGCCACAGGACATCGTGTTACAACTCAAACTGTGCTCAATAGACTGCACGATGCGCAACTTCACTCCCAACGTCCATGGCGAGGTATATCTTTGCAACCACAACATCATGCATCGCGGTACAGATGGGCCCGAATGGACTGCTCAGGATTGGCATCACGTTTTCTTAACCGATTAGTGTCGCACATGGCTTCAACCAGACAGTCGTCGGAGATGTGTTTGGAGGCAACCTGGTCAGGGTGAACGCCTTAGACACACTGAGAAGTAGAGCTGTGAGAACGGGACGTGAGTCGTGCTTGGGTAGCTCAGTCGGTAGAGCACATGCCCGCGAAATGCAAAGGTCCCCAATTCGAGTCTCGGTCCTGCACACAGTTTTAATCTGTCAGGAAGTTTCATATCTGTGGTGTCACCGCCAGACACCACACTTGCTAGGTGGTAGCCTTTAAATCGGCCGCGGTCCGTTAGTATACGTCGGACCCGCGTGTCGCCACTATCAGTGATTGCAGACCGATCGCCGCCACACGGCAGGTCTAGAGACACTTCCTAGTACTCGCCCCAGTTGTACAACCGACTTTGCTAGCGATGGTTCACTGACAAAATACGCTCCCATTTGCCGAGACGATAGTTAGCATAGCCTTCAGCTACGTCATTTGCTACGACCTAGCAAGGCGCCATTATCAGTTACTATTGATACTGAGACATATACAGTCAAGAGCGACACTCATTCGCCATTTATGGATTAAAGTTAAGTATTCCACCAGCTACGTCCATTTTTCTAAAGTCTAATTTCCTTGTCCTGTTCCAGACCTCACGCCAGCCTGCGTGAGCTAAAACGCGTCCCTTTCAGCTTCCTCTAGTACCCGGTGTTGGCTCTCCTGCCAACCCACAACATTAGCGACGAGGTAACAGCGCGTTCGTAACTATACTGCCCTGATGTACTTGTGTAATGGCTTCGCCACCATCTCCAGATGTACTGTCCGAATTTTATCGCTTACAGAATCAGCAGACGCAGGCCTTACTGGATGCCATTGGACAGCTCGTCCAGGGTCAACATGCAATGCAAAACGACGCGGCAGCCGCCGCTCCACCGCTAACACAGCCACAACACGCAGTTGCACCAACTTTTCGTCCTTTTGATGCTGCACTGGAAAGCTGGACAGAGTGGTCACGCCAATTTGGATTCCATCTCGCCGCCTACAGAATTCAAGGTAACGAATGGCAGCCTTTTTTTATCCTCCGCAGGGGTGCACACATACCGTGTGATAGTTAAATTATTGCCCTGACGCGACGTAGCAACTCTGTCCTACGAAGAAATTTTGTCTGCATTAGATGCATATTTCAAAGAATCAGTCAATGTAGTTGCCAAAAGGTATACCTTCTTTCGTACAAAACGTACGGCAGGTCAGACTAATCAGGAGTGGGTTGCAACCTTGCAAGGCCTTACTACGGATTGTGCTTTTGAGTGTCAATGTGCACTCCCTTATTCAGATACTATGGTACGTGATGCAATTGCACAGAACGTTTCTGATGTTCGTATACGGGAACAGATTTTGAAACCAGTCAATCCCTCCCTTCAACAAGCGATGGACATATTGGATCGGCAGGACACACTTGACTTTGCTCAGGAATCATTTGAACCTTCGCCACCCATGTGTCAGGTTAACCGCCCCGCCGGGCGAGCTGCACGTAACAGTAAACAGTCCTTGCGCCCAGCTGCGCCGCTGCCACCAGACTCTCAGCCACGTGTACCGCACCGGCAAGCAAATGCAGTGCTAAAATCATGCCCGTGGTGTGCTACTAGACATTCGCGTGAGAATTGCCTGTCAGGCCAGGCTATTTGCTTTTTCTGTAATAAAAGAAGGACATGTTCAGAGTGTTTGCCAGAAAAAGCTCAGATTGGAAACTCAAAATCATTCCAGGCCTCTGCTTCGCGCCGGAATCGGAATTGAACCAAGGATACTCAGGCTCGTTACACTTCACCCATGGAAATTCATATAGTTCATGCCACTCCGCTCAGTGCCACTCTCTCTAACAGTGACTGTGTTCGTCCCACACATAGTGTGCGTCGACATTGTCGGGACTCCCATCAAGTCGCAAGTGATTTTGTACCAGTGTCAGTTCACGTTGCACGAGACAGTCACTCTTGTCGTCAGCAGGACAATAAACTTTTTGTGGACTTGGACATTAATGGCAAAGTGATACCATTCCAGCTCGATACCGGGGCTGCAGTTTCACTGATCAATCAAGACGCTTACAAACTGCTGAGCACACCTCCATTGCGTGCCGCAACTGTTAAGTTAACTACCTATTCAGGTCACAAGATCCCTGTCTTAGGACAGTGCAGCCTTCTTGCAACAGTCAAGGGACAAACAAAACTTGTGTCATTTTACGTCCTTCGTCCTTCTTCTGCAGTGAACTTGTTTGGTTTCGATTTATTTCAGTTGTTTCACTTGTCTATAGTCAATCAGGTCCTGTCAGTGAACCATACTGTGCCTTCAGACAGTGTTTCTCGTCTATGTGAAGAATGTGCAGACATTTTTGCACCGGGCCTCGGTTGCGCTACGAACTATAAAGCACATTTGGAACTGAAAGTAAACGCGCAACCGAAATTTTTCAGAGCGCGCAATGTTCCCCACGCATTGCGTGATGAGGTCGCAAAAACATTACACGATTTGGAATCACAAGGTGTAATTGAACGTGTGCAGGCTTCTCTCTGGGCATCACCCTTAGTAATTTTGCAAAAACCTTCCGGAAAATTGAGACTTTGTGTGGACTTCAAGGCAGCAGTGAATCCACAACTAGTGACTGCAACTTTTCCTTTACCCCGCCCGGAAGATCTTTTTGACAAACTGTGCCTGGGTAAATATTTTTCGAAGTTGGGCCTAGCAGATGCGTACTTGCAAATACCGGTGGACGAAGAGTCCCAGCGCGTTTTGGTGGTTAACACGCATCTTGGTTAGTATCGATTCAAACGACTGCCATTCGGGTGTGCATCCGCCCCTGCATTGTTTCAGCAATATCTACAAACTGTTTGTGCGTCGGTCCCTACTGCAGTAAACTATCTGGACGATATTGTGATCTTCGGACAGACTGAAGAAGAACATTTAGCCAATCTCCGAACATTATTTCAGGTCTCGCGACAAAATGGTCTTCACTTGAGGAAGGACAAATGTGTGTTCTTTGCTCGTGACTTACCCTATCTGGGACATGTACGCAATGCCCAAGGCATACATCCCAGTCCAGACCACCTCCGTGCCATACAAGACTTGCCTTCGCCGCAGAATTTGAAGCAGCTACACAGTGTGCTGGGAAAAATAAATTACTATAACAAATATATCCCACACGCCTCTTCCATTTCCGTTCCGCTTCATCAATTACGCCGTAAAGGTGTTCAGTTCGTCTGGACGACGGAATGCGAACGCGCCTTTCGCGAGTTGAAATCGGCTTTGCTTTCCAATACTTGCCTTACGCCATTCGATCCCCGGAAGCCCCTTTTGTTGATGGTGGATGCATCGGATTTCGGGATCGGTGCTGTGCTTGCGCACACAGATGGTTCGCACGATCGCCCTATTGCCTTTGTGTCCAAATTGCTCTCCTCTGCACAAAGAAATTATTCACAGATCGAGAAAGAAGCATTGGCTCTCGTATTTGGTGTTACAAAGTTTCATGATTTCTTGTATGGTTGTCAGTTTACCATCATCACAGACCACAAACCTTTGACATCGCTTTTTCATCCGACCAAGCCTGTACCTCCACGTACAGCGCAGAAATTCATTCGCTGGTCTATTTTCCTCTCGCAGTACCGCTACGATATCTTGTATCGGTCCACTGCTAAGCACGGAAACGCCGATGCGTTGTCCCGTTTGCCTGTTGCTGAAGAGAGAGCATTCGATTCCTCCGAACTTGCTTGCATGTTTATTGATTCGGACACCGATGCCGTGGTCGAGTCGTTTCCGATTGATTTTCTTCGTGTAGCTACAGTCACAGCTGCCGACCCTGTCCTTGCTACCGTTCTGCGTTTCGTTGCTACTCAATGGCCCTTGTCAAATTCACTGATCTGGGATCTGTTGGTACTCGTCAGCACTGTACTTGGTTCGGAATCGATGCCGCGATTACGAATATGTGCTCTTCTTGCAGGGTGTGGCCGAACAACAATCAGTACCACCGCGGAAATTCTTTGCATGACCAAAAGCCACTTCCCATTGGCAACGCTTACACATCGATTTTGCTGGTCCATTCTGGAATGCTCGATGGTTCGTTGTGGTAGATTCATTCAGTAATTTTCCTTTTGTTGTCCGGATGTCTTCCATGACGTCATCTGCCACCATCCAAGCGTTATCCGCTACCTTTTGCATCGAAGGTCTTCCACAGACTATTGTTTCCGACAATGGCCCACAATTCATGTCCGCAGAATTTCAGTCAATCTGCAAGGCCAATGGTATTCAACATCTGACATCCGCGCCGTTTTCGCCACAGTCAAACGGTGCCGCTGAACGATTGGTCAGGACTTCAGGTCACAGATGTTGAAGCCGAAAGAGCCGCATTCTCGGGAGGCCGCGTTATTGCTCTTTTTGTCCTCGTATCGCTCTCAGCCCCGAGATGGCCGCTCGCCGGTTGAGTTGCTCCACGGTCGCCCTCATCGCACCTTGATGTCTTCGCTACATCCGCCGCATCAGGTTCCTGTGCAGCAGCAGACACCTGCTTTTGCCCCAGGCGACGTTGTCTTCTACCGCAACTATCGAGGTTCACGGCGTTGGCTCGAAGGGCGCATTCTTCGCTGCCTCGGCCGCGCGATGTATCTGGTTTTGGGGGCCTCTGGTGAGGTGCGTCGGCATCTCAATCAGCTGCGCCTCTGTCGTCGCACGGGATCTGCCGCTCCCCGTCTGCTTTCAGCAACGGTGCCGTCCGGTCAGCGCCCTGGGGACCCATCTACTGGCTCGCTTCAGCCCCAAGTGTTACTGACGCTGCCTTCCATTTTGCCCCATGGCGACGCGCCGCCGCCGCCGCCGCCGCCGCCGCCGCCTGTTCTCCCGCCGGCGACGCCCGCAGTGGACGCGTCGCAGCAACCGCCGGGCGCCTCCGTGGGTCACGCGCCGCCGATCGCTTCCCGTGACCAGTTGTCCTCCGACATGGACCTCTTGCCCGCTCCGGACCATATGTCGTCTTCGCCCGCCGGGTGCCCCGGCCCGATGGAGGTCGATTCTTTGGCCCCTCCTGTCTCTCTACGGGCGCATACACCTCATGTTGGCGTGCACCCTGGAGCAGGTTTTCAGGCGTTTCCTAGCTCCCCTCGGTCCGAATGGCCTCGCCTGTTGTTAGGCTCCCCACCTCGTCGCATACGTCAACATGGGGTCCTCCCCACGGCGGGCGGAAGCCTTATGCCACAACCGTGCCCCGATTTGCGGGGCAGGAATGTGGTGTCACCGCCAGACACCACACTTGCTAGGTGGTAGCCTTTAAATCGGCCGCGGTCCGTTAGTATACGTCGGACCCGCGTGTCGCCACTATCCGTGATTGCAGACCGAGCGCCGCCACACGGCAGGTCTAGAGATACTTCCTAGCACTCGCCCCAGTTGTACAGCCGACTTTGCTAGCAATGGTTCACTGACAAAGTACGCTCTCATTTGCCGAGACGATAGTTAGCATAGCCTTCAGCCACGTCATTTGCTACGACCTAGCAAGGCGCCATTACCAGTTACTATTGATGCTGTAAAACATGTACCGTCAAGAGCGATGTTCACCATTTATGGATTAAAGTTAAGTATTCCACAGCTACTGAAACGTCCCCTTAGAGCAACTTATACAAGTGAAACGTCCACTTAGAACAATTATACAAGCCTGTGCTTAACCTGACACACAATATTATTTAGCGCAACGCAATCTGACTTTCAATAACCCCTACAAAACAATGGCCCTGACTAACTTTAACCTATACCTTTTACAAATCACTTACCTCACAAAAATCTTCGCTACTCAAGCTACTGCAAAACAGCGAGCGCCACTACTGCCAGCTAAATAAAAGATTCAAACCACTGAAGGTACTAACTACTGATAGGGATAGTTAGCAAATGAAAGATATTAATAGAGAACAAACAATGTATTTACCTTAATATTCATAATTGACATTCAGTCTTACAGATTATCAAAACTCCGCCATCTCTCTCCCCACGTCCACCACTGCTGGCGGCTCACCTCCAACTGCCCAGCGCTACGCGCTGTTCGCATCCAGCTATAGCAGTTCATGACAATAATGGCAGACAACAATGCAAACTAGCCACATACTGCACACAGCACAGCCAGTGATTTTCATACAGAGTGCTATGTAACGTTGCCAATAAAAAACATAAACAGCAAACTTACATAAAGAAAGCCTAAACAGCCTACTTACACTACGTCCTTTTTTGCTAGTCTCATTTCCTTGACCTGTTCCAAACCTCACGCCAGCCTGCGTGAGCTAAAACGCGTGCCTTTCGGCTTCCTCTCAAAACCGGGTTGGCTCTCTTGCCAATCCACAATAGGTAATTCCAGTCTTAATGGATAACTTAACACCTGCGGTTCGGCAACAAGCTTATCGTATCGTCACGCTTAACCTCAACACGATACGAACGGCAGTGAAGATTCAGTTGCTGCGTGAGAGGCTTCGTTCTTCGGATGTTGACATTGCCCTGTTGCAAGAAGTGTATATAGCGGCCCTCCCCGTTTTCTACGGTTATGTGACATATTTGTCACTGGCGGACCGGAATGGCAGCGGTACCCCAGTACTAGTGCGCGACGGAATTGCCATCGAAGAAGTGACTTACCTTCCGTCAGGAAGCACTGGGCACGCGCATCATTAACATTTACGCTCCGTCAGGAACTGACCAACGCCGCGAACGATCGCTGTTCTACTCGGAGGATATCGCCTCGCTCTTTATCAGCCGCTTCGATCAATATATCTTCGGCGGCGACTTTAACTGTGTGCTCCATCCCAAAGACCAAGTCCCACATTTCTCGACTTGTCAAGAACTTCGACTCCTGGTTCGAGATCTGCTTCTCACCGACACGTGGGAGACAGTGCACGGCGACCGTCCCAGGCCGACATACCTTACTAGTCACTCAGCCAGTCGCCTAGACCGCATTTATGTCTCACGAGCTCTAGCGCCGGGAGTATTGGACGCCGAACGTTGGCCGCTTGCCTTCCCCGATCATAGCGCTTTCGTATGCACACTCACTCTACAACAGCAGCGGATATGGCGCAACCGAGGACCCTGGAAGCTGAATGTGGCACTTCTTCAAGCCCCGGAATGCCGTCAGATTATTGCCAACACATGGCTGGATTGCGAACGTCGTCTTCCCCGATACCCTTCGACTCTAGCATGGTGGGTGGACCGTGCAAAACCAGCGTTTCGGCGTGTGCTAACTATTGTGTTGGCAGAAGAGCCAACACCGTGTTGCTAGAGGAGGCCGAAATGCACGCTTTTAAGCTCACGCAGGCTGGCGTGAGGTCTGGAAGAGTTATAGGAGTTGAGTCTAGTAAAAAAAGGAGGTAACTGGTAGAATACTTAACTTTAATCCACAATTGGTGAACATCTCTCTTGAATGTACATGCTTCACAATCTCAATATTAACTGGTAATGGCGCCTTGCTAGGTCGTAGCAAATGACGTAGCTGAAGGCTATGCTAATTATCGTCTCGGCAAATGAGAGCGTAGTTGTCAGTGTAGCATCGCTAGCAAAGTCGTCTGTACAATTGGGGCGAGTGATAGGACGTCTCTCTAGACCTGCCGTGTGGCGGCGCTCGGTCTGCAATCACTGACAGTGGCGACACGCGGGTCCGACGTATACTAGCGGACCGAGGCCGATTTAAAGGCTACCACCTAGCAAGTGTGGTGTCTGGTGGTTACCCACACTAACACAATTCGGAAAAGATATCGGAGCTTGGCATCGTCACACACTGGAATTTTATTACGCGATGCTTCGCGAACTCGACAGCCAACCACCATCTCCAAACCGACAAATGGAAAGCCGCCTAATTAAAGGTAAAATATTGTCTCTTACGAGGAAACGTTTGGAGAGGGTCGTAGTGCGATCGCGACGTCAAGACAGAGCGGAAGGAGAAAACCCGTCTATGCATCATATCGTGCTCGACAGCCGCCGACGCCGACAGCAGCTGATCACGGACCTCGTATTGCCAGATGGTAGGTTCGTAATGACTCAGGCGGCGGTTACAGAGGCCTTTGCAGATCACTATCGCCGGTTTTACGACGTGATGAATACAGAGGAAGCGGACGATCACGACATACTGCAGCACGTGTCGCACACCCTCGACAATGCAGCAGCGGTGACCCTGTTAGGTGGAATTACACGGGACGACATCGAGGACGCGCTTAACAAGGGAGCACTCCACAAATCTCCCGGGCCAGACGGACTGCCGCTCGAGTTTTATCGGACTTTCCGCGATCTAATGATGCCCCGATGGATCATCATGTACCAAGAACTGATGACCCCCGGTTCCCACCTGCCACCGGGATTCGTGGAAGGTCTCCTCATACCGATACACAAGCCTTCCAGATGTCGGTCGGTCGAGGACTACAGGCCCATTACAATGCTCAACTCGGACTATAAAATCTTCGCCCGACTACTCGCCAGTCGCATAAAGAAGGTTCTGCCCCTACTCCTCTCAATGGAGCAACGACACAAGGCGGAGTGACCAACATGCAAACGGCAACCAGCGAATGCAGGGATTTAATAGCCATCGCCACATCCTGTCACCTTCGGGCTGCTCTGATCTCCATTGATTTCGACCACGCCTTCGACAGAGTTCACCGCAAGTTCCTTCTGTCCGTTATGGCCCGCATGGGCCTCCCGCCTGACTTTCTCTACATCTTTCAGCGCCTTTTCGGTGGAGCTGCATCCCGTGCACTGGTGAATGGACGGATTGCGGGTCCCTTTCCGATCCGACGGTCAGTTCGCCAAGGATGCCCACTCTCCATGATCCTTTACGCGATCGCACTCGAACCACTTGTCGGAGGGTTGAAAAACAGGCTCTCGTGCATGTCATTGAGGAATCACACCTTTCACAGCAGGATGTATGCTGATGACCTTCTATTACTTGTCCGATCTGGTGACGAGGTACGCTCGGTGATACAATGGATCAATCGTTATGGATTGGCAGCAAGCAGCCTCATGAATGTGGCCAAGTCGGCAGCGATGCCCATTGGGAGAGCTCTACAGGAGGACGCTTTAGCCCCTCTCCCACTAGTTAACAAGATCCGGTTCTTGGGCATAACATTTCTACAGGATGTGCGCCGCACGGCTGCCATGAACTACGCACGATTACTACAGGCAATACGCACAGAAGTTCGCCAGAACTTACTTCAACGGATGGACCTCCCACAGCGTGTGGAATACCTGAATCTTCACGTGGCGACTAAGATGATCCACATGGCCCAGGTCCTACCGATATCGACAGCGATGGCGCACAGATTGCAAGCATCATTTGGATATTACCTTACCGCCGGACACCTATTCAAAGTCTGCTACGAAACGCTCACCCTCCCTCCGCGTGATGGCGGACTGGGACTTCTAAATGTACGAGCGAGAGCTACAGCGTTATACTTGTGCACAATGATGAAATTGTGGACGCACAAAGATGCTTCCCTTACGGGACGTCTGTTAGAGGAATTGCTGCCGGCGTCTCTTCTGCCACCTGTCACGGTTGCGCACATTACACCCTCACCCTCGCACCTCTTGGCATTTATTCTTGAATATAGTTACGTGTACCCAGACCTTCCCAACACTCGCACGTTTACAGACTGCTGCTAAGGTCCATCCCTCGCAATGTGATTGAGAGGAAGAGCCCTACGACCCTACGGCCTGCAGTGCGGAGAGCGGTCCAGAAGCCGTTCCTCCCCACGCGGGTACGAGCCGCGTGGTACCAGGTGGTGAACGGGAAGGTTGTAACACGACAAAGGGATGACGGATTCCCCCCTTTGCCCACCTTGCCACCTCGTGGATACTGACGAACACCGTTTAACATGTGGATCGGCGTTAGAGGTATGACTGCTAGTGCAGAAGATCCTCGCCTGCTACCTACGTATCGCGCCTCGCACAATTGAGCCACGGCTCCTTCTTTGTCCAGAGGATACTTATTTCCCACCTGCGAAGACTCACGCTCTCACATGGTTTAAAGGCATGTCCATATACTACCTCTTTCGAGATAATGAGAAGATGGTGCTTGATTCCTGGCAATTTCTCCAGGACAGTCATAGCACACTTGAGTGTACACCCCGATACCGACAACTATTTGCGCAGTGTCTTCGATAACCCCCCTCACAGTTGGGGAGTACCGGGCAGAGGATGACCGCCTTCATGGGGCTCCACACGCTGCGAAATGTTGTACCAATTTGGAACATGGAATCTGTACGCAGATGGGCCATGCACATAGAATGGCGTGCGGGATTTGGCTACATTTTTGTTTCTTTATTATCTATCATCACACTATTAGTTTCAAATTCTATTTCACAGTTTAGAAGGAACTCTTGTTCTGTTGTTGCTACGGATGTACATTCTAATTTTGTTTGTCGTAACTGAAAGACGCCTTTTTCCATATATATAAAAAAAGGGTTGGCAGAGAAAATAATTTACAATTAAAAAAATTAAACAAAACAAAAAATAAAAAACAAATAAAAAACACAAAAAAGAGCGCAAATGCGCTGTTTACTGGACTCAGGTAGGCGCGCCGGCCCCCGGATCGAATCCGCCCGGCGGCTTGACGACGGAGGCCAGTGTGCCGGCCAGCCTGTATGTGGTTTTTAGGAAAAAAAGAAAGAAAATATAAGTTTAAAAAAAAGTGGTCAGTGTGACGGATTGCCATCCTACGGGTCCGGGTTCGATTCCCACCTGCGTCGGGGATTTGCTCCGTTCAGGGGCTGGGTGCAGTGCTGTCTTAATCATCATTTCATCCACATGCGCGGGTCGCCCAATCTGGCGTCGAATGTAATAAGACCTGCACCAAGGCGGCCGGACCTGCCCCGCAAGGGGCCTCCCGGCCAATGACGCCAAACGCGCATTTCCATTTTTTCGTGGTTCTTACGCGACGTGTATGTTAGCGACAAAAAAAAAAAGATAAAAAAAGTCGGTAGAGCACTTGCCCGCGAAAGGCAAAGGTGCCGAGTTCGAGTCTCGGTCCGGCACACAGTTTTAATCTGCCAGGAAGTTTCACAGCGGAAATGATGTTTATGTTGATCTCAATTCCAATTTTCTGTACATATTCCAGAACTCTCGGAACAGAGGTGACGCAAAACTTTTTCGGTGTGTGTACATGCAATATGTATCATGAATGCAGTTAGTCGTTAGTCATGCGTCATGTGGTACTTTTACCGCATGAAGAACTGAAAAGGAGCTAGCGATAAACATGTTTTCTTTCTTGATTTTGAAGGGGTTGCCAGCGACAAAAATCTTCTTGAAGGTTAGGAATTATCTGTAAAGTTTGTTGAAACTTGCTAAGTGCTATAGTTCTATAAAATTCGGGAATAATCAAGTCTGGGAATTCACACGCCACGGGCTACGCTTCTCTTTTACCCCCGTCCACATCCATTCAATAGCTAGGTGGTTCTTGCTCCCACAGCGATTGTTGCCTGACAGAAAGGTACAAGTGTGGCAAGTTTGGTTGAAATCGGTAAGGGTATTCATTTTAACTGAAGGCATCGAAATATCTCGAAAACTACACACCGGTTAAAAAAAAGTTATAATTCGAATTTTTTTGTCTAGAGTGGGACATCCAATGATACCACACTCTTCAACAGAAAACCCCGTTTTTCTTTCCAGATTATGATTCTGTTGCAAAAATCTACATACGTTTTGTCTGAAGCATTTTCTTCGTGTCACCACAGATGGCGCTGTAATCGGAGGAATAGAAATGTGTACACAGTCGTATTTTATGGCATGCTATTCAATGCCCTTTGAACATCCAACGGCACGTGGGGCCTTACCTCCATTCTGCGAGGGTAAGACGGTCCAGTATTTCAGTATTTCATAACTTCTAATTGGTAACACCATTCGCAATGTTGTATTCCTCCGACATATCGAACAGCGGACTTCTCGGCCCTCCACTGTGGTTATGGCTCGAGGCGAACGCTACTGCACTTTTCCAATTAGAGTAGGTGTTCAAACGTAGTACCACCAACTCCAATACAGTTAGTGATTAGCTTTCCAAATGACTGTACACAGGACATAAGAATATCTGCGGGGATGTCAGCACAGGCATTCCTGATACGGTCGACCAAGTCTTCACGGCCTTTTGGCGCTCCACATGTACAAGTTTCATTAAGGGTTTACGAATACTCATTTTGTAGACCAAAAATTACTTTAGACGGATGTGGCAGTTTCATGCATCGGATGGAAGTCTGATATCCATATAAAGTAATAGGGTGCTGTCCTGATGAATTCTACACATCTAGATATTCAGCCGATAATTCTTATGGTATCACGCGCCTAAACAGGGTTATTAGTCTGATTGGTCACAGACAGTGTAGTTTGTGGGTCTATGATCCAAGATGTACATGTGACTTACAGAAACCAGTACCACAACAAGTTGGGCTAAAGGTGTGCATTTTGCGGCCTCAGTGGTTCTGACGATTTACGATAAGAATGCCCCCGCATGGTTGTGCAAAGGCTTTTCTGCGTGTGGTGCGCCAAGTTAACAGTCGATCTTGAGATCGTAACTAAAAGTCGGATTCGTTTGTGACAATGGGAAAAGAGCCTCCCATACTTACACTATTCATCTGAGTGATAGAGAGTGGATGTGTTCGTAGTGTACATGTGTGTGAATGTATGTGGAATAGTTTTTTGAATTGTTTGTCTTAGTGTAAATAGGTGCGTGTATATGCGTGGGTGTATGGAACTGAATGCACACCACGTATGAATGTAAATTGTGTATTAAGTTATGTGTGCTGAGTGCCTGCCTTAGGACTTAATGTGCATGTGTGCTTATACGGAGTGTTTCAAAACTTGGCAGTGAAACTTCAGGAATGGATTCCTTACATAAAAAGAACAAAAAAAGGCTATGTAAATATGGGTCCGGAAATGCACAGTTATCGTGTTATTCGAGTATGTTACTGTTACACATTGCACGCTGATAAGTGTTGCTTGTCGGAGGAAAATGCACGACGGCGGTTACATGGGTTAACAAGTAATCAAATTGCGAATCAATGTAATACCGGCCTGAATATCCTTTAGCACGTGCAGATGAAGTACAGTGATCGCCAGTTAAATGTGTGGCTGCGGACATATCGGTGGTCTGTAATTATGGTGCGCCGTCTGCTCGGAAGTGACACGTACCCGCTGAGAATGTTAAATGTATCCGTAACCACTAGCAAGGATATGTATGAAGTCGTTTGTTATTGCCAGTAACAGTGGTTTGCAGCGCCAGTGGTGGAAACATACACCAACCGAGAGCTCATGACCGTTCATTAAATGTATGGTTTGGCGGGTTGCTTATACCAGGCATGCTACCCAATGCGCAGATTTACAGACCGAAAGACATTTGAAGGAATTCGTCGCCGCCTTCACATGTCCACCAGGCAGTATGGGTCAGCCAAGATGTACAACACCAGAGGATGAGGAAGGTCTACTCGAAGCTTTGGAGGAAAGTTTTGGAATCAGCACAAGACGCTTAGGCTTGCAGAGGAATGTGCCACACGTGACGATCTGGAGACGATTACGTGAAAACGTGCTGTATCCATACCATACACATCGTGTACAAGCCTTGTCTCCTGCAGATTATCCTCCAAGAGTAACGTTCTGCCATCTATTATGACGCCCAACTTGGCAGCTGTTGTTTTATTCACAAATAACGCGATATTTACTAGGAGTGGAAGCCAGAATTTTACTTAATGAGCACGCATGGACATACAAAAATCCCCATGCAACTATCCAATCGTTTCACCAACAGAGGTTCTCTATTAACATCTGGGCAGCCTTAATTGGCGATTTCTTGTTGAGATCCTAAGTCCTTCCAGGTAAATTTATTGGACAGAACTACACAGATTTCTTGCATTCTTTACTGCCTGAGTATTTAGAAGACATGCCACTTGCATCGTGTCCACAACTGTATTTGCATGCCCAGAGGCACGTGAATACACATTGTAGTGAGAGCTGTACAGGAGAAGGAGCAGATTGGGGTTTAGCGTCCCGTCGACAAAGAGGTCATTAGAGACGAAGCACAAGCTGAGATTGGGGAAGGATGGGGAAGTAAATTAATCACGCCCTTTCAAAGGAACCATCCTGGCATATGGCTGAAGCGATTTAGAGAATTCACGGAAAACCTAAATCAGGATAGCTGGACGCGGGTTTGAACCGTCGTCCACCAAAATGCTAGTCCAGTGCGCTAACCACTGCGCCACCTCGTCCAGGGAGTGTTGTATAGGTAGAGGTGAACCGAATACTTGGCCATCCCGTTTGATTGGCTTAGACCCCCTGGATTTTCACCTTCGGGGGCATGTAAAGCGTCTACTATTTTCTACTGCTGTTGTGGATGAATCTTCCACGCACACATTGTGGCAGCTTTTCAGGCAGTACAAACTACATGTAAATGGAAGGGGGATTACTGCTGTCAGCCGCAATGGGATATCAAGCGGAATCAGTGGCGTCGAGAGAAAATGTGTACCGGACCGGGATTCGAACCTGAGATCACCTGCTTACTAGGCGGCACTGCGCCATCCGAGACACAGCGTTATTGCAACTGCACTGACTGTCTCGCTATGCCTCCTGGCCAATCCATACTCCCACTGAGCGCCACCTGTCCACAACCTCAGTCCATTATACTCCTGTTCGCTATTCAGAGATTGCCACAGGAGGTCGGAGATCTTGTGTGCATTCACACTACATCTACATCTACATCTACATCTACATCCATACTCCGCAAGCCACCTGACGGTGTGTGGCGGAGGATA
This sequence comes from Schistocerca cancellata, assembly GCF_023864275.1. Lineage (NCBI taxonomy): Eukaryota > Metazoa > Arthropoda > Insecta > Orthoptera > Acrididae > Schistocerca > Schistocerca cancellata. The sequence continues at coordinate 327,999,508 of NC_064631.1, forward strand.
CCCTGAGTACCTCTATCCGTTCTCCCTTCTATTCCAGCCTCATATTATTCGTGGAAAGAAGGATTGTCGGTATGCTTCTGTATGGGCTCTAATCTCTCAGATTTTATCCTCATGGTCTCTTCGCGAGATATACGTAGGAGGAAGCAATATACTGCTTGACTCTTCGGTGAAGGTATGTTCTCGAAACTTTAACAAAAGCCCGTACCGAGCTACTGAGCGTCTCTCCTGCAGAGTCTTCCACTGGAGTTTATCTATCACCTCCGTAACGCTTTCGCGATTACTGAATGATCCTGTAACGAAGTGCGCTGCTCTCCGTTGGATCTACTCTACCTCTTCTATCAACCCTATCTGGTACGGATCCCACACTGCCGAGCAGTATTCAAGCAGTGGGCGAACAATTGTACTGTAACCTACTTTCTTTGTTTTCGGATTGCGTTTCCTTAGGATTCTTCCAATGAATCTCAGTCTGGCATCTGCTTTACCGACGATCAACTTTATATGATCATTCCATTTTAAATCACTCCTAATGCGTACTCCCAGATATTTTATGGAATTAACTGCTTCCAGATGCTGACCTGCTATTTTGTAGCTAAATGATAAGGGATCTATCTTTCTATGTATTCGAAGCACATTACATTTGTCTACATTGAGATTGAATTGCCATTCCCTGCACCATGCGTCAATTCGCGGCAGATCCTCCTGTATTTCAGTACAATTTTCCATTGTTACAACCTCTCGATACACCACAGCATCATCTGCAAAAAGCCTCACTGAACTTCCGATGTCATCCACCAGGTCATTTATGTATAATGTGAATAGCAACGGTCCTATGACACTCCCCTGCGGCACACCTGAAATCACTCTTACTTCGGAAGACGTCTCTCCATTGAGAATGACATGCTGCGTTCTGTTATCTAGGAACTCCTCAATCCAATCACACAATTGGTCTGATAGTCCATATGCTCTTACTTTGTTCATTAAACGACTGTGGGGAACTGTATCGAACGCCTTGCGGAAGTCAAGAAACACGGCATCTACCTGTGGCCCTCTGAGTCTCGTGGACGAATAGCGCGAGTTGGGTTTCACACGACCGTCTTTTTCGAAACCCATGCTGATTCCTACAGAGTAGATTTCTAGTCTCCAGAAAATTCATTATACTCGAACATAATACGTGTTCCAAAATTCTACAACTGATCGACGTTAGAGATATAGGTCTATAGTTCTGTACATCTGTTCGACGTCCCTTCTTAAAAACGGGGATGACCTGTGTCCTTTTCCAATCCTTTGGAACGCTACGCTCTTCTAGAGACCTATGGTACACCGCTGCAAGAAGGGGGGCAAGTTGCTTCGCGTACTCTGTGTAAAATCGAACTGGTATCCCATCAGGACCAGCGGCCTTTCCTCTTTTGAGCGATTTTAATTATTTCTCTATCCCTCTGTTGTCTATTTCGATATCTACCATTTTGTCATCTGTGCGACAATCTAGAGAAAGAACTACAGTGCAGTCTTCCTCCGTGAAACAGCTTTGGAAAAAGACATTTAGTATTTCGGCCTTTAGTCTGTCATCCTCTGTTTCAGTACCATTTTGGTCACAGAGTGTCTGGACATTTTGTTTTGATTCACCTACCGCTTTGACATAAGACCAAAATTTCTTAGTATTTTCTGCCAAGTCAGTACATAGAACTTTACTTTCGAATTCATTGAACGCCTCTCGCATAGCCCTCCTCACACTACATTTCGCTTCGCGTAATTTTTGTTTGTCTGCAAGGCTTTGGCTATGTTTATGTTTGCTGTGAATTTCCCTTTGTTTCCGCAGCAGTTTTCTAACTCGGTTGTTGTACCACGGTGGCTCTTTTCCATCTCTTACGATCTTGCTTGGCACATACTCATCTAACGCATATTGTAGGATTGTTTTGAACTTTGTCCACTGATCCTCAACACTATCTGTACTTGAGACAAAACTTTTGTGTTGAGCCGTCAGGTACTCTGTAATCTGCTTTTTGTCACTTTTGCTAAACAGAAAAATCTTCCTACCTTTTTTAATATTTCCGAAGAAAGTGGATCTATTGCCCAGCCAGGCTTATCAAGTACGTGAAGGTGTGGTATCTGTTCCTTCGCAAAAACAGACACCATGATGCAGACGGTGTAGCTGTGAACGCTAAATCTAAATGGCAGGGGGATTGCAGCTGTCAGCTTCAGTGGGATAATGTTGAACTTGGGACTAAAGGACATGCTCACTGAGACACACCTACTCCCGCTCACATTTAGATTTTACATAAATGAGAAAAGCCGCATCTTAATAGGTGATGTATGTATGCATTGTAAATGCACAGTGGGTGGCCTCGACGTTGGTGATAGCAGGAACTTCTTCTGTAAGGAGAGTTCTTTTACGTCCAGCTGCTATATATCACTTGTGCACTGCTACCTCAATGGGGCTCAAAGCTGGATGAAGAAGAATCAGGTGATGGAAACCTGAAGTCTGATACATCAGGTGGGTACTTCAGAAACTCAATTGGCTGTCATAAATCCTTTAGGCTGTCTGTATTACCATCATCTTCAGGGATTCACTGTACTGTGGAAAAAAAATACAAAATAATAATAATAATAATGAAACAGAGAGATACAGAAGAATTATTACTTAGACTCTAATGTAATAGGCATCGTCTTTTAATTCTCCCTGGAGGTGATGGCTGATCTCTGCTGCTGACACTTCATGGTGTTGTTTATCGATCAAGGTACAAAGCACGAGCGTTGAGTTCCACCTCGTGATGTTTGACGATGGTGGTGGGGGACCAATAGGAACACACTAAACGAGGGGGGGATGCGAGGCCGATATTTATGGGTTACAGATTATGGTCATTAAAATTACGTTAGAAACATTGGGACACCTGGGTAGACATGGACACAGGCACTACTCAGCAACCATCTTTGATCATAAATAATAATTAAAATGATATTTATGGACCATTAATTGCTTCCTCGACAAACAAAGCTAAGAGGACAAGTGACTAGTTTGTTTACACAAGGAGAACAATGGGTCCTTTGTTCCCGAATTGCTACAAATCTACAACGCCCTTGTGATATCACTGAGGAGAAGAATATTTCACAGTTTTAATTAAGTGGTTCCAATTCAATAACTCATTAGCATATCAAATTTTTTTTTCACGAATAAATCGTACCAAAAGTTTTCCTGGCAGGGAGAGGTGCGACAGTGACTTCCGTAAATATTACAATGTTCCAGTATGCCGTTTCGCGCGATACTGCAACAGTCGCTTAGGTAAAAGCGTAAAACAGTCAATTTAAGGCTAACTACTGAGGCGTAGTCGGCTCTTACGTACTAGGGGTCATAAAATAAAATTTATTCGGACATCTCGGACGACTGAGAAGGTTTTACCGAACGACAGCTTCTGTGCATACATATTGTGCTAAAGTTCAGCACAATATCACACCTACGTCCTGTGGAGAAGGAGACCTGCCACATTTTCGTGTCACTAAGTGTACGCTTATGCATATGAAACAGCTAAGTTGCCTACCAAACACACCTTCGCGTCTTTCCCCAGAACGTAAGCTGCGAGGAAATTGAAGAGGAGAGGCAGTAAGTTTCTCAAAGTGAAGATGACGCAGAAATAATTTCCGTCTCTTTACTGGTCACGTACATTGCTGCTTGAAAGAGAACGTATGCAAATGGTCAACATCCACGAGTTTTGTGGACGGATGTGGTAAGATCTGCACCTGTGCTGCACAACGTTATGAACGCTGAGCTCTCACTTTGTTAGCGTATCAGATAAAAACATGGAGCAATTCATTAGCACTTGTGAAGTATACAGTGCAACACAATGTTTATTTCACTACTACTGCGCAAAACTGTAATTATTTCTCAGAGTCTCCCAACCTACGCACAATACAGTGTTTTGTAATGCAATCTGGACGCCTCCTAAAGCTGTTATGAATAATTACTGCCTACTTAGAGTTTGTACTGGTAATATTATTTAAATGTAGGCAGTCTTTTACAGATGTCGTCCACCATATTTGTTTAGTTTCCAGCACTAGATATTACGCTGTACTTTCCATTGGTTTTAAAAGCCGATTAGCTCTGTTCGTCAAAATAATACATGCAGCTGTGAATGCATCATGTAAAACTGACTAGCTGAGTACCCGATGGTGCGCGGGTATTCCAATCTTCTCTTAGTCCAATTGGTGGTCCTCCTCTCTCTCTCTCTCTCTATCCACCTCCTCCTCCTCCCACCTCTATCCACCTCTTCCTCCCCCCATCTCTATCCATCTTCTCTTCCCCTCTCTCTGCCCATTTGCTCCGCCCTCTTCTGTCCATCTGCTCCTTCACCCCTCTGTCCATCTCTTCCTCATCCCTGCTATCTCCTCCTTCCCTTCTCTATGCCCATTTCCTCCCTCGCCCCCCTCTCTCTCTGTCTCCTCCTCTTTCGTTTCTCTGTCCATCTCCTCCTATCCCCTCTCGCTGTCCACCTCCTCCTCTTCTCTTTCTGTCCATTTCCCCTCCCCTCTGTCTTGGTTCAAATGCCTCTGAGCACTACGGGACTTAACATCTATGGTCGTCAGTCCCCTAGAACTTAGAACTACTTAAACCTAACTAACCTAAGGACAGCACGCAACGCCCAGTCATCACGAGGCAGAGAAAATCCCTGACCCCGCCGGGAATCGAACCAGGGAACTCGGGCGCGGGAAGCGAGAACGCTATCGCACGACCACGAGCTGCGGACCCCCTCTATCTGTTCATCTCCTGCTTCCCTCTTTTCTCTCCACGTAATCACCCCTATCCCAACCTCGAGGCTGTTCGTTCTTACCCCCACATCATTTCTTTCAAGATAGTAAATACACTGGAGAGCCACAGAAGCTGGTACACCTGCCTAATATCGTGTAGGGCCCCCGCGAGCACGCAGAAGTGTCGCAACACGACGTGGAATGAACTCGATTAATATCTGAAGTAGTGCTGGAGTGAACTGACACCATGAATCCTGCAGGCCTGTCCAGAGTACGAGGCGGTTGCAAGGCGTCCCAGATACGCTCAATAATGTTCGTGTCTAGAGATTTTGGTGGTCAACGAAAGTGTCCTACTCAGAAGAGTGTTCCTGGAGCAATTCTGGACGTATGAGGTGTCACATTTGCTTGCTGGAATTGCCCAAGGCAGTTGGAATGCACACTGGACATGAATGGATGCAGGTGATGAAATAGAACGCTTGCGCACGTGTCACCTGTCAGCGTCGTATCTAAACGTATTAGGGATCCCATATCACTCCAACTGCACACGTCCCATACCATTATAGTGCCTCCACCAGTATGAATAGTCCCCTGCTGACATGCAGGGTCCATGGATTCATGAGGTTGTCTCTGTACCCGTGCACGTTCATCCGCTCCGTATAATTTGAAATGAGACTCGTCCGATCAGGCAACATGTTTCCAGTCATCAACAGTCCAATGTTCGTGTTGACGGGCCCAGGCGAGGCGCAAAGCTTTGTGTCGTGCAGTAATCACGGGTGCACGAGTGGTCCTTCGCCTCCGAAATCCCATATCGATGATGTTTCGTTGAATGGTTCACTCACTGACACTTGTTGACGGCCCAGCATTAAAATATGCAGCAATTTGCGGAAGGGTTGCATATCTGTCCCGTCGTTGCTCCCGCTCTTGCAGGATATTTTTCCGGCCGCAGCGATGTCGGAGACTTGACGTCTTACAAGATTCCTGATATTCACTGTACACTGGTGAAATGGTCGTATGGGAAAATTCCCACTTCATCGCTAACTCGGAGGTGCTGCCCCATCGCTCGCGCGCCGACCACAACACTACGTTCGAACTCACTTAAATCTTATAACCTGCTATTGTAGCAGTAGTGACCGATCTAACAACTGCGAAAGATACTAGTTGCCTTCTCTAGGCGTTGCCGACTGCAGTGCCTTATTCTGCCTTTTTACATTATTTATATTTGAATACGTATGCCTCTGCCAGTTTCTTTGCGCTCAGTGTAGTATGTGTACCAACTTTGGTTGAAATCGATGCAGGGATTAGGAGGAGTCCTTTACGCATGGCTTTGTCGACGTACGCACATGTTGCTCAAACACTAAAGTGAAAAAAGTCGTGGATAGCTCTTAATATCGTGTGGGACCCTCTTTTGCCTGGCAGCGCGATGTGGCATGGACTCAACAAATCGCTGGAAGTCCCCTGCAGAAATATTGAGCCATTCTGTCTCTACAACGTCAATAATTGCGGAAGTATAGCCGGTGCAAGGTTTTGTGCACGAATTAACCCCTGCATTACATCCCATAAACGTCCGATGGGATTCATATCCGGTGATCGTGGTGGTCAAACCATTCGGTCGAAGTGTCCAGAACTTTCTCCAAACCAGTCGCAAACATATGAGGCCCGGTGACATGGCGGATTTTCATAAAAATCCATCATAAAAATCCATCTTAGTTTGGGAACATGAGGCCCACGAATATCTGCAAGTGATCTTCAAATACTTGAACACCCAGAGGACCCATTCCATTCCATGTAAATACAGCCCACACCATTATGGAGCCACCACCTGCGTGTACAAGGCCTTGTTGACAACTTGGGTCCATGGTTTCACTGGGTGACGGCCTGCGCTACACTCTAACCCTACCATCAGCTCTTAACAACTCAAATCGGGACTCATCTGAAATTCTGTATTCTGGACGCACTCTTGACACTGTGCATCTCTGAATATTAAATTCCGTAACGATTTCCGAGATGGAATGTCCCAGGAGTGTAGCTCAAACTACCAGTCCGCGTTCAAAGTCCATTCATTCCTGTCGAAAATCTTTTCACATGAATCACCTGAGTACAAATGACAACTCCGCCAATGCACTGCCCTTTTATATCGGGTGCACGCTGTACTACCCCCATCTGTACATGTGTATATCGCTGTTTCGTGAATTGGGTCACCTCATTGTATTTCACATACACACACATCAAAGAAATTTTTGCATCATCCCAGATTCCAGAACTCTTGCAGGTAGACGTCGACTCTGAATTTTATACCACAGACACAGTCCCTTTGACTGTTCAGAGATGTCACTAAACCCACCAAAAGGCGTAAACAACCATGCATGAGCAGCGCCTACTAGCCAGAGGGGGTCTAATAGCCGATCAATTCCAGTCAGTCCACCAGGAAGGAGGTACACGAGTCGTGTTGTCTGTAGTTCAACCATGCCCAGGACGGTCAATACCGTGGTTAACCAAAGCGATGTTGTTCGGACATGGAGGCGATACAGGGAGACAGGAACTGTCGATGACATGCCTTGCTCAGGCCGCCCAAGTGCTGCCACTGCACTGGATGGCCGCTACCTACGGATTATGGCTCGGGAGTACCCTGACAGCAGCGCCACCGTGTTGAATAATGCTTTTCGTGCAGCCACAGGACATCGTGTTACGACTCAAAGTGTGCGCAACAGGCTGCATGATGCGCAACTTCACTCCCGACGTCCACGGCGAGGTCCATCTTTGCAACCACGACATCATGCAGCGCGGTACAGATGTGCTCATGAACATGCCGAATGGCCCGCTCTTCACCGACGAGCGTCGCATATGCTTTCAACCAGACAATTTTCGGAGACCTGTTTGGAGGAAACCGGGTCAGGCTGAACACCTTATACACACTGCCCAGCGAGTGCAGCAAGGTGAAGGTTCCTTGCTGTTTTGGAGTGTTATAATGTGGGGCCGACGTACGCCGCTGGTGGTATGGAAAGCACCGTAACGGTTGTACGATACGTGAATGTCATCCCCCGACCGATAGTGCATCCATATCGGCAGCATATTGGCCAGGCATTCGTCTTCGTGGACAACAATTGGCGCGCACATTGTGCACATCTTGTGAATGACTTCCTTCAGGATAACGACATCGCTCGATCAGAGTGGCCAGCATGTTCTCTACGTATGAACCCCAACGAACATGCCTGGGATAGACTGAAAAGGACTGTTTGTGGACGACGTGACACACCAACCACTCTGAGGGATCTACGCCGAATCGCCGTTGACGAGTGGGACACTCTGGACCAACAGTGGCTTGATGAACTTGTGGATAGTATGCCACAACGAATACAGCATGCAAAAATGCAAGAGGACTTGTTACTGAGTATTACAGGTAGCTGTGTGTACAGCAATGTGGACCACCACCTCTGAAGGTCTCGCTGTCTGGTGATACAACATGCAATGTGTGGTTTCCATGACTAATAAAAAGGGCAGAAATGATGTTTATGTTGATCTCTATCCCAATTTTCTGTGCAGGTTCCGGGACTCTCTGAACTGAGGTGATGCAAAACTTTATTTTGATGTGTGTTTTTAACATATTTCACATGTCTCTGTACACACACTCCATCTGTATCTCTTGCGAATGTCACCTGCAATGCTCAATGTTTATGTTGTCGTATCTCCTGAACTAAGTACAATGATGTAATTTTGTTGGTGGGTTAGCGCCATATATTCATACTGTCTGCTAAAATTGTTGTTAATAGAATTAGTAGCTAAGTAGTAATAAATTTAAACGTGACGCATAATGCAGCAGTTTTTCACAATTGTCAGTATTTATGGTTCAAAATGGTTCAAATGGCTCTGAGCACAATGGGACTCAACTGCTGAGGTCATTAATCCCCTAGAACTTAGAATTAGATAAATCTAACTAACCTAAGAACATCACAAACATCCATTCCCGAGGCAGGATTCGAACCTGGGACCGTAGCGATCTTGCGGTTCCAGACTGCAGCGCCTTTAACCGCACGGCCACTTCGGCCGGCGTCAGTATTTATGACGTCATATCTCCTGAACTGTATGTCATATGTGGATGCTCTCTGTGAAATGTGGTGCGAAAAGAGCTAACAGGAAAGAAGTAATAAATTTAAAAATCATGTATGATGCGCCAGTTTTTGATGCTTCTCAGTGTTTCTGACTTCAGGTCTCTTTAGGTATATGTCAAACAATGGTGAAATGCAGTAGATGCCTCTAGCACCATTGTGGATAATGTCTGCGAGATTTGTTGCGAATAGAACTAGTACCAAAGAAGTAAAAGTTTTCAACGTCACACATAATACGTGGCGCCGTTAGTGCCAGTCGTTTCTCTGTATTCATTTAAGATCTCTGAGATCAGCTCTGTATTGTGTGGCCGCGGTTTTCCTCTTTAGTCGCTTTTCGGCTATTTAAGCGCACGACGCTGTGGGAAGAGGGATGGTTTTCGGTCGGTTGGTTTGCACGCGGGTGTGCAGTCTGATTGTCGGCGGTCTCTCTTTGCGCATGCTCTGCTTCTTTGTGTCACGTGGGCAGTGCGGCTGCGGACGGAGACGTGCGTGCGGTGGGCGAGTGTGTACAGCGTCTAGTGAGAGGCGATGGTCTCGTTTGTGTTGCTAAACGACGTGAGAGAATGTGAGAAGTTTATTATTAAGCTGTTACAGTTACCAAAAGAAGATAAAGGTCGATTTGTATTGTTTCAATTAGCGATTCCTTTTCCTGATTAAATTCTGGTCCGTCGGTGATGAAGTTGTAAATAGAGGAAGGACAGAACAAGTGGTATAATAATTTCACAATTTGCATCGTGATTATATAGTGAAAATTTTAATTATCAGTTTACAAAAGCGAACAGCGACAGCCTTGTGCAACGTAGCCAACGTTGTCTGAAATGCTGTTATGTATATCATGCTGCAGAACCGTGGCATCGAGTGGAAATACACATAACTTTCTTCTGTCTCATATGTGTGAGTGTGATTGAAAAATTTTGAGGGAGTGATTTGTGTACATCACTATATCATGTTAGGAGGAAGTGCTGAATGTGAATGACTAGTGGGTCCCTTGCGGCCGTTTTCCTGTTTTGAAATTTTTCTAATGTTTTAAGGAATGTGTAGTTCTGGGTACTGCCCAGCTGCGGTGTGGTTTTATGTCGTTGTTTCCGCGGTATAGTCAGCACGGCGCGTCGTCCGTTGTAGCTGGTCGTTTAACTGGGGGAAGACCCTTTGCCGGCGGCCAGTTTCAATTGTAACGGATAGCGCGGTCACTGTGCTTATCAGTAGAGTCCAGTTCTTCGACGAATTTGAGTATTTCATTATTTGTTCCTGGTGACGCCGAGGCGTCCGTCTTTCCTTCTTACCGTTCCTTTCAACTTTCATTCAGGCTCGATTTGTATTGTAGTTTCAGTGCACCTCCGATGTGCCATTACTTACTCACTGAAATTATGTAATACGTGAAAGATGCCTTTCATTGTACTGGTTTTTTATATTTTATTCAGAGAGAGAAATTGTGAGTTATTTCTGCTGTTCTGCCTTAAAAGGTGTCCTTCTTCTGTTTGAGTTTTTCTCGGTAGACCATTTATTGTTTATACGGTTCATGAGATTTATGTAAAGCGGATTTTAAAATTATTTATTGTTTGGGGTGGGCTTTGACGCCCGTAAACAGTTTGTCTGTTTAGTAATGTTTCAAATTCTAGAGGAATTATTATATAATTCTGGGGTATTGGTAAATAAAATCTGTTGAAAATTGCAAGCCAGAGTTTGTGTTTGATTGGTAATTATTGCCTTGTCCTTATTGAGTTGAAGTATCGTTGAGCGTGTGTCCCACGTCTCAACGCATGATCCCACAGTTTTTCACGGACCTTAGCGTTTATGACTTCAGATTTCCTTAACTATATTTCGTACAATGATACAATTTTGCAGGCACGTTCAGTGGTACATGCGAATTCTCTTTACAAAATTTGTCACGAATACAGTTAGTAGTACAGAAGTAATAAATTAAAACGTCATGCCTGATGCGGCAGTTCTAATCTATGAACAGAGAGAATGTAGCAAGGGATAAACGTATTTCCTTTCTTCATTTCACGGGGATTTCAGCGAGAAAAGCTTCGTAAAATTTTTAAGTTATATGTAATGTTTGTTGCAAGTTACTAAGTGCTCCCATTCTCAAATACTGGATGAGTAAAGTTTGTGTAATCACGCGTCGTTGGCTACACTTATTTTTCACCCTAACCCCGATCCCTTTTGATAGGAAGGCGGCCCTTACCCCCGTAGCGATTCTCTCTAAACTGTAAGTGATGTGTGTATCAGATCTGGATGAAGTCGTTCCAGTAGTTCACACGTACATACATTTTTGTAATGTGTACGGATTAATCCTCGGTTTAACTATGATATTATTTTGCTCGGAATGGGTAAGACAAATCATTAGAATTATATTCACTTTCTTTTGCCTCCGTTCAAAACGCCTGGTACTACATTTCATATACGTCTTTCATTCACTGCTTAAAGAAAGCAAATGAACTGCATGTTACGGTAAAAAAGAGTTCTATCATCAGAAAGTTGTGACTGTTTGCACAACAAAACATAATCAATTACTTTTGTAGGATGTTTTTGAGTCTGTTGATGATGAAGTACGCGTATTATGAAATTTGGTCAGCGGACAGAAGTAGAGTGTAAAGCTCTGCACAACTATGTGCCATATCTGCTACCCATAACCAACTGATCAACATGACCTGTTGTAATTACACTTCCCTGTCTTATGTTTTATACTGTTTCCAGTTTGTTCTGCCTTGGTAAGCAGACTGAATATATTTTGTTGTAAGAGGTAATTTATAATTTGCGCAGCGTTAGGCTGGTAGCTTTGTATGACGGATATATATTTTGCAGGTATGTTTGCCATCAGGAGTAAGTACTCATAGACAAAATTAGCACACCAGCCAAAAAATTAGTCACCCCAGCGCGCACGCACAGATGAACCGTTAAGCCTTTACAGGTGGCGCAGCGATCGAGTGCACTCCTCAACCATACTGTACTTACAATGCGCCTACGTGAGCATAAGGAAGTATCGATCAGAGGGACATTTATATTTTAAGCGGACATTGCTCGTAAACATCGGGAAATGTAGGGACTTGACAGAGTGAAAAATGGGCAACTGTGTTTAGCCATGCCCGTGGCCTTACGGTGTTTGAGGTGGCTGGATTTTTTGGTGTTTCTCAGTGGACTGTTTAATTGTCTACAAGCTGTGTTGCAACACACGTGGCCACAAAACACGACGTAAAAATTATGGTCGAAGGCCAAATGAATCATTTCATCCTGAATGTATGCAAAGTCAGCTGCAATCACGACGTAGGTCTGTGATGTTTCGTAGGTGTTTTCCATATCATGAATTTGGCCTGCCCACTCCCGCGAACCAGCATGTTTGTTCAAAAAATGGTTAAAATGGCTCTGAGCATTATGGGACTTAACTTCTAGAGGTCATCAGTCCCCTACAACTTAGAACTACTGAAACCTAACTAACCTAAGGAAATCACATACATCCATGCCCGAGGCAGGATTCGAACCTGCGACCGTAGCGGTCGTGTGGTTCCAGACTGTAGCGGCTAGAACCGCTCGGCCACTCCGACCGGCAGCATGTTTGTTTAAACATTCTGAATGATTAGGTGTTGCCTTTCAGTCAGCATGATGAGTATGCTACTGATACCCTTATTTTTCAAAATGATAATAGTGAATCTCATAGGCCGGAAAAATATGTGACAGGTTTTTTGTATATTCTCTCATTCAACTGCATTTCGATTGGCCTGCAAAATCACCTGACTTGGAGACCATAGAAAATCTGTGGGACACGTTGGAACAGCTGATAAAACGTCGACATCAGCATCCACGCAGTTTGGTGGGATTTCCCTATCAGATCTTCAACGAGTAGCTTAATGTGGATGCCACGTACATGCTCAACATTGTGGGCTTACTTTCTAACCGAATCCAGACGGTCATCAAATCTGGGGGCAAATTACACGGTTTCAAATACTGCTTGTGATTATTTCTCTAGGGTTGACTAATCTTTTGTCCAGAGAACTTACATCGCTTTTTTAAGGTGTCGATGAAATGCCAAGTGACACATATTTTCTAATTACCTGGTTTTAACTGCATATCAAATGTTAGGCAATTAACAATTAAGGAAAATGGTATGCAAGTACTCTCACTGACGATTAATTCTTCATAGAAAATAATGGCAACATTAGGAAACAGTGCCAACCAGTGCAAACAGAGGTCTGATGAATCTAACATGATAGTCGGGGGGGGGGGGGGGGGGCGGAGACTGAGAATAAATCACGCAAGTGCCAAGTGCTTACGCGTCACTGGGTGCGGATACGGAGGGCCGTGCAGTCAGCACACCGCTCTCCCTGGCGCATGTCAGTTTCCGAGACCGAATACACGGAACTACAGCCGTTAATACATCAGAATTGTTCCACGTGTTGGAAGTAAATTTTTAATGATTTTTCAAAACAAATCTTTAGAGTGAGGCTCTGAGATCGTAATTTTATAGCGTGACTTGAAATTCCCTACTTCTTGAGCGTTGGTCTCACCACAGTGTAACTGTCAGTGACCGAAGTACTTCAACCTCAGTCAGTGGCAGCTCCAGCAGCGCTCTGCTGTGGCTGAGTGTTGAATGGCCGAAAAATTTTCGAAGTCCCTCAAACTCATGAGATCAGCCGGTGGCTGAAGCTGACAAAGATGATGGATTGGCAGCAGTGCTCCAAGACGAGAGGCGAGATGGCGAGGTCTAGAGCTGGCTAAGAATTGAACTACAAGACGAAGAAGTGGTTCCTGTGTGAAGACTGCCCCACTTGCTCAATTTGAACGGCTCTGAATCTTCCAAGATCCAACAGATATAAATGCTGCTCAGAGAGCGTGTAGGTCCCCATCTCTCGGCTATGTTTTACTTGATTAATCTACCATTCTCCTCTGAAGAAATTGTTCTCCACTGTTCCTCTTTCTCTCCTCAGTCATTGAGGCAGCTTCCCTCTGGCACTGTAATACTCCTTTGTCACTCTGGAAAAAGTTTATATAAACCATAAATCTTACATCCTTGAACAAAGCTTCTTGTAAGAGCTAAGCATTTAGTTGCAATTCACGGTTTTCAAAGGCTTAACTAAGCGCTTTTATCGCCTGCAAGATAACGGTCTCCAGTGTCCAAAATGTCGGCTTCCTGTATTTGGCTGCCAATGGCGCCTTTCACTAAAAGTTCCTCCCCACTTCACCTTGAAAAAACATCTGCATGAGCGGTCAGTACAGGATGTCGTAAATGTTGTCCATCTGCCCGGCGGCATCTTGGGGTGTAACAAACGTGCATGTTGGGGCCCAACTGTGGCAATGACAGCGTGCCCTTGCTGCCCTTCCAAGCAGCATCCGTCACTGTCCTGGCGCTTTGCTCTGTACCCGTGTCACCCAGTGTGCCTCCAAAACACTCACTTATTTCCACCCGGCATCCAAATCTGTTTTAGATCACTACAGAAAAAGGCAGATCAGACAAACGCTGAATAAGTAATGAGCAGAATTTCAGACAAAAATGGTTTTATGCTATAACTTGTAATATGCCACTTTCACAATTAATTGCACTATCGATCATTCCATAGACGGATAATGTTATGTTGTAACCGTTGGAACAAATGACAATTTCTTTAGCTAGGGACTGTGTCTCCTTCGAATTCACTCACTCACCCTCTTATCTTCTGTCTCTTCATAGGCACACACTGTAATAAGGAGGTACGATAGTTTCTCATGCTTGTACATTTCATGACAATATACGTTAAAATAGAATACTAAAGTTTAGTAACATTTTTATTTCCCTTTTCTTAACCTATTTTTTATTTGTTTCAGAATCTGAAACAGTAGATGGGGCGGAAGTCATGATACCGTGATGAGACTGATCGGCCGCCATTATAGCTGCCAATATGCAGATTTGTGCGATCAATCAGAGAACCTGCCTTCATTATCTTTTCACTATTTACGAAGTCCGATTACGATTTATTAAATGCATTTTTATGCACACCGTCTCTGGCGATTAAAACTTTTTATTTCTGACACATGGTCTAGAATCACACTATTAAGGACTGATCACAGACACCAGCTATGCTGATATTGAACTTTCTTCATTACAAAGTCTCGTCGTTACAGTAAAATTATTCTCTCTCTGAAAATTTTATCGTACATAGAGACCGTGTCAGAACGAGTAAAATAATAATTGTTTTCTTTTGTGTTACATGGAATTTCGCCTCACAGGTGTGGGACGAAAGTACTGTTATTTCGAAACTGAAGAAAACGATAATTTACAAAAAAACAAAAAATCTGGACGCTGATGTATAGAGCAATCTTAAATGAGGAACCCATTGTTGGAGACGACACGACAACGTCGCTATTTCAGGTACGGACGTCAGGCATGGCAACCTTTCTGCTCCCGTCCGTACAATTAGGGTTCGGTCATTAGGGCATTCGTCCATCAGTGTGTGATAAATCAAATTTGCCTTAATTCAATTTGATTGTATGTTTACTGATGAGCTATCTGTCTTAATATGGCAATTCTTTGTTTGACTTATGCATAATGGCGAATATCCAACTTTATGGTGTGCGGCCTGAAGTAAATTGCTTATGCAAGCCACTACTTATTCTCAGCTTAATTCTGTAGATACATCTTCAAATCTTAGTCTTTTACAATTTTTTTTTCAAAATTATTTCATTAAATACGTTTGTTAGGTGGAGATAGGAAGAGGGAACAAAATAGCACTATCGACGTAAGAGATCTCATTTTACCGAGCCCGAATAAGGATCGAGCCCTGAAACGGAGGTACATATTTTACCTGAAAATTTTCTGTGTAAAGACAAAGTTCACGCAAACAACCAAGCCGGTGTTGCGAAAACGTAATGAATTGTTAACTAAATAACGAGACTTTTTGTCTGAACAACAAAAGCTACGTGAAGAGTTTAAGACTAAACAATAAGAATTGCGTGAACACTTAAGACTGCTCAACAGAAAAGGAAAAACCATCCAATGAATTAGCGACTTCAATTACCAAATTTAATAACTTGCTCCTACAGTACAATAGTGTAGAAAGTGATGTATTCAGTTAAAACAGCTTATCGTGATATTGCAGGAGTATGTCATGTTTGAAGAAAGACAAAAACAAATACGTGGTACCATAAAACAATTAGAAAACAAAGCAAATATTTTCGTTGATGAACAATGGGCGAAAGTGGAAAAACATTGTTGGCGACTTTTCGCAATGGCTGACAGAAAAAGATACGTGGAAAAATGATGAATTCAACTTCAAACTCGAAAGAGTTGTGAGTGAAACGATCAATGTCGCCGAGACGAATTTAGGCAATTCTGGTGACTCTGTTAAAGCAAAGCTCGAACAGATTAAACAAACTCTAAATATTTACCAGAATGCCGTGGCCTGATGACTACGTAGGTTTATAGCATACAACAAGAAGTATGTACAGTCAAAATTTGCGTTCGAGGTGCAGACCGACTGCAAACCATAGATGTAAAGGAAGTGCTGATCCCATTGTTTCTCCTACGACGTACAGTAATGGTATGGCTTTTAGTGGTTTGTTACCAAGCAGTGTACCGACAATGTCTACGTTGCACAATGTCTTACTTGAGGAGAGTATACTTAAAGGTAGGCAGTTCCAGTCTCATATCACAGAAAAGAGTTCTCCACACACAGTTGTAGTCATTAAGTCCTTCAAAAGTACGTATCGTCATCCTGGTAGGAGCAGCAAAAGATACACTTCACGATAGGACACATACAAGGACACGGAGCCCTTTGGGTGGCACGAAGGGCTAAGTGCTGCCAAATTTATGAGCAATTCGAAAGAGTCTTTTTGTCAAAATATTAGTCTCGTAGTATGAGGAAGAAACATAGAAAACATTTTTTCAACCCAAAACAATTCACTTCTAAATAAGGCAGTCCCCGCAGTTCCTTCAAAAAGTTGTTAAATAAAGCGCGTTACTGGGAAGAGCCAATCTCGCACAAAGATGTACTGTGAATTTTGAAGGTCTAGATTCAACTGGTCTTATACATGAAGATGTGAAGGCCAACTACTATACAGCGACTACAGCAGTGCGCCACCGCCGAGCCAACCGCGCACGCAGCAGCACGGCAAGGGCCGGTCGCATGGATTCCGCGATCCGCCGATGACGTCACAGTCGACGTCATCCGGGTATGACGCTAAGCCATCTTCCATCGAACTTGTACAGGACCAGTCCAGTAGGAGATACAATAATAACACTCCGTATCGTACCGATTATCAGGGAAATGACAGTGGATGAAATTACAGAAACAATAATAGTGGTTCCTGGTATGCACGCATCACAAGCCAGAGCCAGAGAAATGAAAAACAGTACTTATCCACAGCGTAGGCCTATTCAGGTAAGTACATGTTCTCTCGCATAACGAGAAAGATAGGGAAAGTTTCTGCTGGAAAATTCAGCAAAGGTGTAATTAGTTTTATAGGAATTTCAGCGGAAGAGAGCGGCCTAGCAGACGACAGCTCATCGCAGCTTAAGGTAAACACCGCGTCCAGAGGCGTAAACTTGTTGGTTCACCAGCTTGCATCCACGCTAAACTCGAGCGACCTTGGGTAATGTTTCGCTCAGTTTGTCACGTAACTAACCATCCACCATAGACTTGATTGTCATCCTAAAAATAGTACCGAACTTTGAACCGGAATCGGACGATTTTCGTATTACTGACCAACATCATAACGTAAGTGTAGGAACAATTTTGTAAAGAAACTTCTAATTAAATTTTAATATTGTCGTGTTTAGGATAATTTAACCTTCTGAGAGTTAATATTTAATATTGTTGTGTTTATGATGTTGACTAGATGTGTTATCCTGACAACTGTTTTTTGCTGTCACATTGAAAACTGTGTAAAATCTTTGTATTTTTGTGGTAATATTGAGACATTAAACATGTCATTTCAACTTACACAGTTGTCTTCAGACCTAGAATAAGTAAATCACAAATATTGCACCTTACAACTGAGAGGGGTAGATAAGCTAATGATTTTATATGGACCGGTGTAATGCAACTGCCATTTATTATTGAGTTTATGCAGAGCAGAAGATTTCGGATGTGATTTTAGCAAAACTGTTTCTCCAGGAGTGTGTGTTTTAACTGAGCCTAATTTTTTATCTTTTTATTCTAATTCTGGCGCGTTCTATTAGTACGATCGATGTGTCTCTCACCTTTTCTTGCAGAGTGATTTCTCCTCTCTACATATGTGGCAAGGGATTTATGCATTCATTTGCTTCTTTGTTGTTGCTCAGGAATTCAGCAGGTTTGGTGATGTGGTGTAAATTGGCAAGTTATTTACTATTTTCTCGAAAGATTTTATGAGACTGAGCCATCGTGTGTTGTGTATTTGCATACATTCTTACAAATTGGTTAAATTCTCTAAAATACGTTCGAGAGGATTACTTTGCAAGTGATAGCGGATTATCAAAACATGCTGAATGTCATCGTCTTTCAGAAAATCTTTCCATTTTCTGCATGTGAAGTTTTATGTATTTTCTGTAAAGGTTGTAACAGGTTTGCAGCTGTGCGTATGTACTATTTTTGAACCCTTCTTGTCACAGCAGATAAGAAACTAATAAATATTTGAGAGCACGTCATTCAGTCGGCGCTGGCCCAGTCCTATCGACAGGTACTAAATGCATTGCTTTTGTTGGTAGTACTGGGTGTAGTTCCGTGTTACAGTATTTGTTTGAGACGGGTTTTTAAAAGCAGATCAGTGTATCTACACATATTTGGTAAATATCAGTACAAATTCAGTAGCACTGTAGTGACCGCAAACACAGAGAGTATGCCAAACTAAAAATTCTCTTCATATACTAGGAATACAAATATATCAGTTATTACTACTGACATTGCATCGGTAAAACAATACGTCATTGTGAATCTTGTAATGCTACGAAATTCTCTCAGACGGATTGTCTGATAGGGCTGGTGATTTCAATACACCTTTATATATTTACCATAAAAGGAATAATTAATTTTCTTAAAATCCCTAATGACAGCAAGAGCTTCAAGCTCGTTAGCTGAATATGAACGTGCATATTCATATAAAGTCCAGTTTACAAATCTGATCATTTCAGTCTCAACTCGCTGGCATCTGAAACAGAAAAGCTCTGATTCTTGTAAAGGATGACTCAGGGACAACACAGAAGTCCAACCTCATGTCAGGGTGACACGGGATATTAGAATTCACATGTCAATCTTTAACAGCAGCAAAATATGTTTGACAGCTGTCTGGCCAAAACTAGACTCCGTCGTTCTTTAGTAATCATAAGAGTGACAGGCTGTTCAGTAATTGATCAGGCACAAAACAAGGGAAGAAAAAATGTAAACCAATGGATGCTTGTTACTGTCGTTTAGTGTGCGTTGCAGGATAATTCTTGATTGCACTTATTTTGTTGGGTCAAGTACTATACCTCATGGAAAAATAATATGACCAGAAACTTAATTTTCTCTCTGCCAAACTTAGACTTTTGTAGATTAGTTGTCGCTTCACTTTATGAAACTTTGCACAAAATTCTATCTAATAAATGTGTCATCAACATATAACATTACCTTGTCTTCTAAATCAGGTTTGATTACAGTGTCTAGTGCTGTAATAAATACACCAGAGTTCACATTTAGATCGAAAGGCAAAACACAAAACTAATAGCTCCTTCCAGTGTAAACAAAAGCTGCGTATTTTCTTCACGTTACTGTTAACCGGATCTGCCAGTGAGAACATCTCAGATCGAGGTTAGATGAATAGTGTACCGTAAAACTTTCGTAATAGCTCCTTCGAATTTTCTCCATCACGTTCCATCACAGGTCGTAAAGGACTACAATACTAAGAATGTGAAGGTTCGATAAAATTCCATGATAACATTCTCTTAATCTCGTGACATACAACCCCATGTTTCGACAGGGGATAGGGTATGACTTCCTATAGAAAGTATCATGTGGTGCTACGTCCAGCGATATGCATGTGGCTATATCACTCCAGGTTCTTCATCGAATGCATTTAAATGTGTCATTATTAATTCTTTCTATTGTTGTCGTTGTTGCTCATCGAGATGTAGTGATTTAAGTGCATAATCAAGCATACTAGTGTTATCTGTATAATTCTTACTCCAGCAAGTTAATGAATCGTCAACACGTGAACTCTTAGTCTTTAAAAATCGTGCTGTTATTCCTTAGTGGTATTTATCAGGTTTAAATGGAACTCGTGTTAAGTCGACTTCAATACTTTCACTCTCAGTGTACAAGTAGATCTCACCTTGCGAGAAGTTTATCTTTGCATCCTCGTCGCTTAAAAACTCAATACCTGTCAGACAGTCAATTACAAGATTCTTTACAGTTAGGAATGGGCATAAAATCACTCCAATTCCTATACAAACTTTTCCATTTGATAGACTGCAACCTTGCACCAAAAACTCCTGTTATACGACAAATCTGTACCGGCTACATTGGTACTTGTTTATGTCGTTAATTTTATTAAATAATTTTTGTGGTATGACATTCAGAGAAGCACAAGTATGCAGGATATTCGTGGCAGAAATTACTCCTACAGTAGTATTTACTGATGCTTGTACCATTTCTTGCATTTCATTCGAATCTGTAAGCTGATCGTTGCACAGTTCTTCTCTAATATCATTACCTTCATTATAGTTCAGCATGTTCACGTGACTGACAACACTGCCCGCACCCTGTCATACGACCAACGTCGGAGGGCTTAGTGGGGTCGAATCTAGTTCGTTGAGCCTTCAATACGAGCAGCGATATCATTCTCGATTTCTATGATATTCATAAAATGACCTTGATTGGTCCAGCCGATTTCTTTCGGAACGGATGGGTACTGCTCGCCATCTTATGCCATCACTCACCACACGTGGTCTTTCTGATGAAAACAGTTGTACGTCTAGGAACGTAAATACTGTGATATGGAACCAGTAAAAAATCTAAAAATGCAACCATTTCACTTTGTATTTGCCCTTAGTTTGTTACCTATGAAATGACTAAGTGTTGAGAACAGTATACAAAACCGAAAAAGACAATGTAGCTCCAAAGAGAGCAAAAGGCAATACCCAAGTAAATTACAGATATCTAGCATCTGCTACTTCATATGTATATATAAAGTTCTGTACAATGTTTTGTGAAGTAAGTTATTGAACTGTTCGTGTAAATAAGTGTTTGCTGGAAACGAGTATGTGTGTTACAGACAGTTAACTGCAACCACCTCACTGCATGTTGAATAGTAGCGTCAAGTTAGACCCTGAAACAAATAACATTAATTTCTTCAGCGACGGATTTTGTCTCCTTCGCAGTCACTCACTCTCTCTCTCTCGTCTTCTGTCTCTTCCTAGACACACAGTGTAATAAGGAGGTGTGGCATTTTCTCATGCTTGTACATTTTATGACAATACATGCACTAAAATGAAATACTAATGATTAGTAACATTTTTATTTTCCGTGTCCTGGCCCATTTCTTATTTGTTTCAGAATTTGTAAGACGAGATGGCTTGGAACTCTTGATACGGTGATGCGACTGATCGCCTGCCTTTATAACCGCCTGTATGCAAGTTTGCACGATCAATCAAAGAATCTGCCTTCATTATATTTTCATGATTTACGAAGACCAAATACGATGTATTGAATGCATTTTTATGCACCACTGCACTGGCGATTCAAGCCTGTTTTACTGATGCACGGTCTAACATCATCGTGTTAGTGGCTGGCCACGGAAACAAGCTACGCTGATTATTGAATTTTCTTTATTACAGTCTCTCGTTGTTATGATAAACTGTTTCTCCCTCAGAAAAAAAGCCATAGATAAATAATTCATAATAAATCAAAGGAGGAAAATTTATTATAAATTGACTAGAGGCTATAATAGTTTAAAACAGGCCCTGAGACATCAACGAACACGTAATTTGGTAGTGTCAGGAAGTGAGAGGGAACAAATATGCTGTCAGCGGATTCTTATGGGTTTAGGCTGTAGCAGGTACACAGAAATGAAAAGGCTTGCACATGCAACGGCATGGTGGAGAGCTGCATCCAACCAGTCAACAACAGCAATATCTCCAATGGTGAATGGACAATGAAACCGAAATTTATTTCAGGTTTGTTGCCATTTGGAGCAGCGTGTTTCACAACCGTAATAATGAGAGTCACGGTAGGAGGGAGGGCAGCATCGATGATAAATTTTAATCTTCTTTTTGCAGATAGATTTCAAGTACTGTGTAACTATCTTCAGTGCTGCGTTAATACTAAACATAGTGAGCGCCAGGCATGAAAATATAAATAAAACCACTTCACAAATATATCAGCTGGTGAAACCTAAATTTACAGACCATTCTATCCAAATCATGAGACCCCGTCCTAAAAATAATTTCACATGGAACCACTTGACACTACGGGTAACAAATCGCAACTAATCTGACCTTGCTGCCGCTAATCTCGACCTGTAAAGCTGGCAGTAACTAGAGTGCCCTCTTTTCCAGTTGTCACTTGTGTTCCATATTTAAAAAAAAAAAAATTATTTGAAAGGTAAAATACAGTAAAAATACATAAGATTACAATGGAATCCTAAAAAATCTGAAATACATCAATAATTATGTTGAAAGAAGTAGGAATAATCTACCTGTAGGTATCGCAAATTAAATTACTAATAACATTTCTTAAATACGTAAGCGAATACTAATCTTTATATATAAATGGCAGCGACTCAACTGACAGACACCCTCACTGACTCATCATGCGCAGCCCAAAGCACTAAGGATACAAACTTGATATTTGCAGTGGGTGTTGATTTTACACTGTAAGCGTCGTTTAAGAAGGATTTTTTTTTTTTTGGATTTCCACTGCTAAGGGAGTGAATTAGAGCACGAAATACTTTTTGAAAATACCGGTCGCTATTAAGACAATTTTGAAGCTAGACCTACGGAAATTGGTATTTGTTTTGTCGGTCGTAAGTACAGAAATCCATGTTTTAGCATTTTTGGAAATGTAACCCTCATGGCGGTTAAATAGTGGGTGAATTTTTTTTTTGAAAATAAAATGTTATTGAAAAGCTACTAAAGTATTTTTAAAGTTACGTCTATGAAAATTTGTATTTAACTTATCGTTTGAAAATAAACAACAAAAATTGTTTCAGTGTTTTGGAAAATCAATAACTAAGGGTGTGAAATAAGGGTGAAATGTTTTGTGAAAATGTTTCATTGTGAGAGCATTTTCAGAGTTAAGTGTTTGAAAATTAGTATTTGGCTTCTCGGTCGGAAATGAAAAATTACTTGCTTCACTGTTCTTGGAAATTCATCCTCTAAGAGGGTGGAACAGGGCCAGACTGATTCACTGACTCATCATTGCCTTGCCCAAACCGCTAAGGATTGAACTTGAAATTTGGAAAGGGTGTTGATTTATACTGCAAGCATCGTTTAAGAAGGGATTATTTGAAGCTCCACTTCTTAAGGCTGAAATATAGGATGAAATCTTTATGAAAATATGTTACTATTGAGACAGTTTTGAAGCTAGGACTACGAAAATTGATATTTGGTTCCTCAGCCAGAAATTAAAAAAAACTGTTTCAGCATTTCTGAGAAAAAGGGTTCTCCGCAGTCGGACAGGCAGACGGACAGACAGACAGATGACGGACACTAAAGCGATCCCGGAAGTGTTCCAAATTTACAGACTGAGGTACGAAACCCTAAAAAACAGGTTATACGTTATGGCATTCTGTGCACATATCACGCTCTGAGTGCATAATTCTCTGTCCCAAAATGGCTTATGTTACAAATGGGCGCACACTGATCAGCGAAAACATTATGACCACTACCCATGGGGACGCTGCATGTCGCTTAGTGGAGTTGCGTGTAGACACGGACGAGGGATCACCCTAGCGAAGATATGGATTTTAAATGGTAAAATCCATTGAGTTAAGTGATTGACAAAGGACAGATTGTTATTAGGCAGAGCATGCGCACAAGTGACTCGAAAACGGCGAAGCAGATCGAATGTGCACGTACTACTGTCGTGAGCATCTATGGAAAGAGGTAGAAGGACAGTTAAACTACAACTATTCGCTAAATGGTTGGACGTCCACGACTCTTCACAGAACGTGGCGTTCGGAGGCTTGTCTGCTTTGTAAATCAGGATAGATGGTGATCCGTGGCGTCTCTGCCAAAAGAACACAGCGCTGGAGAACGCACAAATTTTTCGTAGCACACCATTCATCTTATATTGTTCATCATGGGGCTCTACAGCAGACGACCCCTACGTGTTCACGTATTGACCAATTGCAGTGGGCATGGTGCCATCGGGATTCGACCATCGATCAATGGAAAAATGTTGGCTGTTCGGGACTATCATATTTTTGTTGCGCTAGGGCGATGGTCGTCTCGACAGACGCCGCCGTCGAGGTGTGCGGCGGCTCGAAACGTGGAGCATGCCATGGACACAGTCTGGTGGGAGCAATATTATGCCATGGGAGACACACCTGCATCGGACCTGTGGTAGTAATCGAAGACACGCTGACAGCTGCGAACCACCTGCGTCCCTTGATGCCTGATGTCTCCACCGACGCTGGCCGCTTCAGTCCGGAATCGCGCTGCTGCTACGGTCGCAGGTTCGAATCCTGCCTCGGGCATGGATGTGTGTGATGTCCTTAGATTAGTTAGGTTTAAGAAGGTCTAAGTCTAGGGGACTGATGACCTCAGATGTTAAGTCCCATAGTGCCTAGAGCCATTTTTTCTCCCCCGATATGATATTAAGTTTCTCACTGTTCACATTTCTGCTACTTCTCATTACTTTCATCTTACTTCGATTTACTCTCAATCGATATTCCGTACTCATTACACTTTTCACCCCATTCAACAGATCCCCTAATTCTTCTTCACTTTCACTGATGATAGCAATACCATCAGTGAATCTGTCATTGATATCTTTGCACCCTCAATTTTAATCCCACTCTTGAAACTTTCTTTCATTTCCGTCATTGTTTCTTTGACGTATACACTGCTGGAAAAAAGGAGTTGTTACACCCTTTTAGAGATTTCCAATTCATTTGAGATTTATTTTTCCAACAGTGCACATGGAGTAAACGAAATGGTTACATGTGTAGACCAATAACACAAGCAGTTCTGATGCACCAATTATCCGCCGATTCTGGAACACCCATATTAGTTCTTGGTGTAGCCTCCAAGTGCGGCAGTGCAGGCGCTGGCTCTGGAATCCAGTTGATCGTACAGATGGCGAATACTGTGCTGGGATACGGTTTGCCATACCTACTGGACCTGTTCATGTACACTCCTGGAAATGGAAAAAAGAACACATTGACACCGGTGTGTCAGACCCACCATACTTGCTCCGGACACTGCGAGAGGGCTGTACAAGCAATGATCACACGCACGGCACAGCGGACACACCAGGAACCGCGGTGTTGGCCGTCGAATGGCGCTAGCTGCGCAGCATTTGTGCACCGCCGCCGTCAGTGTCAGCCAGTTTGCCGTGGCATACGGAGCTCCATCGCAGTCTTTAACACTGGTAGCATGCCGCGACAGCGTGGACGTGAACCGTATGTGCAGTTGACGGACTTTGAGCGAGGGCGTATAGTGGGCATGCGGGAGGCCGGGTGGACGTACCGCCGAATTGCTCAACACGTGGGGCGTGAGGTCTCCACAGTACATCGATGTTGTCGCCAGTGGTCGGCGGAAGGTGCACGTGCCCGTCGACCTGGGACCGGACCGCAGCGACGCACGGATGCACGCCAAGACCGTAGGATCCTACGCAGTGCCGTAGGGGACCGCACCGCCACTTCCCAGCAAATTAGGGACACTGTTGCTCCTGGGGTATCGGCGAGGACCATTCGCAACCGTCTCCATGAAGCTGGGCTACGGTCCCGCACACCGTTAGGCCGTCTTCTGCTCACGCCCCAACATCGTGCAGCCCGCCTCCAGTGGTGTCGCGACAGGCGTGAATGGAGGGACGAATGGAGACGTGTCGTCTTCAGCGATGAGAGTCGCTTCTGCCTTGGTGCCAATGATGGTCGTATGCGTGTTTGGCGCCGTGCAGGTGAGCGCCACAATCAGGACTGCATACGACCGAGGCACACAGGGCCAACACCCGGCATCATGGTGTGGGGAGCGATCTCCTACACTGGCCGTACACCACTGGTGATCGTCGAGGGGACACTGAATAGTGCACGGTACATCCAAACCGTCATCGAACCCATCGTTCTACCATTCCTAGACCGGCAAGGGAACTTGCTGTTCCAACAGGACAATGCACGTCCGCATGTATCCCGTGCCACCCAACGTGCTCTACAAGGTGTAAGTCAACTACCCTGGCCAGCAAGATCTCCGGATCTGTCCCCCATTGAGCATGTTTGGGACTGGATGAAGCGTCGTCTCACGCGGTCTGCACGTCCAGCACGAACGCTGGTCCAACTGAGGCGCCAGGTGGAAATGGCATGGCAAGCCGTTCCACAGGACTACATCCAGCATCTCTACGATCGTCTCCATGGGAGAATAGCAGCCTGCATTGCTGCGAAAGGTGGATATACACTGTACTAGTGCCGACATTGTGCATGCTCTGTTGCCTGTGTCTATGTGCCTGTGGTTCTGTCAGTGTGATCATGTGATGTATCTGACCCCAGGAATGTGTCAATAAAGTTTCCCCTTCCTGGGACAATGAATTCACGGTGTTCTTATTTCAATTTCCAGGAGTGTAGTTCTGCAACTCTTGTTAGCTGAAAAGACACAGGGGTCACTTCTCGTCCCATCATATCCAACATGTGTTGGATTGGGGACAAGTCTGGAGATTGTACTAGACAAAGAGGTTGCTGCACGTCATGCGGAGTACATTAAGTGTCACGGGCAGTGTTTGGGCGAGCATTATCCTGTTGAAATAACACATCACCTTCCTGTTGCAAGAACGGCAAAATAGCGGATCTGACAACCTTGTCAACATCCGATCCAGAAACACGGAAGGTGAACGAGAGTTGTAGCTTGTCGCTCCCCAGACAATAAGACTTGGAGTGGGGCCATTGTGTCTTGGATGAATGCAGTCTACGAGACAGCGCTCACAAGGGTCTACATCGTACGCGCAAATGACCGTCCCTTGCGTGCAGGCAGAATCTCCTTTCATCGCCAAAGTCCACGGCGCGCCCTTCCACCTTCCAAGTGATCCTCTGACAGCACCAGTCGAGCCGTGCACGTCGATGCTGTGGCATGAGTGGACGACGGGCTAAAGGTGAGCGTGCCCGTAGTCCCACTGCTGGCAGACCTTCATATCTGTGCTGTGGTGGCTGTACGATCTGTCACTGCTGCCCTTACAATACGATGATCCTGGCGGGCGTCCGTGCTGCATAGACGCCCGAAACTCGTCTATGGAAATGGAAATGTTCACGTGACCACACGATGCCAGAGCCGTTGCACAACTGACTCAGCACTTCTAACTTGTGTGGAAATTCTCCGAGAAGACCACTTCGCCTCTCGGAAAGTCAGAATTAGACTCCTTTCGAACTCCTTCAGTTTGCTGTAGGAAACACTGGTGCATTTCTGTGGCACGGTTCCCCACTTACTTCACACGTTTGAACCACACTGATCCTTCTGGCTGTGAGCATTGTCTATTGAAAGCCAGACATAGATGGCATTATGGTAGCTGTGGTACTAAGCTATCTGTGGTACTAAGTTATCTGTTGGCGGCGCTTAAACCATTATCTGTGCATCCACTATCCCCCAGGTGGCATATGCCGTCATCGGATCAAAATCCACCTTACCTTTCCAGGTGTACTAATATTCTTTCCCGACATTTTATATTAAACAGTAAGGATGAAGACTACGTCCCTGTTTTACACTCATTTTAATACGAGCACTTCCTTCTTGGCCTTTCAGTCTAATTATTACCTACTGGTTCTTCTATATCATGTATATTACCCGTCTTTCCCTATAGGTTACCCGACGGTTTCGAACACGTTGCACCATTTTACATTGTCGAACGCTTTTTGCAGATCGTAAAATCCTATGAAAGTGTCTTGATATTTCTTCAGTCTTCTTCCATTATCAGCCGCAATGTGAGAACTGCCTCTCTGGTGTCTTTACCTCTTCTAAAGGCAAACTGATCGTCATCGAACGGAACCTCAATTTTCTTTTCCATTCTACAGTATGTTATTCTTGTCAGCAACTTGTATGCATGAGGTGTTAAGCTGATTGTGCGGTGATTTCGCAGATGTCGGCTATGCTGTCAACGTAATTGGGTGGTTGATGTTTTTCTGAAAGTGTGCAGAATATAAAAGCCTATCCTCCAAATGTGGTGTACGCACAGACTGCCGCCTCCCTGCACGTTCACCTACCTTAATTGATCTATGATCACACAAACGCACAAAAAGGGGGATTGAAATGTTGTGTGATATGGTTGGTGTGTATGAGGGTACTTACTTTGGAATAGCCCTGTTGCCTCTCGACCGTTTCCATCTATTTGACGTAGTGTTGATATTACTTTTGCCAATCTGTACCCAGCGAAAAGGGCCTTCGAAGGCCGATCCTGTGGATGTAAGCTTTCTTGGTCTTCATACTTGGTGTAGTCTTGTGCTTCTTGCGTGCAAGCCTTCTGGTGCAACCCTCGTGAGCAGGCAATTGAAACTCTTGGTTACTTAACCGAAGCAATTACTCATGAAGGCCTGCCTGTTTTCTATTTGGTAACTTTACTTAACTGAAGTTGTCATTACTGAAGGCCTGCCTTTTTTCCATTTGGTAAATTTACTTAACTGAGGCTGTTATTTAAGAAGTCCCGCCTGTTTTCTATTTGGCAATTCTACTTAACTGAAGTGGTTATAATTGAAGGCCAGCCTGTTTTCTGTTTTATAATTTTACTTAACTGAAGCTGTAATAATGAACTCCTGCCTGTTTTCTATTTGGTAATCTTACTTAACTCAAGCTGTTATTAAAGAAGGGCTGCCTGTTTCCTATTCGGTAATTTTACTCAACTCAAGCCACTATTATTGAAGGCATGTCTATTTTCTATTTTATAATTTTACTTAACTAAATCTATTACCATTGAAGGCCAGGCTGTTTCCTATTTGGTAATTTTACTTAACTGAAGCTTTTATTAAGGGTCTGTCTGCTTTCTATTTTATAATTTTACTTAACTGAAGCTGTTATTACAGAAAGCCTGCCTGTTCTCTATTTGGTAATTTTTCTTAACTGAAGCTTTTACTATTGAAGATCTGCCTGCCTGTTTTCTAACTGCTAATTTTGCTTAACTGAGGCTGTTGTCATTAAAGACCTGCCTGTTTTCTATTTAGAATTGCACTTAACTGAAGCTGTGGTCGAAGATGGCCTGCGTGTTTGGTATTTGGTAATTTTACTTAACCGAAGCTGTTGTTACAGAAGGCCTGCCTGTTCTCTTTTAATTAAATTAAGAGCTATTTCATTATTTGGTTTGGCTGAAACTATTATTAATCAAGGCCTACACATTTTATTGCCCTATTATTGAGATCTGATACATTACTCAATATGTGTTTTAATTAACTGGAGATGTGCTTGCGAAGTGTATCTGTTTCAGAGGTATTTATGTCAATAAATCTGTAACAGCAAATGACACATGACGGTACATCATTCGCCTTGCATCCCTTTATCCATAATTGTAGGTTTACATACTTTTCCGTGATTATTGCTTGTAAGTACTAACTTTCGACCTAAGATTTACAGTTGTTATTCAAGAGAAGTTTAATGAATAAATATAAACATAAAATATAAAGACGTAAATAAATGCGAAATGTGCAGTTTAAAACGTAGTTTTCGCTTCTTACATGGTACATCAGTAAGGCCGCAATAAACTGTACTTTGAGATTTTAATTTCATTTCTTACTTTATGTAACCACCTTAGGTCCTAGCAGCAATAGGTAAATCACAATTCAAGGCGACAATGACAAATATATTTTTCATTTCAGGAAGTATATTCGTTAACTTGCAAGACGGGCAGAGATAATAGACTACTGCAATGGCCGCGGTTATCTGTGACGATGCTGTATACAGTTTATTCAGTTAATAAGTACTTTAAATAAAACAAAATTTTATTTGTAATAATATAATATGGAAACCTAGTGTCTTATACGTGATGAATAAGTTAGCTCCGTAAAGTATAGGTATGAAGCTGGGCATGTACGAAACCATTTTGCCTGTGACAGTTAAAAGTCGGTTTTATACAAAAAATTTCCACAACCAGTAAGTTTTAGCGCAAAATAGGTGTGCGGCTTCAGAAGCCGGTTAAGATACCTTACTAATGATACCACTACGATTAGTATATGCTGAGAGTAAGGTACAACTTCAGAAATAATATACAGGTATATGTGAGATAATAAAAGAATGACGTTAAGGATTCTGTTGCTAGTGGATCAGCGACTATTTTGGAAAGCAACGGAGTACGAATCTAAATCTAGGAAGATCTAATCCAGTCGTCGTTTTGTCGCTTACCTCCATAGCAATGATTTGACTATGTGCAAAATGTCATGTTGCACCGTGGGTCGGAGTCCCTATCAAGAAGTGGGTCCCCGTATAGGTGGATGATGAATTCAGTCCATAGATGAAGGAAGGCAAGGGCTTACTACTTCCATAGGACCATGTCTAGACTAAAAGTAATAAAGCAATGCATAGTTCAAACCAGTGATCGGGTTGCGAGCAGCTCTACCAACGATAGAAATTTTGTGAATTTCGAGTTGTCGGTGTGATGTGTGCCGCGTAGCGCTGTATGTTTGTTGTTGGAAATTAGCTTCAAAGTTTAAGTAAATGAAAGATCATTACCTAGCACCCAAGGAAAAGCCCTTTTCCGAGATGTATAGCATCATCACTAACGACGCATGTTGGCATTGGGTCAGATCTGGGGAAGTGTTTACCACATAACGTTCGTCATTTGGTCACGAATGGTGAGCAGTTACTGTGCGCCGCCACCTCCCCTCTCTCCGTTAGCGAAACACACGTAATGAAATGTTTTTTATACTTTCAGAATTTGAAATGGCTACCCAGATCGTGAACTATCGAACTAACACTTTAGCTATATCCGTTTCTGAGACGGGTAGAGCTTTGGGTAGTTCTGTACCTATCTGTTCCGAGTAGGTTGTGAGCTGTTTTTGGAAAAAGTTGTTAGTCTGTTAAATGGTGTGCAACGGCAGGCCGACGCGCTCGGGTGCTTCCCCTGCGTTATGCAGCTCCAAATTAAGCTGACGTCTGATGCGGAAATTGTCGGCTAAAAAAGGACCGCGAAGGGGAAGGGGGAGAGGGGTGAGAGGGAGGCAGATGAGTGCAGAGAGAAGCTCTGGGTGTCTTCTCCCGACTGTAAGGTACTGTCTGATCTCGTCTGATTGAATCTTACATTCAGAACGCAAGCTGTGGCCTTAATCTTGGATTTTTTTGCTTTGCTGGATCGATTCACAGTACAAAATAATGCAGTGATCCTCATGTCTTACTAGCCATTTTAATGATTGCTGGGTGCCAGACCACATTAGGTAAACCAATAACGGTTATAGACTTCCGTGAGGCCGCAGTATCTGTATTACTTAATATCTAAAATGGGCACACGACCTTATAGCCCCAGTTGCAGGTTGTCTATCTAACGACTTTCAAGGTCAACAATAATTTAATCGTCGATGTAACTAATCACCGAATTTAAAAATTCAAAATGCTGTCATAATCCTCTCATTAAGACGTATAATCCTACCTTACAGGTTTAAAACAGTAAGTCTACTATTGGAGTTGGAAGCTGCGTGTACGAGATGTCTTGAGGCACCGTAACTCATGGCGCACAAATTACCCAGACTATATTCATCCAGTATTTAGAATGAGAGCACTTAGCGACTCCCAACAGAATTTACACATAGTTTCAAACCTTTCCGAAACTTTTCTACCTGACAACACTACCGGCTATTATTCATTTAGTAATATACCGATAATGTTAATCCTGTGAAAAGATTTTTATTTTTGTGACCGTGACTGTGTGTCATAGTAACTTATTGGACTAATTTTGTTTCCCTAAAGATTTCTATTAAAATGAAGCAGTAGAAAGATAAACGGGAATCGAACAAAGGTTCTATTAGTAATCATGTAAATTGTAATTACGTAAACGGAAACGGTCGCCAGCCTAATTAGGCAAAGTGCTAGCATGGTTCACAAAGAAAGTTAAGCATTGGGATTGTCTTTACTTGATACCTTCTGTTTTGTTGAAAAGATACATGACATAAACACAATTTAGCAAAAAATGTACCAATGATTTGACTTGAACTACACAGGAGGTGTATTAATACGTTTAGGCAGCAACTGGCTCTCAGTAACACTTGCGCTATGGAACTACACAAGAACTCATAAAAGAAATTCTGACAGACACAAAAGCAAGGGCGAGATTCAGAGGAGCACTGTCAGAAGAATTTGAGATCAAGACTGGTGCTAAACAGGGAAATGGATTATCACCATTGTTGTTCAATATAGCATTGGACGAAGTGATCAGGCAGTGGAGAGCAATAAACGATGAAAAGGGAATACCAAAGACCCATGTGGGGGACAAAAAGAACAACAGGGCTCAAGTGGACTGCCTAGCCTTTGCAGATGACATAGCAATAGTAAGTGAGACGGAAGAAGACGCAAAGACACAACTCGACAACTTAAGTAAGGTAGCCAGAAAGGTGGCACTGAGGATAGCCTATAACAAGACAAAGACATTAAATACCACTGCAGACTGAGGAACACTGCAAGGCACTGTGCAAATGGTGGACAAATTTAAATACCTGGGAGAATTTATAACAGGAAAACACAGTAGCAAGGAGGGAATAACAGAGAGGATAAAGAAGATGAGGCCAGCCTTCAACATGACGAGAGAGATATACAATAAAAAGATATATCCACTGAAGTAAAGATAAGCCACTACAAGGCAACGGTGAGGAATGCAGTATTATATGCTGCTGAGATGATGACACAAGGATGAAATGGGGCAGAAGAACTAGAGAAAGAAGAGAGAAAAATACCAAGAAAAATACTAGGTCCCAAAAGAGGTGGAGAGAGGTGGATGCGAAGACCTAGGGAAGAATTGTATCGGAACATGAGAACAATATCCGGGTAAATCAGGCCAAAGAGGGCAAGGTTTGCTGGACATGTAGTTAGGATGAGTATGGACAGAATGACGAAGAGAGTGTGGGAAACAGGGAGGACAAGGGGAAAGACAGGAACGAAGTGGGTTCTTGAACTTCGGAAGGACTGGTTGGAATTGGGGATCAAGGTGGAAGGAACAAATATACACCGATCAATATGCTGGAGATAAATGACAGAGAAGAATACAGGAAAAGATTAGAGTGTCACCAGTGGAGCCGACAAGAGAAACGGAAACTAAAGATCTCGGAAGAAGAGTGGGAGAGAAGAAGAGAAAGAATGAAGAGGTTATTGGAGAAGAATAGGAAAATGCAGTCCACGAGGGGGCTACCCGTGGTCCTACAGAGGCCGTAACGCAAGAAGAAGAAGAAGAAGAAGAAGGTTAATGGTTGCTACTGATGGTGCACTACTGACTTGGACAAGAGGTTCTTTTATCAGTTTAATTATAGGAAATTACTACTGTTGAAGTAGTTATGAAGTAATTATATCTTTTGTACTGGCTACTATTTGCGACCTTAACGGAAATTCACTTTCTTATATTACTTAGCTCAAGTCGAACATGCGATTCCTGGATCTAGTAT
Organism: Schistocerca cancellata; assembly: GCF_023864275.1. Classification (NCBI taxonomy): domain Eukaryota; kingdom Metazoa; phylum Arthropoda; class Insecta; order Orthoptera; family Acrididae; genus Schistocerca; species Schistocerca cancellata. The sequence continues at coordinate 328,033,035 of NC_064631.1, forward strand.
AGTATGAATGCTTGTAGCCAATTGCTTATTATTGATTGCTGTTATTGTAATCTGACGATTAAATCTGGCTCAGCTGTTAGCATGGGAACCCAGAAACTGATCTATCGGTAGACTCAGATCGAGGCTGTACACTTCAGTCACAAAGCAATATGGGAAACACTGTCAACTACATAACACTCGAAATTTCAAACACTATTATTTCATTAAGAAGAATCTTTGAACTGAATACTTTAAATCTCCTCGTAGTAATTGTACTTTGATGAAACTTTAACCGTCCATTTATGAAAACTACGTCGAGTATTTCAAAATTTATGCTCACTAAACAATTGTGTACTTTACAATTCCACAAAGTTTATTAACTTTTGTTAATCAACATAATTACTTTTCAGTTGAGTCTTCTTCTTCTCCTTCTTCTTCTTCTTCTTCTTCTTCTTCTTCTTGGTGTCATACACTTGTAGTGCGTCGGCTACTCACAGGCGGCGTTCCCTCATTCCTTGAACCAGCTCTTCAACGTTGTTGATGCCAGTCCATGTCTTGATATTCCGTGACCATAATTGCTTCCATCTACCTGGTGGGCGCTTTCCTTCTATTCCGCCTTCTAGAATTAATTGCAGAAGTTCATATTTCTTTCCTCTCATAATGTGCCCCAGGTACGTTGTCTTCCTTTTTGTAATTGTCCCCATTAGTTCTCTATCCACCCCGGCTCTACACAGCACTTCAGCATTGCTCACTTTCTCAATCCACGGTATTTTTAGTAATCGGCGCAAGAACCACATTTCTGTTGCTTCTAATCTCTTTACAGAAGCTGCTTTAATTGACCAAGTTTCAGCTCCATAGAGTAGGACGGGGATAACATAACATTGTGCCACCCTTATTCTCAGATGGAGCTGCATGTCTGTGTATATCAGCTCATTTCGTAGCTTTCGGAACGTTTCTTTAGCCATCCCACAGCGATTCTTAATTTCCTCATCACAATTAAGTTTCGAGTTTATCACAGATCCTAGATATTTAAATTTGGTTACTTTCTCGCTTTTACTAGCATTAATGACTAGGGAATCGTTTTGACCAGGGGTTCTTTCAATTGACATCCATTTAGTTTTCTTGGCATTTATTCTGACACCAAAATGCTATTACTGTAAGTATTTTCTGTAGCTCGGCTACGGAAGGCGCAAACAAAGTTGTGTCGTCGGCATACAGTAAGTTCCTGATCTTCACTCCATTTACTTTTATTTCAAATAATTCTGAGTCTTGACTGGATCGAAAAATCTTGTCCAGCTACAAATTGAACAGTAATGGGGATAGTATACAGCCCTGGCGGACTCCTTTCAGTATTTGCACAGATTGTGGTTTTAAATTTATGTTAATTCTGACCTCCGCTTTCTGATTCCAGCATAAATGCTGAATGATTCTTATGTCCTTACCATCCAGTCCCATTTCTCGTAAGATTGTGATAAGGGGGTCATGCTCAACGGTGTCAAATGTTTTCTCATACTCGATAAAGCATGTATGGATATCCTGCTGCTAGTCACAGCATCTTTGCATATGTATCTTCATGCCAAATACCGCTTCTCGGGTTCCCATTCCTTTCATAAAACCAAACTGGATTTCTCCACAGTGCTCCTAACACTTACGATAAATTCGGTTATTTGTATTTCTTAGTAAAGTTTCCAGAGCATGACTCATCAACGAGATCAATCGAAATTCTGAACGAATTTTTGCATTTGCTTTCTTCGGTAATGGGACAAAGGCTGATTTCAGCCATTCATCCGGGATCTGGCCTGAGATGTAAATTTCATTAAATAGGGCTGTCAACGTTTTTGAGTCCATACATTTTAAAATTTCAATGGGTAAGTTGTCTCCACCAGACGCTTTTCTGTTCTTAGTTACTTTCAGCGCGTATTCTACCTCTGATTGTAAGATACGGGGACCAGATTCTTCTTAATTTTGATTTACTGTCGTGTCTCTTTTGTCGTGAAACAAAGATAAACTGTAACTCACCCAGTGTTTTGCCATCTTTTTCCGATTCGAGAATAATCCGATTATCCTCACCTCATAAAGCAGTTAGATTCTGCTTCTTATAGTTTCCAGTTATAACCTTGATCTTTTGGAAACTATACGAGTCATGTAACTTCAGCATTTCTTGCGCTTCGGTGCAGCTTCTTATAGTTTCCAGTTATAAACTTGATCTTCTTATGGAAACTATACGAGTCACGTAACTTCAGCATTTCTTGCGCTTCGGTGCATTGTTTCTCAATCCACTTTGCTTCTCGAATCATCTTCTTTATTTCTTTATGTGTCTGTTGGTATTCCAAATTTTTATGATGCATCTTCTGTATTCCACGTTCTTCCATTTTCAATAGAATATTTTCTATCATCCAGGGCTTAGAATTCTGTTTTTTACTCGTACCAATTTTGGCTGTAGCAACTTGGATGACTGCATTGCGTACCATTTCCCAGGATTCATTAGTTCTTGTTTCTTGGATCTCGTCTATGGGCGGCATGTTGTTTCCCATTTCTTTCACCACCTCCTTTTTTAATTTTAGGTTCTTCAGTTTTTCAGTAACAAACTTTACACCCATACTTTATCGGCTTTGAACGTTGAAACTGTAGTCTGATCCAATATCTGCGCCTGGATATGCTGCTGAATGGGTCACACTGTTTTGAAATCGCTTACTGATCAGAAAATAATCAATCTGATTTCTAACTAATCTTCCTTCTGCGTCTTGGGGCGACTTCCAGGTGTACAGTCTTCTGAGACGTAGCTTGTAAAAAGTGTTTTTAATTGTGAATTTTTCATCCTTACAGAAATCGATAAGGGTCATACCTCTTTCATTTGTTTCACCAAGACGAAATCCTCGTGCCACTCAATCAGTTCTTGCAATTCCAACTTTTTCATTGAAATCTCTCATTATCAAGTTCATGTCTTCGTTTTTTTGTTTTTTTTGTTTCTTAGTGTCTTATGGGACTGAACTGTTAATGTCATCAGTCCCTAAGATTACACACTGCTTAACCTAAATTATCCTAAGGACAAACACACACACCCATTCTCGAGGGAGGACTCGAACCTCCGCCGGGACCATCTTCCTTCTTCAAGGTGCGTGTTATTGAATGGAGATCATTGTAGAAGCTATCTATTTCTTCATCGCTCTTGTCTGCTGTTGGTGAATATATCTAAACCACATTCAACTTCTGCTTCAAGCTTCTAATGTCGATGGCAATTACTCGGTCAAACATTGCAGCTGTGCTAATTTCACAGTTCGTAAACTTTTTCCAAACTATGGTGGCCGCTCCATTTTTTCCACTTGTAGGAGGTCCTGAATAGAACATTCTTTCGTCTTCTTGACTGACACATCCACTACCTGCCTATCTATGTTCACTGATACCGAGCATATCTAAGTGTGTCATTTACGTGAAGGGATTCTGCATCTTTCCTCCTTCTACTAGACTTCGTACCTTCCAAGTAGCACACGAAAAGGTATTCTTTCTTTCACATGCTGGTTCAGGCTCCTCAGAATTCTCTAGCCCAGTTGCACCACTGATGATGGAGGAATTCCCTTGCGGGTTACCTCCTGGGGTAGATTTTTATTTTTGTTTATCCATCAAGTATTAAAGATGCGGGAGAACAGGTCTACCTGTGAGTGTCCTGGGGAAGGAAAGAGCACTGTCGTTTCCCGTTGCCTTCAGTGCTTAGGTTGGAAACTGAATGACACCCTGGAGTCGAAGAAAACAAGAGCTTGCCGACAGGGAAGAAATCAGAAAGGAGCCTTACACGAGTAAGTGGAAGCAATGTCAGCTCGAGGCCCCATGGATGCTACCGCGTACCTCTAGATGAAGTCCCCTGGGGGATTCAGTTGAGTAAAACAAGACAGGGTCCCATCTCAAGTTCTACGATAAATCCGAGTATTCAGTTGAGTAAAACAGGTTACTCAGATTTATTGTAGGACTTGACATAGGACCCTATCTAGGTAGACGAGTAAGGATAAAACATAGTGGATGAACACAAAGTTTACAGAAAACAGAATTATTATGGGAAACGAAATCACATAACTGGTCCATGTCGTTATACAGTATTCAACTGAAAATTTGTGATGAAGGTGGTGGCATCGTCGATCTCCTGTGCTATTCAAAGAAAGAAAGAAAAAAAAAAGGCGGCAAAAGTATCCATGGCTCTTCCTGTGTAAAAAGCTCTGAAAACACTCTTCTTAGCCTCGGATTTTTATAGTACAGAGCTAAACAAAGTATATCATGAATAATAAGCCGAATTACTTCCGCATCGGAGGCTATATTATATAATATTGCAGTTCTTCTCGCCTATTTCAGTTCACAAGATGATCACCCTTTGCCTGCAAGCCACCGACTGACTCATGTCACAAAGGAGCTTTGCAGTTCGACCTCTCTATCCGACTTTTCTATTTTCGCCAAGGTAGTATCGTTGCGGAGGGACTTCCCTCCAAGTGTTACGTGATTACAAATCTACTTCACCTATGTATGAATCAGAATTACAATTAAAGTTTTAACTTTATCATTCTTTTACAGCACATTAATGTTTAAATTACACTCATAGATTAATTACCACTACATAAATTGTCATAAATAATGAATAAAACGTTTATGTGGATATTACATCAAAGAGCATGGTTATACACAAGTCACATTAAGTGAAAACAGACAAAGAAGTTAGATAAGACAGCTATAGATAATATACATAATAGTATTACAAATTCCAAGTACTATATTTTCACTGTTTATGCAGCAAAACCTTAGCATCAAGCATGACGTTTCAGTTTATTACTTTTTTACCACTAACTCAATTCACAAAGTATTTTATAGATAGTATCCACATATACCAGTGAATGTACCTGCGTAATTATATATTTGTAAGACACATAGTTAAGGAGATGTGGCGACATAATCATTGAATGCGATTTATACATTCGAGTACGATTGTTTAAAGATTAAAAATCGGGCTGTTGGGGTGCAAAGAATTTGATACCATTAGTTGTATTACACTGCTGAAAAAATTTTTAGGTAGTACGCCGCAGTAACAAGAAAACTACATTTGCTTTTCGTGGGTGTCCGCTTCGAGAAAAACACAGTTTTATCTTTTCTATTATTACCCAGACATATTTCATTGAAGTTTCAGTGTCGTCAGTGGGCTTTTATTTTCTTTTCATTAAACAGGAAAAATTGTCTTTATTACGTGTACACTTGTAAATTTCAGTTTTTAATACAGAATTTACAAATTTGAAAATAATTAAGTTTTGTATATACACCTTCTCTCCACATATTGGGTTTTTATGTTTCTTATTGCACTTGTTTTCTTTCACGGTTTGTCTTCCGCAACCACATAGAACTTAATGTAGAAACGTTATTTACTTCGAAATTTCAGGACTGGTAATGTTTTGGTTAGGCCTAACATTAACTAATTCTCTGTGGAAGATTCTGTCTGCATGTGTATGTTTTTTGTGTGTACGTGTGTGTGTGTGTGTGTGTGTGTGTGTGTGTGTGTGTGTGTGTGTGTGTGTGTGTGAAAGAGAGGGAGAGAGAGAGACAGACAGACAGACAGACAGACAGAGAGGGAGGGAGGGAGGGAGAGAGGGAAAATGCATTATATTGCGCTTACCTTTTGTAATTACATACAAACTTCGGGAATTATAAGTCGTCCTGGTATTATCTGCCCTTAGCAGTATCTCAGGGGTCAATCCTGGATACATTATTGTTCCCTCTTTGTGTGTCAATGACATTTAGTCGGTTCTGTCCAGATTTACACAAGTGACAGATCTGGAGATATCAATACTGCCATTCTCCACATGAAAGAGATCTCTCTCTCCAGGCTTCATTTGAGCGCTAAACCTAGTGCTTAATGCGAAAAAGTTCCAAATAATTGTAGGATCCCATCAGAAGTTGATTACTTCTACATTCCGTAAGTAATTGTCTCACGCTGTCTTCGACGGTATCCTTACATCACATCAGATAGCAATGAAGAATTCAGGTTTAACTTGGATCAGTACCTCAGCTGGACAGAAAATAATCTCGCCCCCTGCATGAAGATTTCCGTTTGCCTCTGTCCCCTCCAGAAACTTCGGTAATGTATTTCCATGCGACGGAAACGTAAACTTGTATAAGCATTTGTTACATAGAGCCTCCGCTACTGTTGTGCAGTCCATCATGGTACCAGCAGAGAAAACTCTAAATGATCAGAAATAACTAGATTGTTTGCGTGCGATACATTTGCAACAAACGTCTGTTTGAGCATGTTAGTCCTTCATGTTCTCAGTTAGGATAAACTGTGGCCAGAAAAGTCACTTGAAATCAGTACGCTATCTCCACTTCATAGACTGCTCCATGCACGTACTCCGCAGTGCGTCTGATCACTGAATAGGTACCTGCCATCTGATTATAATCGAAACACAAGGTCTCATTTATATAGCAAACTAGATATGCCCATCGACCACATTTAATTTTATTATAGTCATCGAGCTATTGACTGGTTTATTGGGGTCCGCCAAGAATTCCCCTCTTGTGCCAACCTCTTCACCCAAGAGGAGCTCAGGCACCCAACGCCGTCAGTTATTCGCTGTATTCCAATGTCTGTCTCTACAGTTTTTACCATCTGCGGATCTCTCTAGTACCACAGAGGTTATACCCCGATGTCTTAACAGATGTCCTACAGTTCCACCCCTCCTTCTTGTCAGTGTTTCCCGTGCAGTCCTTTCTTCGCAGATTCTGCGAGGGATCTCCTCATTCCCTACCTTATTAGTTCATCTAATTCTCAACATTCTTCTGTTCCGGTTTTCCCACAGTCTACGATTCGCTACCACACAATACTCTGCTCCAAACGCACAATATCAGAAATTTTTTCCTGAAATTAAAGCCTGTGTTTGACGCTAATAGACCTTGTTTATCCAGAAACGCCCTCTTTGCCTGTGCTAGTCTGCATTTTGCGTCCTTCTTGCATTGTACCTCATGGTTTATTTTGCTTCCAAGGAAACAGAACTCCTTAACTTCGTCCTTCGTAGCCACCAATGTTGATGTTAAATTTACGGCTACTCTCATTTTTGCTAATTCTCATTACGTTCGTCTTTCTTCGCTTTAATCTGAGTCCACTACACAATTCACTACAGAAAACCAAATTAAAAATGTCAAAATCCTTCTCTGTTACTACTGCCCACCTCTGGGAAAAATTCAGTACTCCATTACATTTAAGAGGAAGTTGAAGAACTTCGTTTTCTAAACGACACAACGTTTTCCATAAATTATGTGTAGGGCCAGTTTCGCTTTGTCAGACGGTGAAGAAAATGCTCCCATCTTCTCCCAGTTAAGATTCTTCCTGCTTCCATTTCTCAATCAGTCGCTACAGTTTCTTTTTCCCTGTTTTGTGTTTTATCACCTTCCCTCTACACACTCTCCCATCCCTTCCATCAAGTACATTGCTTAGCACTCATAGTTTAGATCTACCTGCCGGTAATTGGTGTTTCTTGTTCGTTTTTTTTTTTTTTTTTTTGAGTGAATAGAAATCGCGGTTTTTTCTTACTGTCGTTACTACTGTGTCCACAATTTATGTCACAGGTAAGTTGGAATCTAATTCGATGTCAGAACTCTTTTAACATCCTTGCCACAATGAATAAAACGTAAAATACGTAGAATGTCACGTCAGATGTAAAGGGTGTCATGATGACCCTAATCTGACCAAGATAAATAAGTTCATAAATAAATAGATTACGTTATAGAACAATAACTAAAACCTAAAAGGTATTAAAATGAGGAAGAAATCTCTCCTAAACTATGGCTGGGTTAAAGGATTTTGGAAAATCTGAAAATATTGAAACGTTTGAGATTTGGTTTTAACGAGAGGTACTAAATAGTATGTTGTCTGATGAGTCCAGAAATTAAAAAGTACTCTGTAGAATCGACGAGAAAAGCAACTTGTGGGACGCATGGAGTACAAAGGGATCGTCCAGTCCGGGACCTCGAAACTTGCACTGCAACTTTTGCACACCAAAAATACACTGAACTAAACACAATGTCAAAATTTTACCAGTGGCTGAAAATACCTATAAGCGCATAGATAGCACACCGCGCGTAGTACCCGTCCACCGCGGCGCTCGGGCGCCACAACATAAAGTTACGACACCTGAAGATGGGCTTATAAGAGCCCGAAATCGGTCGTGTGATAATACAACTGAAGCGGCATTTTCTACCACTGGTATAATGCTCAGTTGCGGATGTTCCTTCAAAAGAATTGTCAAAATTTTATCTGCTAAAACACACAGCAAGTATTTAAAAAAATATATTGAAAATTGACAAATTTGAGCTCACCAGGAGGCTAGAGAAATGTATACCCAATCCATAGCTGTAGCAGACAGTACATTCGCGAAACAGTGGGCACACATCCTTGGTTGGCGGCACATGGGTAAACAGATAACGTGGTACAATGCGATCATACTTTGTAAGGAGAATTTTAGTTTACGCTGTAAGTTTCTCTGACACAATTGTCCACAGTGACTACTCGCTCGAGTTATCAATTCATTTAATATCCATGGTAATTAGCAATTGTTCTAATAATACCTATCACTGTGTAGGTTCCAGAGTTCCCCAGTGATGTGGAGGCCAGTTAAAGTTTTAAACATTGCAAAGGTGAAATGTGAAGAACGTGATGTGCATTAGACATCACCTACTTCTCCTGAATACTCTGTATATGTATTATTTACTAGTTAATTTCTTGGACATTCATTCGAATGTTGTCGACACTTGTTTAGGAATTATGGAAATACGAGTATTAGAAGGAACAGAAAGTAACTCAGACGATTCCGTGAATTGTACGTCGAACGATGATTGTTGTGCTGATTAATGTCCAGAACAAAAGTAAACTACCTTCCAAGCCCAAAGAAAACATGTGCAGTAATAGATTTCAGTGACGGAAAAGTCTCAAAAGTTTTTGTTTAAAGGAAAGAAGGGATGCCGACAGCAGTTTATCCAGCGGTTTTCTAATTCTTTGTGTTTGAACGTTTTTGATCTCTATTTGTCTGTTCTGCGGTAGTTGAACTTGTTTTGATCTCAACACCGTATCATCGATTAATGAACTTTGTTTAACCAATAGTTCGCTAATTGTCACATCTGGTAGGTATTCATCTTCCGAGATTTTTGGAGAAAAGTGCTCTGTTTTTTCTTCTATCCCATCTCCCGAGCACATGCAACCCTCATCACTCTCGTCTGCCTGTATAACGTCAGATTCGACCTCTTAGATATTGTAATCTACGTGGCTTTCAATTAGTTGCACCTGGTCATTATCGCCAAATTCATCCCGCCCCTCCTCGTAACATCCGCCTCTGTTTTCGCTTCTACTTTCTCTAAAAATGCAGCAATAGTTCTCGAACTACTGCCGATGTATCTCTTGGAGTCTTCTGGAAGTTTCTGCCACAGCCCCCAGACAATCTCCGATTCAGTTTTCCGATCACGCAAATATTCCAATTTGCGGATCCAGTTTTCACAAAATTCTTTCATGGAGCCGCCCGTGTTTACGTCGTAGGGCCTCGACATTACGAAATCGCGCCATACACACTCTTGTTTCTACTCTGACCAATACTCTTTCAAGAATGTATTCCTGAACTCCTGAAACGTCATGTTTGTTATGTCGAGGTTTAATCCCCATTGCTTAGCCTCGCCAGCTAACTGCATTTATTTTTCTCTTATCTGTCCATGATTCCGGCAATACCTTTCCACAGTTTTTAATGAAGTCGGTAGCGTGCAGTCCACCCTGCTTTTTGAGGGAATCGAAACGCTCCTCCTTCGCTAATATTTCAGCGCTATGTGCGTGGTATGACACATAGTACAGATTTTCTTCTAATCGTTTCTCTTACTCATTTATCCTTGTAACTACTTGGCATGTGATAACTGATAACGTTTCCACCTCCTGCTTCTTTTCACTACACACAACCGATTGTCTATTTACTTTAGCACCTACGCCGGATACTAAAGTCTGTAAACTATTTTCCCTACATCCTCTTCTCCAGCTACTATCACTTTTTCAGCTACTTTGCTCTCTATTGTGGGACCAACAATCTCTACCAATTTCTGTCATATCCTCCCTACTTCAGTTTCTAAACGACTATTTATGTCTCCTATCTTTGTTTGGGCTTCCTCCATATCATGCCTCAGATTACCGATATCGGTACTCAGTGCTACTACTTCTGCTCCAATTTTATCTACCTTTGTGTTAACAATTCCGATATTACCGTTACAGCTTAAATTGCTTTATTCTGGTCATCTCTTTTTGCTGATTGGGAATCCATTTTACTGATTAACAAACTGAACAAATCTTTTATATTTCCGGAAATCATAGGTTGCAACACCGGTTCTGTCTTAATAGATTCCTCGTATCCGTCATGAATAGGTTATGTTTTACTTTTTATTCCGTATTCCGTAGCATTTGCAAGTGCCTGGAATTCCATTTCTGCCATTGTTCGATTTTCAGCAGCAGCGGCTGTGATGCTAGCCGCCAAATTCTGAACAATGGGTCACGCTTCATGGGTCGTGCATTGTTCGACCGATTGCTCCACATCTGGTACAATAAAATTACTCGTTTCGCCTAATTTATTCATGTAGCCCAGTTTACTGATTAGTGTGAAATTTAAATGTGCGGCTTATTCCTGCCACTTACTAAATTGTTCAAATGGCTCTGAGCACTATGGGACTTAACTTCTGATGTCATCAGTCCCCTAGAACTTAGAACTACTTAAACCTAACTAACCTAAAGACATCACACACACCCATGCCCGAGGCAGGATTCGAACCTGCGACCGTAGCGGTCGCGCGGTTCCAGACTGTAGCGCCTAGAACCGCTCGGCCACCCCGGCCGGCTCTGCCACTTACTGTTATGTATGTGAACGAGTTTGTTTGTGGCAACAAGTTATTATTCGCGACAAAACTGCACAATGCAAATTCGTGCCAAGAACAATACCAAACTGATATTGTCCTGTCACCTGCGTCGCCACATATAACCTCTCTCTTACAAATCGGCCTATCCTGTTTGCGATATAAAATATGACCGTGGATCGCGTGTATGCCTAATGGATATTTTCTAATTGTATAAGGCTATCTTTCCAGAAGAAGTGATACCGATAAGTAGGAGGAAAGTGTACAACCGACCCTTCTGATGGAAAGTCTACTAAAAATAAAAGTAATTAAACCGAACAGGGCTATAATTTGGAAAATGTAAGCTATTTTGTTCATTCACTCATGAACAACACTAGACACAAAGGGGTACCACTACCACTGATCATGAATCCAAAAGTTACACTAATGAATGAAAAGAAAGTAATTAACGGTCGCCAGCACACTAGGACAATTTACATAAAAAATCCTGTACAAGATGATGGGAAAGAAAAACATGTATTATTAAACACTGACGTGGCAACTAATGATTTTTTTACACTAATTTTAAGCGAGTATGTAATGATAAAGAAAACTGAGAAGTCATTCTTACATTATGTTGGCATTAAATTTTGAAAAAGTAATCGAGTAATGATCTGAAAATATGCAATTAAACTGTATGTTAGTACTGAACTTCGTTACGTGAACAATGGCTTTCAGTGACCTCAGCATAAAGTCATCGAAAAAATTTAGAAAGAAAGAAGGCACTTTGTACTTTGGTATTACTGATTTGCAAATTGGATTTCATAGTATTGTCTGGACAACTGAGCCTTTTTAATGACTTGAACAGAATTAATTACTAGAATACGTACAAAACCAAACAGCCATGTGCTCCAAGCTATATGTAAAATAAATAAAACTTCCGCACTCTTAATTTGTGCATTTCTTTAGATTTAGATATTTTCCAGTGATTGATTCTCAAACTTGAAAAATGAAATCGCTTTACTTTCGTCATATACAGAAGCTTATGCTGTACAACAGTTTATTGAAAGTAGACTAAGGCTAAAATTCTTAAAAGAGAAATTATTCATTAATAAACTGGCTGTAACTATTCAATTTGTTTCTTATGACACTTAGTTACATATTAGGAAAAAAAGGAACAAGGATCCTGCTTGGTAACAACGTCTGGAGGCAATGAGGACACAATCGCCCTGAGTTTAACTGATTATTATTTAAATAAATCTTATCAATCAAAACACATTCAGTTACACTGCTGGGTTAGCTGTTAATACTTTCTACCAATGAACAGCCTTACTTCAGTGCTGTGCATACGACGAAACTCGGAGCCGACGACGAAACTGTGTTGCTGGAACTGCTGCTGTTGTAGATGACGGTAGCATATTGTGGAGCCACGGCTAGTTATAGAAACGTTCAATCGTAATTAGTACAGCCTCTTCCGCCCGTCTACTGTCCGTACTCCTGCTCTAGACATCTCGCCGGCGCGCGTACGAGATGCCGCCAAAAATGGTACTCTCTACTGCCAGAGCGTTAACACCACACTTCCGCACTCTACAAGAGTAATTTGAATGTGGCGACTTAGTTACAAGTACTGTACCAAAGAGCAAGAATTTTCTTTGAGTAGCCTGACCGCTAGTAAATTCATTAGGTTATTAATGAATGAGCTTATGAGAGTGAGTGTGTGTGTGTGTGTGTGTGTGTGTGTGTGTGAGAGAGAGAGAGAGAGAGAGAGAGAGAGAGAGAGAGAGAGAGAGAGAGAGAGAGAGGGAGAGAGAGAGAGAAAAAGAGTGAGAGACAGAGAGGAGTAGTGGATATCCGTACCAATCCAGAAAGTGCAGTACAGTAATAATGAAAAATATTAAGAGACCATAGGATATTGAAATGTGTACGTAATACCTTGCCCACTGGGCAGAGAATTCCTTGTTTTCTTCCATGTTCAAATGTATTAGAGGACATTTGGTATCATTGCTGTGGTAGAATCTCAGAAAAATAAAAGAGGAGATATGAAACAAAATGGTGGCCATGATCATTCAGTAGAGGGCAGCCATTTTGTTCAGAGATTTTTTGCCATAAGCTCCCTATTACTAGAATAGCCAAGCTCTGATTAAAATAAATGTAATATAATGCGAATGTGGTCTTGCCAAGGTGGAGTGAGTCCATCGGCAATGTTTACAGACAATGCCATATTTAAAATTTATTAGTCAGATGGTTTTAATTCCATTTCGTTGAGATAGTTAAAAAGAAACAATTATGGCAAAACAGTTCGGTGATAGGGCTTTGCTATCAACGAACAGTAGCAGTGGCTACGATAAGTCATATCAACATTTCCGATGTACAAATATTAAAAGCACTCGCTTGGCAGGCCACACATCTAGTAGGCCTTACTGCTAGATGCAGCAGGTGGGAGAGTTGCAACCGGAAAAGGTAATGGTATTAACCTCTCACAGGTATCATAACCAGAAGGGCCAAGACGTGAACTATCGTGAAGAGAAAGGTCAGCAAGTGCACTGGAGGACCTACCATTTGTTAAACTAACACCAAAATTGAGGGAAATAACCCCTCCCACACAAGTTAAGCACTTGTGTTTATTTCTTGATCGCCAATGGATTCGCAAGGGTTGTATCTATTGTTTAACTGTTTTTCTTAAACGATCTCTCGAGTGTGCCGCTTGTGAAATTATGTGTTGTAACTATTTGTTTTAAGGAGAAAGAGTTGTAAAGCTATTCATGTTCTTTAATGCTGGTTATCAGCGTTTGCTTAAAGTTTTCTGAACTGACCTGTGTTCAAGTGTTTAAAGTTTTGAAGAGACTAACAATAAATTTGATACTGCAGTGCCTGTGTTATTCGGATTACGATGGAAAGTTCCTTTGCTGTGACTACAGCCGTTGTGAAATACATTAGATGCATTCGCAATTGCGAATAAGGAAAACCATCAGCTGTATAACGGAATGCCGACAGTGAACATTCGTGCCGGACCGGGACTCGGAACCATTTGATGTGTTTTGTGACGGTTGTGGTCACTGCAGTGCCTGTTCTTTGGGACAACATGCATGTCAAAAGGAAATTTGCATCGTAATAAGAATAACACAGGCACTGCAATATGCAGGGCCAGCGACTTTCAAGTTCAACGTCTAACCTGCACGGGAATATATAATAATGGATGTACGAGTACGGGTCGTAGACGCATGGTTGACGACATATGAAGGTTGGGTCTGGCTCTGAATCGTGCACGGATAGCCAAATGGTAAGGCGACCGCTCGCCATTAGCGAGAAATCCGGGTTCGAGTCCCGATTAGGCACAAATTTTCATTATTGTCATTCCATTCTACATTTAATATATAACAATACTCTGTTTTTAAGATGTGTTTATAAAGTGACTTGGCGCATTAGCACTCCTCTCCCGCTCCTACCGTTTCAATGTTATCAGGTCGTTTATTTGCACCCTGCAAAACTCCACGGCCAGCACGCGGGACTGTCTGCTGTTGAATTGGCACGCAGTGGTGCGTGGCGTGGGTACGTCGCCCCTGCGGTTACTGCAACCAGCGGAGCGTGTGCCGGCTACCGTCATTAGCGATCGGCGCAAGAAGGCAGACGCCCCAGGACAAATGAACACGCGCAGCGTGGCGACGCAGCGACGAAGGTGACAGCGGCGGCTGTTGCAGGAGGTGAGTGCGCGTGGCTGCACCGACCCTTCCAGAGAAGACGACTTCACGGAATGTGACTCATGCTCGTGCAGCGGCCGAGTGCAACTCGAGGCGGCTGCCGACGAGTGAGGTCGCTTCGTATCTCCTTCCGCTCTCTCTGCTGCTCTCATTCCTGTTTCCTGCTGAGTGCGCATACATTGTCGAGTAATGCCTCGTACATCTACATCTAGACAGACGTTCCAGAAACCACTTTTCAGTGGACGTAGGAGGGAACTGTATCTTTTTTAGTCAGCTCATCTCTTGCTCTTACTTTCGACTATGAATGAGAATGTGTGTGTGTGTGTGTGTGTGTGTGTGTGTGTGTGTATTTTACAGACGGCGAAATGGAAAAGAGAATTTCGTAGTCAGATGATAAGTCCACATCTGAGAGGCGTTGCATAGGAAACCAGACTTGGTTCTTATTAACCATATGCATTTTCGATTGGAGTGATTTACGGAAACAATGGATCCTCTAAAGGCCAGCCAGAGATTTCTATTTCGTTCCTCCTAGACCGTTACGAGGTAGATTGCAGTGTGTTTCTGAGTTTTTCTTTTTCCGAGATACCCGTCACTGGCAAACTTATTCTACGAATGCCTGAATGCCCGCTCACGAAAAAAATAACAATTCATTTTGGTTAGGAGCATTTTAGCGTGAAATGAGAATGGAAAAGACTTAGAGATGCGTAAACGTATCAGTGTGTGGTATTGTATAACTTTAAATTCGGTTATCTCTATATCAACATTGGTTTAAATACACAGCTGAAATATTTTGAAATGAAATTATGACCACCGACCAAAAAACTTCTCTTTTTCCTTCCGTTAACGAATAACACGTACGTTTATTCGCCTACACAGCGAGGCGGTAAAGTGTTAAGATATTGGGTTGGATTGGGGTGTTTGGGGGAGAAGCCCAGACAGCGAGGTCAACGGTCTCATCGGTTTAGGGACGGACGTGGAAGGAAGGCGGCCGTAAGCTTTCAAAGGAACCATCCCGGCATTTGCCTGGAGCGATTTAGGGAAATCAGGAAATCACGGAAAACCTAAATCAGGATGGCCGGATGCGGGATTGAACTGTCGTCCTCCCGAATCCGAGTCCAGTGTGCTAGTCACTGCGCCACCTCGCTCGGTGTTAATATACTGGATTTGTATTTGAGAAGGGGATCGATTGTTCAAATCTCCGATCAACTATCCAGATTTAGGTTTTCTGTAATTTCTTTAGATCGCTTAAGGCAAACGCTGGGATGGTTCCTTTGGGAAAAAAAACCTCCTCCTGAACAGGCCATGAGAGCCCAGCGGTACTGACCGGCCGCCGTGTCATCCTTACTTAGCCCATTGGTGTCACTGGATGCGGATATGGATGGGCACGTGGACAGCACACCGCTCTGCCGGCTGTATCTCATTTTCCGAGACCGGAGTCGCTACTTCTCGATCAAGTAGCTCCTCAGTTTGCCTCACAAGGGCTGAGTGCACCCCGATGGCCAACAGTGCTCGGCAGACCGGATGGTCACCCATTCAAGTGCTAGCCCAGCCCCACAGCGCTTAACTTCGGTGATCTGACGGGAACCGGTGTTACCACTGCGGCAAGGCCGTTGGCGGCTCCTTTGAAAGGACACGGACAATTTCCTTCCCCATCCCTCTTCAGTCCAAGATTGTGCTCCGTCTCTAACGACATCACCGTCGACGGAACTTGAATCAATAATCTACTTTCTTTCGTGTTTTGTTTTTAAATACACATGTATTCCTATTTTGTTTGGCAATATGAAGATGGCACTAAGAGGAGGAATCAGGCATAAGAACAGAAAATTTAAAACAGCCACGATTCAAATACTAAAAGCTGAAATGTAATTTGTAAAATCACAACACAAGAAGCGTTGTATATATATCTTTTTTAGTGTTCATTTACCTTCTTGAGATATATTTCCAATTCTTGATTTCAGACGCGATCAACAACCTCCTCATTAGGGATCTACTGGAACGAAAAGTGCACCTAATCCAATCTGACCAAAAATGACGTTCATGTAAACTCTACATTCAGGTATTGATTTTAGAGTGAAGTTATGTGCTCTGATTCAAAAGTGTTCAACAAGCTTCCACCCAGCGTGAAACAAGACATTTGGAACGGCAATCAATTCAATAGATAATTAAAAAGTACTTCATTATCCATTCTTTCTACAAATTATCTTACTTTCTAGATTCAAGATTTCTGTTAGCTAAATGAGAAGTAACAGCGCTGAGGTAAAGCTACACGTTAAGTAGTACTGCGCTGTAAACAGATCCCCTTTGAAACAGATCGAGGAAACTATTTTCTTCTGACAGTATCAGTGTAAACAAGTAAATAAAAAGCAACTAATAGGAGATAAACAGAAGGTGTTTAATAAAACTGAGAGAGCAGCAGCTTTGTTCAACGTAGTGGGTAATTTAGTAGGTTACTTTTTAATCACAAACAGTATTATGTAATATTATAGTAATTTATTGATAATGCAGGCTACTGAAAAAGTTTCCATGATATTCAACTCTTTCGTTAGTGTACGTCTAGACGAGTTAAACATATTTGTGTTATCCATGTTGATGTCGTCTGTGGAACATGATCTTCATACACTGTGTATGAATGAATGAATGAACTGATTAATGAATGAAAAAGCTGTAGTTAACTTGCTTGCGCTGAGTAATAAGGGGCAATCTGTAAATCAGTATGTATTCAGCTTGAGGAAATACAACTTCTCAGTCAGATAGCACTTGTAACACATTTATTTACAATGACCGGTTTCAGTGAATAGAGTTACCATCACCTCATCTGTGAATGGTGTACAAAAAGTATAAAACATGTTACATTATGAAAACTAGCGTACATGTCATTAACATAATACTGAGATTGTATTATTATTACATACACCTCAGTGCAGTTAAATACATGTGGCCAATTTGAGCTGTACATTTACTCCGCATCTTAAATAGATGGACGGTACATGTAAGTTGCATTGGCATGCCAAACTTAAAACCAGTATATAAAATATGTTCGAAGTTAACACTAGTATTTACAAAATGTTTACCAAGGGCCTCTATCTATTATTACAAAACGTAGAACACATCACTGATGCAAGAACGCCGCTGAACTGACACGCAGCGAAGTTACTATAGAACATGTTGACATTTGCACTGAGGAGGCAAAAGTCATCGTGACAGAGCTATGGACACACACAGATGGCGCTAGTATCACGTACACAAGGTATACAAGTCCAGAGCGTTGGCAAAGCTTTCATTTGTACTCAGGTGATTCGTGTGAAAAGGTGTTCTACTTGGTTGTGGCCGCACGATGGGAATTGACAGACTTTGAACACAGGATGGTAGTTTGAGCTAGGCGCATGGAGTGCCGAGAATATAACATTTCAAGTATTACTTCTCAGCACGGGCAATGCAGTGGCTTACGGCCTTAATTTAACAACTGAGTGCAGCGTCGCTTGCATAGAGTTGTCTGTGCTAACAGAGAGGCAGCATTGTGTGAAATAACAGCAGAAGTCAATGTGGGACCTAAGATGAACGTATTCCATAGGACAGTATGGCTAAATTTGTCGTTAATGAACTATGGCAGCAGACGAACAATGCGAGTGCCATTGCTAACAGCACCCCATATCCTGCAGCGCCTCTCCTGGGCTCGTGACCGTATCAAAATGGCTCTGAGCACTATGGGACTTAGCTTCTAAGGTCATCAGTCCCCTAGAACTTAGAACTACTTAAACCTAACTCACCTAAGGACGTCGTGACCGTATCGGTTGGACCGTAGATGATTGGAGAACCGTCGTCAGGCCAGATGAGTTCTGATTTCAGCTGGTAAGAGATGAGGGTAAAGTTGAAATGTAGCGGAGAACCCACGAAGCGATGGACCATAGTTGTCAACAAGGCACTGTGCAAGCTAATGGTGGCTCCATAATAGTGTGGACTGTGTTTACGTGGAGTGGGTCCTGTGGTCCAGTTGAACCGTCATTGAATGGAAATAATTATGTTCCGCTACTTGGAGACTATTTGCAACCATTCATGAAGTTCATATTCCCAAACAACGATGAAATTTTTATGGGTGACAGTGTGTCATCTCAAAACATTGTGGCCAATCCGAGTGGAAGATTTGACCATCCAGATCGCCCGACATGGAGCCTGTCGAACGTTTATGGGACATGATCGAGAGGTCATTTCGTGCACAAACTCTTCCACTGGCAACACTTTCGCAGTTATGGACGGTTATAGAGGCTCAATATTTCAGCAGGGGACTTCCAGCGACTTTTTCAGCCCATGCTTCGTTGAGTTGCTGCACTACGGCGGGCAAAAAGAGATCTGATAATATGCTAGCAGGTATCCCATGACGTGTGTCACCTCAGGGTTGTGCCGCTGGAGGTCACATGTATATTCATGTCATAGTCAGCTGGAAACATAAATATGTAATCCTAATAAAATGTGGGAACTGGTATATAGTTATAATTTTTTTAGCAGGTGAAAGATAATATTATTTCTAAAAACAGAATGAAATACGTAACAGTACGGAGATAAAGCCACAGGTCGAAAAAGAAATGTCTTTCAGTCTACAACCTAAGCAGCATTTCAAAATCCTATCTTTGTGCAACGTTACATATAAGATCAAATAGTCACATAAGAACATTTATCGACAGTATGCTTCCGCAGCGGAAAACGGACGACGAAACTGAGAGAGAGCATTGTGTCCACGTCATCGTCAGCTGCAAGCGTAAAAGCGTAAGTTTAATAAAAAGCTGTAGTTCAGCCAAAATACTAGCCACTTCTGTTTATAAATATGTATTTTGCAGTTATGAATGATCATCATTAAACTATGATGTTGTTAATTTTTCTTGAAAGAAGTCCAAAATAGATAATATAAGAGTGTAACCGGAAAGAAATGCACTGATGAGCCAAAATGCGGTGGCCCCCTGCTTAATAGCGTGCTGGTCCACTTCTGGAAGACAGTGCGGTAGCGACTGTGTATGTCACAGATTCGACAAGTCCTTGGTTGGTTTCCGGAGGCACGTGGCACCAGACGTGTACTCACAGGCCACGTAGTTCCAGTAAATTATGGGCCGTCGGCCTGGAGCCACAGAGCTGGCTCCCGATAATGTCACACATCTGTCCCATCTGTTTCCGTCAGGCCAAGTTGGTGGCCAATATATAAACGTGTGTTCACTGTTGCACCATACTGACCTTGATCCTCTTCAAAGTTTCCATCGTCGTCGCGGAAAACATCAAGCATGACGGGTTGTATGTGATCAGTAATTATGTTCACGTAGTCCACAGCTGTCGTGGTCCCTTCGATTACTACCGCAGGTGCCATGGACCACTATGAATGACCCTCATAACATAATACTGTCCCCATTGGCCTATGTTGGTTGCATGACTCGGGCAGGCGTTCGTCTGGATGACACCCTTTCTGGACACTGCCAACGTCTTGGTGTAAGAAGAACGGTGAATCATCCGACCAGGCGATACGTTTCCGTTGATCCACGGCGAGTTTCGAGGGTCCCATATTCAGTGCAGTCGTTACTGAAGATGCCAATGGGTCAATATGGGACCATTTAGGGGTTGTCTGCTGCGGGGCCCCATGTCTAACAGTGTGAGCTGAACGGTATGCTCCGAAACACTTGAGCCTGTACCAACACTGTACTCTGCCGTGAAATCTGCCATAATCGCCGTCTATTCTGCTTCAAAAAGTGAACAAGCCTCCAAACTCCACCCTCTGTGACAAGCTTGCACAACCGACACCTTGTCGCCCAGTCGTTGCTTCAACGTCCGTCAACCATTTTCCAAATGTGCTCAATACAGCAGCACGCGAACAGCAGACCACCTTAGACATTTCCGAAGTGCTCGTTCCCAAGCCATTTGCTAAAGTCATTCATATCTCTGTATTTCACCATTTTCGGCCCATATTATTGTTAGAATGTTTCCCAGAAATCTCATTCCCAAGCTAACTCGCTCATACCTCTGAATCTCACCATTTTCGGTCCATATTACTGTTAGAATCTTTTACCGAGCAACTCTCTTCGGCTCACACACTTTACTTAATGCGTCGCGTGCCCGCAGCATTTCATTTCGGCATTCAGTTTCGCGATGGGCAATGATCTCAAAGAATTATCGTGGCAGATTAGAACTTTGTACTGGACTGAACCTGGGACCTCTGTCTTCTGCGGGTAAGAGCTGTCCTTGAAAGGCAATTCTCTCGAGTTCAAATCTCGGTCCAACAAAAACTTTTAACGAGCCAGGTAGTTTCACGCCAGCGCAGACTTTGCTTCAGAGAAAAAAAAATCATTTTGGAATGTTCATAGTGTTTCGGCTAAGCAGTGCATAAATGAACATTTCTGTAGACTTAGGGCTGGCTACTTTAAGTATCGAAAGCTCTACTGAGAAACAGCAAAAGCAAGATGTGAAGTTTCGCATGGATTTGCAGACCGAATGTGCAGCACTGCGAGAAGCCATATTAGGTGCTAATGAGCCTTAGCCGGGAGGTTACATCAGCTGTGGCGTGCAGGAGTTACGGCGCGAGATCTCTCCGTACAAGGACACGACTAGTTGTTTCATCACTCTACAGCTACCTACAGTGTCCATACTGGGTGTCACATCCATTTTGCAGCACACATGCCACTCTTACCGTAGGAGGATGAATATTATATGTTATTCCTATCATTTTCACTGAGCGATGTGTCGCTCTGCTTGAGGCAGTTAGCTTGAAGTCGGATTACACTCGTATATCAGCTGCAGGACATCGGACGTGAGATGCAATACCCGGAATGCGTTCTGAGGAGAAAAAATGTTCAAATGTGTGTGAATTCCTAAGGGACCAAACTGCTTAGGTCATCGGTCACTAGACTTACACACCATTTAAACTAACTTATACTAAGAAGAACACACACAACCATGCCCGAGGGAGGCCTCTAACCTCCGGCGGGAGGGGCCGCTCAGTCCGTACATGACGTCTCAAACCGCGCGGCCACTCCGCGCGGCGTTCTGAGTAGCAATGAGAACTCCAACAGTTACGTTAAGGAGTGTTACTAAACCCAATACCTAGCTGTGTGTCTAATTTAGTGTTTCAGTTGCAGGCCTAAGCTACTTCAGGTAAATCATGTAATGCCTGGAATGCCTCGTCAATTACGGCCTTTATTTTCGGTCATCCTACACTGATTTACCTATTAGGTTTCATCACGAGATCTTTCCCCGATGTTTGTTGCATGATTTTTCTGACGATTCACCAGCATGAGTGGCTGGCAATGCTGATGACGGATTGGATTCGAAAGCGAGGAGGGAGATTATATACACAGAGGTTCAGGAAAATGTAGACTCTCTTTGATAGTCATATCTTTGGAACAAAATGACATATGGTTACAATTTTGCACTAGTAGCGTGGTTCATTGTTTTCACGACAGATCTTGGCGCACGTTTTCCAGCAGACGACAGTGCAGAAATGAATGAAGTTCGGATTATTGTTCGAGCAAAGCAAGGCAGCATTGAAGTGGTACTGGATGTACGAATACATGATGGAAGTACAACGGCAATGGCGTAATTTGTACGAACTCAGCACCCAACAGGTACAATAATTTATCATATTCGGGATAAATTTGAAGCCGATGGTACTGTTCACGATGTGCATAAGGAAAGGTCTGGCCGACAGAAATACATCAGCAAGTCCAGCTTCCAGCGCTTCTGTACTGCAATATTTCACTAGGTCACCTCAGAAATGCGTAAAGCAGGGTGCACCTCAAAGTGGGCTAAGCTGATCAACCGTACGAAGAATTCTGAAGGCTGCAAAGTGGAAAGTGTACATTCCAAGATCGGTGTACGCTATGAACCAGGGTGACCCGGATCAAAGGAGTGGTTTGAAGGCATGCATCGCAGGGATGAACGGTTTTCACGGATGGTTATCTGGTATGAGGAAACGCAGTTTAAACTGATCGATTCTGTACACCACCACGACTGCTTGTACTGGGATCCTAGAAACGTGTTAATGTACAGGATGTTAACGTGTGGTCTGGTGTATATCGTGCGAATTAAATGACCCAATCTTCTTTGAAGGTTCCGTAAGTGGTGAGGTGTATCTTCATATGCTGTAAACATCGATTTTTCCCTGCTGTCCGAGAGGCGTTTGGAAATGAAAGATTATATCTATAACAAGACGGCCCTCCGCCTCCTTACCACAGAAATTTCATAGCCTACTAGCATGAAAATCTACATGGACAATGATTAGGTCGAAGAGGACCTCTTGACTTCTACCTATGGGGGACCTTGAAAAATGAAGTTTATTAACAGAAGCCAGAGCGAGCAGCGAACAGACAACACTGACAGCCGTAGTTGGGTCAACAGTTCAGCGGCATCGACGTCGCTTGGTCGCTAATGGGAGTCACTTTGAACACACAAAATAACTTCTCCCCTTCCCCCCGCCCCCCGTGCAAGAAATATAACGGTATGTCGTTTTGTTCCATTAGTATTTAATGTCAAAGAGTGTCCACATTCTCTGGACCACTCTGTATACCTGTTCTGCTAACATTTGATATTTTTTCCCTTGTTATTACCGCTGTGATTGCCCCTTGTTATCTGCAACGGTCATTCGTTGCAGTACGGGATTCCAGGTTCCGTTTATCTTGAGGCTTTCCCATTTCTTGTCAAAACTGCCGTTACATTAGTGGGTTTCGATATCTTCTCCGAATAAACAGGTGTGGTAGTTCTTCTCTACAGTGAGAACCCGGGTGTCGGGGAATTTTATTACGTGCTCGGCCTCATAAAGCGCATGGTATGCCACGGGCGATTTCTCCATCTGCCCCGACCTGCAAAACTACTTTATGTTGCTGAATGCCTCCTGCCGTCAGATACTTAAGGAACTGCATTTTAAACCACCAGCTGTTTCTGGTCACTCACACAACCGTCACAGGTTCAAAATGGTTCAAATGGATCTGAGCACTATGGGACTTAACAGCTGTGGTCATCAGTCCATTAGAACTTAGAACTACTTAAACCTAACGAACCTAAGGACATCACACACATACATGCCCGAGGCAGGATTCGAACCTGCGACCGTAGCAGTCGCGCGGTTCCGGACTGCGCGCCTAGAATCGCGAGACCACCGCGGCCGGCAACCGTCACAGGGAGAGAAAACGCAATAACTTCAGATGAGATAGCAATTCAACTTTCTCTTACATGAGGACATTTGAAACAGCTATGACAAACGTGCATTGCTTTTCTATCTGTTATTATTGGCTTTTCTTGCTGTGATGATGGTCTGAATGACCGTAACCCGTAGAGGAAAAAAGGGTTACTTGTACAGCTGATCATTGAATATGCAGTTAGTTACGTTTATATTTGAAACTCCCTGGCGGTCATTTTGGACGTTTATATTTCATGATCCTCGTATTGATGGATTGCTCGGCCTTCCCAACATAGACTTTTCCGCATGTACACGGTATCCGCTATCCTCCCGGCATTGTGAGGTGGTCATTTCTGTCCTTTGCCGATAAGAGAAACTATCTGATCTTTTTGATCGGTTTTTATATCGCTTTTACGCTCTATTCGGGAATTATAAAACCGATTATGTCCATAGTATCTATGATAGAATGGTTTTACCCGATATTTCTTTTTGTGGCGTGTAATTTCGTCCGCTGTTAGGTTTCGTGACACTTCTTTTATAGCTGGAGGAGTACTCATCGTTCCTCAGAACGATTTCCATATGACACTTAACGAGCTAAACTTACAACTGAGTCGTGCATTTGGCCGTCCTCCAGTTCTTTTATCGGCCGACGTGACTAGGTAACGGATTAGGTGAGCTTGCCTGTGCTAAGTGGTTTGGTATGAAGGGGATATCGTCAAGCATTATCATGAGGCAGAGCACATTGGAGATCTGCCTTAAAGCGGTCACCTGCAATCGATAACACCATCCAGTGACCGCTGTCCACAGATAATGACTCATAAGTACCATGAGACGTATGCCACAGAACTGTGCACCATCTTTTAGAAGATATCAGGGAAAGTAAAAAAAGTGAGCAGGAGGATATATGGAACGGCAACTGGATCAATGACGTCGGTTTCACCTACGAATGCAGGATTTTTAAGATACAAGATTGTTATAAAAGAATTCGGAGCCCGTCAGCTTCTATGTACGCCTCTCATACAGTTTTCGTTTTCTGGGCCGGTATCATATACTGACAGCGGACGCTCTCGTCGTTTTTGCGACAGTCGAATGTGATGGACTGGTGATAAAGTGTGTGCCTGGAAATACAAAGGTTGTGACATCGAATCTCAGAGCATCGAATATTAAGGTACCTTCACACTGAAAACCAACTCCAACTGTTGACAAATGCTGCAAAATGTTGACAGCAGAGCGTCGAGTATTCAGGTAGCCTCACACCGAAAACCAAGTCCAACTGTTGGCAATTGCTGCAAAATGTTGACAGCAGAGCGTCGAGTATTCAGGTAGCCTCACACCGAAAACCAAGTCCAACTGTTGGCAATTGCTGAAAAATGTTGACAGCAGTTTCAAACTCTTGAAAAACACCTGTTCGGCGCCTTCATGTTTTGTTACAGAAAAGCAATGGAAATGGATTCTGATTGTGAAGATTTTCCATTTGTTACGGTGGGAGATGATGCTCTTTCAGAGTACATGATGAAACCATACGCAGGATGGTAAGAGAAAGGCAACCAGGAAAGAATGCTTAATTACCGAATATCTCGCTCTAGAAGAATTGCAGAGAATTTTTCTGGAAGACTGTAAGCAGTTCTTAGAACAACAATGCATTAGGTCCTGCAAAAGCAACATTTGTGACTTCTGCAACTGTCTCTTTCCACAGTTTTCTTAGAAGAAATAAAAGAAGTGCCATAGTTTATTCACCACCTGGCAGTTTTGATGTAGAAGACCGAGAAACAGCAGGGTTTCGGATGGCAAAATAAATGTCTTCAGAGAGAGAGGAAAGCAACGTAGGAAGAACCGCAAAGAATATATGAGATGAATTTGCAATCAACTTTGTACCGGATGTTGGTAAAGTGAAATTACGAGAGCAATATGAATAACTAAATATTGAGTGAAAAGACAAATGTAATTAAAAACTACCAAACAAAACGCTTGTAGCTTTAGTTATTAACAATGTAAGCCATTAATTTGCAAACTTCTTTGTATCAGATGTTGACAAAATGATATGACAAGAGCAATAAATAAATTTCCGGTCAAAATACAGTTGTAATTACAAAACTTCCGACCAAAAGTCTTCCAGCTTCAGTTACGCTAATGAATGACATTTTACTTACGATTGTAAATATATTTTTCTCCTTGGCTTGTTCACGTCTTCCAAATACTTCAGATGCTCGTAAAATATCCATCTCGGCACGTAGATCTCAGTTATCCCAGGCCAACTTTTAGTTTTGACCATTTTACGATGCTCACGATTGTATTGTGTTTTCGTATTTGTCCATTTCCTTTCACACTCCACAAGCGGTACACCAATTTTATTCGAAACTTCTTTCAACAAATCCTACTTTTTATATCTGTCTGTATATGAAGAATCAGAAAGATCCTACAGAGGGTTTCCTCACTCCAGTTTCTAACAAAAGCTGAGTTGTTGGATCTGTTGACGGCTCGTGAGTTGCCATTGCCGAAAGAAACACAGCATGTACAAGTCACACAACTCTGCCGTATTTCTCGAAATGGTTCAAATGGCTCTAAGCACTATGGGACTTAACATCTGAGGTCATCAGTCCCCTAGACTTAACTACTTAAACCTAACTAACCTAAGGACATCACACACAGCCATGCCCGAGGCAGGATTCGAACCTGTGACCGTAGCAGCAGCGCGGTTCCGGACTGAAGCGCCTAGAACCGCTCGTCCACAGGGGCCGGCTCTTTCCTTCAGTTTCCTGAGTTTAGCATAATTCACTTCATCATGACGGAGAGCATCACACTGAATAATTACTTCAGAGTTCCAGAGGACCGCCCCTATGTCTTCGCGGCCTGAGGGTGCGGCTTTAAACCTTTTCTTCGTAGGAGAGGTGGTGTGGCGCCACTGAATGGATTGCCGTTTTGTTTCCAGTTCGAACTGGTGAACCCATGTGTCATCGCCTGTGACGTTATTAGACAAAATATTACGACGTTCAGCCTCTTAACGTTCAAGTGATTCTGTACAGCGCCGGCCGGGGTGGCCGAGCGGTTCTAGGCACTACAGTCTGGAATCGCGAACCGCTACGGTCGCAGGTTCGAATCCTGCCTCGGGCATGGATGTGTGTGATGTCCTTAGGTTAGTTAGGTTTAAGTAGTTGTAAGTTCTAGGGGACTGATGACCTCAGAGGTTAAGTCCCATAGTGCTCAGAGCCATTTTTTTATTCTGTACAAATGGTCTTTCGATGCTTTTTATGGTCTTCCATTTGCCGGGGAGGAACCCAGCGGACACACGCCTTTGAGTACCCCAACTGGTGGATGAGTGTGTCAGCACTACGGACAGAGACATCCAGATGAATAGCGAGGTATTTGATTGTGATCACGTCGAATTAGAGTGTCCGCACGTGCCAACTTTAAAAGAGTCACAGATGTGTGCGGCCGGCCGGCACTCGAGAGATCGGACGGTTTTGCGCTATCTAGTTGCGATGATGACTGATGCCTCGCCCAACGACTCACCGTGCTTTTGTTAGCTGCCAGCTCTCCGAAAACATTTTCCAAGCTCCTATGAATGCGTTGTTCTGTTTCTATGGTAAAAGAAACTCGATTACAGCTCTCTGCTTTGAACGCATCTTCGATGCAGATGCCATTTGGAAGGCTACGTATAGCGCCGGCACCGATCGGAACTTCATGAAACTATAGGGGCTGCAGGTGGAATATTCCGCGATGTTCCACAACAAATTCCAAATTTTTTGAACCGAAATTGGCCGAGAAAAAGAAGAGTTCCTTAATTTATTGAACACCCCTCGCACTTGTCGTACTTGCTTTATGCCACCTATAATGAAAACCACAGTGGCTGAGAAACGCCACCAAACCTAAACTAACATGAAATTCAATGTTCTACGCCCATCCAGAAGCGCATGCTAGAGGCAGACGTTGCAGGATGACGCCGTTGGCTGGAGCATCACGTGGTTCACTGGTGCTTGCCACTGCTTATTGCCCCACTTCCCTCCTTGTTATGTCCACATCATTAATAATAAAGAAACGTAGCTCACACACAAGTGCCGCCGAATAATATCGGGCGGCCTGTCTCGGCCATCAGCGGCCGGGGCTTGGCACATTTCTTTGTTCCCTGAAGGCCGCCTGCGGTCGCTACGGCAACTCCGTATCATTTTTTACTATCGAACGAAGGCAAGTCCTCTTGCACCTGCTACTCCCAAAATAGTGTGCTCCGAGCAAATCGAGCTACTTTAAGAATTCAAGTCATCAAACAGTTCTCTGCGACCGGCTAAGGCAGAGGTAATGGCAGGGTATAGAATTGTCGACAGCAAAGCGATAGATAGCTGCATGCAGAGCGAATGGCGGCACTTGAAGGACAGCATTGAGGTTGGCAAATGGAACGTAACTCCCGCGAAGGGATACCCTGAGTTAATGTAGTAACCTATACATCCGTAGTTTTTTGTTCTACATCTACATCTACATTTATACACCGCAAGCCACCCAACGGTGTGTGGCGGAGGGCACTTTACGTGCCACTGTCATTACCACCATTTCCTGTTCCAGTCGCGTATGGTTCGCGGGAAGAACGACTGTCTGAAAGCCTCCGTGCGCGCTCTAATCTCTCTAATTTTACATTCGCGATCTCCTCGGGAGGTATGAGTAGGGGGAAGCAATATATTCGATACCTCATCCAGAGACGCGCCCTCTCGAAACCTAGATAGCAAGCTACACCGCGATGCAGAGCGCCTCTCTTGCAGAGTCTGCCACTTCAGTTGGCTAAACATCTCCGTAACGCTATCACGCTTACCAAATAACCCTGTGACGAAACGCGCCGCTCTTCTTTGAATCTTCTCTATCTCCTCTGTCAACCCGATCTGGTACGGATCCCACACTGATGAGCAATACTCAAGTATAGGTCGAACGAGTGTTTTGTAAGCCAGCTCCTTTGTTGATGGACTACATTTTCTAAGGACTCTCCCAATGAATCTCAACCTGGTACCCGCTTTACCAACAATTAATTTTATATGTTCATTCCACTTCAAATCGTTCCGCACGCATACTCCCAGATATTTTACAGAAGTAACTGCTACCAGTGTTTCTTCCGCTATCATATAATCATACAATAAAGGATCCTTCTTTCTATGTATTCGCAATACATTACATTTGTCTATGTTAAGGGTCAGTTGCCACTCCCTGCACCAAGTGCCTATCCGCTGCAGATCTTCCTGCATTTCGCTACAATTTTCTAATGCTGCAACTTCTCTGTATACTACAACATCATCCGCGAAAAGCCGCATGGAACTTCCGACACTATCTACTAGGTCATTTATATATATTGTGAAAAGCAATGGTCCTTTAACACTCCCCTGTGGCACGCCAGAGGTTACTTTAACGTCTGTAGACGTCTCTCCATTGATAACAACAAGCTGTGTTCTGTTTGCTAAAAACTCTTCAATCCAGCCACACAGCTCGTCTGATATTCCGTAGGCTCTTACTTTGTTTATCAGGCGACAGTGCGGAACTGTATCGAACGCCTTCCGGAAGTCAAGAAAAATAGCATCTACCTGGAAGCCTGTATCTAATATTTTCTGGGTCTCATGAACAAATAAAGCGAGTTGGGTCTCACACGATCGCTGTTTCCGGAATCCATGTTGATTCCTACATAGTAGATTCTGGGTTTCCAAAAACGACATGATACTCGAGCAAAAAACATTTTCTAAAATTCTACAACAGATCGACGTCAGAAATATAGGTCTATAGTTTTGCGCATCTGCTCGACGACTGGGACTACCTGTGGTCTTTTCCAATCATTTGGAACCTTCCGTTCCTCTAGAGACTTGCGGTACACGGCTGTTAGAATGGGGGCAAGTTCTTTCGTGTACTCTGTGTTGAGTGCTTTTCTGTTCCTTGGACACTTATTTCGATGTCAGCCATTTTTTCGTTCGTGCGAGGATTTAGAGAAGGAACTACAGTGCGGTCTTCCTCTGTGAAACAGCTTTGGAAAAAGGTGTTTAGTATTTCAGCTTTACGCGTGTCATCCTCTGTTTCAATGCCTTCATCATCCCGGAGTGTCTGTATATGCTGTTTCGAGCCACTTACTGACTTAACGTAAGACCAGAACTTCCTAGGATTTTCTGTCAAGTCGGTACATAGAATTTTACTTTCGAATTCACTGAACGCTTCACGCATAGCCCTCCTTACGCTAACCTTGACATCGTTTAGCTTCTGTTTGTCTGAGAGGTTTTGGCTGCGTTTAAACTTGGAGTGAAGCTCTCTTTGCTTTCACAGTAGTTTCCTAACTTTGTTGTTGTACCACGGTGGGTTTTTCCCGTCCCTCACAGTTTTACTCGGCACATACCTGTCTAAAACGCATTTTACGATTGCCTTGAACTTTTTCCATGAACACTCAACATTGTAAGTGTCGGAACAGAAATTTTCGTTTTGATCTGTTAGGTAGTCTGAAATCTGCCTTCTATTACTCTTGCTAAACAGATAAACCTTGCTCCCTTTTTTTATATTCCTATTAACTTCCATATTCAGGGATGCTGCAACGGCCTTATGATCACTGATTCCCTGTTCTGCACATACAGACTCGAAAAGTTCGGGTCTGTTTGTTATCAGTAGGTCCAAGATGTTATCTCCACGAGTCGGTTCTCTGTTTAATTGCTCCAGGTAATTTTCGGATAGTGCACTCAGTATAATGTCACTCGATGCTCTGTCCCTACCACCCGTCCTAAACATCTGAGTGTCCCAGTCTATATCTGGTAAATTGAAATCTCCACCTAAGACTATAACATGCTGAGAAAATTTATGTGAAATGTATTCCAAATTTTCTCTCAGTTGTTCTGCCACTAATGCTGCTGAGTCGGGAGGTCGGTAAAAGGAGCCAATTATTAACCTAGCTCGGTTGTTGAGTGTAACCTCCACCCATAATAATTCACAGGAACTATCCACTTCTACTTCACTACAGGATAAACTACTACTAACAGCGACGAACACTCCACCACCGGTTGCATGCAATCTATTCTTTCTAAACACCGTCTGTACCTTTGTAAAAATTTCGGCAGAATTTATCTCTGGCTTCAGCCAGCTTTCTGTACCTATAACGATTTCAGCTTCGGTGCTTTCTATCAGCGCTTGAAGTTCCGGTACTTTACCAACGCAGCTTCGACAGTTTACAATTACAATACCGATTGCTGCTTGGTCCCCGCACGTCCTGACTTTGCCCCGCACCCGTTGAGGCTGTTGCCCTTTCTGTACTTGCCCAAGGCCATCTAACCTAAAAAACCGCCCAGCCCACGCCACACAACCCTTGCTACCCGTGTAGCCGCTTGTTGCGTGTAGTGGACTCCTGACCTATCCAGCGGAACCCGAAACCCCACAACCCTATGGCGCAAGTCGAGGAATCTGCAGCCCACACGGTCGCAGAACCGTCTCAGCCTCTGATTCAGACCCTCCACTCGGCTCTGTTCCAAAGGTCCGCAGTCAGTCCTGTCGACGATGCTGCAGATGGTGAGCTCTGCTTTCATCCCGCTAGCGAGACTGGCAGTCTTCACCAAATCAGATAGCTGCCGGAAGCCAGAGAGGATTTCCTCTGATCCATAGCGACACACATCATTGGTGCCGACATGAGCGACCACCTGCAGATGGGTGGACCCTGTACCCTTCATGGCATCCTGAAGGACCCTTTCCACATCTGGAATGACTCCCCGCGGTATGCACACGGAGTGCACATTGGTTTTCTTCCCCTCTCTTGCTGCCATATCCCTAAGGGGCCCCATTGCGCGCCTGACATTGGAGCTCCCAACTACCAGTAAGCCCACCCTCTGCGACCGCCCAGATCTTGCAGACTGAGGGGCAACCTCTGGAATAGGACAAGCAGCCATGCCAGGCCGAAGATCAGTATCAGCCTGAGACAGAGCCTGAAACCGGTTCGTCAGACAAACTGGAGAGGCCTTCCGTTCAGCCCTCCGGAATGTCTTTCGCCCCCTGCCACACCTTGAGACGACCTCCCACTCTACCACAGGTGAGGGATCAGCCTCAATGCGGGCAGTATCCCGGGCAACCACAGTCGTGGTCCGATCGGGGGATGCGTGGGCCGAGCTGGCCGTCCCCGACAAACCCCCATCTGGACCCCCACAGTGATGCCCATTGGCAACAGCCTCAAGCTGTGTGACCGAAGCCAACACTGCCTGAAGCTGGGAGCGAAGGGATGCCAACTCAGCCTGCATCCGAACACAGCAGTTGCAGTCCCTATCCATGCTAAAAACTGTTGTGCAAAGAACGTCTAAACTAATCTACAGAGAGCGCAAACAAATCGTCACAAAATTTAAACGGTTATTAAAATACAAGATTGCCTAGTAAATGCAGTAATGCTGCTACTTGCGCACTGCTGACACACTGCTCGGCGGCGGAAGGAGACTACGCGATTTTACACTATTCAGGTTCTAAAACGCTATGCTACAACTCTCAAATACTATAATACCCCCGAAATTTATGAATTAAACAATGCAAGTACCAAAAACACGCAAAGAAATTAAGAATTAAACTATGTAACAAATGAGTGAGCCAGGAGTATACGACTTGCTGCTGCAGCTGCTTATCCAACGGCGGCAGGGAGCACACTGACTGTGACCAACCGACACTGTCCGTTCAAAACAAAAACAGAAGACAAACGACTACGCGAATTTACACTATTCAGGTACTAAAATGCGATGCTACAACTGTCAAATATTCCCGAAATTTATGAATTAAACAATGCAAGTACCAAAAACACGCAAATAAATTAAGAATTAAACTGTGTAACAAATGAGTGACCTAGGAGTATACGACTTGCTGCTGCAGCTGCTTATCCAACGGCGGCAGGGAGCACACTAAAGTTAGCCTTCTCAGAAATTTGGCACTTTTATATGAATTTGATTAAACAGTTTTTGGATCTTTCCTTGTTTTCAATTATTTTTCATGGTGTATACGCAAGTATACAACCTCAGAGGAAAATACGCAAATTTTACAAAAAGTTTGACTAACTTATAAAAGCCGAAATTTATTAAGATCTTATTCACATTAAAATCTACTGTATACATGGGAGGCAAGTGTTTAAGCCTATTAAAGTTGTAAAAACTAAAATGTCAAACACAATGGAAGTTAAGGAACAGAAAAAACACTATGTATTTTAGTGAAAAGGGAATTGTCTAAAACATTATTATAATAATAATTTTAGACAAATGTATTACCGATATTTGTTGCAGGAAGTTTTCTTTAAAATTATCTGTTTACGATAAAATTGGTTCTGACTGAATTTTGTAACGAAGTGAAAGAACTGTCACTGTTGAAAAATTATGAGTGCTGTAGTAACTGTGGCCTCATGGCTTAATTATTGTACCGATGGCAGTCTGGCTCACCCACAGTTTTGATCTTTGACATTGCTTTTGTTGGGTGGATATTATCAAACAAGTCACGTATATGAAAAGAAAGCGTCTCACTTAAGTTGAAACACCCGTGGATCATCGAAGCGATTTTATTTTAAACCTTAAGTAATACTATTTTTCACTGTTATATGTAATAAATGTGGCGTCTAGGTTTTTGCGAATTTAGTGAATCATAAGCAGCAAACAATAATAAGATTATGAGAGCTGAGTTTCTCCTGGCGTATACAACTTTCAAATAACTTCCCGGAATTCAGCCAGGTAACACTTTCAGCGACCGCCGATATTTCGGCGGGAGAACACCCCGCCATCTTCAACGCAAACTGCAACGGACAGGCGGCGTACAAGCAAATTTAAAACCTCGGTTCTCGGACTGAAGCAAGAAAGATAACACACACACTGAACACTAGTGCCACCAAAGATGACCAAAGTCAGAGCTATCGATAGTGAGACTATGAATTCGCAGGTGAGATAGCATTGACTCTGTCCCTCTGTTTTTTGACAAGGGAGAGAGCCGGATTCCAAACAGAGTTTAAACAGGAACCTCTATCTCTGTTAACAAGGTTGCTCGCTAATTTAATCTCAACTGACTCCCTAATAACACTGTCTTAACACTTGTAGCGCTGTTCCCCCTAGGTTATATGGCCTTCCGAAGGTTCACAAGGAAGGGGTTCCTTTCCGTTCAATAGTGGGTAACATCGGCGCTCCGTCATATCGTGTAGCTAAGCATCTTGCTTCTCTGTTGAGTCCACAAGTAGGTCGGTGTGAACATCATATCAGGAACTCAGCTGATTTTTTACGTCGTTTGGAAGGACTGCGGTTGAATGATTCTGATATTTCAGTGAGTTTCCATGTGGTCTCTCTCTTCACTCGTGTTCCTCTGTCTGATTCGTTGCGGTTAATTGAGGCCAGGTTTGGTGCTGAATTAACTAATCTCTTTCGGCACGTGTTGACATCCACTTACTTTTTATTTAATGACCAGTATTACGAGCAGACAGATGGAGTTGCGATGGGTAGTCCGTTGTCTCCTGTGATCGCAAATTTGTTTATGGAAGACTTCGAGGACCGTGCATTGGAGTCGGCGCCTTTGAAACCCGCCTGTTTCTTTAGATACGTTGACGGTACCTTCGTTGTTTGGCCTCATGGTAGGGAGAATTTGAATGTCTTTCTAGAACATCTGAACTCGATCCACCCGAACATTCGTTTTACGATGGAGGTGGAAGAGGATGGTTGCCTTCCCTTTCTTGACGCGTTGGTTAGGAGTAAGGATGATAGATCATTGGGACATGCAGTCTTCAGGAAACGTACTCACACCGACTTGTACTTACAGGTTAACAGTTGTCACCATCCGGCTCAGCGTGAAGGGGTACTTCGTACCTTGGTACACAGGGCAGATGTCGTTTCTGACGCTGAGACTTTGCCAGCTGAGCTGTCCCATCTTGAAGTTACATTTCGTCAAAATGGTTATAGTGATAGGCAGATTGAACGTGCGTTGCGCTATCGACCAACTGTACATCGGGTGATTGATGATAATTCTGAGTCAACACCTAAGTCTACTGCCTTTTTGCCTTACGTAGGAAACACATCCAACAAGATCGGTCGTATTTTACGGAAATACGATGTGAAATGTGTTTTCCGACTTCCATCTAAAATTAGAGCACTTTTGAGTTCCGTTACGGATGATCTTTGACTGCGTAAGGCGGGTGTATATCGTATTCCTTGTAGCTGCGGCATGGCATATATTGGCCAAACTATCAGGACCGAGGAGGACCGGTGTACTGAGCATAAACGGCACACACGATTACAGCAGCCAAGTAGATCTGCTATTGCCGAACATTGCTTGGATACTGGTCACCCCATGTTATATAATAACACCGAGATATTGGCATGCACGTCCAGTTATTGGAACAGTGTTATTAGGAAGGCAGTTGAGGTTAAATTAGCGAGCAACCTCATTAAGAGGCATGGAGGTTTCTGTTTAAACTCTGTTTGGAATCCGGCTCTCTCCCTTGTCAAAAAACAGAGGGACAGAGTCAATGCTACCTCACCTGCGAATTCATAGTCTCACTATCGATAGCTCTGTCTTTGGTCATCTTTGGTGGCACTAGTGTTTAGTGTGTGTGTTATCTTTCCTGCTTCAGTCCGAGAACCGAGGTTTTAAATTTGCATGTACGCCGCTGTCCGTTGCAGTTGCCTTGAAAATGGCGGGGTGTTCTCCCGCCGAAATATCGGCGGTCGCTGAAAGTGTTACCTGGTTGAATTCCCGGAAGTTATTTGAAATAATAAGATTAAGTTTCGTTTGAAAAATGCATGTTTTGTTAATGGTAAAAACAGGTGCTCTATCAACTGAAACTACGCCTGGGTTTCATGCAGAATCTTCTGCTTCCTGAGGTGCTATTCCAGTACAGTTGGGGAACCCCTGCAATGCCTTTCGAGTTTATGGGGAATGCCGAGTGAGCTAAGGAGTGATTAAGAATTTGGATTGACGAGAGGGGCGTGCTAGAGTGCAGTTGTGCAAAATCACGCTGCCACTCTCGTAAAAATATCTGCCTAGTGAGCAGGAGACCTGAGTTCGAATCCCAGACTTAGTACAAATTAGCATTCGTCGCTTTAGTCTGCATATATACTTTACAGTTGCACGCCTGTTCACTCGTACACATCTCAGCAGCCGTCGTTCACCCCTGTCATCTATCGTCCTAAGTGCACCACAGTTGTCTCGGTGCCAGTTTTGGATAGCGCCATTTTGCCATGCACTGCATGCGTCAACTGTGGCGGCGCGGAAACACTTTACAGACTTAGCCGTTTTGGACATGTTTCCACCCCTGGCCCTATAGCTAATAATCGTGCTCTGTTGGAAGTTAGACAAATCGCCGTTTGTGCATTACAACGACTCCACTGTTTTCCGCCGCCCGCCCCTCCCCCACACCCTTTATATATATCTTCCACCGCTAGTGCTGCCACCTATATTCAGTGACTGGTCACTGTGGTTACCGCACGTTGACGTCGAAACATGCGGTGTTCATATTAACGTAACTGGAATCTGTGGAAGTTTTTTTATGTAATAGTGTGTGCGTGCTGTTGTACACTAAAGAGCAAAAGAAACTGGTAGACCTGCCTAATATTGTATAGGTCCCCCAAGAGCAAGCAGAAGTGCCGCAACACGGGCTAGGCTAGGCTAATGTCTGAAGTAGTGCTGGAGGGAACTGACTCCATGAATCCTGCAGGGCTGTCCATAAATCCGTAAGAGTACGAGGTGGTGGAGGTCTCTTCTGAACAGCACGTTGCAAGGCATCCCAGATATGCTCAATAATGTTCATGTTTGAGGAGTTTGGCGGCGAGCGGAAGTGTTTAAACTGAGAAGAGTGTTCCTGGAGCCACTATGTAGCAATTCTGGACATGTGGAGTGTCGCATTGTCCTGGTGGAATTGCCCAAGTCTGTCGGAATGCACAATGGACGTGAATGGATGCAGGTGATCAGACGGATGCTTACGAACATGTCAACTGTTAGAGTCGTATCTATACTCAGGGATTTCATATCACTCCAGTTCCACACGCTCTACACCATTACAGAGCATCCACCAGCTTGAACAGTCTCCTGCTAACAAGCAGGGTCCATGGATTCATGAGGTTGTCTCCATACCCGTACACGTCCATCCGCTCGATTCAATTTGAGGCGAGACTCGTACGACCAGGCAACATGTTTCCAGTCATCAACAGTTCAACGTCGGTGTTGACGGGGCCAGGCGAGGCGTAAAGCTTTGTCTCGTCCAGTCATCAAGGATACACGAATGTGCCTTCGGCTCGAAAGCCCATACTGGTGATTTTTGATTGAATGGTGCGCACGTTGACACTTGTTGATGGTGCAGCATTGAAATCTGCAGCAAGTTGCGGAAGGTTGCACTTCCGTCACGTTGAATGATTCTCTTCAGTCGTCTTTGGTCCTATTCTTGCGGGATCTTTTTCCGACAGCAGCGATGTCGGAGCTTTGATGTTTTACCGATTTCCTGATATTCACGATATACTCGTGAAATGGTCGTATGGAATAATCCCTACTTTACCGCTACTTAGGAGATGTTGTGCCACATCGCTCGTGCGCCGTTTGTAACAGCAAACTCACTTAAATCTTGATAACCTGCCATAGCAATAACAATAACCTATCTAACAAGCCGTATTCTGTCTGTTTACATATCTCTGTATTTGAATACGCGTGCCGATACCCCCTTTTTGACGCTTCAGTATATAAGAATTTAAGCCGTCGAGGAAGTTGTGTAAGAAGATAAACGGTCTTAAGTTTTGGCACCGCGTCATCCTTGCGAGAATCTTTCGATAAGATGCTTAGATCTTCTTGCAGATTCTGTTTCTGGAACTAAGTGTCAAGCAGCTAGACGCGGCAATAAAACCTAATAAGTTTAGTACTTTTAGCCTCACCCATTATGCTGTTGTCGTATCGGGTTGGAAAGCTAAGATCGATTTGCTGCAGTTTTAAATAATGTTACAGAGAAATGCGTTGGTCATGGAAAGATAGGGAGTGGTTTTTTATTGTCTGCCTCATCACAATAGTGCAGTCGCCAAAAGACATCTCGACCTCACT
Source organism: Schistocerca cancellata (assembly GCF_023864275.1). Taxonomy (NCBI): domain Eukaryota; kingdom Metazoa; phylum Arthropoda; class Insecta; order Orthoptera; family Acrididae; genus Schistocerca; species Schistocerca cancellata. Next base: position 328,070,739 of record NC_064631.1, read on the forward strand.
AGTGGTACAAACACAATTACCACCCCAAACTCCTTGATTTCCACCAGTTGTAACTACTGAAGGATCCTTCCTCTAAGAAGCAGCTTTTATGTTCACCATCCCCAACAGAGACAGATGCAACATCCTTCTTGTAAGTGGTACTGAAGAGCTCGTGACTCCTGATGAATAAACTAAATTTCATCCCAGGTTTCCGTCTTCATTCATTTAGAACATATAGTGCTGTGAATTGAGATTACTCTTTTTGAAACACCTTGTACGTTAGATGTAACTAAACAGGCATTGTTTATTCCATCGGCAGATGTCAATTTGAAAAGTAATCTGTCAAACAGATCACACATTTCCAAACATCTTTAGGCCGCTGAAAAGCAATAATTCATCCAGTTATGATGGTATTACAATAAAAGCACTGCTACCTTTTTCTGACTTGATAGCGCCTCTTTTAATTAGCTTTATAATTAGTCGCACTCACACTCTATTTTATGTAAACTGTAACATACAGAAGTAACATCCAATTACAACAGTGAATATAGAAAGGTCTCATCCTTTCCTGGTAATCAAGAAATTTTAAGAAGACAGCTTTTAACATAATGTTAAACCACTTTTCCGACAATAACCTATTTTAATAGCCCAGTTTGGCTTTTGTAAAATCTTCTCTGCAAGAAAGCAATATATCAACTCAGTAACTCAATTACAGTAGAAAATTGCTCCCTTCGCATTTTTTGCGTTCTTACCAAGATCTTGTGCCGATAGTAAAATTATAGTGGGGAATATGTTATGGCGTTAAGGCATCTACTACCACGAGTCGAGTCATAGAAAATAGGATCTAACATTACCAAATGATACAACACGATAAAACTACATTCAGAGTTGAGGAATATTGGATATTGTGCCTTTCAAGTTTAGGTACTTTGTATTCTCTCGTTCTTGGCCTACATGCACTATTTATCTAAGGCAGTGAGGACTCTTCAGAAACTGTGATGTTTGTTGAATTTAGATGGGCTAAAACACATTCTGATCAGATACAGCCAGGAGAACAGCGAAAATGGCTTACAATCAGTTCACAGCAAGAAGTGTAACTGTTAATATTACAACAACAAAAAATCCCTTCACGCAATTCCAAACCAATAAAAATGGTTTACAGGTACTAAAAACAGACATGTATGGGTACGCGATGGACTAGGTTTCAGGTGTGAATCTCTTAGGCATCCAGATGGTTAGTAAACTGAGATGGCAGAAATAAATGTACATGTTAACCAAACAGCTGAGTTCTGTCTGCTTGTACTGAAAAATCTATCTCGTTCATCTGATCGGCAGACAGGATCGTTGCATACTTTCCGTACTTTGAATCCCCCAAAATGTCTTATAACTAGAGAAAGGATTTTAGGGTGCAAACTATGGACAGAAAAGAGAGGAAAATATTCTGAAAATACACAAAAAGGTGGAAAAATGGTGCTTATGAAATACGTTATTTGCGTTTAAACAGTCTACGTTAACTTTCTTTGTACTATTTACAATTTTCCGTTTTACAGGATTACACACTTCATTTTAATGTTTTTGTCACTAAGTCGCTGGCCCTTTGAGCTCAATATCTCCTTGTACATGAGGAAACTCCGTACAACAGCTACAGAAACCAATGGAGCAAATCTTATCTGCATCCGTAAAGGATCCTTAAATTTTTTTTCGAACTTGTCTTTAGCAGTTCCGTCAAGGATGTCCCTTACATTCACCAACTTCTTCCACTGTGCCTCCGTCTCCATACCTTCTTCTTCCAAACTCTGAATCACATCAAGGAAATACTTGTAGCCATACACTGAAAAAAGTTCCAACTCTGCGTCTTTCCTGTTGAGAAATTTTGTGCCTGCTTGATGGCTGCTGTGTCCATCGAGTCTAGAGCACATACGCAGTGTTCGATTTAATCAAAGTTTTCGTGCTATAGAACTGCGCAGCTTATTGAAATACACCACCTTGCGATGATAGGAAACTGTAGAAGTTGGAGCCCTGTTACCTCTTGAAACAAAACTTAAAGACAGGGAGCCTTTAGAAAAGCTTCTTCACGACAGCAATGAAGCCATTTATTTTGCAGTAATTCTCCCTGATCCTTTCACAAAAACGGTGTAGACCATGTGCAATATTTGTTACATGGCTTAGGTTGGGGCACATGCCCTTCAATTGTTGGAAAGCCGAAAGCATGTAACGTGCTTGATTTGTCATCACAAGCCTGACTTTTTCATATAGTATACCCCTGGCCACAAGTTCATACGTGAGTCGTTGAACGACTGCATTACCGTGCAGGCACTTTTCTTCTCGAGGTTTGTTGTACTGGATGTGCTGGTTTGTTCTGCTTCTTTGATGCTTGTCATTGATTGCAGTATTTAATTCGCATACAGCACATCGCAGAATGAAGCCATCAGCTTCGATAAAGTGAGTCTTGAATTCTTCTGAAAATGCACTCAACCTGTACTTCTCAGCCTTCGAGATGGTTTTGTTGTGAAAAATGTATTTTAGTGAAAAACTAACACGGCCAATAAGACAGTGCACAGTCGATAGGTAGGAACTGCACTAACTGAATATAGGTTTTTAACTGATCCAGCATTACTCTTTATATTTTATTTGATTTCACAACTGCAAGTTGACCTTTCTTTCTGAGGTTGATTATTGGTGCTGAGATCGGCCATTCTTGCTGGGGGCGCAAGAATAGTAACTTGGGCTTTCCATAAATTATATTTTAAAGTTATTGAACATTTTTCACTTCTGATTGAACAAAATCTTCAAATAATGTTCAAGAAGGTAAAAAATTCTGTCTAATGCACTAAAAACGCAGATAAAAATGGGGGAAAGGTGCTTAAGCACGGAACAGAAGAGAAAAGGTGCAAAATGTGGTAATCTCACAAAAAGGTGCAAAGAACGGTTCTTATTTTGCTTCCTTTCTTTACTTATAATATTCTTCGTTACTGCAACTAAAGTTGCAAAAGTGTTTATTAAGAGTGAAGCACCTAGGATATTCCGATTCTCATACTCACGTGGCAACACATTTACTCTCAAACTCAATTAATGGCTAATAAAACTGGCCTTACGAGGAATTGCGAAATTTGAAAAAAAAATCAAAATTATTATACGTGTGTACTGAGTACCTGTCAGGCAATTAGAATTACATTATATGTCCTGGTGCAAAATTCTGTGACAGGTTGCTGATTGATATCAGGCAGGAAATTACAAATGCCCAGACATGCAAAGAAAAAGTGAAAGCGTATCTTGTCAGTCGTACCTTCTCTAATATTTCAATATACTTGGACTCATGAACATAAATTCCATTTATAAACTCAATGCTTTGTTTGAAGCATTACTTAAAAACAGCTACTGACTAAACGTAAGTGGAAGAGTTTTCCTGCTCATATGTCTACTAAGAGTAAAGTAGAACATACTTCCCATTGTAATTAGTGTGGGAAGATTAGCGCTACTCGTAAATAACTGTAAGTGGACTTGCAGAAGTTGCCTGCTGTGGCTGCTTGTAAATGTTATTCTAGAACTCGACACTTTTCGCCTCCCTGGAAGCTCTCCTATTTGGTTGGTTTCGTGGAAAACGATGTGTGAATGAATGAATGAAGAAAATGATTCATTGGACTTCTTATTCCACTGAAACAGCTGTCCCAGAACATACTTGGCTTCGCAATTTTCAATTTTCCAGTAATTTGATTAAGGACTAGGGTTTGTCTTCTCTAACTGTTACATTGTCCCCCCTAAAAAGCTACATCATATGTGCATAATCTCTCTTTCTTTCTTTGTGTGTGTGTGTGTGTGTGTGTGTGTGTGTGTCTGTGTGTTTGAGAGAGAAACAAATATAGCAGCAGTACGAACTGACACCACCTTCATACCCAACGACCCTGCAGGTGATCAAACAACGCAAACAGCGATGAACGTTGAACGAACTCCAACCTCAATGGCACGGCTGCCAGTTTGTATATTGCTGCCTCGTACGTCTTCACCCGCTCGTACGCGGATAATAGCTTCGATTCTCAAGTCATCCGGCTATAATTTTCTGTCCTAAATCTTAGAGACTTCAAACGTTTGGTAGAAAGCGTATCTTGCTAGCCCTGACTATTTGCCAGTGTAAGTGATCGCCCAATAGACAGGTTAATGGCTTGTGATGGCTCCACGTTCATCGCTGGTGATCACAGGCTCCACTCAAATTTTTCACACGTCTGAACACCAGCATGAAGACTGTAATGTATGGTGACAGACTTTTTATGCTTTCCCTTTATGAAGACATTTAAGCCTCATTGCTTTCTTCCGACCGAAATACTCTTGTGGGGCTGGCACTTTTGGTAAATGCTTCCGTCGATCTTCACATAAAATGAACATCGGTACATAAACTCAATGACACTTGACTTACAGACGTGTACCTCTGAACGTGCAGCACATCGCCTCAATTTATGGAGTCAATGGCATACAGAAAATGTTGAGGTGTCATCTTTAAATATGAACACTAAATCACGATCCACAACTAATGGATATTTTGTAACACAACCCCACACTCAAAGCACTTAAAATATCCGACTCTGAAACAAGAAAATTATTCTGAAATAAAACAGGACAGTGGTAGGATTAGTAATCACAGCTTCTTCACTCTGAACACAATTTTAAACTGTAATCTTTAGTTGTTGAGGAACACTGAGAATCACAACGGAAAGTGAAGCGGTGAAAAGCTTCACACGGTCTGAAAGCTATGAAATGTCTAATTCAATCGCTAGTCCACAGTAGACAAACGTTCTCTAATTGATTATTTCCAGAATAATTTACGTAATTTAAAAATACACGTGCGCTAAGCATTTGTGACAGGATTACTGGGGTAATTAATAAAGATTTCCTTACCAATGATAAACTCAGTGGCTTCAAGTCTGAAACTGGACTTTGCCTAGTAATTTGGAAAACATGTGGTTATCCTAAAATACGCACTCTCGTTATTAAAATGCGATAACAGATCATGAAACAGTGCCTATGCGTCACAAATCATTACACAAATTCCAGTTGCCCAAATTAATCTGAATAATAACATTTTAGCATTTACGTTTTTCCGAAACTACTGCTGTACGTCCGTCGTAAGATCCGGATGTTATTTGATGGAGTATCACTTGGTTTGTTGGTATAAATGGTCTGCTGCCTTGTCGGTTTTATGTTCACGTAAGCAGGCATAGTCGACCACAGCTCGGTCCATCGTTTCCTAGGAATACTGAGAAATGAACTGCATGCAATAAACATTTGGAGCGTAGTATCTGTCATAATGTCACTGCTCATATCAGCACACGAAGCTGCACGTCTTCAGTGGACAGAACAACACAGAACATTGACAGTAACTGGCTAAAGATGTGTAGTGTGGTCCGACGAGTTGCGATTTGGTCGCTTTTCAAATGATAAAAGGTGTAGACTGCACTGATGGTTCAATGAGACGTATACCCTGCATTGTGTGGAAGCTGCAGTTCCGTCAGGAGATTGTTCTGTCTTGTTTTAAGAGTATCTTTCGTCCCATTTCTTCGGCCCACCCATTTAAGTTGAAATGAGTCAGTAAGTCGCGTTTCGTAAAACACGATTTTGGATGGATGAATGAGTGAGTGAGTTGTTTTGAAACTTACGCTGGGAACCAGAGTTAACAGCATCCTGTGTGAGTGTTGCCAACTTAACTGCTTCCCATGGAGATTAGGATAGCACGGGAGATGTTAGGCTCGCCGCGGTTATACTTCTCCGCGGTCTCAATATGAGAGGTACATGCCCAGTTTCGACCGCTTGGGATGGCTATCCATTTTTGTTGTCGTATCGATTTGTGAGAAATAGGAGAAACCGTATTGGATTTTATCGTCTTAATTGAGGATCGTTTCTGAAGGATTTCTTAAATTACAACGTATGTTCTGAGAATGTACGCTGCTTCAGATACTAAAGATCTCTCGAAAATAAATCGTTATTAATTTTTAACCTTCGCTTATTTTTCTAAAATATTGTAGGACCTTCTTATTAATGCAATAAAAGTATCTTTCGGGTTGGATGGTTGACTTGGTGGAAGACACCGAATATCGAGGTCATCGATCCCATCGAATTACGGACGGATGCGAAAGGAAGTTGGCCGTGTCCTTTAAAGAAACCATCTCGGCATCTGCCTGAAGCGATTTAGGGAAATCACGGAAAATATAAATCAGGATGGCTGGACGCGGGTTTGAACCGTTGTCCTCCCAAATGCGAGACCAGTATGCTAACCACTGCGCCACCTCGTTCGGTAAAGTAATATTCGAAGTTATGTACAAGTAAGAGCGCTCACCAGAATGAGTTATAAATAATTTACAAACTAAGCATGGAAAACGCAAATGCTGGCAAACACTCAAAACAAGTTGATCATCTGGTAATACAAACTAGGTACCATTCAGAAGCTAATTTAGTCTCGACCGTTTGTAAAGCATAAAATAATATTTACGAGCTATGTCGTTATTTTAGCAGACCTTTTTTTTTAAAATATGAACATCTTCAGTCAAAGTGCACATGAAGACGAAATGCATTCTGGTACCGGTACAGGAATGTTCCTACTGCTGTTTTTTTCCCTTGTTTCAATTACTTTCAAGCGAAAGGAAGTAGTTCATTTTTCTCGTAGTGGCGTGTAATTTTTCGTATAAATTAGAAAGTACTTCACACAGTCAGCACACTTTAACGTTAGGGGAGTTTATTGTTAAGTATTTTTCAATACATGGGTAAATAACGAGTATGAAATTGGTACGAACTCACTTTCAAACAAAGAAAACGCAGCAATAGTTTTCAAAATTGCAATGAATGTGGCAATTGAAGATATGAGTTGCTGCTTCAACTCGTGTGTAAGAAAGGCTACAACAGTGACAATAGTACTCCGCATTTACAATCTATTTACTATTTCACAAGTGTTATGGTAACATTACATTTATTATTCTGGTGAACAAAGCACGTACAATTTTGTATATGTAACCAGACAACATTATGATATATATATGGTCCTCAAATAGCCTTGGGAGAGCTAGCCCTGACAAAACTCTACCACTTGGTGAGCAAGCTGTATGAGACAGGCGATATACCTTCAGACTTCAGGAAGAGTATAATAATTCCATTCCCAAAGAAAGCAAGTGTTGACAAGTGTGAAAATTAACGAACTATCAGTTTAATGAGTCATGGCTGAAAAATAGTAACAAGAATTCTTTACAGCCCAACGAAAAAACTGGTAGCAGCCGACTTCGGAGAACGTCAGTTTGGATTCCGTATAAATATTGGAACACGTGAGGCAATACTGGCCCTACGACTTATCGTAGAAAATAGATTAAGGAAAGGCAAATCTATGTTTCTAGCATTTGTAGACTTCGAGGAAGATTTGGACACTGCTGACTGGAATACTCTCTTTCAAATTCTGAAGGTGGCAGGCGTAATATACTGGGAGCGAAAGGCTATTTACCATTTGTACAGAAGTTAGATGGCAGTTATAAGAGTCGAGGGGCATGAAAGGGAAGCAGTGGTTGGAAAAGAAGTGAGACAGAGTTGTAGCCTATCCCCGATGTTATTCAATCTGCATATTGAGCAAGCAGTAAAGGAAACAAAAGAAAAATTTGGAGTAAGAATTAAAATCCATGGGGAAGAAATTAAAAGTTTGAGGTTTGCCAATGACACTGTAATTCTGTCTGAGGCAGCAAAGGACTTGGAAGAGCAGTTGAACGGAATGGGCAATCTCTTGAAATAAGGATATAAGGTGAACATCAACAAAAGCAAAACGAGGATAATGGAAAATAGTCGAATTAAATTAGGTGATGCTGAGATAATTAGGGTAGGAAATGAGACACTTAAAGTAGTAGATGAGTTTTGCTATTTTGGGAGAAAAATAAATGATAATGGTTGAATCAGAGAGGATATGGCAAGGAAAGCGTTTATGAAGAAGAGAAATTTGTTAACATCGAGTATCGATTTGAGTCTCAGAAAGTCTTTTCTGAAAGTATTTGTATGGAGTGTAGCCATGTATGGAAGTGAAACATGGACGATAAGTAGTTTGGACAAGAAGAGAATAGAAGCTTTCGAAATGTGGTGCTACAGAAGAATGCTAAACATCGGATGGGTAGATCACGTAATTAACGTGGAGCTACTGAATAGAATTGGGAAGAAGAGGAATTTGCGGTACAACTTGACGAAAAGAAGAGATCAGTTGGTAACACATGTTTTGAGGTACCAAGGGATCACCAATTTAGTATTGAAGGGCAGCGTGGAGGGTAAAAATTGTAGAGGGAGACCAAGAGATGAATACACTAAGCAGATTCAGAAGGATGTAGATTACAGTAGGTACTAGGAGATGAAGAAGCTTGCACAAGGTAGATTAGCATGGAGAGCTGCATCAAACCAGTCTCTGGACTGAAGACCACAACAGCATGGTCTCCAAATGAATAGAGACCAGTTAAAACGAAGAAGTCGATAAATAGGTCAAATGGAATAAGATGAGGCGAAATGACACTCACCCACTAGTACGCAACCGATAAATACACTTCTGTTTATTAATACTAATGAGGCACACACAGTAATTGTGCATTTGTAGATAGCATTTCTGAAATGAAAGAAGAAACCTGGTAAATCACATATACTTTCAAGCTTGGTGAAACTGCTAGCGAGAATCTGGCTAGGCGGAAGGTACCAGGCCACCCATAAGGAAACTTCAATTAAACCAATTTGACTTACCTTCGTTTCCAATTTTTAATTTAAAAACTCCACAAATAATAGCAAAATAATCGTTTATAAAAATTTAACCAACTTGACCAAGCTGCCATGATAACTTGAAATCAGTAATCATTACAAGAAAGGCTTTAATTTGAATTGTTGTGCAATATTAGTTCTAACAGTTTCTTTGTAGAATTTCAGTATTCGCTTCCCCTCATGGGAACAACTGTTAGATGATAGTACTGAAACAGAGAAAAAAATAACAGTGTTAAAGGGCCTCAAGACACAGATTGTAAATGCATGTGAACATTTATCAAAACCATCCTGACACTTTTCAAGAAGAAAAGTGGTTTCACATAAGCATACTATGTGACTGACGATCACAACAATTGCTTAAAACATTAGGGTAGTCAAACCATCCAAGTTCACTAGTTAAAATAGTTTATAATGAAACTTATAGAAAAGCAACTAAAATCTTAGCACACAGGACTGTTTCAAAAAGCACAACAGGTGGCGTAAAAGCTGGTGACTGTACTATATTTCTGTAGCAGATGTGTTAAAAGCATTTACAATAAATTAGCAAAAGTGATAGCTGAGCATACGAAACTGTTTTTTTAAAGCACAATAGGTAGCGTAAAAACTGATGACTGTTGGAGCACAGTTTATCGCCTGTATTTTACAGCAACCGTTTGAGTGGTGTTTGAAGTAAGGGGACTGCAAAGAATAGAAATTTACGTAAATATATCGTTTCTGTAAGTCGTCGCTCCGAGTAGGCATACTTCTAAACGGAACGGAAAATTAGTGCCAATATATGGAAGTTACTTTGCGGAACTGAAAGTTAATGCCAGTATACAGAAGTTACTTTGAAAGACATTTTTAAAATGTTTCCTTCACAAGTGTCATTCCAGTTAGGCCATTGCGCCGTGTTGCTTCCTCTCATTGTTTAGTGACGTTTGACTGCGTAAGTCCTTGAAATTCTTATAAAATGTAATGCGTATTTATATAGACGGACTTCGTTCTGTATGACAGCAGGTTCTTTGTGAAAAATATAAAAATGTTTAACTGTAGTGCGCAACTGGCACACGGTCGTTTTAACCACTAAACAACGCGGTCGCAACTTTTTACGCCGCCAGTAATATCAAATACATCGAACAGATGTCTTTAATGCGGAAAAGGTCCGCCTCCGGTAGCAGAGTAGGCAGCGCGACAGAATGACAATCCTAAGGAACTGGGTTAGATTCCCGGCTGGGTCGGAGACTTTCCCCGCTTGGGGACTGGGTGTTGTGTTTTCCTAATGATCATCATTTGATCTTCATCGACGATTAAGTCGCCGAAGTGGCGTCAAACCGAAAGACTTGCACCCGGTGAACGGTCTAACCGACGGGAGGCCCTAGTCACACGACATTACTTTTATGTGAAAAAGGGAATGCAATTTTAGATAAATCTCTTCGATCGCATTTGAATTAAATGCTGTTGTTATTAACACGAAGTTCCTTGCACGACACTTACATCCGAACAGTTGCACGTCAAGAGAAAAAAAGGAGACAGATCAACTAATGAAACAAACGATGTGCACTCAAGAAAAGATAAATGATTTAAAAAATGTGATACACATTAGCAGCTTCTTTGGCTGTAAGTTTACAGTATTAGTTTTTGCCACATAGTGAGTTGTCGGTACAAATTCTTCTCCTTATACACTGTCTTATTGGTAGTACTTCTGTTTGATGGAGATAGTACAAAAAAAAAGAAAGACTATGTTGCCCTCTTGAATGACGAAAGTGATGGCCATAAACAGTAAGTCATTTCCAAGATGCGGTTACATAGTTTCTGATACTGACTGATACTTTTGAGGACGAGAGAGCTGTCGGTGATTACTTCGTATCAATATAGTCTTTGATAAAATAGCATGGTAATGTAATCTGTATTGTTTGCTTATGAACCACTTGTTTATCGCTCATATGCTAAATTTGCTTCAGTTTGGATAGCTTTGAATTCGCTAGGGTGTTATGGAAGTGTGGATTGTAATTTAAAGATACTCGGGATAATATTTAGGAATTTGGGATCTTCCCTTAGGACGAGGGCATGTATCTTTCTTTGCTACTGTTTATAATTCGTTTCACAAAATTCATAACACAAAGCTGTATTTTACTCTATTATTGTAGTGCCTGTTTCGGTTACAAAGCACCATCTGGTACCAAACTCGAACAAAAACACCTTGTGTATTACGAATGTGGAGGCAAAGGAATGCAGCTATAGAGATATTCCCTGACGCAAATGCGTTAATCAAGTTGAAGTTGAAAAAGAGCATTACACAGAATTAGAAACCGACAAGAAGGGCTGCATACGTGTAGATGATGTATAACTGCCTAATGGCAGTCGATTTCTAATACCCTGTAATGTCATGTCTCAACTTGAACCTGATTGACGTATTTTTGTCAATGAATGTCTCAATAGCTGCATTCCGGTGTTTCCATATTCGTAATTTGTAAGTTGTTCTTCTTAGAGTTTCGTATCAGATTATGGTCTGTAAGCGAAACCGGTAGTACAATAAAAGAAAGAAATACAGCTTTGTGTTATGAATTTTGAGAAAGATATTTGCGCTGGTTATAGCTGTCTGAAGAAAATGTTTATAGTTCGTCCATAAAATTCATGAAAGTTCTTCTGTTCACGTACAAAGTTTTGTATATCAAGAAATTCATCAAAATATTTACGGTCACATACAGTATTTTGCAGATCAAGAAATTCCTGAAAGTAATAAAGTTCCCACACACAATGTTTTGTAATTTCTTCAAAATGAGTGATGTTTAAAAGTATATTATTGAAATCCTTTATTGGTGGCTACTGAAGTGTGGTATCTGCCGTGGCGAGACGAGGTAGTCCTTTGGCGAGTCGTCATGACTGTAGTCGATCTCAGAACTCACGGCAGACTGGCATGGATCCGGAAGACACCTATGCAGATGGCTGAATACACTGCGGCAGGTTTTTCGACGTCAAGCAGCTCACCGACAGTGTACATGAAACACTGCTACAGCAGTATCAGGGAGTATCTGTTATTATATTCATAATTCTACAAAATACATCAAATTTTATTGTATGATTGACTGATCGTGTATATTGGGGAACTTCGTTTTTCCTCTCCCTGCAGTTGGCAGGCCCACTCATTGCACACCGACTTTCGAAAGTAATGTGTCAACGTCACTGTCTTCGCTGTCTGTGGGCTATAGCACAGTCCATTCGGGAATCTTCATGAATTTTAATGTTCATTACACGTGTCTCAGAAGTGGGAGTCATTAATTATCTCATCATTCTTTTTTAAATTTGGGAAACGCATACGTTAAGTGTGACGTAGCTGGTATTGTATTGCGCTGCGGGAGCGACCGCTAAGTTCGTTTACTGCGTTCTTATGATGTCGTGTGAACGGATTTTCGTGCGTCGTACTGCACTCTGAGCTCATCCAAAGCAAATGCAGTCATTGGATTAATCACCCGACTACATCGCATGCCGAGCCTGAGTGAGGGAAGCAGATACTTCACTATTTCATTCCCTATGTTCAAAGTGGCCTACTACATCGACTTGTTAATTTTGTTCGAGATGCCACCTCATCTGTCCACTCACTAAACATAGGCACTGTCACTTTAGGACTGGGTCCACGTTGCGCTTATTTCGCCTCTTATTTCTCCTTTCGTATTTTCGTTTCGTATGGGAACAAATACTGTCTAAACAGATCTATTAGTGAAAATATATTTACATTATTTGTAAGACTCTTTGTGAATAAAAAATATCTCCTTTTTTATATCTTCCGATCTGTATGTCCGTATTGTCTTGCCTAAGTAGATGAGCGCAGACCTTATACTTACCGATTCGATTGCTGTTCTAAACAGTAGGAACACATGCATTGATACTTAGGGCACTACTGTTTTCTTCTCACCAGTAACAAATTCTGACACATCCTGCTACTAACGGAAAACGAAAATTCGAAACACATACACAAAAGGGTGCATCCACAGACTCAAGGAACGCCTGTAGTAAGTATGACTCTGTCACTTTATGAAACGTCTCCTTAGAAAAATTTATGAATGATTGTGCTGATAAACCCCTTACGTTATTTGATTTTCAAACAGCTGAGCAAAACTGAATGTACTCAGACATTTCGCTCTTTAACTATTCTGATCAACTCTAAACTGACATACAATATTTTTTTAGCGCAACGCAATCTCACTTTCAATAATCCCTACAAAAGAATGGCCCTGCCTAACATTAACCTATACCTTTCACAAATCAATTACCTCACAAAAATCTTCGTTACTCGAACTACTGCAATACAAAGAGCGCCACTACTGCCAGCTAAATAAAAGATTCTAACTACTGAAGGCACTAACTACTGATAGGCACAGTTAGCAAATGAAAGATTTTGATAGAGAACAAACAATGTATTTACCTTAATAGTGTTCAAAAGTCATAATGTATATAGCAGTTCATGACATCCATTCTTACAAATGTACTGTTTCTGATGGACACACGTCCAGATCATCCGCTCTCAAAAATCCGCCATCTCACTTCCCCACATCCACCACTGCTGGCGGTTCACCTCCAACTGCGCAACGCTATGCGCTGTTAACAGCCAACTGCCCAACACTACAATAGCCAACAACAATGCAAACCAGCCACAGACTGCACACAGCACAGCCAGTGATTTTCATACAGAGCGCTACGTGGCGTTACCAAACCTAAACAGCCTACTTACAACTTGTTTTTCAATTACATAGTAAATGATTCATGTCCCATATCGGTATAATACTCTCACACAATGAATCATCTACTGGTAACGCCAAGAATTACTCTAGTACTACAGTTACAAGAATTATAATCTTTGAACTCACAAATGTAAATCTACAAGTACATATATATGTATACTTAGTTGTAAAAGAAAATAAAGTGGTGAAGTGCCACAATTCCAGAGTTGTGTAATCTTTACTTCTAGTTCTGTCTGTTTTGCTGGGGAAACCATGAAAACACAGTTTATTATTCTTTATGCTTCATAGACACTCATGTACTGTCCATATATCATGACACTATTTTATGAGTGATCATACCTCACTGCTTCAGGGGTGAATGCTCTGAGGAGTACTTTCCAGGGTCTTTGTTTAATGTCTACACTAAAGCTAAAAACTTTTTTCTTCTTAGTTAGTTGTATGTGAATATAAAAACAATAACTATAAAAATGAAAAACATATTTTCCATTTTTTGCTGGTTTCCACTAATTTGTTAGAAACCGTGTCTTGTTTAGGTAAGAAACTAATCATCACTTTAATACAATTTCCTATGTAGGTCACTAGACTACAGCTAAATTGACTACATTGTGTACAGTGCATTCAATGAATTAGTATAAGCTCATTGTTCTATGTTCTGGGTGCACTGACATTTTATATAAGAAATAGTGTATACAAAAGCAATTCTTACTTAAATATACTAAATGACTCTACTAAGCACTTCTAAAATATTTACGCACTTAAATGAGAAAACAGATAGTATTATGCACTGAGGCCCTTCAAGTCATGGGGGGGGGGGGGGGTATCACCCTTATTTTTATCTGAATCTGGGAGAGCGACCACCTAACTCCCTTCATGGGGAATCTGGACAAGTACGAACTGGGACCAGAATCTTATTAATTGTCCCAGCGTCGAGCACCTAGATGGACACTGCTGCCTGGTGTAGACACTGCTAGCATGGGACTGCTAATGACGACAAAGACATCTCTATAATCTTCCATTGTAACATTTTCTCAGGTGCCTCCCTCTTTGGCCAATGAATGTAACAGTCAGACTTATGAGGTATAACTGCCACGTGATTTTCGAAACATCGAATGATTTCTGGTTTACCTGAGAATACATCTGCATATCATGTTTAGAGATTGGATAGTTGGGCTTCCCGACTCTTATCTAAAACCTTATTCAGATACTTTTTAATTAATGAGAGCCGAATTGTGTTGCACATCGTCATCCAAATTGAATGGATGTCGTGCTTGCACAGAATAAGTCGGACGAATGTCTGAATTCAGCAACCTGGCTCATATAAGCTTAACCCTTGTTCCTTGGCAGATGTTGCCATTCTGTGTCCTAGTTTTTAGTAAATCTAAAATCATTATTTCATCACCAGCCGCAACTAATATTTCCCACATGGAAGATCAGTCTTGGTGTTCCTGTAACATAAAAAATCTTGCACATATTGAGATCACTGAAGATCTCATCTTTTATGTTGTTACCCTCATTGTACCTTAACATGTGTAAAGATATTTTACTGTTGCTGACGCCATTCCATCTCACAACTTGCATTACGAAACTGAAAGTGGTTTCACTTAATTTAAAGAACCATTAGTTATTGGGGGCACTCTTCTGCGACCTGAATTACTCTTATTGCGTTGTTTATGGCTGTCAGTTTTGTGTCATACTGGAGTTAAGTACTTATGCATTCCATATAACTGCATTACTTCTATTAACTGATGTATAGTTCTCAATGTTGGAATCTCATTAATTTGAATAATGGTTTTGTCATGAATTTCCATGCTTACCCACATTGAAACGATTATCATATCTTATCCTCTTGTAGTTGGGTGGGGAATTTTTAGTATTTGGGAGCCAGTCATTTGTTACATGTCCTTGGTGCAGAGCTTTGCCTTGGCTGCAATAATTACCGTTCCTGCCCTGAGTGTCTGACTGGACGTCCGGTGGAGTGGATTGTCTCACTACATTGCCACTACTGTCTCTCGAATCCTTATGTATTAAATTTGCGTCGAGTACATGCAGCAGCTTCTCCATAATATTTATCTGTAGCTTAGCTATCAATATTCCCAGTAGACACCTGTGCAAATCGAGCCCATCCCAATACCACATCTTATTCTGGTAATACTGAAAGTATTTACACAAGCTGTCTTGCTTACTTTTATATTATTCAGGGTTAGAAACCTCTTTACAAAGTCTTTCCTGAACACAAGGTGAGCACACGTTCGTCATTTCTCCTTACATGTACGCTGTAGTAAATGGAATTTTTGTTGCTCTGTCCTAGTTTCTGGAAGTACAAGTTTAAAGCACTTTATAAATGTATCAGATGAGCCATGGATAGTCACCTATGGAGAGTGAAATGAGACATCAGGACGACAGTAGATTTGTTTAATTAGCTTCTTTATTCCAGCCCTCGGCCGTAGTACATCACGAAGTGCTTGGCGGAGGCGTCCGGTCACCTCAAGTGTGAAACAATAGATATCTGACATTGCTGACAGCGCAAAGAGCGCCGCGAAGCATGGCATCTCTCGAATGCTGCTGTCAGCGACATCTCTGGGTGTGACAGTGTGGCAGTGCAGATAACAATTCCGCTAAGGCGGATGTGAACTCCCTCCAGCGAGAAGGTGGCTTTCAGCTCCAGTGGCAGCTGCTCTTGTGTGTCAGGGCAGGCTACCCCATGCCATGGTCGAACAGCGGATCCCATATTGCATTCTGGGGTGTCACAGACTCATGGTGTAGGCTGTGATACTGAGACGAGAATATTTTAGTACACAAATGGCTGAGTACTTCCAGACTATGTTCGTTTAGAGCTCGAGGCACATATTCTATACGCTTCCGTGGTGGCAAGTGAGGAAAGGCTTCCAACCTTCCAGTGTACTGCAGCGTCGACCGTTGCTGTACTGCTCCCAGATTGCTCTGCTTAGCAATGTCTGTTGGCCATGTTTTGCTTCGTGACGCTCTTTCCTGCCTATGGGTGGCTCTGTTGCAACTCACTTCTGCTCTCTGAGTACTTTTTGACCGAAAACGGTCGCTACACTACATTTCCCTTCTTCTTATCAAGACTGGGTCCCTTGGGTCAACCATACTACGTTATCCTTTACACTAGATTTCCTGGTGACAGCATCTTCCGTCTCCGTCTCCCTTCTTAAGATTTGTTCTAACCATTGGTTTCCTTAATCATACCACTTAATCTTACACATTTCTACAGGGCCCCTTGCCCGTTCCTTAACTCAAACACCACGAAACTTACTTCAATACTAGGGTTCTTGCACAGTAATTTCTAACTCTCTACTCCAAATTTACAAGCTTAAATAAATCAGTTGTTCTTAATACTACCCCCTTGTCCATTCATCTTCCTTCTGCCGCTGCTTGCGGTATTTGGTCCACTGGAATACGGACGATGGCTGTGTCTGAATTCAGTCTTGTGCTTTATCTCCTATGCACCGAAAAAAGAGCTACGTTTAGCAGAACAAGTATCGCTGCAGTGGTTGGTATGACAACAGCCAGTGTTGTCTCTTTCCAGTACTGATTATCCCATTATGTATTTAAATCCTGCACTAGAGTTTCCACAGAGACTTACCTCTTCTGCTGGTTCAGATGCGTGTTTACAGACTTCATTAACTGCAGCCCTAGAGTTTCATTTAAGCTGGTTGGATTTATGGCAGGTAGCACTTCAATGGGCTCCTCTGGCCAATACTAACGAGGCTGCGAAATATTCAGGTGAACTATCCCTGAAATCGTGGTGGGCAGATGGAAAGTAGATCCCATTATCTCGCTCGCTTTCCCATTTACTAACAAACCACTCCTGTTTAATTGTAGCCTCTTAGTTGATGTAAGCTGACCCTGCTTGAAACAACTAGCCGCTGCTACCGTCTTGTCAAAGGTAGAATACAACCAATGCACCTCTACCTGCTAAAGTGTAGTTCCGCCGTATCACTTCTTTAGTGCCGTTTTTTACTTCCTTTTGTCCCATTAGCAGTTCCACTGCTCAGAAATCGTGCCCCTCTCTTATTACCATATTAGGACATATGGAAATGGAAATGCCTTGTGGCTAGGGCCTCCCGTCGGGGAGACCGTTCGCCTGGTGCAAGTCTTTCGAACTGACGCCAATTCGGCGACTTGCGTGTCGATGGAAATGAAATGACGATGATAAGTACAACACAATACCCAGTCCCTGAGCGTATAAAATCTCGGAGCCAGCCGGGAATCGAACCCGGGCCGGTAGGTATGACATTCCGTCTCGCGGAGCACTCACCTACCAGGGCCGGACTTCGGACAGATTGTAGCTTCCTTCTACCTTTGCTTCCTCCATTTCTACATATCATCCCTCGTCCCTAGCAATTAATAACAGTCGCTCCGATTTACTCCTACAAATTTCTTCAATGTCCCCCATTGACAGAAGTCACATGAATTATGTAGCACTCGAAACATGTTTATTTCCTTGCTGCTTGTATAGAAACGGAAATGTAAACTTTCGCTCCTTCAGTTCTCACCGATACTGTGGCTGTCTTGAAATAAAAAGGTAAGTTTTTGTGCTCGGGTTCTAAAATCAACCCCAATACCGGCGGTAGTTCCTTTCGTACTTTCCTTACACTTTCCAAATGCTGCTCTAGCTAACCTTACACAGCCTGCTGCGTAGCCTCCTGTAGTTCTGTTACTTTCCCTCGAATTTTCCAAACACTATCTTCTACAGACTGCATCCATTTTGCCATTACTGCTCCCCTATCTAAGACTTCTACTTCGATTCGTAGTTTCCTAATACTCTGATTAACTGCTTCTTCTGTAGTTCTGGCACACCGAATTACTTCTCCAGTCAGTTGTCGTAGTAGTCGTGTGTTATTCACTACAGGCTCCTCTAAACTTCCAGTCTGTGCAGTGTGCCAGTCACTCACAACTTTTGCCCACTGCTAAATCTCTTCTACGGTGTCGCTCAACCTTCGAATGTCTTCCTCATCAGCAATCAGCAGTGCCAAATATTACTCTCGTAAGTCGACCTCAGCGTCGATCAAACCCTTCTTCCTTCGCGTACGTGGAATAATCCCTAGGACATGGCTCATTTCACTCCTTAATTTCTCGTACGCTCCATGTATTCTCTCACATACCCTGCATTTCCTTTGAGTATCCCGTGCCTTTCAGTTCCCTTACAGAATTTGTCCAATGCTTCTTCCAATTTTCTCACCTCGTTACGTATCTCTCAAGCGTTGAATACCACCTGTATCATCCAGCGATGACTGGTGATCACTACGTCTTCCTGCTTGGCAAACGGCACTGCCCCTTCCAGGTCCTGCTTCCGTAACGCTTACACCCCGACAAAGATCAGTAGCGCCGTTATGAACCACATCATCTCGCCTTCTCTGCACCTCACCTACGGACAATAATACCGATTACTCTGTGTTCAGTGTTGGCTCCCGTCATTATTTAGTGACGCTTGACATCGTTTGTTATTGAAATTCTCATGAAATTAAATTCTAATTGAAATATAATCGGGCCTCGTTTTGTGTGAAAGTACGTTCTTTGTGAAAAACATGAAAATGTTTAACAATAGTGCGTGACTGGTGCACGATCATTTTAACCACTAAACAACCCGGTTCCGACCTTTGATATTCCGATGATTTCAAATACATTAAATAAATATCTGTAATACAATAAACGAGATGAATTCTTAAATAAATTTTTCTGAACACATCTGAATTAAAATGCTGTTCTTATTAACATGAAGCACCTTACATGATACATTTGAACAGTCGATCGCCAAGAGAAAGAAGGAGACAGATTAATTAAAGAAATAAATTACGTATGCTCAAAAAAGAGAAGTGATTTAAAAAAGATGATATACATTAGCAGCTGCTTTGGCTGCAAGTTAAAATTTTCAGTACAGATTTTTCCGTTTATGCACTGTCTTATATGAATTGCTTTTATTTGCTGGAGACAAAACAAAAAAATTAACCACTACTCTGAACAACAGTTAAGTATCAGAAATGCTAAAAACATTTACAATAAAGTAGTAAAAACTAACTCACAGGCCAGCTCACAAAACTATTTTACAAAGCACAACAAGTAGATTTAATATGGTGACTGCACAGTTGTAATTCCTCCTAACCAACTGCAAGAAAACTCTTGGTAATATGACTGATGGTTTAAAAGAAAAAGAACATATTACGTCTACAGCAAAACTGAAAATAATTGTATGTAATAGAATCTGGCTCGGTTAAAGCATTAAGCTTTGATCATATTATTACACGCCAATGCATCGGACACATGCGTTGCTCAACTTTATGAGTATAGATGAGTGAATTCTCGTAAAAGCTTAGATCAGCTCGCAAAACCTGTAGCCATCTTCAACGGCCAACGTGCTAGAGATTGTAAATGGCATCAAATCACTGCACACAGAGCCGGGTACGCCATTCGTCGACCGGAATAGTGGTACATCAGAAGACATTTAAAAAATGGTGGAGACAGGAATCTATACCGTAGTTCGAAAAGGTTAACCCTCTGAAGTTAGTAGTCAGCAGAGCTTTATCACCACATCTGAGAGACTTGTGGAAAACCCAACCAAAATCATCACCATGCAGTTTGTAGATATGTGGGCCACTAAGGCAGAGCTGAACATACGCTGACCTACAGAATAGCCGTCTTAAATGACTGGGGCGTAAGTGTACGCCCCTGATGCCCGAGATTGCCAGAGACACCCCTACTCCGGTAACACGGGATAATAATATGTTGCTAGCGCCACCGCCACGCCACCTAGTGGGCGCTGCAGCGAATGGTGGCCCGCGGTAACTAAATGGTGGTGATCACAATCGATCAATCACACTCGAGACAATAGAAAACTGACTCACTTGGAAATAATCATGTATTCAAAACAGCAACAAGTCACATTATTTCTAAGAATCATTAAGTCACAGCAACAAGGATACCTGGATGTGAGCTTCGTTCCTTGGAACGTTCACCACGCTCAGACTCGATGTGACCATGAAAGTCGATAGACATCCAAAGCAGTCGAAACTGGGCTTGGATATGTCATAGTGACGTCACGGAGAGCTATCATCCTTGTGAACGTAACGTCTCCCGGACATCAGAGGGTTAGGTCAGTGTCAGAAACGTGTCATTTGCACCGAACTCCACAGGGTAGGGCTTGGCGAACGCTGTGGGCCTTGCTTCCCCCTGTCTTCCCTGTTAGGACGGTGCTCTGTTCCGGAGCGGGGTTATACAAGGTGTCCCAAAATAATGTGTACACTCTTTGAAACTGAAAGTCTCTTTAATGAAAGGGGTTAGAAAAACAATTTTTGTGGTGTTAGGTCCCTCATGGTCCGTCTTAAGGTGGTAAATGTTCAAACTGGTGTCCGTCCATCGCAGTGCACCGTCGACAACGACTTACGACTACGCGACATGCAAACTTTATTGTTTCCAACGGAATAGCATCACAGGCATGTTCAATTTGCTCTTTAAGATTATCCAGTGTGTGTGAATTCGCAGCGTAAACTGTGTTCTTGAGAGAACCCCACAGAAAGAAGACTAGAGGAGTTAAATCTGGAGATCGAGCGGGATACTCCACACTCCCTCTTCGTCCTATCTATCTGGCAGGGAATGTAAGACTGAGAAATGCCCTCAAATCAAGGTGAAAGTGAGGTGGTGCCCCATCCTGTTGAAAGTAATAATCTCCATTTCCAAACACAACCGCAAGATCAGGACTTATCATTTCCAACATTTCCAAGTACCAGTCACCCGTGACAGTGTTGTCAAAGAAGTACGGCCCGATTAACCCTCTAAAAGACAGACTACACCAGACTGTTACTCCTGGTGGATTAACATGACTTTGCTCGGGTACGTATGGATTCTCCCTGGACCAACACGTAGTTATAGCGGTTAATTGTTCCATCAAGTTTAAACATCGCTTCATCTGACCAAAGAATTCGATCTTGGAAACGTTGCTCTTCTTCACATCTGTTAATGAACCAATCACAAAATTCGCTTCACCTATGAGAATCATCCTCGTTAAGAGCATGGAGTAGTCTTGGAATGTAAGGCTTAAGGTTCTGAGACCGCAAAATTCTATGAAGACTGCTTCCGCAAATCCCAATCTCACGAGAGCATTGTCTCACAGAGTTCTTCGTGGATTGTGTGTATGCCTGGATTACTACATCAACACTCTCATGTAGTCTGTTGAACTTCTCTTTTGTCTGCTATGTCCCTTCTTCATATCGTGTACCGTTCCTTCGACTTCAAACTTATCTCTGATTCTTGTAATTGTTTGTTACTTTTGTCGGTGGCAGTTTTCCAAATTCAACTCTCCAACGACGGAGTACCGCACTCCACTCTCTGTTTTCCAGTAAAACTTTAGCACCTATTTCCGTTGTTCAAACGATAACGTAATTTTTGCTGACAGTCCTGAAACGAAAGAAAGCATTGTTATGTTTTTTACCGCCTTCTCAATTATTATCCATAAAAATAGTGTTTCTGTCTCCTTTAATTAGAGAGATATTCTGTTTCAAAGAGTGTATACATTATTTTGGGACATTATATATATATATATATATATATATATATATATATATATATATATATATATACAGGGCTATTACAAATGATTGAAGCGATTTCATAAATTCACTGTAGCTCCATTCATTGACATATGGTCACGACACACTACAGATACGTAGAAAAACTCATAGAGTTTTGTTCGGCTGAAGCCGCACTTCAGATTTCTGCCGCCAGAGCGCTCGAGACCGCAGTGAGACAAAATGGCGACAGGAGCCGAGAAAGCGTATGTCGTGCTTGAAATGCACTCACATCAGTCAGTCATAACAGTGCAACGACACTTGAGAACGAAGTTCAACAAAGATCCACCAACTCCTAACTCCATTCGGCGATGGTATGCGCAGTTTAAAGCTTCTGGATGCCTATGTAAGGGGAAATCAACGGGTCAGCCTGCAGTGAGCGAAGAAACGGTTGAACGCGTGCGGCAAGTTTCACGCGTAGCCCGCGGAAGTCGACTAATAAAGCAAGCAGGGAGCTAAACGTACCACAGCCGACGGTTTGGAAAATCTTACGGAAAAGGCTAAAGCAGAAGCCTAACCGTTTACAATTGCTACAAGCCCTGACACCCGATGACAAAGTCAAACGCTTTGAATTTTCGGCGCGGTTGCAACAGCTCATGGAAGAGGATTCGTTCAGTGCGAAACTTGTTTCCAGTGATGAAGCAACATTTTCTCTTAATGGTGAAGTGAACAGACACAATGTGCGAATCTGGGTGGTAGAGAATCCTCACGCATTCGTGCAGCAAATTCGCAATTCACCAAAAGTTAATGTGTTTTGTGCAATCTCACGGTTTAAAGTTTACGGCCCCTTTTTCTTCTGTGAAAAAAACGTTACAGGACACGTGTATCTGGATATGCTGCAAAATTGGCTCATGCCACAACTGGAGACCGACAGCGCCGACTTCATCTTTCAACAGGATGGTGCTCCACCGCACTTCCATCATGATGTTCGGCATTTCTTAAACAGGAGATTGGAAAACCGATGGATCGGTCGTGGTGGAGATCATGATCAGCAGTTCATAACATGGCCTCCACGCTCTCCCGACTTAACCCCATGCGATTTCTTTCTGTGGGGTTATGTGAAAGATTCAGTGTTTAAACCACCGCTACCAAGAAACGTGCCAGAACTGCGAGCTCGCATCGACGATGCTTTCGAACTCATTGATGGGGACATGCTGCGCCGAGTGTGGGAGGAACTTGATTATCGGCTTGATGTCTGCGGAATCACTAAAGGGGCACATTTCGAACATCTGTCAATGCCTAAAAAAACTTTGAGTTTTTGTATGTGTGTGCAAACCATTGTGAAAATACACTCCTGGAAATTGAAATAAGAACACCGTGAATTCATTATCCCAGGAAGGGGAAACTTTATTGACACATTCCTGGGGTCAGATACATCACATGATCACACTGACAGAACCACAGGCACATAGACACAGGCAACAGAGCATGCACAATGTCGGCACTAGTACAGTGTATATCCACCTTTCGCAGCAATACAGGCTGCTATTCTCCCATGGAGACGATCGTAGAGATGCTGGATGTAGTCCTGTGGAACGGCTTGTCATGCCATTTCCACCTGGCGCCTCAGTTGGACCAGCGTTCGTGCTGGACGTGCAGACCGCGTGAGACGACGCTTCATCCAGTCCCAAACATGCTCAATGGGGGACAGATCCGGAGATCTTGTTGGCCAGGGTAGTTGACTTACACCTTCTAGAGCACGTTGGGTGGCACGGGATACATGCGGACGTGCATTGTCCTGTTGGAACAGCAAGTTCCCTTGCCGGTCTAGGAATGGTAGAACGATGGGTTCGATGACGGTTTGGATGTACCGTGCACTATTCAGTGTCCCCTCGACGATCACCAGTGGTGTACGGCCAGTGTAGGAGTCGCTCCCCACACCATGATGCCGGGTGTTGGCCCTGTGTGCCTCGGTCGTATGCAGTCCTGATTGTGGCGCTCACCTGCACGGCGCCAAACACGCATACGACTATCATTGGCACCAAGGCAGAAGCGACTCTCATCGCTGAAGACGACACGTCTCCATTTGTCCCTCCATTCACGCCTGTCGCGACACCACTGGAGGCGGGCTGCACGATGTTGGGGCGTGAGCGGAAGACGGCCTATCGGTGTGCGGGACCGTAGCCCAGCTTCATGGAGACGGTTGCGAATGGTCCTCGCCGATACCCCAGGAGCAACAGTGTCCCTAATTTGCTGGGAAGTGGCGGTGCGGTCCCCTACGGCACTGCGTAGGATCCTACGGTCTTGGCGTGTATTCGTGCGTCGCTGCGGTCCGGCCCCAGGTCGACGGGCACGTGCACCTTCCGCCGACCACTGGCGACAACATCGATGTACTGTGGAGACCTCACGCCCCACGTGTTGAGCAATTCGGCGGTACGTCCACCCGGCCTCCCGCATGCCCACTATCATCCTCGCTCAAAGTCCGTCAACTGCACATACGGTTCACGTCCACGCTGTCGCGGCATGCTACCAGTGTTAAAGACTGCGATGGAGCTCCGTATGCCACGGCAAACTGGCTGACACTGACGGCGGCGGTGCACAAATGCTGCGCAGCTAGCGCCATTCGACGGCAAACACCGCGGTTCCTGGTGTGTCCGCTGTGCCGTGCGTGTGATCATTGCTTGTACAGCCCTCTCGCAGTGTCCGGAGCAAGTATGGTGGGTCTGACACACCGGTATCAATGTGTTCTTTTTTCTATTTCCAGGAGTGTATCTCAAATAATAAAGTTATTGTAGAGCTGTGAAGTCGCTTCAATCATTTGTAATAACCCTGTATATATATATATATATATATATATATATATATATATATATATATATATATATATATATATGTGTGTGTGTGTGTGTGTGTCTGCTGTTAAATTTTGGAGTCAGGTATTCGTATTTTAATGAGTAATCTTTACTCATAACGAAGGTTAACTCATCTCTTTCATCAGTGATATGTTGTAGAATATGATTTACGAATAGATTTTCCGTTTCTCGCATTTAATATCGTTTAGTGAGAGTGACTTAGCAAGTAGAGCTCTGTTACTTCCGAGAAGGAAGCACGTGGGCCATTAATTTTTTGTGCTTCGATTTCCATGCACCGTTTACTTATTTGATAAATCGTGTGTTTTATCGCAAAGTTTGAATGCGATCATGGTGCCAAATTCATCGTCATTTTTACCCAGTAGCCGCTATGTTGAGACTTTGCTCTCTTGCCACCACATGGTGTCAACTTCACACTAAACTGACTCCGAATACACTGAGATCCGTCCTTGCCAATTCATTAACGGTCAGTTCAAATTTTTCAGACTAACTACAATGTTTTCATAGATTTGAGTCGAGCCTGGAGACACAGAACCTGTCACGTGCTTTTCGATTAATAAAAATTCATTAATACTGCACTCATCATATAATACACAAAATTGTCTGTTGTAGGACGAGCTACATGCGTAATGACTTTATTTTCTGTTTTTATTTATAGAACTTAAAGTGTTTTTCTACCACGAAATGGGTCTGAAATCCGTCTTCATCCCCTCTGTTACTGTTTGGTGGAACTCCTTGAAGTGGTTTATGGATAAATACCACCTGTAGCATTCCCATGTGCTTGATTTCGGGAAAATGTGCCCGGAAACAGCTTTAAGTTTATCTTACCATGTCCATCCATCCCCGTCTCGAAGGCCTAGGTCAGCTTGTGATAGCGTTATTGATTTGATTGTTTATAGTTTCTCGTGTGTATTAAGGTACCCTCTGTTTAATTAATTTTACGTGAGAAGACGTTAAATTTAGTTGTTATACTATGAGAGTCGACGATTTCCATCTTTGGGGATTCCATGTCTTACTCAAATAAATTGTCACTCTTTGCCGTAATAAACCACTCCTCTTCTTGACAATATCACACGTTTTCAATTCCGAACTAAATCATCGACGGAAGTGTGATGTGGGCAGAAAATTACAAATAAGAGAAAGAATTGTTGCAAATTTGATTTGAAAATTAACATTGGTTAGTGGAATTTTTGGTCAAACAATAGAGAAGCAAAAATGTTGAAGTCGACAATGCAGGTGGGGCGGCAGCCACAAAGACGTGGACCGGACTCGAAATTGTTGAACGATGAGCTGAATAACGGCAGTGTGCTGGGCATCTCAATAAAAACAGAAGACGTAAACAGTGTGGCTGCAAAGCAACAGGTTGATGTTTCCTATTAGAAGAATTCGGGAGAAATTGTCACGGAGGGTGATAATTATCTACAGGAGGCTGAGACAGAGACGAAAGTGGAGCCAGAATTAAATCAGTCATGCGGTTTGAATATGGGCAATTGGAGTAAGTTATTTCAAATGGTGGATTCGACGAAAACTGACAAAAGCTCAATGAACGACAGTATGAGTTCGATGGAGATTGAATTAAGATCTGATATGGTTTGTTAAAAGATGAAATATCTTCTTCAGTACCCAAAGATTTGGACGATAAAATAACAGAGGAAGTACATGAGTTAGGTGACAAGCTTGATGATCAAATGGAAGCTTTAAAGAAATATGTGAGCAATGAAATAAAAAAGCAAAAAGAGGATTTGTACGATGCAGTGAGTAGCACATTAACTGACGATGTTTATTCGATCGGCAGGGATTTAGAGACTGAAGTAAAAAAAGGAAATTAAACAATGAGTAATGAGCAGATGAATATCCGTAATGAACTGGATCGATCTGTAAATACTTTGAAGGGACAGATCGGGAAGATTTAAAGCGAAACAATAAATAAATAAATAAATAAATAAATAAAATAAACATTAGAAGCGATTACTACTGATGTTCAGGACAAAATTCATTCGTTAGAAGTTGACGAAAATCACAAACAATTCAAAAACAAGGAAATAGAGAGTTTGAGATCCGAAACTAAGAAAATCAAAAAGCAGGTAAAAAATCTAGGAAGTATAAAGAATTTGGCTACTGCGTTCACGTTAGGAGGGGCATATCCCAGTTATGCTAGCTTCGAAATTGAAAATTTCGATCCAAAGGGAGGGATCCATCCAGTCATTTTCATGAACGCATACAGAAAGATAATCCTTCAGCATTTCTTGAAGAGGATTGAATTAGAATAGCCAGGACGAAGTTGCGAAGAGGACGCAAGTAGCTGGGTGGCTTATGCAACTGACGACTGACGAACTTAAAAGGAATTTTTGAGCAAATTTGAAGAAAAATACTGAAGACGAGGTTTTGCAGGAATGTAGGCAAGTTTCTCCATACCGACCGAGTAAAGTGACAAATATGAAATTGTATTGCGAGGAGCTATTTAAATAAGTGGAATATGCGAAGGGTCAGAAGTCAGAAAAGAGTATGCAACAGTACTTCGCGGAAAATTATGGTGGAGAGTGTCTGAGACTGTCTTATGGGCGATAACGATGAAACATCGTTTCTGAAGAAATTAGGTGACATTGACGCTTGGTACCGCGACAGTGACAAACGGTACCACGGTGGAAACAATAATAACCAGAACAGAAACAATTTCAATAACAAACAAAACAATGACCGTCATCGCGATTACTACGTGAGATGCTCTCACGTAGATAGAGGTGGGAGTGGAGGAAGAGGTGGCGGTAACGGGGGAAGAAATCTAAACGGCCGAGTTTGCGAAAATTACAGGTCGATAAATGCGAGTCCGCAACAATAAAGGCCCCATCAAAGGAAATAATATAACAGCTGTGGCGACAACAAAGCAAGTGAACACGGGCGGACTCACCTAAGTAGTCAGGTGTTTAGGAAACAATGCAAGGGCGATGAACTCCGTGTACAGGACAAATCAAAAGCGATAGCAAATGAGATAGTTGGAGACGACGAAAAGGAACGTGTATGATGCGTAAAGTGGTCCAGCAGCGCCAATAAAGGAGCAGTGTCCAGTTGTAGAGATGCGTTTTATTGTACTTGAAGTCGGAACAGTAGGCGATTATAGGGAATGGCTGAGGCAGTTAGGCGAAATGTATGCTACGTCAGAGGAGTGGGAAAGAAATAGGAAAGTAAATGTTTGTGGAAGTCAGAGTGTGGAGGATGACAGTAATTATGTTGTCTGTCGGTGGGGCGAGTGATGTGAGGGAGATGCTGCGCGAAACAAATGAAGTTAATAAGAATATGAGTAATGTTGATGAGTTCAAAGAATGTAGTAGAGATGAGGGAGCATGTGAGGTGCAGATAAGTAGATGTTCAGTAGATGCCATTCCCGATTCAGCTGAATTCGTTGTGTTTGATCTGGAGACTGTGGTGTGCAGCACGATTATGTAGCTTACGACAGCTGAATAACATTAATGAGCGAAACAAATGGTTGTATTTTACACAAACTCAAAGCAGATGTGATTCGCAAAGGTGAAGATAATGATGAAAATGAACCTGCTGATCAGTTGAGTAAGAATGACTTAAGGTATGTTTTGTGTCAGATGGAAGAAGGGAACAGGGAAAGGAGGAACAAACCTCCAGATAAGTTATCTAGACGGAATGACCCCTTATGGAGTGATTTGGAAGCAGAACGAAACCTGTTATGGGAAGGGAAGTGTAATGAATCGAAGCGATGTATCAAATTCTGATACCTACTAGTGTATATCGAATGGAAATTCAGGCATTAATTGGTAGTGGAAAACAGATTAGTGTTGTGTCCAAGTCATTTTACAGGCGAATTAAAACCCTAATTGATATAGTCGAAATGCTTGTTACAGGAGTTAAAGTAGTAGGTGCTACTGTAAACCGATTTAGACTCAAATTCTGATGCAATTTTATATTAGGGATGCTGTGTTTGAGCATGATTTTCTAATGGTGTCTCAGCTGAGCATGAAATAATTATGGGTATGGATTGGATGATAAGGAATAAAGTAATCATTGATAGTGACAGAAGACTGATGGTATGTGCTGTAGGAGAAAACAAATTAGAGTTAGGTTTTGATGACATCGATCAGGGAGTCAGTGATAACGACACCAGACTGAATATAATTATGTTACCTATGGATGAAGGGTTGATGGAAGGGTCCAAATGTTACCATGTTAGGAACGTAAATATATAATCTTCCTATGATGAATTTGCAACACTAGTGGAGAATGTGTTGAGCATAACTTCTGACAAAAAAGAGGAGTTGTATAATATTTTGGTTAATAACAAGGGGATATTTTCAGACAAACCTGGTCGTGTATGTGCCTTTGAGTATAAAATTGAGACAATACCCCATGAACCATTTTTTGGATCAGTTTATCAAATACCAATAGCTAGCAAGGAAGCGGTACAAACAGAATTTAACTGTATGGAGGATTGGAGTATCACAAAACATTCTAAAAGTCAATATAACAACCCGCTTGATTTGGTAAATAAAAAAGATACGTTTTAGGATTGTAATAGATGTGTGCAATCTTAACACGGTTGGGAAGTGTGAGATGGATCGTCCTGACTTTTTTATCCGATGTTCTGCAAAAGTTTCGCAACATGCAATATATGACAAGCCTAGATCTAAGTGATGACTACTGGCAGACAGTCCTCGGCAAAGAATTGCGAAAACTGACAGCATTCCTGTTTGCTGGGAAATGATATCAGTATAAATTTATCACTTTCGGACTGAACACTTCAGTATCAGTGTTCATCTGAGCACTTGATAGTGCATTGGGGAAACAACTTGGCGCCAGAATTACGATCTATGTTGACGATTTGTTAATAGCAACATCATCATGGGAAGAGCATTGTGAACTATTAACAGAAGTATTTCAAGCACTGAGACACGAGGGAATGACACTGAAGTTAAAGGAATGTGAATTTGTGAATATGGACATATAATTTCTACGCCATATCATAACAATTTCAGGAATAACTAATGACCCACGAAAATTAGAGGAGAGAAGGAACCGTCCACCGCCAAGAACCAAAAAAGAATTGCATGCTTTCCCTGGTCTTTGTCATTTTCATCGAAAATTTGCAGAAGGGCAAGTTTTTAATGACCCAGATTTGTATGGTTTGTTAAAGAAAAACAGTGCGTTTATTTGGACAGAGAAATGTCAGATAGCTTTCGTTAAACTAAAGGATTAACTTGTAAAAGACGTAGTATTACATCACCCAGAACTGACAGTACCATTTCACATTGAAACCGTCTCATGCCATTATACTACTGCGGTGCAAATATTTCAAGAAACTGAAGAAGGGGAAAACAAAGAATGTCGATCAATTGCTTTTGCTGGTAGAAATCTGACAAAATACGAGAAAAATTGTACAGTCTTCGAAAAAGACGCTGCAGCTGTAGTATGGAGATTTAAAAAATTTAAAGGTTTCTTATGGGGACACAAAGTCATAGTGGATACCGATCACAAGGCCTTGACATTTTTGAAGAATTGTCGGTTACTGCATGATAGGTTGAAAAGATGGACATTGTATATACAACAATTTGATTTTGCGATATGACATGTGAGGGGTGTAAACAGCTGTGTCGCCGAGGCGTTGCCTAGACTACCTTATGAACTTCGTGGGTAATTAACGAGGAGGGTGCAGAAGATATGTTTAAAATAATATACTTAAAGGATGTTGGCAGAGAAAGGTAAATAGAAAACCTATGTAGAAGCATGTGGCGTTACCAGAACAAGGGCGAATGCTTGCGGTTGGTTAAAACTTGAGTTTGATGCAAAAGATAAGAGGGGTGACAAATTGCGGAAGTATTATAAAACTTATGATGGTATCCTGTACTCACAATATATTATGAAGTAGGCGCCTATGGACGTGGAATACGTGCAGGCACCCACAAAAAAATGAAATCTGATGAGGACGTGCACGAGGCAGTGCACCAGTTACCTGTTGCTGCTTTTAAGGAAAGGAGGTTGATACAAGAAATACGTATGAGTAGGCAGTGCGTATGTGAATAGTGTGGCGCAAAAAATGAAAATAGTAATGCAAATTTTTCTGATGTGGACACAAGTAATGTAAATGCTGTGTGAAAAATAATTTTTGGATCACTTTTGAGTAATCAATACTTGTGCTGTTTAGTTTACGAGAGTTATGAATTTTATGTGGACACAAATTTTATAAATGCTGCGTGAAAATGTCTTAATCATTTTTAATTAGTGATTGCTCATGTTGTTCAGTTGCTAATAGGTTAGTGAACAAATGCCTTCGTTTTAACTGTGTGCTTTACAGTATGTTGTTGGACTAAAAAATGCTTATATGATTCAATGTTTTTGTGCACATAATTGTTTTTGTAAAAAATTATTTTCTGCTAATCTGCAAAATATTTGCGAACACATTTCAAATTAGTAACGAACAGCATGTTTCGGACAGTGGCAAATAATAATGGTACAATATGTTGATTGGTTTAGGGACTGGTTGTTGAGTTCTAAACATTTATTTGAGTCTATATTTACCAATATAGATCAGTAAAACGTGGGGCATGTGTAACACAACAACTCAGTGCCCACATATAAATTGCTTCCTGCTTTATTAACTATACACATTTAAATGAAGTCTATAAAGATGTTGTGTATGTTATTGTGAGCTATACATGTCTTAGTAACTTTCTGTGTGCAAAATAATTTGAAAGAGAATGTAAACAATTGCAGTAGACGCACTGGCCAAGCCATGGAATATCGTTATGTAAATCAAAGAAGTTATTGACGTACTGTCAATGGACGCGGGAGCGCAGCGTGTTCGGGCAGTGTCTGTCAGATGGTAACGAGGTCCCGTTGGCAGTGAGTGAGTGGGTCGAAAGCAAGGGAGTAAATCTACTGCGAGAGGACGCAAAATTTGTTTCACTGCAACATCCCACGTATGGTATGTATATTTTGAAAATATGCCTTTGACATTTGATCTGCAAAGAAGATTCCAAACCTAAGAGCTGAGATTACATAAAAATAATGCGTGAATGTAAGGCACTCCCTACTATACACTGACGATAGATGACAGGCGTCACGGTATGTTGGTAACATTCTGTTTCCTTGTGTCTTTGTCCACTGCATTGCAACTGTTGTTGTTGTTGCGGTCATCCGTCCGAAGACTGGCTTGATAAAGCTCTTTTACCTAGTATACCCTGTGCAAGCCTCTTCATCTCGACTAAGTGCTGCAGCCTACATTCATTTGAACCAGGTTGTTGTATTCTAACCTTCGACCGTAAATATAATAGACTGGCCCTGACTTCATTTTCGTGGCTCCAACATCTCTCGGCTGAAGTCACGTGAATGTTGTTGTTGTTGTTTCGTGTTGCGCTTATGGCTGTACTCAGCGTTTTGTCGGTGGATACGGCATTACATTTCACGTGTAAGAGTTTCTATGATAGTGCAGATGCGTTTATTGAAATCTGCTGAAGTGACTTTTATATGCTTTTTACGCTTGAAGTAGAGTATCACGTAAATTAAAGTGTTGAAAGTGATGCCTGTAAAGTCAGACTCATATTACATGTTGGAAAGTATCTGTGATAATTCGGTTACAGAAGTAAGTATAATTGTTTCTCGTTCCTACTCATAGGTTCCCTAAGGATGAAAACCGAAGGCAGTATTGGATACAGGCCCTGAAACGGAAAAACTTTAAGCCATCTGCACATACGCGCCTTTGCTTGAAGCACTTCGCGGAGAAGTTATTATTTACAATGTATATTTATAATTTATACTTACAGTGTCTGTCATTTTTAAACCTAGGCTCCAAAATTATTTTCTGAAACTTCACAGTCTCACCTTTCGTCTAAAATATCTTTTTTTTAAAACCGATAGTTTAAACTTTTGGAAAAATTGTGGGAACTGAACCTTTGAAGTGCATCTAAAATTGATAATGTAAAATGGACCTGCTCCTAAACTCGACAATTTTGGCACCTATAGTTGACATAATTCCCATATCCCATTTTCTTTTATAAGTGACTAGAGCTCAAAACGCGGCGAATCCAATGTTTAAAGGTTTGACACGAGCCCACACTTACTGTGAAACGTCCCCTTAGAACAATTATATACAAGACTGTGCTTAAACTGGGTAGGTCATCACAGAGCAGACCCACTGTAGTCCTGGTAGAGAGTATGGTATTGGTGGGCCACCAGAGATGCAGACCCACTGCAGTCCTTGTAGACATGATGGTATTGGTGGGTCATCAAAGATGCAGACCCACTGTAGTCCTTGTAGAGATGGCCAGCAGCCATCTGTTGCGACTGTGCAGGTGCACATTCACCATGGAAGAGTCTTGCGGAGAATATAGCAAGTCCATGAACCAACACTTGTGCACTCACAAAGTTTTTGGAATTGTCCTTAGAAGTCTTGCAGACAATATAGCAAGTCCATAAACCACCACTTGTACACTCACGAAGATTTTGGAATTGTCCTTAGAACCAGCAATGCTGTTATCCAGTCCCTTGCTGAATTAGTAACACACGTGCAAACACTAACGGTCCCAACTTCTCACATATTATGCATTACTATGACCAACAGAAATGTGTGCAGTGAAATGAATGCTTACAAGTTACTTAATTTGATGAACTGGTGTCAATTACAATATAACAACATGAGAATACAATAACAAAGGTATAAAATACATCATTAAAGAACATAACAATACAGATAACATTTGTGGTACAGGCTTTACAAAAGAGTCGAAATAACATATACATCAGTGTTACAGGAATTATGACATGAGTACGTACATATAAGATCAGAATAACTTGCGAAACATCAACTTCACACATGAGCATTGAAACAAAACAGAATTAATAATGTCTAAGCATATTTACAAGGTAAATAACATATTATTAATGCCAATTATATTTGAGGATAACAGTATTCCTCATCATAGTGAATGTAGCTTAGTATTAGAAGAAGAAAAAGTTCTATGAAACTACACAGAGACAGGAAGAAAACAAATACACAAGGGTACACAAACACATAGTGGAATAACACAAAAGGAAAGGACAGGGTTCGTTTTCAGTGTAACATTTGGTACTGCAGTCCAACCCAAAACTTCATTCCATAGATCTTTCGTCTTAGTTCGATATTTGCTCCAGCCAAAAAATTCTATCCAAGCATGCTTTCTGTATTCTGTTCACACATTTCTTACCTCATTATTTATTTACCATTATCTTACCTCAACATTTATTTCCAAGAAAATCCTACCTAAACCTGTTGTCCCTAAACCCTACTTTTTTTGTTCATATCCTCTTTCAAAATTCTTTTTTTTTGGCCACACCATTTTCTTATAGCTTCTCAATGCATTTCTTCCAATTCATTATAGTTAGTTTCTTATATAGTCTACCCCCTCTTAAGCTAACTTAAATCTACTGAGTTCAGATGCATATCCTATGGGACGAGGCAATGCAGCAGCACAAAACAATTAATACAAACAGCAATGACAAAAACATGGAAATTGGTGAAGCAACAATATTACAACTAAGATAAGGCACTGTGCACCAAACAAGAAAAATAAATCAGTAGTCAAACTAGCTTAGAAGAGTAACACAATTTAAAATTCAGTAGCACTATGCCTTGCAAACAGCAGCAGCAAATATAAAAAATATAAAACTTATATCTATACATGACAAAGCTCAAGCAGAAAAAATATTACAGTAAAAATGGCCATGTTTAATAAGTATGTCACATCTTAACACTAGAGTGATGCATAACAAAAACTTACGCTAGCAGATAAGTTACCAAATCGTAAAAAAAATTATTTATGCAATTCCTGTGAAGGGAAATGTCTTTTTGTGCTCCCTCATTTTTTTTTAATACATCCATTATAAAGTTATTTTTTACTGGATCTGTAGGCATAAAATTTTTATCTTAGTACATCTATTAAATTTTATTTTAACCAATGCTGCTGCAGCTAGAAACTTGATATTAAACAAAATGAGTAAATAAATACATAAAGCAAGCCATATGGCATTTCTCTCAACTAGCAAGACAATAGCCGTGAAATGTTTCTCATCGTTTCATTAGGCATTTCAGTAAATATCATAAATTACGAGCTCCACAGTATGCTTTCAACAAGGAAATGTCAATAGCGAGGATAATGGCCTCCCTTTTCTTTTCTACCTGTGCTTCCGAAAAGCCACACCCTAATGGCTTGTTATCCAGGCGTCTGACACAGCTGGGTGCCCACGATGCATTACGTGCAGGTGGTCACTTAACTTTCTTACAGAAATATTTATGACAGCAGTTTCCGCTACAGTGACAGTTGTAAGTAGGCTGTTTAGATTTTTATATTGGTAATGCCACGTAGCACTCTGTATGAAAATCACTGGCTGTGCTGTGTGCAGCCTGTGGCTAGTTTGCATTGTTGTCTGCCATTGTAGTGTTAGGCAGCGGCAGCTGGATGTGAACAGCGCGTAGCGTTGCACAGTTAGAGGTGAGCCGCCAGCAGTGGTGGATGTGAGGAGAGAGATGACGGAGTTTTGAAATTACATATATTATGACTTGTGATGATATTAAGGTAAATACATTGTTTGTTCTCTATTAAAATCTTTCATTTGCTAACTGTGCCTATCAGTAGTTAGTGCCTTCTGTAGTTTGAATCTTTTATTTAGCTGGCAATAGTGGCGCTCGCTGTATTGCAGTACTTCGAGTAATGAAGATTTTTGTGAGGTAAGTTATTTGTGAAAGGTATAGTTTAATGTTACTCAGGGCCATTCTTTTGCAGGGATCTTTGATAGTCAGATTGCGTTGCGCTAAATAATATTGTGTGTCAGGTTAAGCACAGTCGTGTGTACAATTCTTCTAAGTGGACGTTTCATATGTATAAATTGTTCTAAGGGGACGTTTCATATGTCGACCCTTAGCCTAGGATACCTCACTGGAATCTTCTGATTTTTTCTTGTAGTTTGTGTAATTAGTGTAGCTTTTGTTTATTGCTAGCGCGTAATTATAGAGAGAATTTCCTTTGTAGTTGTAGTTTTTCATTGTTGTACTGTAAAACAGTTGTGGCATGCATGTAGATTTGCACCAAGTATTTCACAGCTGCGCTTCCAATTAACTACGTATTATTTTCAGTGCTATGTTAATGTGTTCTCTTAATTTTGCTATTCAAATTGTGCTTTTCTGTGTTATCGTGTGAAATATTGTGACCATAATGGCGTGTGAAAAACGTAACACTCGGCTCCAAAGTAAACTGAGAAATAATAGTGACGACGAGCGTAGCTTATCAGCACCACTAGGTAGTGAATTAACAGACATTCGAAGTAGTAATTTGGTAACTGTGCATAGGGAAATGGAGCGGGCGGCAAATAATGGTGTAGACAGTGAAACAGGTAGTGAACAGGGAAGCATTATCGATCGATCGGTCGGCAACAGCTCGCCTCAGGAATCCGAAATGACAGAACACAATACTGCAAATACTGTAGACTTTGGTTTTGGGTCCTCACCGTTTTCTCAAATGAGTCAAGACACATTTTCTGCTTGTCAAAATGTGAATGTTGCCGGTTCAAATGCACTGCCGAATAGCACTGAGGAACATGTTCCAGACACCAGTGCACTGTTATTACAGTTAATGCAACAAATGGGACAAAGGCTACGAAAGTTAGACACAACACTTGAACAAAATCAGAAACAAATGGGACAAAATCTTCAAAAGATAGACACAATGGAACAATACCAGAGACAAAAACAGCAACAGTTAGACACAGTGGAACAAAATCTTAAAAAGTTAGACACAGTGGAACAAAATCTTAAAAAGTTAGACACAATGGAACAAAATCTTCAAAAGTTAGACACCACACTTGAACAAACACGTGAAGATTTAACTACTGAGTTACATAACATCGAATCGAAATGTCAAAAAGTCTGTAATGACGTAAAAACACAAATTTGTGAGCATTTCCAACCTATTTTTACACGTCATGAAAATGCATTACAGAATCACGAAGCAGCCATAAAAGAACTGCAAACTATTGTTCATGAAAATCATGAGACCTTACAAGCTAAAATTGACTCAGTTGCATCTACCGATTCGGTTATGCAACTTGCAAAAACTCAGGAAAATTTAAAGGACACAGTAGATACCCTGAAAATTGGTTCAGAAAGACACATGGAGGAAATAAGTACATTATCAGAGAAAGTAGTTGAACTTTCGGATCAGCTAAATAATTTATCTACGAAGGTAGATGATAATCTGAATGACGCAAAACCGGTAGTCTTTAATGACACAGAAGAGAGCGAACAAATTAGGAAACTGAAACAAAATTTGAATCAAACTGATACGCAACATCAAAGAGAAATCCGGGAAGTACAAGATCAGCTGACACAGGTAATGCAAGAATTACGTATTTCAGAGGCCACTCGCGCTCCAATGCGGGAAGAGGGACATAGAAATACGGAACAGCCACAAAATAATAACACAGGGCATTTCGGAAGTTATGAAAGAAATTGGCAATGTGCACCGAATTTTGAGATGGAACCGCCGACACGACGTAACAATGACCGACATGCTACTTGCCGACACGATGATTTTGACTATAAGCTGTTCATTACTACACGTAAATTCAAAACGTTTACGAATTCTGGCAACGACATTCATCCACAAGCGTGGCTCCATCAATTCTCTCATTGTTTCCCTCCCAACCGGTCATTGGAGCCCAGGTTAGAATTTATGTGTGGCTACTTATAGAATGAACCAGCTGTAAGAATGCGATCGGTCATTCACGATTGCCACAGTGAAGGAGAATTTGACCATGCCTTCCTCTCAGCATATTGGTCTCAAGCCACACAAGACCGAGTAAAACATGGCATCATAATGATGAAACATTTCGAACAATCTGAATTTTCCAGTCTTTTCAAATGTTTTGAAGACATGTTGCATAAGAATCAGTATCTTTCAAACCCATACAGCCCCTCAGAACTCATCTGCATTTGCTTAATCAAACTACCTGATTTACGGCATATTATTTTGGCAGGACGTTGCAAAGACGACATTGAAGCTTTTCAGGGACTCTTACAAGAACTAGAAATTGACACAGGCAGTCGCAGGATGCGAAAACAGGAACACAACAACTACAGGTCACATCCGTCGCAATTTCGTGACGACATAACAATAACTGGACACGACAATTCTATTCTTACCACGTAAATCGTGACCAAAAGAGACACCACCCGTATGACAAGCACTGACAGAGTAATAGTTACAGAGAGAGATCGCATTTCCGTAGAAATGAATATGACAGAGACAATCATAGAAACAGACAATTTGGCAACCAGAACAATTATTATCACGAGAGACAGAATAATTTCAGACGCAACAGTTCAGCGCGCAGTTACGATTCAGGGAGAAATTCTCCACCACGTGACCGACACGAAAGAAACTGTGTAAACTACCGACAAAACGACAGACCTGAATTCCATCAGAACTGGCGGGTGTCTAACAGAGCTGGGCCCTCTCGGCAAGGCGAATTTGTGGAAGTTCGGCCTCCTAATCCCATAACGACGCGCGGCAACAAAGTGACAGACAATGACTCGCACCACAGGCAGCCACCTGCGCCCGCTGGCTCAGGGACAAATAACATTGACGCTAACCTTGAGCAAAATTCCAGTATTCTTTACAGACGAATACCGCATGATAATTGCATTCAAGTTGAAACTCTGTGTACTGAGAAGAGCAAAGGTTTACACCACATCTCACATGTAAAACCGTGTATTGAGAGATAAACTGTTTTTTAATTTAGTCTTTGCTATAAAATTTTTCACTTCACGTTACTAGTATGCTTTAGAAACTGTTACCATGCAACAATGTTTGAAGTTAAATATCCAGTCAAGAACCAAGAGAACTTATTTAAACAGAAATTACGAATGCATTGTTATTGCGAACAGACGACACAGTGTTATTGTGTGTGTACATTCTTGCTTGTTAGTTGCACGATTACGTAACGAATATACGGCTTACATACTTAGAACATATACCAGCACTGCTAATGAGATTTTCATGCAACATTTTGGTTTGCTTGAGAGTGGATTCTGGATTTGAGGTGCTTTCTGTGAAATGCCAGATGACACAGTGGTTAGTTTATGTGACAGCTACACAATTTTATCACGACGCTGCTAATGCGTGACAATTTACAATGTTGCTTTTGCGGTGTATCTGTTTTATATCTGCACAGTTTTTTCTGAATTCTTCTATAAAGTGAGACATGTTTTAGTGGTGACTTTTGTGGTATAGCTACAAGGAGACAGCATTTTCTATAGCACAACAATACGTTACAGCACAGTACTTTCTTCATCCGGCAATAAGCGTAATAAGTAAGATATCTATACGCAAAGCATTTCACTTTTGTTTATCATGAGGTAAGTACATTGACTTCTGCAGAACTTAGCTTTCGGAGGACGATAACTACGACACTCCCACAGAGATTATCTTACAGCAAGACGCATATTTAGCGCTACAGGACACGTATTTGAGTGATTAATTTTGTACTAAAAACATTCATTTTCAAAGATATTTTAAATACAATGATACAAAGGTTTTTCGTGATACATTTCATTCCATTACTGTAATCTGTAACACCTGAGGGTATAATTACATTAATCCTCAGGGGGGTACACGCCTACTTTGTGTACCATGTGTTTGGCAAGCACAACGAGCCCTAGCTAATATGGTATTCGCTTATACAACTTTACACATCGGTACCATATTTCTCTAATACATAAATTACACAGCTATCTGATCATTTAACTGAGAGATAAACTTTTTTTTAAATCAGTGACACATGTGTACGCAATTACACAGTTGGGTAACTTCACAGTTACGAAATTGTATTTTGTCTGTACTGTGTGAACTGTTCATATTTTTTGGTACCATTGTGGTACTATGAGAGCTTTGAATGATGTATTTGGTATGAGATCATGATATTTAAGGTACGTTTGAGGAAGATGACACTTTTGACATGAGCAGAGAATTTTTTTAGGTTTTGAAATTATTGCAGGAAGCTACGACGTTTTTGAGATTTGACTGAGGTGTTATGATGTTATTTTTACGACGACGATGTGTATTATGCTGTTGAGGTATGTTTATGTCAATAAGATGATGCTACCATATATGAGGAATGTGATTACGTGTTTATATGTATATGAATAATGAATAGAAGTTAGGGACTCTTGACTTGTGAAAAAGGAAGTTGGAAACCAAGAATCGTACTTTAAGAGTTATGAAATGTGTGTAAATGCGTGAATGTATCACAATGCCGGCGAAAATTTTTTTTTGGAGACTGTTATATT
Organism: Schistocerca cancellata; assembly: GCF_023864275.1. Taxonomy (NCBI): domain Eukaryota; kingdom Metazoa; phylum Arthropoda; class Insecta; order Orthoptera; family Acrididae; genus Schistocerca; species Schistocerca cancellata. Next base: position 328,110,916 of record NC_064631.1, read on the forward strand.
CATAGGATTTTGTTTCTACACATTTGCAACGTAAATTCTCGACCTGTGAAATTTTTATACGAGACTGTCACTGTAGCGGAAACTGCTGTCGTAAATATTTCCATAAGAAAGTTAAGTGACCACCTGCACATGCGTCGTCGGCACACAGCTGTGTCAGACACCTGGAGAACAAGCCATTAGGGTGTGCCTTTCCGGAAGCACAGGTAGGAAAAAAAAAGGGAGGCCATTATCCTCGCCATTGACATTCCTTTAGAGAAAACATTGCAAATGCGACACCCTCATTACTTGGAAAGATACTTACATCTGCACACCCGATTATGACAAGCGTCTTTCTATGAGAGTTGAGAGAATTTCTACTAACTTATGAAATGTCACATGACTGCTGAATGATATTTTTATGCTTTGGTTTGCGTAATTGCTTATTTCATTTGATATCTGGTTTCCAGCTGTGTTGCAGCATTGCTTTTATAAAATAAAATGCATTTGCTAATGTGAACGCTTTCTGTCAACAGATCTATTAAATAATCATTTTATGATCCACATTCTTTAAAAAAAGGGGCACTTTTAAAGGAAAGAACAATAAGAAGGAACTAGTAACAGTAACTGTATACGTAATATTCTTTTCAAGTACATGGTAATATTTTTCGTAGAATAAGTTGTGGTGCACCACTTTAATTACATAGACACTAAGATGTGAATATACATTTTCCTTTTCTGCATTGTTGTTTTTACTGTAATATTTTTTCTGCTTGAGCTATGTCATGTTTAGGTATAAGTTACTGCTGTTTGCCAGGCATAGTGTTACTGAATTTGACTTTGTGTTACTCTTCTAAGCTTATTTTTATTGTTTGCTGCGCATTGCCTTATATTAGTTGTAATATTGCACTTGCTTTGCTAATTTATGCTGCTAGCTTTGCCAATTTGCATTTTTTGTCATTGCTGTTTGTGATAATTTGTTATGTGATGCTGCATTGCCTCGTCCCTTGGTATATACACTCCTGGAAATTGAAATAAGAACACCGTGAATTCATTGTCCCAGGAAGGGGAAACTTTATTGACACATTCCTGGGGTCAGATACATCACATGATCACACTGACAGAACCACAGGCACATAGACACAGGCAACAGAGCATGCACAATGTCGGCACTAGTACAGTGTATATCCACCTTTCGCAGCAATTCAGGCTGCTATTCTCCCATGGAGACGATCGTAGAGATGCTGGATGTAGTCCTGTGGAATGGCTTGCCATGCCATTTCCACCTGGCGCCTCAGTTGGACCAGCGTTCGTGCTGGACGTGCAGACCGCGTGAGACGACACTTCATCCAGTCCCAAACATGCTCAATGGGGGACAGATCCGGAGATCTTGCTGGCCAGGGTAGTTGACGTACACCTTCTAGAGCACGTTGGGTGGCACGGGATACATGCGGACGTGCATTGTCCTGTTGGAACAGCAAGTTCCCTTGCCGGTCTAGGAATGGTAGAACGATGGGTTCGATGACGGTTTGGATGTACCGTGCACTATTCAGTGTCCCCTCGACGATCACCAGTGGTATACGGCCAGTGTAGGAGATCGCTCCCCGCACCATGATGCCGGGTGTTGGCCCTGTGTGCCTCGGTCGTATGCAGTCCTGATTGTGGCGCTCACCTGCACGGCGCCAAACACGCATACGACCATCATTGGCACCAAGGCAGAAGCGACTCTCATCGCTGAAGACGACACGTCTCCATTCGTCCCTCCATTCACGCCTGTCGCGACACCACTGGAGGCGGGCTGCACGTGAGCGGAAGACGGCCTAACGGTGTGCGGGACCGTAGCCCAGCTTCATGGAGACGGTTGCGAATGGTCCTCGCCGATACCCCAGGAGCAACAGTGTCCCTAATTTGCTGGGAAGTGGCGGTGCGGTCCCCTACGGCACTGCGTAGGATCCTACGGTCTTGGCGTGCATCCGTGCGTCGCTGCTGTCCGGTCCCAGGTCGACGGGCACGTGCACCTTCCGCCGACCACTGGCGACATCATCGATGTACTGTGGAGACCTCACGCCCCACGTGTTGAGCAATTCGGCGGTACGTTTACCCGGCCTCCCGCATGCCCACTATACGCCCTCGCTCAAAGTCCGTCAACTGCACATACGGTTCACGTCCACGCTGTCGCGGCATGCTACCAGTGTTAAAGACTGCGATGGAGCTGCGTATGCCACGGCAAACTAGCTGACACTGACGGCGGCGGTGCACAAATGCTGCGCAGCTAGCGCCATTCGACGGCCAACACCGCGGTTCCTGGTGTGTCCGCTGTGCCGTGCATGTGATCATTGCTTGTACAGCTCTCTCGCAGTGTCCGGAGCAAGTATGGTGGGTCTGACACACCGGTTTCAATGTGTTCTTTTTTCCATTTCCAGGAGTGTATATCTGAGCTCAGTAGATTTAAGTTAGCTTAAGAGGGGTAGACTATATAAGAAACTAACTATGATGACTTGGAAGAAATGTATTGAGAAGCTATATGAAAATGGTTTGGGCAAAAAAAAAAAAAAGGATACTGTACAGTGGAGAAAAACTATTTTTGACAGTGGATGTGAACAGGATACAGAAAGCAGGCTTAGATAGGACTTTTGGGAATAATGATGAACGAAGGGAGATCTCCATGCAAAATACTGCAGTAAAACAAACCCTGTCCTTTCCTTTTGTGTTATCCCACTACGTGTTTGTGTACCCTTGTGTATTTGTTTTCTTCCTGTCTCTGTGTAGTTTCATAGAATTTTTTCTTCTTTTAATATGATGAGGAATACTGTTCTCCTCAAATATAATTGGCATTAATAATATGTTATTTACCTTGTAAATATGCTTAGACATTATTTATTCTGTTTTGTTTTAATGCTCATGTGTAAAGTTGATGTTTCAAAAGTTATTCTGATCTTTTATGTATGTACTCATGTTATAATTCCTGTAACACTGATGTATATGTTTATTTCTATTCTGTTGTAAAGCCTGTACTACAAATGTTATCTGTATTGTTATGTTCTTTAATGATGTATTTTGTACCTTTGTAATTGTATTCTCATGTTATAAAATGGTAATTGACACCAGTTCATCATATTAGTAACTTGTAAGTTACATTTCACTGCACACGTTTCTGTTGGTCATAGTATATGGACAATTTGTGAGAAGTAGGGACTGTTAGTGTTTGCACGTGTGTTAATAATTCAGCAAGGGACTGGATAACAGCATTTTTGGTTCTAAAGACAATTCCTAAAACTTTGTGCGTGCACAAGTGGTGGTTTATGGACTTGCTATCTTCTCTGCAAGACTCTTCGATGGTGATTGTGCACCTGCACAGTCGCAGCAGATGGCTGCTGGCCATCTCTACAAGGACTACAGTGGGTCTGCACCTCTGGTGGCCCACCAGTACTCTCTACCAGGACTGCAGTGGGTCTGCTCTGTGATGACCTACCTACCAATCTTCTTCAAAACGTCGAATGACTCTGCTGTGGGTTTGCTCTGTTGTGGCCCATTACCTGTCAGCATGTCAAGAGTTAGTACTGTCTTTCTGTTGGAAGGACAACACTACTTCTTCAAGACTGCATGGACATCCACTACTTCCATGTGCATTGTCTTTTACTGCTCAGACTTTGATAAAAGAAACCGCAGTTTTACTGTGATGAATGATCAGGACTGTCTTTATGGACTGTGAGAAAATTTTAGCTTTTGACCAACATTGTATAAATAAGTGTGTGCATTTGATATCTTTGTTATTGTAATTATGAAAAATTTTACAAATCATTATTGGCCACTGGCCAAAAAAATTTGTAAAATTTGTTGTGGGGAGCATGGGGGCTATGTAAGTAGGCTGTTTAGATTTTTATATTGGTAATGCCACGTAGCGCTCTGTATGAAAATCACTGGCTGTGCTGTGTGCAGCCTGTGGCTAGTTTGCATTGTTGTCTGCCATTGTAGTGTTAGGCAGCAGCAGCTGGATGTGAACAGCGCGTAGCATTGCACAGTTAGAGGTGAGCCGCCAGCAGTGGTGGATGTGAGGAGAGAGATGGCGGAGTTTTGAAATTACATATATTATGACTTGTGATGATATTAAGGTAAATACATTGTTTGTTCTCTATTAAAATCTTTCATTTGCTAACTATGCCTATCAGTAGTTAGTGCCTTCTGTAGTTTGAATTTTTTATTTAGCTGGCAATAGTGGCACTCACTGTATTGCAGTAGTTCGAGTAATGAAGATTTTTGTGAGGTAAGTTATTTGTGAAAGGTATAGTTTAATGTTACTCAGGGCCATTCTTTTGCAGGGATCTTTGATAGTCAGATTGCGTTGCGCTAAATAATATTGTGTGTCAGGTTAAGCACAGTCGTGTGAACAATTCTTCTAAGTGGACGTTTCATATGTATAAATTGTTCTAAGGGGACGTTTCACAGTCTCATATACAAAATTTCACGGGTCGAGAATTTGCGTTGCAAATGTGTAGAAACAAAATCTTATGAATATAACAGTGTCCAAAAAATTTTCGTCAGCATTGTAATACATTCACGCATTTACATACATTTCATAACTCTTAAAGTACGATTCTTGGTTTCCAACATCCTTATTCACAAACCAGAGTCCCTAACCACTACTCATTATTCCTTACCTCATTATACATATACATATTCGTCGACACTTCTTCAATATTTCATCATAACAGATACGTAGCATAATCAAATAACTCATATAGCATCAGCTTCTTAATCATAAACATACCTCAGCAGCATAATACACATCGTCGTCGTAATATTATCATAACACCTCAGTCAACTCTCAAAATCGTCGTAGCTTCCTCCAATAATTTTAAACCTAAAGGAAATTCTCTGCTCATTTCAGTAGTGTCATCTACCTCAAACGTACTTTAAAAATCGTGATCCCATACCAAATATATCATTCAAAGCTCTCATAATATCGCAATGGGTCTGAAAAAACATGAACAGTTCACAAAGCACAGACAAAATACAATTTCTTAAGTGTGAAGTTACCCAATGGTGTAATTACATAAACATCTGGCACTGATGTAGTAAAATAAATGTTTGTCTCTCTCAGTTAAATGATCAGATAGCTGTGTAATTAGGTGTTAGAGAAATATGGTACCGATGTGTAAAGTTGTATAAGCAAATACCATATTTGCTAGGGCTTCTTGTGCTTGCCAAACACATGATACACAAAGTAAGCGTGTACCCCCCTGAGGATTAATGTAATTATACCCTCAGGTGTTACAGATTACAGCAATGGAATGAAATGTATCACAGAAAACTTTCTTTGTATTTCAAAAATCTTGAAAAATAAATGGTTTAGGTACAAAATTAAGCACTCAAATGCGTGTCCTGTAGCGCTAAATGTGCATCTTGTTGTAAGATAATCTCTGTGGAAGTTCTATAATTATTTTCCTCCAAAAGCTAAGTTCTGCAGAAGCCAATGTACTTACCTCATGATAAACAAAAGTGAAATGCTGTGCGTATTGATATCTTAGTTATTATGCTTATTGTTGTGATGATGAAAGTACTGTGCTGTAACGTATTGTTGTGCTACGAAAGAGGCTGTCTCATTGTAGCTATACCACAAAAGTTACTACTAAAACATGTTTTACTTTACAGAAGAATTGAGAAAAACTGTGCAGATATAAAACAGATACACCGCAAAAGCAACAATGTAAATTGTCACTCATTAGTAACGTCGTGATATAATCGTGTAGCTGTCACATAAACTAACCACTGTGTCATCTGGTATCTCTCAGAAAGTACTTTAATTCAGAATGTATTTTTAAGTAAACGAAAATGTTGCATTAAAAACTTATCAGCAGCACCAGTATATGTTCTAAGTATGTGAGCCTTATAGTCGTTACGTAATCGTGCAACTAACAAGCAAGAATATACAAATAACACTGTGTCATCTGTTCACAATAACAATGCATTCGTAATTTCTGTTTAAATAATCTCTCTTGGTTCTTGACTGGATATTTAACTTCAAACATTGTTGCATGGTAACAGTTTCTAAGTCTGACAATGCATATTAGAAATGTGAAGTGAAACGTTTTATGGGAAAGACAAAGTTAAAAAGCAGATTATCTTTCAGTAAATGGTTTCACATGTGAAATGTGGTGTAGCCCGTTGCTCTTCCTAGTACGCAGAGTTTCAACTTTAACGCAATTATCATGTGGTATACGTCAGTAAAGAATACTGGAATTTTGCTCAAGTCAAGGTTAGCGTCAATGTTATTTTTCCCTGAGCCAGCAGGCACAAGTGGCTGCCTGCGGTGTGAGTCATTGTCTGTTTCTTTGTTGGCGCGCGTCGTTACTGGGATTAGGAGGCCTAACTTCTACAAACTCACGTTGTCGAAAGTGCCCTGCTCTGTTTGGAATTCAGGTCTGTCGTTCTGTTGGTAGTTTCTGTAGTTTTTTCTTGTCGGTCATGTGGTGGAGGATTTCTCCCGGAAACGTAACTGCGTGGTGGACCGTTGCATTTGAAGTTATTCTGTCTCCCTTGATAATAATTATTTTGGTTCCCATATTGTCTGTTTCTCTGATTGTCTATGTCATATTCATTACTACGGAAATGCGAACTTTCTCTGTAACTATTACTCTGCCAGTGGTTGTCATACGGGTGGTGTCTGTTTTGGTCACGATTTGCGTTGTAAGAATAGACTTATCGTGTCCGGTTACTGTTTCTGTCGTCACGGAATTGCGACGGATGTGACCTGTAGTGATTGTTTCCCCGTTTTCGCATCCCGCGACTGTCTGTGTCAATTTCTAATTGTTGTAAGAGTCCCTGAAAAGCTTCAATGTCGTCTTTGCAACGTCCTGCCAAAATAATATGTCGTAAATGTTCAGGCAATTTGATTAAGCAAATGAGGATGAGTTCTGAGGGGCTGTATGGGTTTGACAGGTACTGATTCTTGTGCAACATTCTTCAAAATATTTCACAAGACTGGAAAATTCAGATTGTTCGAAATGTTTTATCATTATGATGCTATGTTTTACTCAGTCTTGTGTAGCTTGAGACCAATATGCTGAGAGGAAGGCATGATAAAAATCTCCTTCACTGTGACAATCGTGAATGACCGATCGCATTCTTACAGCTGGTTCATTCTCCAAGTAATCACACATAAATTCTAATCTGTGCTCTAATGACCAGTTGGGAGGAAAACAATGAGAGAATTGATGGAGCCACGCTTGTGGATGAATGTCGTTGCCAGAATTCTTAAACGTTTTGAATTTACGTGTAGTAATGAACAGCTTATAGTCAAAATCATCGTGTCGGCGAGTAGCATATCGGTCATTGTTACGTCGTGTCTGCGGTTCCATCTCAAAATTCGGTGTACCTTGCCAATTTCTTTCATAATTTCCGAAGTGCCCTGAGTTATTATTTTGTGGCTGTTCCGTATTTCTATGTCCCTCTTCCCGTATTGGAGCGCGAGTGGCCTCTGAAACACGTAATTCTTGTATTACCTGTGTCAGCTGATCTTGTACTTCCCGGATTTCTCTTTGGTGTTGCGTATTAATTTGATTCTGATTTTGTTTGAATTTCCTAATTTGTTCGCACTCTTCTGTGTCAGTGATGGCTACAGGTCTTGTGTCATTCAGATTATCATCTACCTTCGTAGATAAATTATTTAGCTGATCCGAAAGTTCAACTACTTTCTCTGATAATGAACTAATTTCCTCCATGTGTCATTCTACTGTGTCCTTTAAGTTTTCCTGAGTTTTTGCAAGTTGCATAACCGAATCGGTAGATGCAACTGAGTCCATTTTAGCTTGCAAGGTCTCATGATTTTCATGAACAATAGTTTGCAGTTCTTTTATGGCTGCTTCGTGATTCTGTAATGCATTTTCATGACGCGAAAAAATAGGTTGTAAATGCTCACAAATTTGTGTTTTTACGTCATTCCAGGCTTTTTGACATTTCGATTCTGTTTTATGTAACTCAGTAGTTAAATCTTCACGTGTTTGTTCAAGCGTGGTGTGAAGATTTTGTTCCATTGCGTCTAACTGTTGCTGTGTTTGTCTCTGGTTTTGTTCCACTGTGTCTAACTTTTGAAGCTTTTGCTGTGTTTGTCTCTGATTTTGTTCCATTGTGTCTAACTTTTGAAGATTTTGTCCCATTTGTTTCTGATTTTGTTCTAGCATTGTGTCTAACTTTTGTAGCCTTTGTCCCATTTGTTGCATTAACTGTAATAACAGTGCACTGGTGTCTGAAACATGTTCCTCAGTGCTATTCGGCAACGCATTTGAACCGGCAATATTCGCAGTTTGAATAGCAGAAAATTTGTCTTGACTTATTTGAGAAAAGGGTGAGGACGCAAAACCTGAATCTACAGTATTTGCAAGATTGTGTCCTGTCATTTCGGATTCCTGAGGCAAGCTGTGGCCGACCGATCGATCGATAATGCTTCCCTGTTCACTAATTGTTTCACTGTCTACACCATTGTTTGCAGCCCGCTCCATTCCCTATGTACAAATACCAAATTACTACTTTGAACATTAGTTAATTCATTATTCGGTGGCGCTAACACACTGCTTTCGTCTTCACTGTCATTTCTCAGTTTACTTTGGAGCCTAGTATTACGTTTTTCACACGCCATTATTGTCACAATATTTCACACGACAACACAGAAAAACACAATTTGAAGAGCAAAAATAAGAGAACACATTAACATAGCACTCAAAATAATATCTAGTTAATTACAAGCGCAGCTGCGAAATACTTGGTGCAAATTTACATGCGTGCCACACCTGTTTTACTGTACAACAATGAAAGGCTGCAACTACAAAGGAGTTTCTCTCTAAAATTACGTGCTAGCAATAAACAAAATCTACACTAATTACACAAACTACAAGAATAAATCAGAAGATTCCAGTGAGGTATCCTGGCAGGGTCGCCATATGAAACATCCCCTTAGAACAATTATATACAAGACTGTGCTTAAACTGACACACAATATTTTTAGTGCAACGCAATCTGACTTTCAGAAATCCCTACAAAGGAATGGCCCTGACTAACATTAACCTGTACCTTTTACAAATCACTTACCTCACCAAAAATCTTCGTTACTCGAACTACTGCAATACAGCGAGCGCCACTACTGCCAGCTAAATAAAAGATTCAAACTACGGAAGGCACTAACTACTGATAGGCATAGTTAGCAAATGAATGATTTTAATAGAGAACAAACAATGTATTTACCTTAATAATCATAATATATATGCCATCCAGTCTTACAAATTTCAAGTCTCCGCCATTTCTCTCCCCACATCCACCACTGCTGGCGGCTCACCTCCAACTGCGCAATGCTACGCGCTGTTCACATCCAGCTGCCACTGCCCAACACTACAATGGCAGACAACAATGCACAGACTGCACACAGCACAGCCAGTGATTACAGAGCGCTATGTGACGTTGCCAATAAGAAAACATAAACAGCCTACTTACAACTGTTTAAAAGAATTTTAACGACATTTTACTTTAATTGATAGTTTATAGTAATTTCGTCCCGCTACCCACCAGAGTGGCGTTCGATGTATTTGTTAGATTTTATAAATGGTATTGTGAACAAATCCAGGTCAGATGTACTTCTGGCATAATTTTTCGCGAATAAAAAAATAATTTTTGTTGGAAGCGTTTCGCAGTCAATTGAGAAATGTGGGGAAAATACGATACAAACATAGGATGGCAGACCGCTGATTTGAAATCCCGCTACGTTTTGCAAACAGTCACGTGGTTTATGTTGGAGCCACACCAGCCCTATAGCTTCTGCACAATAAGGCCGGTCTACTAGTATCTATGGTCGAAGATTCTAACCTTGGTCTCTCTCTACAAGTTTTACCACAGTACTTACCTCGAAATATATAAATGACTTTTAACTTAATAATATGAATATTTATTTTTGAAGAGAGAGAGAGAGAGAGAGAGAGAGAGAGAGAGATTGATTTTTGATTCAGATTTTTAGTTTAAGTCGTAACTGGTACCTGAATTTTGGTTACTGCCTCCTTGAAAGATCAGCTTCTGCACCAGTTGGTGACGTATTATAATTTGGAGGAAGTTATGGTCCTTTAAGGTTTAAAATACGACTCTGTTAGTTACTTGGCCGTATTGCGGATAGCTTTGAGCCCAAATTTTCGTAGCTTTTCATGCATAAGGGAACACAGTTGTAAGTAAATGGGATCAAACAACAATCTACTTTTCGTGAGAAAAGGTGATTGCTTGGCACACAGACTTACTTCAGACTACACGTCCTGCTACATCAAAATTGGTCAGTGGAGTTCAACACCATACTATTGAACAAGGACATAATCCAGTTACTGTAATTAAATTATGAGAGGTTGTTACTTATTGAATGAAAACTATAGAGAATGCATTTCTTTTCCTGTATTTTAGTGAACTTTGTACACTTAAAATTCTGTCGATTGATAGATGGCGACGACAATGACGTCCCCTCCTTTTCCGAAAACAAGATATTTCTATTCTTCACTTCCAGAAAATTTGTATACATAAATGTTTGGAAACTCTTACACAAACTTTACTCGGTTTTATCACTAAAATATCAATTTTTATTAAATGTAACAATACGATCCTACCCCCATGAACCATGGACCTAGCCGTTGGTGGGGAGGCTTGTGTGCCTCAGCGATACAGATGGCCATACCATAGGTGCAACCACAACCGAGGGGTACCTGTTGAGAGGCCAGACAAACGTGTGGTTCCTGAAGAGGGGCAGCAGTCTTTTCAGTAGTTGCAGGAGCAACAATCTGGATGACTGACTGATCTGGCCTTGCAACACTAACCAAAACGGCCTTGCTGTGCTGGTACTGTGAACGGCTGAAAGCAAGGGGAAACTACAGCCGTAATTTTTCCCGAGGGCATTCAGCTTTACTGTACGGTTAAATGATGATGGCGTCCTCTTCGGTAAAATATTCTGGAGGTAAAATAGTCCCCCATTCGGATCTCCGGGCGGTGACTACACAGGAGGACGTCGTTATCAGGTGAAAGAAAACTGGCGTTCTACGGATCGGTGCGTGGAATTTCAGATCCCTTAATTGGGTAGGTAGGTTAGAAAGTTTAAAAAGGGAAATGGATAGGTTAAGGTTAGATATAGTGGGAATTAGTGAAATTCGGTGGCAGGAGGAACAAGACTTTTGGTCAGGTGAATACAGGGTTATAAATACAAAATCAAATAGGGGTAACGCAGGAGTAGGTTTAATAATGAATAAAAAATAGGAGTGCGGGTAGGCTACTACCAACAGCATAGTGAACGCATTATTGTGGCCAATACAGACACGAAGCCCATCCCTACTACAGTAGTACAAGTTTATATGCCAACTAGCTCTGCAGACGATGAAGAAATTGATGAAATGTATGATGAGATAAAAGAAATTATTCAGGTAGTGAAGGGAGATGAAAATATAATAGTCATGGGTGACTGGAATTCGGGAGTAGGAAAAGGGAGAGAAGGAAACATAGTGGGTAAATATGGAATGGGGGAGAGAAATGAAAGAGGAAGCCGTCTGGTGGAATTTTGCACAGAGCATAACTTAATCATAGCTAACACTTGGTTCAAGAATCATAAAAGAAGGTAGTATACATGAAGGAATCCTGGAGATACTAGAAGGTATAAGATACATTATATAATGGTAAGACAGAGATTTAGGAACCAGGTTTTAAATTGTAAGACATTTCCAGGGGCAGATGTGGACTCTGACCACAATTTATTGGTTATGAACTGTAGATTAAAACTGAATAAACAGCAAAAAGGTGGGAATTTAAGGAGATGGGACCTGGATAAACTGAAAGAACCAAAGATTTTACAGTGTTTCAGCGAGAGCATAAGGCAACAATTGACAGGAATGGGGGAAAGAAATACAGTAGAAGAAGAATGGGTAGCTCTGAGGGATGAAGTAGTGAAGGCAGCAGAGGATCACGTAGGTAAAAAGACGAGGGCTAGTAGAAATCCTTGGGTAACAGAAGAAATATTGAATTTAATTGGTGAAAGGAGAAAATAAAAAAAACGCAGTAAATGAAGCAGGCAAAAAGGAATACAAACGTCTCAAAAATGAGATCAACAGGAAGTGCAAAATGGCTAAGCAGGGATGGCTAGAGGGCAAATGTAAGGATAAAGAGGCTTGTCTCACTAGGGGTAAGATAAATACTGCCTACAGGAAAATTAAAGAGACCTTTGGAGAAAAGAGAGCCACTTGTATGAATATCAAGAGCTCACATGGAAACCCAGTTCTAAGCAAAGAAGGAAAAGCAGAAAGGTGGAAGGAGTATATGGAGGGTCTACACAAGGGCGATGTACTTGAGGACAATATTATGGAAATGGAAGAGGATGTAGATGAAGATGAAATGGGAGATACGATGCTGCGTGAAGAGTTTGACAGAGCACTGAAAGACCTGAGTCGAAACAAGGCCCCGGGAGTAGTCAGTAGTTCTATTGGAACTACTGACGGCCTTGGGAGAGCCATGTCCTGACAAAACTCTACCATCTGGTGTGCAAGATGTATGAGACAGGCGAAATATCCGCAGACGTCAAGAAGAATATAATAATTCCAATTCCAAAGAAAGCAGGTGTTGACAGATGCGAAAATTACCGAACTATCAGTTTAATAAGTCACAGCTGCAAAATACTAACGCGAATTCTTTACAGACGAATGGAAAAATTGATAGAAGCCGACCTCGGCGAAGAACAGTTTGGATTCCGCAGAAATATTGGAACACGTGAGACAATACTGACCTTACGACTTATCTTAGAAAATAGATTAAGGAAAGGCAAACCTACATTTCTAGCATTTGTAGACTTAGAGAAAGCTTTTGACAATGTTGACTGGAATATTCTCTTTCAAATTCTAAAGGTGGCAGGGGTAAGATACAGGGAGCGAAAGGCTATTTACAATTTGTACAGAAACCAGATGGCAGTTATAAGAGTCGAGGGGCATGAAAGGGAAGCAGCGGTTGGGAAGGCAGTGAGACAGGGTTGCAGCCTCTCCCCGATCTTATTCAAAAATGGTTCAAATGGCTCTGAGCATTATGGGACTTAACATCTATGGTCATCAGTCCCCTAGAACTTAGAACTACTTAAACCTAACTAAGCTAAGGACAGCACACAACACCCAGCCATCACGAGGCAGAGAAAATCCCTGACCCCGCCGGGAATCGAACCCGGGAACCCGGGCGTGGGAAGCGAGAACGCTACCGCACGACCACGAGATGCGGGCCCCGATCTTATTCAATCTGTATATTGAGCAAGAAGGAAAGGAAACAAAAGAAAAATTCGGAGAAGGTATTAAAGTCCATGTAGAAGAAATAAAAACGTTGAGGTTCGCCGATGACATTGTAATTCTGTCAGAGACAGCAAAGGACTTGGAAGAGCAGTTGAAGGTAATGGACAGTGTCTTGAAAGGAGGATATGAGATGAACATCAACAAAAGCAAAACGAGGATAATGGAATGTAGTCGAATTAAGTCGGGTGATGCTGAGGGAATTAGATTAGGAAATGAGACACTTAAAGTAGTAAAGGAGGTTTGCTATTTGGGGAGCAAAATAACTGATGATGGTCGAAGTAGAGAGAATATAAAATGTGGACTGGCAATGGCAAGGAAAGCGTTTCCGAAGAAGATAAATTTGTTAACATCGAGTATAGATTTAAGTGTCAGGAAGTCGTTTCTGAAAGTATTTGTATGGAGTGTAGCCATGTATGGAAGTGAAACTTGGACGATAAATAGTTTGGACAAGAAGAGATTAGAAGCTTTCGAAATGTGGTGCTACAGAAGAATGCTGCAGATTCGATGGGTATATTACATATCTAATGAGGAGGTATTGAATAGAATTGGGGAGAAGAGGAGTTTTGGCACAACTTGAAGGGACCGGTTGGTAGGACATGTTCTGACGCATCAAGGGATCACAAATTTAGGATTGGAGGGCAGCGTGGAGGGTAAAAATCGTAGAGGGAGACCAAGAAATGAATACACTAAGCAGATTCAGAAGGATGTAGGTTGCAGTAAGTACTGGGAGATGAAGAAGCTTGCACAGGGTAGAGTAGCATGGAGAGCTGCATCAAACCAGTCTCAGGACTGAAGACAACAATAACAACAACAACAATACGATCTGAGCGATGGCCTAGCAATACGCCCTCTTTTCACAAGATACAGATCAACAGTCCTCTTTTTTTTTTTTTAATAAATCAATTGTCTTTCTTTTAGAGTCCATACTCAAAGATTTACAACTACTATTGTTGCGGGGATTGCACGCTAAAGAGTTTCTTGCCGTTCAGCTGCGCTTCACTTCACTTCAAGTACTTTTTGAATCACATTTATATTTACGGTATTTACATATATTACTGAGCTTCTCAGAATAAAATCAGGCACAAATCAGTTAAATAAAGCAGTGAGGCACACATAACAGTACAAGCTGCTCATTAGCTATTCGATCCACCTATCTAACCTTCAGCAATCTTCAGCAGCATCGCTTTCAAAAGCTTCTATTCTCCTCATGTCTGAACTACGAGATCGTGTTGAAAAGTAATGCCTCCGAATCTGCCGCTAGAGGGCTCCGAATTGTAGCGTGCAACACGACTTGGGTCGGCGTGTCGGTGTGTGAGAAACAGCGAGCTATAATCGAGTTTAGATTTCGAGGACTCCCTCCACATATGGTGCACACTTTATTTCGGTATGACAATGCCAGACGACACATGAGTGCTGCGATATCTGCATTAGTCAGACACCTTTGGTTCAGTATCATCGACCACCATCCATACAGTCGCGACTTGACACCATCCAGTTTTCATCTGTTTCCAAAACTTGAAGAACACTTTAGAGTGCTTCACTTTGATAGCGATAAAGCAGTGCAAGCAGAGGCGAGGTTGTGGCTCGGTCAACGAAGTCGAATCTTCTAAAATGACGGTATCAACAAACCGCTCTCTCGTTGGGAGAAATTTGTTCGCCGCCAGGGTGACTTTGTTGAGAAATAAATATGTAGATATGAAGAATAAAAATGTAGAATTGTAATAAAGTTGGTTTTATTTTAAAAGTTTCAAGAATTTTCATATAAAAAATTCGGAGGAATTACTTTTCAGCAAGTCCTAGTATTTACTGTTTCAATTTCTCTTCCACATCCTCTACACAAATACCTTCAAAAAGGATTGTGTAACATTTAAATTCATATTCGACGTTAATAAATTTTTCTCGTTCAGACATGCATTCCTTCTTATTACTAGACTGCATTTTTATTCTTTGTACTTTGGCCATCATCAGTTTTTAGCTGCCGAAATAGCAAAACTCATCCATTATATTTAGCATCTCCTTTAACTTACCCAATTCCCCCAGCATCGGCTGACTTAATTAGACTGCATTCAGTTACCCTCGTTTTACTTTTGTGGACATCCACCTTATAACATTTATTCGAAACAATGTTGCTATTCCAAGGTCTTTTCCATCTCTGACACAATGTCATAGGTACAACTCACAATTTTTATTTCACTGGGGATTTTAATTCTCTATTCAAATTTCTCTCTGGTTTCCGTCAGAGCTTGCGAACTGTGCAGATTGTGTAACATCGCGGATTGGTTAAAACCCTGTCCCCATCTTCTCAACCACTGTTTCCCTGTAATATCCTCCTTAGACAATGACAACTGCAGTCTTGTTCCTGAACAAGTTACAGGTGACCTGCTCCTCCCTGCTATTTTACCCCTACTCCCTTCAGAGTTTCGAAGATTGTAATCCAAGAAGAATTGTCAAAGCCGGCAGGGGTGGCCGAGCGGTTCTAAGCGCTACTGTCTAGAACCACGCGACTGCTACGGTCGCAGGTTCGAATTCTGCTACGGGCATGGGTGTGTGTGATGTCCTTAGGTTAGTTAGGTTTAATTAGTTGTAAGTTCTAGTTGACTGGTGATCTCAGATGTTAAGTCCCATAGTGCTCAGAGCCATTTGAACCATTTCTGAATTGTCAAAAACATTCTTCAAATCAACAGATGCTGTTAACGTAGGTATGCTTATCTTCAGTCCGTTTTCTAAGGTAAGTCGTAGGGTCAGTGTTTCCGCAAGCGTTTCTATACTTCTACGGAACTCAAACTCATCTTCAAGATCGACCTCTATCAGTATTTCATTCTTCTGCAGAAAATTCATGTCAGTTTTTTTCAACCATGAGTTATTAAACTGATAGTTTCGTAGTATTCACACGAGACAACACCTGCCTTTTTTGGAAATGTAGTGAATTACAACTAACAGTCAATATTCAACCGTGAAATGTTTGTATTTATTACCCATTCAGTGGAGGTACCATCCACTTCCAAACTGACGGTATTGTCACGTCGCCAGGCTGCGCCTCACTTGTGTTTATGAAGGTCACACTGCGCAGTGCCGGACCTGCACTCGCCCCGGAGCGGCTGCACCTGTCGCTGGCCGGCATTTCCGACCGGAAGCGGTCGCATGCCACAGCACGCAGCCCTCGCTGTGGAGCCACTAGCCACGCCCACTTTCCCTGTGACGTGCCGCACTGCCGCACCGTCTGCACCGATTCCCAGAGAAATTATTACTGCTTTACGGCTTCCGTAAAGGGATGTGGGACAGCAGGAAGGCAGCCACTCACACGCTACAACTTCCACATGTCTAGTGTCTTTCTCCTTCCGCCTTTACGTAGACAGAACGCTGATTCGGAAGTGGAGCTGCCAAGTTTCTTTCTGGACAACAGAAGCCTTTATTTCCTCGCTACAGAAAATCTCCAACACAGTGACGAGTGACTTCAGTTCATCGTGGATAAAGTGCTGTTGCTAAAACTGTCCCGCCATCGTCGAAACCATTACACAGTGAATCATCTCGATTGTAAATGAGTGACGAAGGAATTATCCTGGCCATTAGCCAAACTGATTTAGGAGGTCCACAGAAAATCTCGATAAGGACGATACATTGGCAATATATCACAAAAGATTACAAATATCTGCAAAGACCACAACGTAAAAATTACAAATCAAATGGCTCTGAGCACTATGGGACTCAACTGATGTGGTCATCAGTCCCCTACAACTTTGAACTACTTAAACCTAACTAACCTAAGGACATCACACACATCCATGCCCGAGGCAGGATTCGAACCTGTGATCTTAGCGGTCGCGCGGTTCCAGACTGTAGCGCCTAGAACCGCTCGGCCACTCCGGCCGGCGTAAAAATTACAGCAGAAACTAATATATTGTAAAAAGTGTAACCACGACTTATATTCTCATTCTAGACTATACAAAGTAACAAGCCAGGAACGCTGCATCTTCTGCTTACGACAAATATTCCAAGATTTTCACGCCAGGTATACAGACCACATTAAAGCCTACACACTCAATTTACGTAATTCCGCAACAGCAGCACAAATAGACATTTCAGGACACCCATTCAGAAACGTAGAGAAAACGAAGGTCATACAGTGGATGGATGTGTTGGAGTAATTGGCTACATTTTCAAACGACGAAAAATGTGAAGACTAAATATTAACTGAAAAACGGGAAAGTTTATAAGTGAATTTCTTCAGACGCTGTGACAGAATCGTTAAATAAGGGAGAGAATTAAAAATAATAATACACAGAAATAAATCCCTTTGTAAATACATATGTAAGCAAATTATAATCCACACTATTAACAAAAATACTATCCTCACGAAAGAATATAACATAACGCTCTGTGGATAACTTATTGCGTTATTTGTGATGACTTCGTTTCATCTAGGAATATCCTACTGACTGTTTTATTTTTATATATTTGCATTTTTGGACGTGTACTGTGCGATGAAAATTCTACGTGACGTTTAATATATGCGAGTTTCTATAGAGGTTGACTTCTTTTTTTTTCTTCAAATGCGCCTTTTAAGTCTGTACAAAGATCAATCATGAATTACTAAATTTTAGATGTTTATATTTTACATTAAAGGAAACGGAACAATGCACCACCTCAAACATAGAAAAATCACAAATATATGACAAATACGGGGAAAACTCGGTTGAAAATGGGGAATACTTTCTATAAATCCGCCGTGCAGAAGATAAATAAAATCGTGACTAGTAGCAGACAAAGCTATATTATAAACAAACCCATTGTTTTTACTATCACGGACTTCCACAAACATTTTCTAACTCATAAAATCAAAATAAAAAATGAATAAAGCTATATACGATCAGTGTAGTTTTGAAAACACTAAGAGCTAGGGATCTCTGTACATAGTATTTTGATTTTCATTTTTATTTGAAGAGTTAAGGTTCAGCTACATTTAGTAAAACTTAGCGTTTTGTTAATGAAATAGTGATCATACTCAGGCCTGCACACTTCCATCTAATCTCTCATCTTACTTTCATTTCGAGTGATAAATATACGCAAACACACACTAACGTGCAGTAATGGCCTACTCAGTATCCACAACCACAACCATGCCCATGCTCATGCCCGAAGCCGGACTCGAACCCACGATCACAGCTTTCCCAGGTTTTCGTGCAATACCGAAACGAAGTCAGAACTTCTACGGCATGGATGAAGCGCCTCTGTCACAGTTAAAGCTGTCTTTGTTACGCAGGCGTTATTGACTTAGGCTGAAACGACTGTGCTCGAATCTAGATACTTACAATAAGACCGTTTACTCTGTGGCTTGGTATTGATGAAGTGCCTATACGTCGCGTCGTGAATATCTGTCTGTGACCAGATGCACGACGATATCGTATCTAGTCAAGAACAAGTCTTGTTGACATGATGCTAACATTTATTTTCATTTAACATCGTTATTTACTATACACTATTTGAACAAACGTATCCGGACACCTGGCTGAAAATGACTTACAAGTTCGTGGCGCACTTCGTCGGTAATGCTGGAATTCAATATGGTGTTGGCCTACACTTAGCCTTGATGACAGCTTCCACTCTCGCAGGCACGCGTTCAATCAGGTGCTGTAAGGTTTCTTGGGGAATGGCAGCCCATTCTTCACGGAGTGCTCCACTGAGGAGAGATATCGATGCTGGTCGGTGAGGCCTGGCAAGAAAGTCGGCGTTCCAAAACATACCAAAGGTGTTCTATAGGAATTACAGGGATGTTATTGTAATGTAACCACTCCGCCACAGGCCGCGCATCATGAACAGGTGCTCGATCGTGTAGAAAGATGCAATCGCCATCCCTGAATTGTTCTCCAACAGTCGGAAGCAAGAAGGTACTTAAAACACCAATGTAGTCCTATGCTGTGATAGTGCCACGAAAAACAAGGTGTGCAAGCGTCTTCCATGAAAAACAAGACCACACCATAACATCACCGACTCCGAATTTTACTGTTGGCACTACACACGCTAGCAGATGAAGTTCACCGGGCATTCGTCATACCCAAACCCTGCCAACGGATCGCCACATTTTATACCGTGATTCGTCACTCCACACAACGTTTTTCCACTGTTCTATCGTCCAACGTTTACGGTCCTTACAGCAAGTGAGGTGTCGTTTGGGATTCACCGGTGTGATGTGTGGCTTATGAGCAGCCGCTCGACCATGAAATCCAAGTTTTCTCATCTCCCACCCAAATGTCACAGTACTTGCAATGGATCCTGATGCAGTGTGGAATTCCTGTGTGATGGACTGGATAGATGTGTGCCTATTACACATAACGACTCTCTTCAACTGTAGGCGGTCTCTGTCACTCAATAGACGAGGTCGTCCTGTACGCTTTTGTGCTGTACGTATCCCTTCACGTTTCCTCTTCTCTATCACATCGGAAACAGTGGGAGTATGGATGTTTAGTATTGTGGAAATCTCGTGTACATATGTATGACACAGGTGACACCCAATCACCTGACCACGTTCGAAGTCCGTGAGTTCCGAAGAGTGCCCCAGTTGATCTTCCAAGTTCTTTTCCATCTCTGACACAATGACATAGGCACACTTCACAATTTTTATTTCACAGGGAACTTTAATTCTCTATTTAAATTTCTCTCTGGTTTCCGTCAGAGCTTGCGAAATGTGCAGATTGTATAACATCACAGATGGGTTAAAAGCCTATCCCCGTCTTCTCGATCACTATGTCTAATCACTACTGAGGTCGCTGATACGGAGTACCTGGCAGAAGGTGGCAGCACAATGCACCTAATATGAAAAACGTATGTTTTTGGGAGTGCCCGGATACTTTTGAACACATAGTGTATATTGAATAATACACCATAAATACACGCAAGTTGCTTCCACACTAATATGTAGATAGACATACGTATTTGGAATTAGTTTCTTTGCAGCGTCTAGAAGCACTGAAGTCATACTGTAGCTCTCGACCAGCCCAATAGTCTCAATGCCACCAGCCCGTCTTCTATAAGTTCTTTTCGACGCTCTTGAGGAGGTTGGATTTTATAATTCATGCAGCCACTTTCTAAAATTCCCTTCATTCTCCTAGGCCGAGGGCAAGAAGTAAATAATGGTCTGAACAGGAACCGTTTCCTGGAAAATAACCGATCTGTGGCATGTGAGAAAAGCTGCAGCCTCCAATGTTTTCTTAGTCAAAGATCAATGGTAACTGGCTGCCACTCTAGTTAGCACAATGTTTACAACCCTCCACCTCAAATAATAAAATTACGCAGTGCTAAAGCAACAGGAGACGTACAATATTCAAATTTCTCATTTATTGCCGGCCATTGTGGCCGAGCGGTTCTAGGCGCTTCAGTCTGGAACCGCGCGACCGCTACGGTCGCAGGTTCGAATCCTGCCTCGGGCATGGATGTGTGTGGTGTCCTTAGGTTAGTTAGGTTGAAGTAGTTCTAAATTCTAGGGGACTGATGACCTCAGATGTTAAGTCCCATAGTGCTCAGAAACATCTCATTTATTTCATATCACATACTCTATTATCTGCCTCCAATTCCACATACACAAAAGTGATCAGCTCTTGGTTTTGTTTCCATTAGACAGTTCGTAACAAACGCAATATTAACAAGTTTTACGTAAATTTTCTTTGGTTCTTCCTCATATATGACGTGGAAGATACGATTACACCGACACACAAATTTGTTACATTTTCTTGACACATTGCAAGTAGAACAGCGACCAATACAATACTGAGAAAGTAAATGCCAGTGTCAACAATCGTAATTTATTTATTATGCCTGCTGGCTATCAGTTTGGGTAGAAAATGTCATTCTCAGGCCGCACTATGATAAAAAAATACGATTATATACACTCCTGGAAATTGAAATAATAACACCGTGAATTCATTGTCCCAGGAAGGGGAAACTTTATTGACACATTCCTGGGGTCAGATACATCACATGATCACACTGACAGAACCACAGGCACATAGACACAGGCAACAGAGCATGCACAATGTCGGCACTAGTACAGTGTATATCCACCTTTCGCAGCAATGCAGGCTGCTATTCTCCCATGGAGACGATCGTAGAGATGCTGGATGTAGTCCTGTGGAACGGCTTGCCATGCCATTTCCACCTGGCGCCTCAGTTGGACCAGCGTTCGTGCTGGACGTGCAGACCGCGTGAGACGACGCTTCATCCAGTCCCAAACATGCTCAATGGGGGACAGATCCGGAGATCTTGCTGGCCAGGGTAGTTGACTTACACCTTCTAGAGCACGTTGGGTGGCACGGGATACATGCGGACGTGCATTGTCCTGTTGGAACAGCAAGTTCCCTTGCCGGTCTAGGAATGGTAGAACGATGGGTTCGATGACGGTTTGGATGTACCGTGCACCATTCAGTGTCCCCTCGACGATCACCAGTGGTGTACGGCCAGTGTAGGAGATCGCTCCCCACACCATGATGCCGGGTGTTGGCCCTGAGTGCCTTGGTCGTATGCAGTCCTGATTGTGGCGCTCACCTGCACGGCGCCAAACACGCATACGACCATCATTGGCACCAAGGCAGAAGCGACTCTCATCGCTGAAGACGACACGTCTCCATTCGTCCCTCCATTCACGCCTGTCGCGACACCACTGGAGGCGGGCTGCACGATGTTGGGGCGTGAGCGGAAGACGGCCTAACGGTGTGCGGGACCGTAGCCCAGCTTCATGGAGACGGTTGCGAATGGTCCTCGCCGATACCCCACGAGCAACAGTGTCCCTAATTTGCTGGGAAGTGGCGGTGCGGTCCCCTACGGCACTGCGTAGCATCCTACGGTCTTGGCGTGCATCCGTGCGTCGCTGCGGTCCGGTCCCAGGTCGACGGGCACGTGCACCTTTCGCCGACCACTGGCGACAACATCGATGTACTGTGGAGACCTCACGCCCCACGTGTTGAGCAATTCGGCGGTACGTCCACCCGGCCTCCCGCATGCCCACTATACGCCCTCGCTCAAAGTCCGTCAACTGCACATATTCACGTCCACGCTGTCGCGGCATGCTGCCAGTGTTAAAGACTGCGATGGAGCTCCGTATGCCACGGCAAACTGGCTGACACTGACGGCGGCGGCGCACAAATGCTGCGCAGCTAGCGCCATTCGACGGCCAACACCGCGGTTCCTGGTGTGTCCGCTGTGCCGTGCGTGTGATCATTGCTTGTACAGCCCTCTCGCAGTGTCCGGAGCAAGTATGGTGGGTCTGACACACCGGTGTCAATGTGTTCTTTTTTCCATTTCCAGGAGTGTAGTTAGAACTGTGGTGTAAGAGCAGTTTACAAAATACAGGGTGTGCCAAAAAGAATGACCCGATTTTAAATAAAATTATTTATTAGTAATAAGGGCTTAACACCAACAAATTGCATACCAAATTACTCAGAAAAGACAGAAGTTTATAAAAATCCATCATAAATGTTCAATATGTCCTCCATTGGCTGCACGGACATCTAGCCGATAGCCGAATTCATCCCAAACTAAGCAAAAGGTGTTTTCTGTCACTGAAGCTACAGCAGCTGATATTTTGGCTTTTAGTTCATCAATGTCATGAGGTACTGGAGGAACGTTAAGCACGAAATCGAATATGAAACACCCGCTGAACTGCGATCACTGAGTGACTACGACTAAATTCAATAACACAACACGACTTCTGTTGCACGGACGCCATATTGTGCGAGACTGGCTGCACGCTCCAGGTCAGCGCTCGTAGCGATATCTAGCGGATTTTTTCTGAAACTCTACACCATGCCGATTACATCTAGCGTTGTTTCAGCTACCTAGTGACATTTGTCTCAATATCATTACAAGTTAAAATCGGGTCATTCTTTGTAGGACACCCTGCATCATCTTTTATGACAGCAAACGCGTGGTACTCGTATTTGTGGACATTGAAATGTATAGGCGGCCTCTTACCCCTGGCACAGTGTCGTCGCTCTAGCTTCCCAAGTAGGTGTGTCAAACACTATATCAAAAGGTCAATGTTGAACTTTAAATAGATGTAAATTTCGGCCAGCAGTGATAAGAGTGCCTCCTATGTATGGAGCTTATCTTATTTGTTATTATTATTATTCTCCTTTGTAGTTTTCAAAAAAGGATTAAAAGATATCTACAAATAGCATACAATCTGAAAATTAAAATTCTTTTTACTTAACAAAATAGTCATCACTGTAATAAACGATTAACTGCAAAATCACAAACGTGTTTAGTCAAGTTTACATTTTACAGTTGTAAACAGCTAAACACATTTACAATTTGCGTTTAATCTTTCATTACAGTGGTGACTATTTTGTAAAGTAATTCTTTATTTTCAGATTTTATGCTATTTACGGGTATCTTTTACACGTTTTTAAGAGTTAAAAACAAAAAGTAATAAAAAATACGATTTGTACATAGACGGCACTCTTATCGCTGCTGGACGCAATTTACATCTACATAAAGCTCAAAACTGATTATTTGTTTTAGTATCAGACACACCTACTTGGGAAGCAGCGTGAGGACTGCGTAACAAGGGTAAGAGGCTAACTGTACATTTTATACTATATACCATGCATTTGCTTTCATAAAGGATAATATCTTTGTAAGTTTCTCTTGCATTACTGTTCTAACAATTTAATGGCTTTTTTTATCATAGTATAACCTCATAATGGTACTCTGTACCGAAACTGTTAGCCAACAAGCAAAATAAATAAACTGCGACTGTAGACACAAATATACACTTGTTCAACACATGTTTGTATCAACAACACGGAAGCAGTACGAGTACAGACGTTCAGACTATTTTGACTCCAGCGTTCTTATTTTTCCTATTACTTCGAACGGAAAATTTAGAATCATCTTGTACAAATTATGATGTAGTTCCTGTATTTATGTTACTGTCACATACTGAATAATTTTATTTCATGAAGGATATTTTCGCCGGCTTTGATAACATGTATTGTGAAACTGGTCGTGAAAACAATGGTAATTTTCCAAAAGGTTTCGTAAGGGGGAGGGGGAGGAGGGAGCCATTAGTAAATTTTTAAGTAACTTCCTTAATGAACCTCAGTTTTAAAAATACAATTAATGCGTTAATTGTTTCCTCCCATAGAATCTATTATCATACGTATTAACATTGTTTTTACATCAAGTTTCACGAAACATGTTAGTAAAATTGATTTCATGAAATATAGAGTGCATGATTTTCAGTAGACAAATAAACTTTTTTATGACCTATCCAGCTATAATAAGTATTTCGTAGCTGATTTCAGCGAGAATACGAACTTACAAACAAAATTCCTGCTCATAATAATTTTATGTACATCGGTTGATTGTTGAAACAAGCACATCATGTAAATATTGTAGTAAACGTTTTCGTGGTACTCCAGGTGAGAAACTGGCTGATTCACACCTTTGGCAATTAAAATAATATTTCCCAGTCCTTACCCCTTATTAAGTTTCATAAATGGTAATAAGTTTGGAGTTAATTTTTATTATTAACAATGGAATTATTATTGTTTTTATTTTGGAGTATTATTATTGTGACATATGTCTCACAATCTTAAAAAATTCGATACATATAAGAATGTATTCTACAGTTCAGGCTGTATTAGCAAACGATACATTGTGGCAAAAAGAAAAGGCACATGGTACATGTGATCACGTTGTTGTTGTTGCATGCGACAGCATCTTTATTCGTTTATACCCGGCTATAGAAAGCAACATTGTTGCTCAAGAAATAAGAATCTTTACTTGTCTAGTCTAGATGTCAGAGTTTATACGACCTCTGACTTCAGTTAAGTTGACCTCCTAACCGTCAGTAACTGGAACAATCTTAACTTTTAATACTGAGTCAGAGCACCTGGTCACTTTTTTGAACAATTAAATACTATTAGAAATCTTTGTAAGTATTTTCTGGTTCATAATTCATCACGCCGCTCAATTTTGTCTGCAGACAGAAATACAGGTGTTAATGTTTAGCTAGAGACACCGTAGGCTTAAACTATATTGCACTGACGGACTTCACGTATAATCCTCAACAGAAGATGAACCGTAAAACGCATGAATCCCAACGAACAGAAAGAGGAATATATTTTAAAAATCATGCTGACGTCGAGGTCTTTAGACAGAGAACATTGACTCGAAGTTTCGTACAGGAAGGAACCTGCCAGTGTGCATTTATGGGACCATTTGAACATTCACACGGAGTATTTCGCGAAAAAACGGAAAATCTAGATCTAGATCATCAAACAGGTATTATGACTCGTTTAATCCAGCTTCTTAATCGCTACAGCAGCTCGCTATGACATTCGTCCTAGGTTCTGCAGCATTATGAAAATATTGATGAAAGAAATTATTGAAAGCACAATGTAGATCGTTATAAATATTTTAGCATACGACCACTAATTTTAGGAACAGTGCGTTTTGGGAGCCATATACTGGCAAAATTAATCTTACACAAAGATGCACTTCAAAAGCACACACAGTCAAAATATAAAAACAAATAAAATTATTTGGACATGAAGTGCTCGTCTCACCTTAAAAATGGCAACACCAGGTTCTCTGCAACGCTTATGTATTCATCTTTTGGATTTGCAGCTATTGTAGTTTTACCATGTTTGCAGTTAAAATTATTGGATATTGGTTCCACCTTTATTGCAAAGCAGTTTCTTCTTGTTACCTAAACATGCTTCGGCACCTCTGTGCCATCATCAGTGAGTTCTTTTCATAGAAAAATACTGAAATCCAGTCACAGTCTATATCAGAAACTAACAATAGAAGAGAACTTCCACATACAGAGGGTAACAGCAGAAGGCAAACAAGTTTTAAATGAATACACTACACTCTGTACAGGTACATTATTTAACGCATTAAGGGAACATTACAGAAAAGGCAACACAAATAGCTTAAGGAACTTACACACACACACACACACACATACACACACACACACACACACACACACACACACACACACGCACGCACAATTCAAATTCGGTGCCAAACTCATTCGGGAACAAATGAACGCCGAGGGGTTAGGATACATAATGACATCGTGCACACCGCATTTTGCGAAGTGAAAAGGAGTTTGTAAAACCGAAACAACACAAAATACATTTACTATGTGTATCCAGTGCCCTCAGAACGCGAAAGAAGAAGGATCAGTCGCAATGGAAGGTGAGTAATAATAAATGTATATGCAAAACTTTTCCCATACTAAAATTGCGTGTTTAAAAATCAAGGTATGCGATAACTCACAGATAAAATTCTCATTTAAATCGTTTGGTTTGCAGATGACGAGCTATGAGCACCGGTGACCGTACAGGTAGTGCTGCAAAATCACATAACGTAAAACCAAGGTAAGAATAAAAACGAACAAAAACCGTCCTTAGGCCTCATTCTGTTAGATCAGTTGCAATCTAAAAATATTCACTTTTTACAGTTTTACAATAAACAAAACCCACTGATGATGGCACAGAGGTGCCGAAACATGTTTGGGTAACATGAAGAAAACACTGTTTCGCATAAAAGGCAGAACCTATATCCAATTATTCCGCTTATCTATGTGTCCGCCCACTCACCTTGCGTTCCTTCCGTAAAGCGGTAAACACCGGTGACATCAGCTTCTCCTGCCTGCATCGCTAGTTCGTAAATATGTGTGTGGCTCTGTCACACTACACTAAGCCATGAGCCATTCCATAGTATTCCAAAGACGTTACAAAATACATATAGAGACATCATACCAATGGGTATTTGTGCAAAATCGTTCATATTTATCATACTAGCACCAGCTTTAAAAAAGATCCAAAAAACGTTGAAGAAGGCATTTCCATTCTCGCCAGTTCGTATATTAAAAACATTATCAAGCTTAACCCGGCGGACTTCTCTTTCAATTCCTCAAGCGGGTCAAATTTCTTTCCTTTCCTATCTACATGTGCCACTTACAAGGCCTGTTCTATACCTTCCATCGGCTTCAGTCTGGTAATGCATTTAACATACAAACTGGCGAGAATGGTAAAGCGTGCTTCAGTGTTCTTCAGATCTATTTTAAGGCTGGCATTAGTACGGTGAAAAGAACAGTTTTTCACAGATAACAATTTGTGTCAAGTCTGTAGGTTTCCTTTGTAACATGTTTGGAGTGTTAAGGAGCGGCTGATGGCTCAGTACAATCTGTCAGAGCCGGACACATGCTTTGGAACCTTCGGTGCACCAAGAGAAAAGTCATGTCGCTGGTGTTTACTACTTTACGGAAGGAACGCTTTGGTGGATGGGTGGTTAGATGGGTAAGCGAAGCAGAGAATCTGGTATTGCCGTTTTTAAAGTAAGAGAGGACGTCATGTCCAAATAGTTTTATTTGTTTTTGTATTTTGCCATTGCGCTCTTTTGAAGAGCATGTTTATGTAGGATTATCTCAGACAGCCAAATGATGGGAGCCTGACTCCCGAAATTCGTTGCGATGCGTTGTATTCCTAGTATTGATGGTTGTACGCTGAAATATTTATAACGATTGTGTCAACAACTGCTTCTTCCGGTCCTTAAGATAGGCCATATTATAGTGTAGATCTGTACTTGTTTTCTTAATGTTATTTTTCATGGAACGGCTGCGTGTTTGAACGGAATGGCGTTCTATTGCCCTGAATAGCTTACCGATCAGCACTGAAGTTCACTTGACACTGGTTGCCAGTCACTAGTTACCACAGTAGAAGAGGATTTCTATGCCCGTCGGCCGTGACAGTAATTGCCAGTTACTTATTTGGAGGCCGTACTTTGAAGAACAAAGACAGCTGTTTACAAGGATACATATGTCGAGGTGCGCCAGTAGTGGAGGCGAGAACTGGCCAAGTGCCTCCGCATTTCACAGCGATCAATGCGAGGCGACTCTACAGCTGACGTTCACGAGGCCGCAGCAGTAATATCAAGTGTGCGCTGCGGCACCCGGTCGCTGTCAGACCGCTGCAAAGAGCACACTCAGCTCGCGGGAGGTCGCTCATTCGAGCCTTCACGCAGAATTGCTAACAATGTGGCAAGTGGGAGACATGAAAGTCGCCGGTGGAGCAAGAGAGGCGGCGCGTGAATACGAACGGCTCGTCAAACAAATGATCCGCCCCCGGGTGACCAGTGCTGGGGACTCGTGTTTCCTCGGGCGACGGCTGCCGCGCCCTCGCCAGATCGCATTTCAGCCGCTCCGTTCCGTTCCGGCCAGCAGCAGGCGCTCATTTCTGCCGCAGCCTGCCCAGATGGTATCGGCGGCCGACTCGCTGGAGACGTGGGAAACGCCGAGAAGGCCGACTGGAGCGAGTTGGCGGCGCTAGGGAGTCCGCGGTTGCCCGTCCCAGCGCTTTCGAGTCCACCGTGCTCGGTGGGTGGCGAAGGCTACCGCTGCGCGCACCCGAGACGCTCGTCTCTCTCTTAACACATTCTTTGACACTGTAATTGGCCTTGCGTTGCCACGTAACCAATTTCTTTAAATAGAATCTCGAACTGTATTGCTAAAACTAATATAGAATGTATTTATTTTATAAGTAAAAGATAAAATTTACTCTCGTGAATCAAATTATTCGGGGGAGCACTAAGGTGTCAGTGACATACCAGACCACATTCTGTAGTGGGTGGCTATTGACGCGCTAGTGCGTCTCGTTTATTTTTCCTGAAAATTGTGATAGTTTAGAGTACAGTGGAAACTCGATTAACCGTCATCTTCGGGACCGTGGTCGTGACGGTTGAGCGAGTAGACGGATAACAGAAACACTGTATTCATCCAAAACATAACCTCAATCATTATTTCATGTATAGACACATATCACTCTCACAGTAATATAATAATATTTCGGAGCGAAAACAAATTAAACACGATTGTAATAGCAAATAAAACTATTTATGACGTGATAAAACCCGTACAGTAGCTACAAAAGTTGCAAAATACGTAATGTACAGTACTGTACTGTACTATAAACTTACAGGTGAAATAGTTTATCTGGCTTGGAAATAGTCAATTTCTTCTGCCTTTTTGATGTTCGAGCTTCCACCGCGGAAATATTTCGTATTTTGCGGAGCAGTAGTGCCTGCGTTGCATTAACCTCTTCTTGACTTTCAAACCATTCTAACACACTTGGACAGCATTGTTTCGGCCTCTGAATGGCTAATACTTTGTTTTTCTTCATGGTTTGAACACTCGTCTTCATCAGCCCCTTCTTCTTCTTCTTCTTCTTTGGTGGCACTTACGCTGGCAACCATTTCGTCATCACTCAAAATTTGAAAACCCCCGTCCACTTTGTCACGCTCTAACCACTCTGATACTTCTTCTGACGTCAAATTTGTGCTGATTTGTAAATTATTGCACAAATTGACCATCTCGTCAACTGTCACACACTCAGGTTCCTCCGGTTCTTCACCTCTAGGTTGAGGCCAAAGTTTATTCCAGCCGTTCTTGAGATTTGACGCTGACAAATCACTCCATCCACTGACAACATTGAAAATGGCATCTTTAATACTGTAAGACCTCCAAAACTGTTTTACAAATGTTGATTCATCAGATGAGAGCAAACTTTCGATAAATATTTTTCTATAATGACGTCTCATGTTTTCGATGATTCCCTGATCCATGGGCTGTATAAGTGAAGTTGTGTTTGCTGGAAGAAAGAGACATGTTTGTTGCCGTCATCACTTTTCATTTCACAAGCAGGGTGCGTTGGGGCATTGTCTAATTAGCAATAGCGCTTTCTGTGGCAACTTTTTTTCAGCCAAATGTGCTCTAACTTGAGGTACAAATTGTTTGTGAAACCAGTCAGAAAAAAAATTGATTGATCCATCCAAGCACTCTTCTGGGCGTAGTATTGTGCAGGGAGAGCATTCAAATTCAAATTCTTGAATGCACGAGGTTTTCTTCATTTCCCAATCACAAGTAGGGGTAGCCTATGATTGCTGGTCGCATTTGCGCAAACCATAGCAGTGATGCGATCTTTTTGTACTTTGAAACCTGGAGCAACTTTTTCAGAGAGTGATGCTAATGTCTTTTGTGGCAAAGCCTTCCAACGAAGCCCAGTTTCATCACAATTGTAAACTTGCTCCCTAACAAGATTCAATTCAGACATTTTTTCTTTAAATTGTTCACGGAACTCAGGAATTACAGGGCTATTCGCGCTGAGTTTTTCTCCACTGATATCAAGTAGGCGAATGCCATGACGAAATTTAAACTCGTCGAGCCATCCGATACTTGCTTTAAAAGACGAGTCACCATCAAGTTTGTTGTTCATTTCAACAGCCTTGGCCATTATTATAGGCCCTGAAAGTGAAATCCCCTAACTTCTTGCTTTTGTAAACCATCGGTGCATTGCAGTGTCCAGTTCATCATATTTTGCAGGTTTCATTGTCTTTCTGTCGGGTGATGTTGAGGGTATTAGGTTAGGAAATGAGACACTTAAAGTAGTAAAGGAGTTTTGCTATTTGGGGAGCAAAATAACTGATGATGGTCGAAGTAGAGAGGATATAAAATGTAGACTGGCAATGGCAAGAAAAGCGTTTCTGAAGAAGAGAAATTTGTTAACATCGAGTATAGATTTAAGTGTCAAGAAGTCATTTCTGAAAGTATTTGTATGGAGTGTAGCCATGTATGGAAGTGAGACATGGACGGTTAATAGTTTGGACAAGAAGAGAATAGAAGCTTTCGAAATGTGGTGCTACAGAGGAATACTGAAAATTAGATGGGTAGATCACATAACTAATGAGGAAGTATTGAATAGGATTGGGGAGAAGAGGAGTTTGTGGCACAACTTGACCAGAAGAAGGGATCGGTTGGTAGGACATTTTCTGAGGCATCAAGGGATCACCAATTTAGTATTGGAGAGCAGCATGGAGGGTAAAAATCGTAGGGGGAGACCAAGAGATGAAAACACTAAGCAGATTCAGAAGGATGTAGGTTGCAGTAGGTACTGGGAGATGAAGAAGCTTGCACAGGATAGAGTAGCATGGAGAGCTGCATCAAACCAGTCTCGGGACTGAAGAACCACAACAACAACAACATTGTCTTTCTTGTTCGCATATCTCCATCCATGCTCTTCATTGTTGATACATGTTGTTCTATTTTATCAGCATCACGTTTTATATCGTTAACTGTTGTTCTTCCAATACCATAGACCAGCGCTACACTTGTCGCAGTTTCGCCCTTTCTTAAGCGTTTTATAATTTCAAGTTTTTGATTTAAGTCCTAAAACAAAACGTTTACGTTTTACAGACATTTTATCAAGCCACTGTATCACACACACCTGCACTAAATACGGTAGTGTAAAATATTAGTCAATAAAGCTTATTCAAGTGGAAAACAAGTAACACGGCACAGCCCGCTAGATACACTGCGACAGTTACAGTCTTCTCGCCACAACTGGAAACCGATCCAGTGGTGATTGTTGACGCACAAGTGAGAGAAAGACAAGAAAAGGGGTAGATGTGTTAGCACGTCAACTGAAGGTCATATTTTATGTACCATTCTACAGTGGTCGGATACATTCACTTCCCACTAAAATAGAGTAAATAAACAAAGCGAACGCGTCACTGCACCTTAGAGCATTCTGCTATTACAGTATTATTATGCTGTTACAGCAGTGACGGTTAACAGAAACTGACGGTTTAAAGAGTGACGGTTAATCGAGTTTTTACTGTACTACATTTTTATTTTATATTAAAAAATAAAACGAAACATCCTACTGACAAACGACATATTTATTGAACAAAAAATACAATAGAAAAAGCATTCAAAAACAAACACAAGATCTTGAAGAAACTTCTGAAATACAATGTATGTCAAACCTCAGAAACGATTCAATCAAGAACTTTACCGAGTACAGTCAAAGAAATAAAATAAATACAAAGTTCAAGAATAGTACCTACACATAACTGTCGAAAAATAAGAGAGGTGGTGTATAACACAACAGTTCAAACAATACCCTACTTTATTTGGTCAATCTGGGAACTCGTAAATCGGGTCTGTTCGTTGTCCTTGGCTGGCGCATGATCTGCATTTTTTTCTCTGTGTTTTTGATTTTCCCGTTGATTCTCGTTTTACCACAACACGTTGCGGATTTATGACTGGCCGTTCTACCTGCTTTTGTGTCAATAGTGCTCTTATAATACTGAGTCTCAATTCTTGGAGGGGCAGTTTTGCGCCAGAATATTTATTGTGTAAGGCATGTGCGTTTGTCAGCATCATTTCCATAACGTGGATAAAAAGTTTCTTATACCAGCGTATGGTTTTTCGTTCCGAGAGGTAATATGATCACATCTGATCGTGCCGATCAACTCCCGACATAAATTTATTGTAGTTTACAATGGCCAAGTGCTTAGATTTCTTCTCCTTTCTTTTGATTTCAACCTCGACCATTTCATTTGTAAATGCATTATAAATGTAGCAAACCTCCCTCTTATCACGCCACTTACCTATCATAACTCCTTCCACAAATCTGGCAACGGTTTCACCTTTTCGTAATTTTGCCTTCTGCGTTTCCTTGGGTGTATCTTTCCTATTCGTCCTCAGAGTTCCAGTGCAGTGAGTCTTCTTATTCAGGAGCAACTTAGCCAATGCGAAGCTATTATAGTAATTGTCCGTCTACACGTGGTGACCAGCATTCAACTTTTTATCTAGTAAATGAAGAACAATTTTTTGCGCATGGCCTCTTCCTCCTATATCGTCCAGCACGCCAGTGTATACCGTGAATTTTACGACCTTTCCAGTGGTAGTTGTCAAAATATAAAGCTTTATGCCATATTTGTGCTTTTCATTTTTGATGTATTGGCGGAAAAGTAATCTTTCACGTCAAAGATTCATTGATTCATCCAGTGACAGTTCCCGTCCAGGGTAGTACAAAAAATGGTTCAAATGGCTCTGAGCACTATGGGACTTAACTTCTAAGGTCATCAGTCCCCTAGAACTTAGAACTACTTAAATCTAACTAACCTAAGGACATGACACACACATCCATGCCCGAGGCAGGATTCGAACCTGCGACCGTAGCGGTCACGCGGTTCCAAACTGAAGCGCCTTTAACCGCTTGGCCACACCGGCCGGCAGGGTAGTACACTTGGCGCATCCTTTCATTAAAAAATTGATAACTGGACATATTTTATACAACCTGTCGGATGGTTTTGGTTCGCCCTGTTTTGGATTTTCAGAAAAAATGGAATGCACGTCGTATTAGAAGAAAACGATTTCATGAAATAGTATCGGCAATTCCTTTCACGTGAAATAAAAGGTCATTTTTCCAATAGCCCTCCAACTTCCTCAGCTTTACATTTCCCATGTGCAGGAAAACTCCCAAGCACACTAACAATTCGCCAACCGTAACAGCTTTCCAACAACTTATTCGTGATTGTTCTTTGGTTCCCACAGAAAGGAATAATTCAGTTGCGTTTTGATTTGTTCCTTCTACAACATTCAATAGAAATTCGTCCGTCAGCAAAAGACGAAAATAATCTAAGGGAGTGTTTCCCGTTGGTTGAATTAGCAGTTCAAATGGTTCAAATGGCTCTGAGCACTATGGGACTTAACATCTGAAGTCATCAGTCCCCTAGAACTTAGAACTACTTAAACCTAACTAACCTAAGGACAATGTGCACCAGTATCGGCCGGTCGCGCTGGTGCGCAGGTGGTAGCGAACGTGTTAAGCCGACTTCTCACGGAACGTGAAAACGAACGTGGACGGGGAGCTGGTAACGTCACAGCTCGGAATTCCACTTTCTACTCTTCTGCGGAACGTGAAATGGGGAATCTGGCAAATCAGATTCTTTCCTCGTGGGGAGTAACGGGGCTAATGAGAAGTGACAGCGTCTTATGTCACAGGCAGGACCCATGCGAGGTCATATTATGTTGCGTTGAACTACGTATCTGTTTTTTTTATTTTTTTATTTTTTTTATCGAACAGCACATGGTATAAATATAAGCTATTTCAAATTATCAGCAAATCGAGGATCTCCCTAAACGGTTCGTTTTAGCAACGAGCTGTTATAATAAAATGACAGAAAACTGCACACTGGACTTCCTATATCTGACGTTTTTAGTGTTGTAATTTATACGCTATGAAAGTATAACTTTACTGTGCTATACCACAATGATGCTCTATAAAAAACGCGTCGTTTCGATACAGTTTCTCATAGTTCAATATCAAATGACATTTGTAGATAGTTACAGCCTTGGCACAGTGTATATCATATACGGAGACGTGGCTGCAATGTTGAACCAGTAGCTCAGTTTATGGCGCCGTGAGCCGGGCAGGCCGGCCTTATTGGCCGAGCGGTTCTAGGCGCTACAGTCTGGAACCGCACGACCGCTACGGTCGCAGGTTATAATCCTGCCTCGGTCATGGATGCGTGTGATGTCCTTAGGTTAGTTAGGTTTAAGTAGTTCTAAGTTCTAGGGGACTGATGACCACAGCAGTTAAATAGTGCTCAGAGCCACTTGAACCATTTGAGCCGGGAAGAGAAAGGTAGTAGACTCGCGTTCAGATCCTTCCAGTCTCTTTTCTCACTTTTTCTTTTCTAAAAGTTTCTGAATCTTTCTTATTAATTTAATAGAAATACCATCTGCAACAGTCGATCTTATTTATTACCCAAATACGATATTTGATGCCATTTTTGTTGCATAGGTCAACAACTGGAATGTTTCCCCAGTGGCCAGAGATCTTAAAGTAACTACCACTTTATGTCAGAAAGCAAGCATAAGCTGCACCATGGAAGTTTTTGCTATTATGAAACTTTGTGTAACATATATATATATATATATATATATAACTATCTCTTGGTTTTATGGACTGCCTTATGTTTCTGCCTTTCCGGTAAATATCTGTTACAATGCCGGCGTGCTGTTTTGAAAAATTCTTCTCTTCCAGTCAAATGAAATCACGAAACGAATGTCGATCTTGAAATGTGTGTGATAAAGTACGTTATTTCAGAGTGATGATAGTCAATGTCACATCGAGAATATGGAGATTATGCATGCGCAAACTGGCATTAGACGCTATAATTTAACTGTATTGAATTTAAAACCTAAAATGAGATGAAGATTCAGTTTTCTTAACAAATAACCTCTGCTAATATGTCTCTCATATCACTGTACAGCAGCATTCGCTGCTCATGCCATCGATGGGTCCAGAATCTTCTTTGCGATTTCCTCCACTTTCCTAACACAGTTAACGCAGCTCTTTCAGCCCGTTCTTTTTCGTAAAGAAACCATGTAATTTATGCGCCAGATACCGCAGATTTCCAATGGAACTATTAGGTCGTAAATCACATCCAGGAGCACGTTTCGTGAGTTGTAGCATGTCGTTCCAGCGTGCGGCAACCACGACAGACACCACGTCTGGCTGTTTCGTGATGTGAAACACGTCCCGTGTGAGGACGGCATTAGTGCCGTCCTCAGAGAGACATTTTTCTGAACATGAAGCACAGCAAACGAGAGGAAGAGCCGTGGTGGTGAGGCGCGAATAGAGGAATGTGCTCCTGCGGCTCCTCAGGTACTTTCAACACCACATCAGTGGAAGCCATATTGCTTGTTGCTCGAATATACATGATACCTGTAACAATTAAGCTTCGCGAGGTAAAACATCAGCTGAGAACTGGCAGGATAGGCACAGTCAGACACCTCTTAGGGTAGGGAACACAGACGTCGAGAGGGCTCCAATCCTGTCGGATTACCCGTAGCACAGTGAGTGGGACAACTGCTGAAAGGCCCGTAAGGTATACGCATTATTCGCCAATATATGGGAGCGATTGAGGGTACAACACGTCAATCCCAGCAGGGACATGGTTCATTTCTTAACCGGAACTGGACGGCGCCCCACGCATTTACCGCGAATTAAATGTAGGCCAGGTGGCTGATTGTGCCTGTAGAGTGAGAGAGACCCGAGAACTCATCCTTCTTTACTGTGCCTGTTAGTCACAAGAGAGACGACTATCACACTCATACGACAACATAACACCATCACTTAGAGTCCAGACCCTGTGGACTATCCTAACGACTGTGCAGACAGACCATCTAGAGCACTGCCTAAAGAGAACCTAGAGTGACGGGAGTACAGGCTGCAGAGAAGACGAATGACTCCGCACACAATCGTAGCAAGACAGACGAGAGTAGCAGCGGTAGCAAACCACACGACAGTGAGAGAGGTATAGACGGACAAACATTGAATTGTTTGCCGGAGCGTCACCATAACAACTGTTCACCAGAGAGCAGTATTATATTGTACGACAAATCTAGCAATAGAAGAAAGCCACGCTGCTGTGTAGAGTAACCTAACCTACATGCAGGATCAGGCCACCTGAAAGGCTCAAAGCACTGTTGAGGTCCTCGCACTTGGATGGAAAGCAGTAATACAATAGACTGGACAGGGCTGCCCAAGCGCGAGAGATTTTTTTTTCTCAGATACACCTTCCTGGACAGCATCGGTGGTGGTACGCCATAAATTTAAACTCTGTCCA
The DNA here is from genome assembly GCF_023864275.1 of Schistocerca cancellata. Taxonomy (NCBI): domain Eukaryota; kingdom Metazoa; phylum Arthropoda; class Insecta; order Orthoptera; family Acrididae; genus Schistocerca; species Schistocerca cancellata. The sequence continues at coordinate 328,147,704 of NC_064631.1, forward strand.
ATCTTCCTATTTTTTTATCTCCTTAACACATAAAATGTTAAATGGAAAGTTCGCACAATGGATGCACTAACCCTGGTGGTAACTCTGATGAATCCATCATTACGCCTTGTAATGCATTGGGACCTACGGTGTTGGGGTGTCACAACATTTGCGGTGATGAAGAGATGGGCTATAGTGAAAAGCCTTCTAAATTTAAGTTCAAAAGGAAGTACTGCTTAGGAACATTGAATGTATATTCTCTTCTGAATATTGAGAAACAGATGGAATTGAAACTATTTCTACAGAAGATCCATATACAAGAAGAAACATACACAAGTCTTAGCAGTCCATAGAACGAGGTTCTTAGATGAGAAGGTAGTTGATACACAGTATTACAGAATTTATGAAGGAAAACCAGCAGTAAGAATAATGGAAAAGCCGGCCGCGGTGGCCGTGCGGTTCTAGGCGCTTCAGTCCGGAACCACGCTGCTGCTACGGTCGCAGGTTCGAATCCTGCCTTGGGCATGGATGTGTGTGATGTCCTTAGGTTAGTTAGGTTTAAGTAGTTCTAAGTTCTAGGGGACTGATGACCTCAGATGTTAAGTCCCATAGTGCTCAGAGCCATTTGAACCATTTGAATAATGGAAAACATGCCAATGTCTGGAACAGAATTTTATGCAAGCAAAAAAACTGTAGACAGTATAGCAGAATTTACGTCGAAATCAAAAAGAATGTGCATGTCAACAGTAAAGTACCAAAATAAAAGTTACAACATTATAAATTGCCAAGCACTTAAAATGATGATAACGGAAGAAATCTGCAGAAAGTAAATCAGTTTTTGGAACTTTTAGAATCTGAAATCTCCAACATACATAAAAACAACGTTAAAATACTTTTTAGCCACTTCAATGTGCAAGTTGGGAAAGAAAAGAAATTTAGAATATTGTAAGCGAATATCCAGAATGTGGTAAAAGGCAGATCGATATGTAAAAAATGATGTCCATAAATTTTCGCAAACTGTCAAGAAAATCCAAATCTTCGATATCTCCAAATCCGAACCTAGGAGAGTTGCAACTGGATCAAACAACCATATCCGAAAATCATATCATATAACTTATAAACGTTAAAGTAATCAGAAATGGGGAATTCGATTCAGATGATTATATTTCTAAGATTAAAACATGATCTCCCATCTAAAACAAAAACAAAAAAATCGAATAAATTAATCAGATGCCACTAATGGTAGTATTACAACAGAAAAAAAGAAAAATTTAGAGAAGAAATTGAGACAACAAAATAGGGCGATTGGCATGAACTCTAGGCACAAATTACTAAAGTAGCAGAGAAAACTTTAGGAGTGGCCAAGAATAAAAAAACACATGTGGGGGAATGATGACTGTGAAAAAGCACTAGAATAAAAGGCTCCTAAATGGAGACAATGAAGATGTTCAAAAAAGAACAACACATAAAACAAAGAAAAGAAACATCAAAAAATCCGAAAAACAAAAGAACATTTGAAAAAATCAGTTTATGGAAATACAATAAAATTTTACCAAATTAATACAGAAGTTTTTGCCATACTTTTAAACATGTATTTACAGTTTATCAAGCAGGAAATATTTGTTTCAAAGATGAAATTGGAAAAATAGGATTAAATAATAATGAAAATTTTGAAGTAGTAGCAAAATTTTGATCGGCTTTTAAACTGTCCAGTTCCAACAGTTAAAGTGGAATTCTCAGCATTACCACAAAGTCTGGAGGAATATTTCCTCCAGATATTTCTCATCAAAAAAGTAAGAAAATCATGGAGCCGTCAGATCAATCTAAAACAACGAAGTGGTGAAGATTCTATTGCAATTATTGAAATGGTCAAAATCAAAGATTATAAATGACCTACAACGGCTTTTTTGAGAACATCTGGAAAGCTGAAAAGGTTCCTGAAGAGTGGAAAACAGCGTTAATCCTCCAGATACACAAAAAGGGAGATAAACACAATGTCAACAATTACAGAGGAGTGTCACTTCTTCCAGTAGCATGCAAAATATCATCAAATATTCTCTTGGAAAGAGGGGCAGAAACTTTTGATAGCGACTGGAAGAATATCAAGGAGGTTTTCGAAAGGGAAGAGCCTGCACAGAACAGATTTTTAACCTAAAATCAATAATTCGGCACAGAATGTTAAGTAGCAAACCTATAATAGTACCATTTATTAATTTCAAAAATAACTTCATTTTACGCATGTTTTTGGATAGGGTCCGCCTCTAGCAAAACACAATCTTGTTTTTTAACCCAAACATGTTTCACTGCGTTGCAGCATCTTGAAAGGGCTTTTATTTTTCGTCTGTTAAAGATGAAGAGTGTCCTATGCTGTTTGTATACATGTAGCTATTAGTTTTTAAATTGTAATTACAGATATTTGAAAAAAAACACTTAAATTATGAATTCTTGCCTTTTTACCACAAGATGTGGTTTTTCTGATGTGTTGTATTTCTACAGTGACCGTTTTGTTCCACAGTTTGTCATCTGCAACCACTTATACCTTACGGTAGATAAACTGTTAAGCCAAAATTACGATTTGAAAACTTGTTATTTCTATGCCTGAAATTATTTACTTCTGTGTGTGTGTGTGTGTGTGTGTGTGTGTGTGTGTGTGTGTGTGTGTATGTGTATGTGTGTGTGTGCCGGCCGTGTTGGCCGAGCGGTTCTAGGCGCTTCAGTCTGGAACCGCGCGACCGCTACAGCCGCAGGTTCGAATCCTGCCTCGGGCATTGATGTGTGTGATGTCCTTAGGTTAGTTCGGTTTAAGTAGTTCTAAGTTCTAGGGGACTGATGACCTCAGATGTTAAGTCCCATAGTGCTCAGAGACATTTGAACCATTGTGTGTGTGTGTGTGTGTGTGTGTGTGTGTGTGTGTGTGTGTGTGTCTATTTACATAATGTTTCACTTACATTTTCTTTTTATTCATCTTCATCACTTTCAAATACTATATATTGAGTTGCCACTGTCACTGTCACTGTTACTGTTTCACTGTTTATCAGCTGTAAAAACAAACATGGCGGACAGTGGAACAGTTGAAGGTGTTCCTGGCGGTTGTTCTGAATCTTTCAGAGGTGTCTGTGATTTCGTGTGTGTGTGCGTGACAAGGGAGAGAGAGACAGAGAAAGAGAGAGAGTGACAGTATGTTTTAGGATTTTGTGTGTGTGTGTGTGTGTGTGTGTGTGTGTGTGTGTGTGTGTAGGGGGGGGGTTGGGTGTTGGGGGAGGGGATGAGAGCTCTGTAGGTTGCTCTTGTCTAATAATTCTAATAATTCTTTGAGGGCAGGGAACAGAGTGCCATTGAAGACAGCTGTGTATTCATTTATCACTTGTTGGCCTTCCACTATGGCTTTTTGTATCTGATAATTTTCTTCAGTTATTAGTTTTGTGGGAGGCTGTTGCTCCATTTAAGAATTAATAATCCGTATTATGTTTGTTGGGTTATGTTTCTTGTCCATGAGTTGTTCGGCAAATGGGGAATGACAGCTGTTACTTTTTAATGCTCTTCTGTGTTCTGAACACAGGAAACAAATGTTTCTGTATTTCTGGAGGAGGAAATCGACAATAGCGTGGATACAGAAATAACGAAAGACATAGAAAGAAACATCAAAGAATAGCAAATAACAGACAGAAATCTTTCAAGAACAAAATTTTAAATTTAGAAGGCTTTCAGTGCAGAAGGAATAAGAAATTTGGAAAAGCGTGGACAGAAAAAATGAAAAGACAACATGGGGTAAAAAATAAGGAAAGAGGTGGAACTGAAGTTGTTACGTGATAATAGTTGGTCAATACGAAAATAGAAAAAAGAAGAGAAATATTGGGTTAGTGAATAATTTGGTAGCATTTTCCATAAGATTTATAAACATAACACATAACAGACACTTTAGTCATCAATAATATATTCTCCTTCACTATTTACAACAGTCTGCCAACACTGGGGCAACTTTCCTATTCTGCGATTGTGGAAATCACGTGGCTTTCCATGTTCGGCGAGCATTTTCATCCGGAAAGGAAGTTACTTGATGGCTGTTCGATAGAGAGCGGAAAACGTGTAAATATGAGGCGCAAGATCAACCGGATAAGGCGGGAGCGGAATGGCTTCCCAATCTAACTCCTATATAGTCTTTTGTGAGTCTAGCAGAATCCAGTCGAACGTCATTGTGGAGTAGTATCACTTCACACAGTCATCCTTGTAGTTGTTCCTGGATTGCGTCTGCAAGACGTCTCAGTTGTTGACAATAAATGTCAGCAGTGATGGTTACACATCGAGGAAGCAATTTGGAATACACAACAACGTCGCTGTTCGCGTAAGATTATCTTTTGTGGATGCGTGAAGCATTATGTACCGCGAGTTGCTGCTTTGTTTCTGCTCAGCCACTCCTCTCTTTTCCTTATGTTAACATAAATACACTATTTCTCTTCACCAGTAACAATACAGGATAGGAATGGTCAGTGCTGTTCACAAGCCAATTGATGACGTGCAAAGAAGAGATGCACATATGGCTACCCACTGATTTTTGTGATTTTGGCTGAGAGCATGTGGAGACCGTATACCCGATGTTTGAACCTTTCCCATTGAATGAAAATGCTGCACTAGGGTGGAATGATCACAATTCATCACATTTGCCAGTTCTCGAGCACAATGACGTAGATCATTGTGGATTAATGAATTTAAATTATTCTCATGTTCGCCCCTCGTAGCTGAGTGGTCAGCACGACGGAGTACCATACCTAACGGCCCGGGTTCGAATCCGGCAGGGTCGGAGATTTTCTCCGCTCAGGGACTGGGTGTTGTGTTGTCCTTCTCATCATCTTTTTATCCCCATCGACACGCAAGTCGCCGAAGTCACGTCAACTCTAAAGACTTGCACCAGGCGAACGGTCTACCCGACGGGAGGCCTTAGCCACACGGCATTTCCATTTAACTATTTTCATCAGACACCAAAGGTCTTCCTGCACATGGAGAGTCACTAATGTCAAAAAGATACTCCTTAAACGAGAAAATTATTTTCTTGGTGTGCTCTGTCCAATGGCATTATCACCATATACGCTGCAAACGTTTCTGGCTGTCTCCTCTGCTGCTACCCATCTACTGAACTCACCAAAGAATATATCGAAAATGTTCCGATTTATCCACCTGGCGCTCCATTTCCTAGCTTCCACAACTCCACTCACTAACTCCAAATGACAATATGTAAACTCAAAAAGCAACAGTGAACTACATATAAAAAATAACGATCGATAAATAAAGCCATAGCAACCGGAATACCAACACGCACAACAGAAACGCTGCGAACTTGTGCACCAACCTAATAAAATAAAACAAACACCAAACGAGGTTTTCATCGTGACTGGTGCATGCTCATAAATGAGCTGGTACATCACACAGAATATGCTCCTCGATGCAGTGTACAGTCACAGCACTCTCCAGTGGCAGTTGTCGGCTGTATCTGGCGTGCCAGCCACAAAGTTTGTTTACGAAAATGGACGGAAGTAAAATAGCTATTTTAGCTGTGTTAGCGAACGTCGAAGATAAGACGAGAAAATTAAGAAGAAGATGGTGAGCACTTCGTGAACTAAATAACGAAGTGTTGCTCACGTTAAGAAAGGTTTTTTGGCTTTTTTCCAATTATGAACTTCGGCTAAAGGTATTTACCTTTCCAGAAACGTGGGAAAGTGCCTTCACTGTGTTTCTCCTGACAGTTATGGAAAAGAACGAATATCATTTGTTCTTATCTACATTTCAGGGTGTATCACCTAAAACTCGCACTGCAAATATTGCGGAAATGGAAACTGATATTGACATGCGGTTTTCACGGAACTGATTGTAATAATATTTAGAAAGTCTATTTTTTGTGCAAACATAAACTTTTTTAAATAGTACACTGCCTATTTACATTAACAAACTAAAAGTAGGGTAAATTAGAATGCCAGTGTTGTTTGTTCCAGGATTCTAGTACGAGTAATTTATGAGATATCTTAATTTGAAAAGTTCCCACACCGACATTTGTTTGTGCTATTCAACCTGCGTAGTTAGTAAGCACTATGTTGTTATTTTTCCTTGTGTGTTCTTTGAGTGCATTGTGACTTGTTAGTCAGTTAGAGCGTGACAGTCCAAGGAGTAGGTCATGATTGAACAATGGGGTTTACCAATGCATAAAAAGCCGACATGCTCATGGTGGACGGACAGCGTAGGAAGAGTACTTTTCACCCTTCTATGGTCTATGCAGCAAGATATCTCAATAGATGTCAATCATCTTGGCAGTTATTTATCAACCTGTTCAACCAGTTACACGAAAGTGGTGGAGTAACACGTAGACAACCTAATAGAAAGAAAAAAGTAACGGCAGAAGAGGGGCAGATTAACGTTCTTGCTGCTGTTGCAGTTGATCTACACGTTAGCTCTCTCGCAATCGCACGAGGAATTTGCTTATGTCAGGCTATTCTCCCAAGCATACTCTATGCACATGGGTACCGTCTCTATCACATCTCTCTCCATCAAGAGTTGCATGGAAATGATTATGAGAATCGTCTTAACTTCTGTGCATGAGCATTAAGACAGGATATTCTAGATGTATCGTATATCTTGCTTAGTGATGAAACCTCATCACGTTGGCTTCGTTAGGTGCAACGACAGCGTCCACGGAGTGTAAAAATGTGGTGTGGGATAGTGTACCATGGCCCGTTTTTCATAGATGGAAGACTGAACGCGCACATGCATCGTAGCCTGTTAGCAGACATCTTCCACGGATGCTAAAAGACGTTCCTCTGCAGTCTGGGAGGAGCCTATGTTACCAACATGATGGCTGTTCCGTCTATAGTGCACAAAGCACTACAGCATGTCTTCACGAATTGTTTCCAAGTCGTCGGACTCGACACAGGGGGCCTGTACTTCAAATGGTTCAAATGGCTCTGAGCACTATGGGACTTAACTTCTGAGGTCATCAGTCCCCTAGAACTTAGAACTACTTAAACCTAACTAATTGTTGCAACTGCGAACAAAACTCAAAACGCTTGTCTTTGTCGTCGTCATTGAGCTTCTGCACTAGCTCGAATTTGAATGGTTTCACAGACAGCTTCTGTCGCAGGTCTTTCCATATCGTCGTTGGAGCCATTTCAATTTCACGGGATGCATGACGCACCGATTTCTGTGAAATCCTTATAAATGCCTCTCGTACTCGCTCCATATTCACTTCACTCACACTGGGACGTCTGCTCCTCTTTGCCGGGCACAAGTTACCCGTCGTAACGAATTTGTGGTGCCAGTGATAAATGGCCTTCCTTGTTGGTGGCTTCTTACCGTACTTGGTACTAAACATCCATTGAACACCTGCAGCACACTTGTTTTTGTCGAAGTCCAACACACAGAAAGCTCACCCCGCACCTGAACTCGCCATGTTTGCGACTAGCGCTGACTATCGGCCAATTACCAAACTACGCTGTGGCGGTATACATGACAAAAAACTTTCATGATTTCTCTTCAAAATGACATATGTACGATATTTTTACAATGTTTGGTCTTGTGCAATAAATAATTGAAAGTGTTGCCGGACTTTATGTACACCTTGTCTATTTTTTGTGCGACCGTCCGCTTTTTTATCGACACTATACTTACTGACATTCACAAACTAAAAGTAGGGTAAACTAGAATGTCAGTGGTTTTGTTGCAGGACTGAAGTGCTGTTGCAGGACTGAAGTGCGGGTCATTTACGAGATATCGTATTTTGGGTAGTTTCCACACCGACACTTGTACGGTTCCTGTGGTAGCATACACTAAAGAACAACACAAGTGCATACACTAATTATGCGGTTTCTGACCGGTAACGAGACAACTGATCGTCACAAGTTGTGTTCAGAATGACAACAGGCAGCGGCAATACACGCTTCCACTCTGATACGGAATGACTGCCTCACACGTGCTAGTGTTTCAACGGAGATGTCTGAGGAGGCTGCAATAAGACGTCGTTGCACATCATCGGGTGCAGTTGGTATGTCCTTGTAAACAGCTTGTTTCTGCGTTCCCCACAGAAAAACGTCTACAGACACCAAATCATGGGAACGGGCCGGCAATATTACAGGTCCTGGCCGAAGTGGCCGAGTGGTTCTAGGCGCTACAGTCTGGAACCGCGCGGCCGCTACGGTCGCAGGTTCGAATCCTGCCTCGGACATGGATGTGTGTGATGTCCTTAGGTTAGTTAGGTTTAAGTAGTTCTAAGTCTAGGGGACTGATGACCTCAGATGTTAAGTCCCATAGTGCTTACAGCCATTTGAACCATTTTGTTTTTTATTATTGTGGCAGGAGAGGGAGAGAGGAGGGGTGTCCTTCTGCTAACATCGGAATTTAACCTATTTTAGGCTCGTCCTCTCACGTTATAGAAATCGATGTTGCACTTTTGTGTCTTCTTAATCTCTATTTTAATGTTTGTTTTGTTTCGTGAAACGTTGCAGAGGCTGCCAGAGAACTTGGAAATGTTTCTCTTCAGAAGTGGCGGCCAAATAGCTGAAATTGAAAAATGATTTAGGTTTTATGATAACTGCACAAACAGAAGCCTACACTGAGCATAAACTAGAGCATGAAACGTTGATGTAATTTTCAGTAAAAGAGCTTATTTTAGTACTGAAAACCTTAGCTCGATTTTAGAAGAAAACAAAGCACGTATGATAAAGTAAAATGGTGGTATGAACTGATACAACGTTATGAACCTAGCTTTTGATCTGAAATGTGCCTCTAGGTACTGAATATGACCCATTAATAATGCATCCGGAGATTAGAGAGAAATTCATGGAGATGGAAAAGCACAGGCAAAGCGTAAATACAGAGGAAGGTCACTCGAATGTAGCATAAGTGAGTTTTTAACTACATCACTGACTGGAAACCTCACGACATTCTGCCTCAGAGTGTATTAAAATTGGGTCCTATGGGCTAGTTTGTGCAGGACAAATATATTTATCTGTTGCCTACACTATCTCATAACTTGCCAATAGGGAGCTCGTGTGGTGGAAGCAAAGACGCCGTATCCGCCACTGTACAATTCGAAGAAATGCATTAGCATTGCCTCAGGTGGATTGCTGAAAATTTCTTACAGAAAATAAATGCAACCGCTGTAAGCATGTGTAACGTAGCCCAGGAGCAAACTGGAATAGGCTGTAAGTTAATGGAGCACGTTCTGTATAAAACAAAAATAGAAACTACCAACGCCCAGGTATGTAATTCCAATCCTCTATTTGGCCATCTCCTCCTTCCCCCTCTCTGTCTGTCTATTTCCTCCCCCTCCCCCCTTCTCTCTGCACGTTATCAACCGTGCCTCACCAGGAGGCTGGTGGTCCTTACCCCCACTGTATTTCTTTCAAGATTGTAGCTCTTGCGTGTGCGAAATTTGACTGAAATCTTTCCAGGGGTTTAGGACGAGCTTTTATACCATGCGTTTTTTGTCCCGTATGCACATGTTAAATATGCTGCAAACAGAATTAACAGTAGAGAAGTCAAAAATTAGAACGACGTAAGTGACGGGGCTATTTCCTACGCATCTCAGTATTTGATGTCATATCTTCTGAGCTATGTGTTGTCCAATGACACACACATCAAAAATTTTTTTGCATCACTACGATTCTCGGAATTCCTGAAGATAGACGTTGCCTGTGAATATTGTATCACAGACACAGTCCCTTTGACTGTTCAGAGATGTCACTAAACCTGCCCAAAGTTGTAGACAACAATGTAAAAAAATGGTTCAAATGGCTCTGAGCACTATGGGACTTAACATCTACGGTCATCAGTCCCCTAGAACTTAGAACTACTTAAGCCTAACTAACCTAAGGACATCACAACAATGCATGAGCAGCGCCTATTAGAAGGAGGGGGGTCCGACAGATGATCAGTTCCAGTCATTCTACCAGGAAGGAGGTACACGGCTCGTGTTGTCTGTAGTTCAACCAAGCCTAGACGGCCAATACCGCGGTTCGATCGCGTCCGCATTGTTACTTTGTGCCAGGAAGGGTTCTCAACAAGGGAAGTGTCCAGGCATCTCGGAGTGAACCGAAATAATGTTGTTCGGAGATGGAGGAGATACAGAGAGACAGGAGCTATCAATGACATGCCTCACTCAGGCCGCCTACGGGCTACTGCTGCAGTGGATGACCGTTACCTACAGATTACGGCTCGGAGGAACACTGACAACGACGCCACCATGTTGAATAATGCTTTTCGTGCAGCCACAGGACATCGTGTTGCGACTCAAACTGTACGCAATAGGCTGCATGATGCGCAACTTCACTCCCGACGTCCATGGCGAGGTCCATCTATGCAACCACGTCACTACGCAGCACCGTACAGATAGGCCCAACAACATGTCAAGCGGACCGCTCAGGATTGGCATCACGTTCTCTTCACCATGAGTGTCGCGTATGTCTTCAACTAGACAATCGTCGGAACCGTGCTTGGAGGCAACTAGATCAGGCTGAACGCCTTAGACACACTGTACAGCGAGTGCAGCAAGTTGGGGGTTCTCTGCTGTTTTGGGGTGGCATTTTATGCGGCCGACATACGCCGCTGGTGGTCATGGAAGGCTCCGTAACGGGCGAACATGCTTGTGATAGATTGAAAAGAGCTGTTTGTGGACGACGTGACCCACCAACCATTCTGAGGGATCCACGCCGAATCGCCGTTGAGGATGAGACAATCTCTACCAACAATGGCTTGATGAACTTGTGGATAGTATGCCACGACGAGTACAGGCATGCATCAATGCAAGGGGACGTGCTACTGGGTATTAGAGGTACCGGTGTGTACAGCAATCTGGATCACCACCTCTGAAGATCTCGCTGTATGGTGGTATAATATGCAAAGTGTGGTTTTCATGAGTAATAGAAAGGGCGGAAATGATGTTTGTGTTGATCTCTATTCCAATTTTCTGTACAGGTTCTGGAATTCTCGAAACCGAGATGATTCAAAACTTTTTTTGATGTGTGCATATTTTTATTGGTACTTTTGGCAGTATGTGTGGATACTATCTACAAAATGTGTTGTGGATAGAGCGTCAGTAGCAAAGAAGTAATACATTTAAATGTCATGCACGATGCGACACTTTTTCACGCATCTCAGTGTTTATTTCTTCATATAGCCTGAACTATGTATCGTGCAATGACATATTTTCGCTGGTACATTCCATGCTATTTGTTTACACTGTCTGGAAATGTGTCGCGAATACAGTTAGTAGTAGAGAATAAATAAATAAAAACGTCATGCTTCATGCAGCAGTTTTATTGGATGAACAGCGAAATGTATTAAGCGATAAACTTCTTCCTTTCATCATGTAGTGGTTATTGACAGCTAGAAAAAGCTTTTCAAACGTTTGAAATTATGTTTAATGTTGGTTGCAAGTCACTAAGTGCTCTCATTCTCAATTTCTGAATGAATAAGTTGTGGGCATTCGGCGTTCCATCCGGAGTGAATACGACTCACATGATGGTTGCGCTTTGTTCTGTAATATTCTGTACTATCCGCTATGAATCCGTATTTATTAAGATCACATATTTTGTGGATGCCCATACTATTATTCTGCTCTGCACACTATATGGAGAGATTAATCGCCTTTTAAAATACGAGCTGTGTTAGGAAAGTAATGAGACTGACAACATTGCAAGCGATCTGGCAACACTCTGTTGTTCTTCTTGGGTAGACTGGTGTGTTCATCCCTCCCAGATGCTCAGTCCGAGTTTCAGCCCCGTACAGCAATCACATGATTTTTCAGAGCGCCATCAGTGAAATTGTGTTTTTGTTGTGTATTACGAAAATGGAACGGCAGAATTTAAATTAACGTTATGCCATCAATTTTTGTGTTAAATTTGGGGAATACGCGAGTGTGGTCTATGGATAGTTGAAACAGGCCTATTGGGAACATTCCTTATCAAGGCACAAGTTTTTCGCTGGCATAAATTATTTTTGGAAAGCCGAAAACACAATGAAGATGAACCTCGTTTAGGGGAACCTTCAACTTCAGAAACCGACGAAAACATCGACTGTGTCCATGCTCCTGTGAGATTGTTACTCCAGGACAAATTGTCACCCAAGTGTCTTACAAAGATGTTCTTGAGAGGTTAGGGAAAAGAGTAAACCGAGTGAACCCGGACATTGCAGGCAACTGGATGCTGCATCATGTCATGACAACGCCCTATGTCACACGGCCACTTCCATTACGGAATTTTTGACCTCAAAAGGCATTCCTGTTGCCTTTTAGTGCTGCTATTAAGACTGGGAACAAGGGCTCCATCGTTGTACAGTTGCCGGAGGGAACTACTTCGAAGGGGACAATGTTATTGTTAGAAAAAGAAAAGGTAGGTTAGGGAATCAGTTTCATTACATTTTTCACACACCTCTTGTATCAGGAGTTAGTGGAGGAGGGAGAGGGGGCATCCAGTACCTCTGATATTTCATTTACAACATATACTTCTTCGACTCGTCCGGAAAGCCACGAGTGTTAAATCAACGCCGCTTCCGGGACGGACAGTTACGCCGGCCAGGATCGAATCCACCCGGCTTATTAGTGATAAGGCCAGCCTGGATGTGATTTATAGGCGATTCCCCACATCCGATTAGCGAATGCTGTTATCGAAGTTACGTCTCAGTTACACGATTCGTAAACATTTAGAAAATCTTTCTCACACTTCCGCATCTGTAACATTACACGCAGACATTTTGGATGTACACATACGTCTCGGGGTGTGACGGGATAGCGACAGGAAGGGGAACCGTCCAACCTTCAAATTAACTATGTTTTACATTCGTTAATAACTTGGCGATCCTGCGCAGTTGCGGGACAATGGCACCAGAAAAATAAGAAGACGACATTCATTTCTTTAAAACAAACACTTACTCCAGTTCAATGAATAGAAGACACAGCAACGATCTGCATCAGAGCAGCACGTCCTTGAACTCCCGGATCTCGTCTGTTACGTGTCGTTGACATGGCATTGTGGGATAGGAGAGTGTGGCAGCAATTCAGGAAAGTTACGTGACTATCAATTAACCATTAACAATTTGTAACATATCTTCATCGAAAAGTGAAACCGCCTCACATAAAATGTCATCAGTTTATTGTATGTTTTACCTCGATTCGCCACAAAGTGAAAAATCTTTGCACAAGGCCATAACGCAATTTTATGATATTATCATATTACGGCTGTTACTGATTAATGAGTCACACGAATATAATCTTCCATGTGAACATCACGATTTTAATGGTATGTGTTATGTGTGAATAACTAGCGAGAATCGGTTACATAAACGTGTCAGAATCTGCTTGTCTTTCGACGGGTAATGGTCCGGTCTTTTTCAGTGATGAAGTGTAGCTTAACCGTTTTCCCCATTTTTGTTTTTTCAGTTCACCTCAAGGGGGCGCGATGGTAGTCAAAGGTTTCGCATATTTCACAAAAAGACCATTTTTATTCATATAAAACAGATGAGGCAAATTTTGTTATTAAAACTATGTAAGGCTACGTTGGTTTTCATGCGTCCCGCCAAAAATTCCTTTACTGCACTAAGTTCTTCAGCTAAGAGTACCACTTGCTACCTACGTCGTCAATCAAGAACTAACGCTTATTGAGTACGAAGATGGAGAAGGAAGGAAACGAAGGTTGGAACTGGGTGGAACAATGTTAATTAGGGCTGGACGAAAGGATGTATCTCAGAAAATTCAAACTTCGAGGCAGTCAATTAAAATCAAAAAATTGAAAAAAAAGACTGTCAACAGCGTATCTGAAACGTAAATGTGCAGAGAAAAGTTCCTATCTGCCACAGCAACATCGTAACATCCGAAATTCGCCAAGGAAGAACAGTAAACGTAAGTAAACGGATATGCTGCTGAGTGGGGAAACAGTGTCAGCAAAGCACTGTTTACCTCACTCAGCAGCAGATGCCTGGGTCTAGTACTGTGTGGCCCTGAGTGAACAGTGCTAGCGACGCGTACGTCCACTGAATTCTGGTAGGCGCTGTAGGCACCCACTGCTAACAGGTTAGATGCTCACTCTCTTGGGAAAGGTCCGCGGTAGTGGCGCCCTGGCCGGCCCGTGTGGCCGAGCGGTTCTAGGCGCTTTGGTCTGGAACCGCGCGACGGTTACGGTCGCAGGTTCAAATCCTGCCTCGGGCATGGATGTGTGTGATGTCCTTAGGTTAGTTAGGTTTAAGTAGTTCTAAGTTCTAGGGGACTGATGACCTCAGATGTTAAGTCCCATAGTGCTCAGAGCCATATGAACCATTTTTAGTAGCTTCCTGACTGCGAGTCACTCCCCTCCAAGTCAGAAGTACGGAGCTTCCATGGAGTTTGGGGAACGGCTCATCCGCTGCGTCGCTCTATGTCGACTGGTGTGGACATGGAACCGTGAACTGGTCTGGCGGAGCTAGCTGCCCAGATCGGCGTCGGCTACTGGGTGGTCCATAGCGTGATGGCTCTGAGCACTATGGGACTCAACATCTTAGGTCATAAGTCCCCTAGAACTTAGAACTACTTAAACCTAACTAACCTAAGGACATCACACACACCCATGCCCGAGGCAGGATTCGAACCTGCGACCGAAGCAGTCCCGCGGTTCCGGACTGCAGCGCCAGAACCGCTAGACCACCGCGGCCGGCTGATGGTCCATAGCGTGATGGACCCAATGTTGTGAAGTGTGTTGCCAGACTGCGCATAACTATGCTAGAATCAGAGGGTATCTATAATGATTAATAGCATACTTATTGTGCCTATACATTGCTTTCAGGCTCGTTCGAATCAACACCCCTACGTCTTCAGGACGTGGAAAGACTCCGCAGACCGGCCCGCTGTCGCATGGCCTTTCTGCAGTGTCACGACGATTGCGTGGTTGGCCCGGTCACTTTGCGGTGAACACACAGGTCCGCTTGTGAAACTACATATTAGTGCCTATGTACTGCCTGCTTCCCTCACAAATGGCTGCAATGGAGCTGCTTTTAATTCAGTAACGCCCAAATTTAATGACGGTATTACAGATCATTTATTTTTGGCCATCAGTCTTCTGGTTTGATGCGACTCGCCACGAGTTCCTCTCTTCTGCCAACCTCTTCATCTCATGTAAGCACTTGCACCCATGGTCCTCAATTACGAGTTGGGTGTATTCCAATCTCGATATTCCGCTAGACTTTTTAATCTGTAGAGCTCCCTCCAATGCCATAGACGTTATTGTCTGGTGTCTTAACACATATCCCATCATCCAGTCCCTTCTTCTTGTCATCTCCATATGCTCTTTCCGTGGTCGAAATTTCGGAAGACCGCCTATTTTCCTACCTTTTAGTCCACCTATTTTTCAACGTCCTTGCCGGCAGCTGTGGCCGAGCGTTTCTAGGCGCTTCAGTACGGAACCGCGCTGCTGCTACTGTCGCAGGTTCGAATCCTACCTAGGGTTTGGATGTGCTTGATGTCCTTAGGTTAGTTAGGTTTAAGTACAAAACTGGCCATTAAAATTGCTACACCAAGAAGAAATGCAGATGATAAACGGGCATTCATTGGACAAATATATTATACCAGAACTGACATGTGATTACATTTTCACGCAATTTGGGTGCATAGATCCTGAGAAATCAGTACCTATAACAACCACCTTTCGCCATAATAACGGCCTTGATATGCCTGGGCATTGAGTCAAACAGAGCTCGCATTGCATGTACAGGTACATCTGCCCATGCAGCTTCAACACGATACCACAGTTCATCAAGAGTAGTGACTGGCGTATTGTGACGAACGAGTTGCTCGGCCGCCATTGACCAGACGTTTACAATTGGTGAAAGATCTGGAGAATGTGCTGGCCAGGGCAGCAGTTGAATATTTTCTGTATACAGAAAGGCCCGTACAGGACCTGCAACATGCGGTTGTGCATTATCCTGCTGAAATGTAGGTTTTCGCAGGGATCGAATGAAGGGTAGAGCCACGGGTCGTAACACATCTGAAATGTAGCTTCCACTGTTCAAAGTGCCGTCAATGCGAACAGGAGGTGACCGAGACATGTAACCAATGGCACCTCATACCATCACTCCGGGTGATACGCCAGTACGGCGATGACGAATACACGCTTCCAATGTTCGTTCACCACGATGTCGCCAAACACGGATGCGACCATCATGATGCTGTAAACAGAATCTGGATTCATCCGAAAAAATGACGTTTTGCCACTCGTGCACCCAGGTTCGTCGTTGAGTACACCACCGCAGGCGCTCTTGCCTGTGATGCAGCGTCAAGGGTAACCGCAGCCATGGTCTCCGAGCTGAGAGTCCATGCTGCTGCAAACGTCGTCGAACTGTTCGTGCAGATCGTTGTAGTCTTACAAACGTCCCCACCTGTTGACTCAGGGATCGAATCATGGCTTCACGATCCGTTACAGCTATGCGGATAAGATGCCTGTCATCTCGACTGCTAGTGACACGAGGCCGTTGGGACCCAGCACGGCGTTCCGTATTACCCTCCTGACCCACCGATTCCATATTCTGCTAACAGTCATTGGATCTCGACCAACGCGAGCAGCAATGTCGCGATACGATAAACCGCAATCGCGATAGGCTACATCCGATCATTATCAAAGTCGAAAACGTGATGGTACGCATTTCTCCTCCTTACACGAGGCATCACAACAACATTTCACCAGGCAACGCCGGTCAACTTCTGTCTGTGTATGAGAAATCGGTTGGAAACTCTCCTCGTGTCAGCACGTTGTAAGTGTCGCCACGTTATCTTCGTGGTGTAGCAAATTTAATGGCCAGTAATGTAGTTCTAAGTCGAGAGGACTGATGACCTCAGACGTTAAGTCCCATAGTGCTGAGAGCTATTTGAACCATCAACGTCCTTCTATAGTATCAAGTCCCTAACGCTTCGATTCTCTTTTTTTTTCATTGATACGGTATGCCTTTAAAGTAGTGTAAATTGTTTTCTAGGATTTTTTGTACCATTTACTCTATAAACATTGATTTTACACTGATGTACACTTACATCTCTTTTGGCTACCATTTTCTAACATCATATACAGGGTGATTCAGTTCCCCTACCTATGGGTTTTAAGCAACCTCCAACGCCTCCAAATACCATACGCAAGATTTTCAAATTCTCTCACTTACTACATCCAAACTCTTAGCCATGCATTAAAATGGACGGGACCTCTTGGTAGGAAATTTAATGTATTTAAATTTTATACTCGGGTATGTTTTCGCTAGAGGCCGTAGTTTTCTACACTTAACTGCATTAAATTTCCTACAAAAAATCCCATTGATTTTTCCTGTATGACAAATAGTTCGCCCAAAGTGGGCGAGACGATATGAAAATCTCGAGTGCAGTTTTTGAAAGCGCTGCAGGTTACATAAAACTCATAGGTAGGGGCTGCTAAATCACTCCGTATAACTACCAGTGTTTTGATAGTGGAAAAAAATATGTATTTTGTTAGAAACTAGAAATCAAGTGATGGCTGCACTGAAACTTTCGTTCAGTAACCACTACTTATAACATAACTGAAACACACGCAAATTCTTTCCATACCGTGGTATAGCACCTTAACAGCTAAAAACCAATAACTAGTTGTAACATATTTGTCACTTGAGGGTATTTAGAAGTACCCGAATTGGCATTTCTTGCCTAATGTCATAACAAATGATGCAGCGTGGTTGTTAATATCCTTAGTTTTCAAGATGTAGTTTCTAGAATGCTAGAGATTTTGTAAACGCTTGTCAACTGTTACCTGACAATCGAACAAGATGATAACTGCTAACAGTAATAATCACCTATTAGGGTAACAAAACGCAGATTTTACGCTTTTTCCATTTGAAATTATGCTACTGACAAGCGACAGAAGAAGTGTCACACTTTAAATAAATTTTTTTACGTGTGAGACAGTTGGTGATAACTTCCTTATAATCATGGAATATGGTCTCATTATGTCTCGAAACAAGCTTTGATCAAAGCTTTGGAAAGAACGATACGGAAAAGACTCTACCGGCTTAAGCGTATGCATAACTAGGGCAAACAGAGGAGGCCTACATCATGATCTAGTATCCGTTCATGGATGAAGCATCTAGCAGCGTTACGTGCTCCTCATTAGCAGACAATGGGCGGCGAAGAGAAGCGCTGATGTAAATGCAAAGGCAGGGACAGCGCGTGACACCGAAGGACGGGCGTGACGTAAGGACGCTCATAAAGAGGGCCCTAATTACCGCTCCTTATTCCTACCGGACGATTAGGCACGTTTGTGACGAAAGGAAAGAGTAGAATACGTAAGGTAAGAATTTAATTGCAGTCTGTAGACGTAATCAGTGACACCCTGGAATGGGACACCATAATAATGGTCTGGTTCAAATGGCTCTGAGCACTATGGGACTTAACATCTATGGTCATCAGTCCCCTAGAACTTATAACTACTTAAACCTAACTAATCTAAAGACATCACAAAACACCCAGTCATCACGAGGCAGAGAAAATCCCTAACCCCGCCGGGAATCGAACCCGGGAACCCGCGCGTGCGAAGCGAGAACGCTACCGCACGACCACGAGCTGCGGACTAATGGTATGGAACAGCTTCCACTTTCTGGGGTTGACTAATAAAAGCGGATGTAAGCATCAACACTACTGATAAGTTATCTAAAACAACAAAATAAACAACCCCATTATGAACATAAAGTTAAAGAAATTCGACATCACACGGAGGCTTACCGGTAATCGTTCTTCCAGGGAACCATTTGCGACTGGAACAGAAAAAAGGAGAAGTGATAGTTGTACACAAGACACCTTCAGCCACACACCGCAACGAAGATTTTGGAGTATAGATGTAGATGTAGATCAGTGCCTGTGATGCGGTGGTAAGAGTGCTAAAATCGCGAAGACAACACAGGATATCGCAGCAAGAGAAACAAAAAGCCAGTAGTTTAAGCGTTTGGCTTTTTCACTGCACTTGACAACCTGTCCTCAATGATTTCTTTTCAGACAGCTCTGTTTTCATGATACCAGAGCACATGATCGTTGCTTCCCGAATGCGTTGTAGAGTTTCACCACGACAAGGTGCATCATGCTAGAATCGCATCTTGGGTGATCGATGGAGGTACAGGTTGAAAGTTGTCGGTTATATTGCAATTTCGAGTATTTAATTTGCTGCTTTCACTATTCAATTATTTTCGTGTATTATTTACTGCAGGGTTACACTGCGAACATGTTTCTCTGTACCAAGTTATCGATCACCAATAGCTTGGTTATACAGGATGTTCGGAAATTCGCGTTACAAACTTCTAAGACTTGCAGATGAGAGTGAGTGAATAATATATTGAGTTGGAACCCATATCCGGAAACGTGCCCTTTCCGTGCTGCAACGATTTAAAAACATGTTGGCAATTTGACCTGTTTAACAATTAATTGATTACCTGTGACTCAGTACACCACTTGCTTTACAGTTTCACTCTACAACAGCCAAAAAAATTGCTAGTGTACTGGTTGTACTGGTTGATAGGTTCACTTCAATGTGGTTCAGTACGGCCTCTTCCAATTATGGTGTGCGGCGTCCTTGGAGCTCTACACACAGCTGCTGGAGGCGAAGATACCACTTCTCGAAGCCGTTGCGTAATTGTGGCGAAACTGGGATGCGAAGGAATCGGATGTTGTGGAGAACGATCTTGACAAAGGCGACTAGCTGCTCTTCCATTACCTTGAGCTCTGCCGTTCAGAAGGATCATGTCGTTGCATTCTGTAGACGTGTACTCAATCACGTTCTTCTAACACTCACAGACACGTGAATGAGGCTCTAACCACATCAGAGAGGTAGGACAACGTCAAATGACATGAGCCTATCCGTCGTAACCACCCCCGCTATGACTACTCTACTGTATACTTACCTCGTAAACATGTTTTCAAAAGGCTGTAGCACGGAAACGGTGTGTTTCCGGACATGGGTTGCTACTCAAAATATTACGTACTCTCTTCCCTCTAAAAGTTCTGGAACTTTCGAACGGCAATTTCCGAACACCCATGTATGTGAGTGAGCCGGCCGCTGTGGCCGAGCGGTTCTAGGCTCTTCAGTCCGGAACCGCGCTGCTGCTAAGGGCCGGCCGGAGTGGCCGAGTGGTTCTAGGCGCTTCAGTCTGGAACCGTGCCACCGCTACGGTCGCAGGTTCGAATCCTGCCTCGGGCATGGATGTGTGTGATGTCCTTAGGTTAGTTAGGTTTAAGTAGTTCTAAGTCTAGGGGACTGATGACCTCAGATGTTAAGTCCCATAGTGCTTAGAGCCATTTGTATTTGGGTGAGTCTGCGAAGAATTCTGGAAGTATTCCATGAGCACCGGCTGTACCGTCCATTCAACATCCAGCCTTACTGAGAAACTTGCGTCATGAGTTCGAAGAAGGCGCTCTTGTGTTCTGCGTGCTGGGGGAGGGACGTGTTTTAAGGTCTGGTGCCAATGGTTGCTGTTTTGCTCTACGGTGAGGTAATGATATGTAGCTTTGCTGTGTGCATGAAGTGGCAACTTGAAGCAGCTGCAACTTTCAGTGGTTGGAAGTGTCTTTGTGAGGAGCGTATGTTACGAGGTTTGGTATAGAATCTGTTGGCTGTCAGTAGCCAGAGAATACAATCTGAACGTCTCCATGACAAGGAGAAAATCAATGGCATTTTTAGGACACCAGACCTTGAAAATTAAGATTGATATTGAGAGGCAGATCGTAGAGGAAAACAATACATCACGATATATAGGGTTCAATATTACATACAGGACAAATAATGAAATACGAAATAAAAAAAAATGTCGCGTGAGTACGGCCTCCCGTCGGGTAGACCGTACGCCTGGTGCAAGTCTTTCGATTTGACGCCACTTCGACTACTTGCGGGGCGATGGGGATGAAACGATGATGATAAGGACAACACAATACCCGGACCCTGAGCGGAGAAAATCTCCGACCCAGTTGGGAATCGAACCCGGGGCCTTAGGATTGACATTCCGTCGCGCTGACCACTCAGCTACCGGGGGCGAACAAATATGAAATAAATTAGATCTATTTAACTATTTAAACATAACTTTGCGCAGGACATTGGGAAAGAAAGTCCATAGACATACTCTGCGAAAGTTCTGTAAGGTTATGGCTATGCCAGCACTGCCCAATGAATACGAAAACTGTACGTTTAAAAAGAGAGATGAAATGAGAATAGAAGCATATGAAACGAATTTGCTTACATACGGGGCTGAATATACTTTGATGGATAAAAAGAGAAATGATGACGTCCGAGAAGAACTGAGTGTATAAAATATATGTAACTGACATAATAAAAAAAATATCATTTAAGGTGGAAAGAAAATATAGACTGTATACCAGATGCAAGAATCACTAAACCCTACAACAAAATAAACCAAGAGACAGAAGATCTTTAGGAAGACCAATGAAGGGATGGCTTGACAATTTTGAAGGTGACGGAACGGACCAAAAGGTCCAATCCTTGATGTAGATGTAGATGTAAGTGTGGATCTCCCTTTGAGTGGCGAATTACCCGTTCAATATCCTCATATATTTTCTCCATGTCTTCATCTTCGGCTCACTCTTGCCCTACCTTCCTATTCATAACGAATCCTATTGTCATTATACGATTTTCTGCTGCTGTTGATATTATCGTACACTCATCTGACCAGAAATCCTTGTCTTCTTTCCATTTCACTTCACTGGTGCCCCTGTACATCTAGATTAAGCCTTAGAATTTCCCATTTCAGATTTTCTAGATTCCTTCCTACGTTCAGTCTTCTGTCATTCCACGCTTCGACTCGTAGAACGTTATTCTTTGGTGGGTATTCAATGTTTTTCTCATAGTGACCGCCTCCTTGCAAAGATTAAAACGTGGTAAACAGCATGGCGCAGAGTGTAGGAGACCCAGCCTTCGGAGTCAAAATCATAATGTCCTTAGCGGGAGAACAGTGAATGAACAAAAAGTCTGGCAACGGAAAACATGCTATGCCATGAAAAAGGACGCGTACCAATAGCAACATATCGTCGAGACGCGGAGAAGAAGGCTTGCCAGCAATGCAGTCCATCGCGGAGCCACCCAGGTCAGTCGCAGCAACCACCTGCGCACCGTAAAACGCGGACGAGGCGATATAGCATAGTATATAGCGCATGCGTCGCCGGCGCGAAGAGCTACATCGTGACGTGGGACGAGGTTTACTACGTATCGTCTCTTTTGCATGTTTATCTTCAGGCATTTTTTGGTTTGTGATCTATTTTTCTTACAGCGTACTCGGTTGGGCCACCGCGGCAAGTGCAATGTAATTTGCTCTTGCTTGTGGATCTATATAGAATTCCCATACATTGTATCGGCTTGCTTTGCTACCCTGATTTTATCTAAACCGATGTAACGAAGGTCCAACTGTCACAGAACGCTTAGAGTATAGGGGAACATGGTTCTGGCTTCTCCTCTCCCAAGTCGCTGTGTCGCTCTTCGCGCCGGCGACTGACGTGCCCTACACCATGCTTCACCGCCTCGCTGCGCGCGTACGGTGGGCCAGTGGTTGCTGCGCATCACCAGGGTGGCTCCGTGTTGTACTGACTTGCCGGTAAGCTTTCTGCTCTTCGTCTCGACGAAATGTTGCTTTATGAACAGCGTCCCGCTTTTCGTTCTTTGGTTGTAGCCCAGTCCTTGTTACATGGTGAAACGCGTACGTTTCAACCAGCGATGGCGAGGCATGACAGAATCTCTGACCAGAGAGTTATTTATCTATCGTTGCTAGTCTGCGCTTAAACGCGCGAGTGTGCAGTTCCGAGTTGGACGCAGTAGTTGTACGTAGCGAGTCGCGAGAGCATAGAGTTCAGTTAGAGAGCAGTAGCGCGCGCGAGACGACAGTAGTAGTCAGTACAATGGTTGCGTGTAGCGAGCCGGCACGAACAGTCGTGTGTGAGGAGTCGGCGGGCGTCGACATGGGTCTCTGGTCACGATATTGTTATCAAAGGTAATGAAGCAGCATTGCGCTCAGCTAATAATGTATGGTAATTGTAATTAATTTGTTCAAGAAATGCACCAATAATAATTTCGTTTTCAAAGCAATCGTTTTTAAGAAAAGAATCATTACAATTGAAACAATATTTCCTATGCTTTTCCTCCCTGAATCAATTTATCAGACTAAATATTGCACAGGGCCTAAGGTCAGCGCAGCTGGCCTTATAAAATTTATCAGGTTCACCTTAACGTTAATTTTGTGGGGACTTAACATTTTTGCACATTTTTATTATCATTGAGTTTTATTACTGTGGGAAGCTAACATTTGGCATTATTTGCAATTCTATTCAATTCTTTTCATTTTCATATTTTTACGGGAAGGTTACACTTGGCTCCATTTATATTTAATTAATATTATTAATTTCTACGGGGAGGTTACACTTGGCGACATCCGGACCAGGATCGTATTTTTTTGAGAATCTTCTGAGAAATAGTCAGATATCTGCTCTTATTTACTTAAATATAATTAGGATTTCGCGCAACGCTTTTACTAATTTTGTGACCTTCTTTCCTCAGATCATCGGCAATTCGTTGCTCTTTGTTGTATTTGTATTTGTTGGATTTTGCATTATATTGTCTCATTTGTGAATAATCGTGACTAGTGTAAAAATGCCGCGAAAGACTATTAATAGTGCATCGCGAGATATAATGAGTGAAATAACCGAATTAAACAACTTGACCGATAGTAATTGTGACACGCAGTGTAATGATGACAATCCTCCGTTTACTGACAATCAATACGTACCGACCACTAATATTAATTTTGATTCTAGTGATGAACAGACGAATTCAATTGTGTCCTCTGTTAATCTGACGACAATTGACGACGCGGGGCCTTCTGTTGCAATGAGCGGTGCCCACCTTAACGCACCCGGTTTGCAGGATTTACGTGACGAACAGACAAACTTTTCTAATGAAAATGAACAGTGTAATCAGAGTACGAATGATTCATTTAATCCCGGCGTAGCGCCTAACAGTGCACATCCGATTAGCAGACATTTTCAAGAATCACAGAATAACCAAATGGTTACACAAAACGTGACAATTGCAGGTACGTCATCAAACAGCACAGAGAATAGAGCCGATAATATTGGCTTGGAACAAATTATGGCAAGATTGCTACAACAACAATTTAGTGAACAGAACAAAAAATTTAATAAAATTAATGAAAAACTAGACAACAATGATGAAAATTTCAAACAACTTAGAGAACAGAACAAACAAGATAACGAAAAACTCAAACAATACTTTAATGAAAAATTAGACAACAATTCTAGACAGCTTAGTGAACAGATCAAACAGCTTAATGAAAAACATGACAGCCTTAATGAAAAATTAGACAACAATTCCAGACAGCTTAGTGAGCAGATTACAGCCGTTGCCGCGCAGTGTCGTGATACTAAGGAACAGTTACGCGAGGAAATTGAGGCTTGTTCAAGGAAAAGTAGCGAAGAAATTAAATCTGTTGCTCACGAATTAAGGGAAATGCAAACAGCTACAACAGAAACACTTAGAGAGGAAATTAATGCAGTCGGTAAACAATGCTCTGAAAAGGCAACA
This sequence comes from Schistocerca cancellata, assembly GCF_023864275.1. Taxonomy (NCBI): domain Eukaryota; kingdom Metazoa; phylum Arthropoda; class Insecta; order Orthoptera; family Acrididae; genus Schistocerca; species Schistocerca cancellata. The sequence continues at coordinate 328,172,276 of NC_064631.1, forward strand.
CAATTACGCGACGAATTTAAATTAATGACAGCAGAACTTTCGCGCACAATGGACGCAAAGATAGACGCGAAATTCGAACAACAGAATACTCAAATTGACGAGTGCTTTAATCATCACCTACAAAACAATGATACCCGTTTCCGCAAATTTATACAGGATCAAAATAAAGTAAAACGACAAGTAATAGAAACAATCACAGCACAGAGACAAGAAGACAAACGTAAATTGTTCGCGAAGGCAAAAACATACGTGGACAACAATATTGCTACAGTATCGGCCAAAATTAATACCATCGAACAGTTGAACACCGAATTACGTGAAGAAATTTCTGATCTTAAATCAAAAACAGATACACACACAGCAGATATTCAGGCTGTGACAGACAGATTCGAACAATTAGAACTAGCATTCCGATGTCGTGAAAGCTGACGTTAAAAAATTGAACGAAACCACACGTAAATTACAAAAACAGATTAATGCTTCTGACAGTAAAAATGATGATCAGGCAAAAATACTGACTGAAAAATATGATGAATTGGCCAGTCGTATTGATGTTATCGAAAGTAATAATGACAATAAATCAGACGATACTGCACCGATTTCGTTTAACCAAACACCTGAATTCCAAAATTTACAGCAGACAATCAATGAGATCGATTCAACTAATAATACATTACGTAGAAAATTGTCAAGTATACAGCAAGAGGTAACAGACATAAAAAATATTTCAGTTAATTACACATCACAGCAGACGCCACTTTGCGAACATTTGTCAGACTCACGCAGCGCGTATAATTTAGGTAATCTACAGAGAGTACGTGAGTTAGATTCAGAACAGTCACAGTCAAATAGATTCTCTTACAATCCTGAACCTGTTCCATCATACCGAGACGATAATTTTGATTACAAACATTTTCTGTCAGTGAGAAAATTTAAAGTGTTTAAGAATGACAGAACACAGATTCACCCACTGGATTGGATACAACAATTTAGCTTTGCTTTTCCACCGACTTGACCCGTAACGCATAAACTTGAATTTATTTGCAGTTTTTTGGAAGGCGAACCGGCAACTCGTATGAGACCGAACGCGAGACAATGCTATTCGGTAGAAGAGTTTCAGAATGCTTTCCTATCAGCGTATTGGTCGAAGACGACACAGCGCGGAATTAAAGATCAACTAATCAGTTTACCAAATTATGAGAACACAAATTTTCCCAGTGTCACACAATTTTTTGAGCATATGGTACAACAAAACCAGTACTTAAGTGAACCATATAGTGAATCTGCACTCATTCAATTATGTATTTCTAAATTGCCACAGTCATTAAGAGTGTCACTTTTAACGGGTCAGCAAAAAGAAAATATTTCGGCATTCAGGGATCTGTTGCAGCTTTTAGAAGTGCAGCAATCAGATTATTCCTTCGTGAACAAAAATTTTTCATATAACAACCAAGGCCAACAAACTTATAGTAATTACGATCAACCACGCAATTTCAATAGCAAAGCTAATAGACGCTTTAGGAACGACAACCACCAGTACTTTAATAGCAGACAAAATTTTGATTATCAGTATCGACAAAATTATCAACAGGAACAGGAACCACATTTTAGTAATAATAGAGGTTTTTCACAACAACGGCAACAAAACCAGCCGGTTAGCATACCTAACCAACAATGTAATGCCCAAGGTCAACCTAACTTTATGTTTCGCCGCGTGGACGTATAGTCCCTGGTACAACAAATAGTAACGCACGGCAGCAAAGGAACAACTACGTACAGAAAACACAGTATTTCAATTCCTATCGCAATGCACCGTATAGGAATGACTATTACGACAGACGTAAAAATAATGAGAACAATTTTCAGCGTACGTTTAATAACAGTCGCTCTTACCAGCAGCAAAATGATCAGCAACAACATATTCTCATGAATGAACCCGACAGTAGGTATCATCCAGAGCGTAATACGTCTGGAAGAAATAACAGAACAGTTTATAAAGGCACATTTGCATGCCGAGCGTGAGTTTCCTCGGAAACGCGAAATATTAATTAAATAAATAATCAGTGACAAATAAATAAAGCCTATGGCACACAACTGCAGCGCTGTGTCGCTGATAAAACAAAAGCACAATTACGTTACTCTTATGTTTGATTAAGAAAGGAGAGAGCTCTGGTAGAAGTGGTGCGAGAAGCACGTATTTTATTCTATTGTCTGGCACACCGCCATATTTCATGTTATAGAAGAATACTGCGAGTTGCAACCAGACTAGGCACTCGATTCTGTAGAGAATTTATATTTATAAAAGTAAGTAGGATTATGAACTGTAGGCTTATTCATTGAATATATCTGATTTAACTAACTGTGTAACTTTTTATGTTTAGTAGACAATCACCTCTGTACGACGTATTGGCATGGCTGGCAAATTATTGAAATATTGAGATTTAGATTATGAGTCCGCACCTACCGCAGCAGTCTTTGGAAACGATTTATTTACGAAGTCCGATTATTTCAGTTTTATTTCACGGTCAACTACGAGTAACATTGCCTTTACGAGAAAGCCATTGTCAAGCGTCTGATACCGAATAATTAAACGTCCACGTTCCAGATAAGCAAATATTAATTACAATTACAATCACAATCACCATCATACAGATAGAAAAATTAATATTTAATTAATATTTTTTATTTTATTTATTTTATATTGGCGACTGCGTGTCGGACTTGTTATTTTGTCATTTGTTACATTGTTCTCTTTGTTTCATGTGAAAAATCAACTTTCTGGACCTGGACGTGAATGTATGAGAGATAACAAAAAATCTGAAGATATTTTCCAATTCTAAAATTTTGCGGGAAGACGCAATGAAACTTCCAGCAAAATAAGGTAAGACGCAGCATCTTTGCATTAGCAGGCTTGACCAGACGTATAATTTAGTGTATTAGCTTTTCAGTAGATTCTGTAGTGTTTCTTTCGCGCATAACAGTTTTCAGTGATAAATTTCATTCTCAGTACTTTTCCTTAAACAATAACGTATGCAACAATACCAATACACGAGTGTACAATATGGCCGACTTCTGTACGATACGTAGTAACATGGACAGCAGCCATTACCAATAATCTCAAACTCAGTTTATATTTTTAAATTAACAGACAGCCATTGTTGCTACGAGCGAGTCATGCTCAACTGCATTTTATTTTAAAATCAGTGTCAAATATTTTCTTGAAACACATATCACGTGTGGCATGGTAATAACTAGAAATCAATACGCAAAAATGGAACAGCAAAGACGTACTATTCAGACGCAATCCGACTCGGACGAGAGACAAATGTTAGAAAATGACTTTACGACAGCAACCGGTAGTGACGATTTATCAAACATTGAGGCAAGTGTTGACGGAAATTTTGGCAATAGGCCGTCCACTACAAAAATTTCAAAGTCTCAGTCAGAGCCCATGTTGATGCATGACGTCACGTCTAATGACGCGACGGGGGCACAGACCTTGCAAACAGTAAACATTGCCGACATGTTACAAATGCTAATGAAACAAAACGCCGAAAACATGGCAACCTTACAGACACAAAATGACGCAATTAAATCTGACCTCATAGCACTCAAGACAGGTAATGACACTTTATGTAAACGTGTGGAACTTATAGAGGCCACACTGACCAAACAGATGACTGAACTCAGTACTAAATTTTCCCAGCTTAATACGAGACAAGAAAAGACTACAACTGACGTAGCACTTTTACAGACACAAGTAAAAAACCTTAATGTCACGTGTGAAGTTCTTACTGAACAAATTCAAACATATCCTTCAGTACATGACAACCTTGAAAAACGAATTACTGACGTACAGAATAAATTTGACAATGTTGAACAACACCTGACTGACATCTTACAATCTGATGCCACAGCTCATTTTCAAAATATTAATAAAGAATTTCATGATTGGGTAGTGAACAAAGACAAACATTTTGATAGATGCTTACGTGAAAATTTACCAACAATTGTGCACGACTCCGTAGCGCAATACATTACTAATAACAAACAGCTGATCAGTGACGCAGTACAATCCGTCACTGCACCCATGAGACAATTCACCGATCGACCACAGTCTGAATGTAACGAAAATATCAGTCAAAATGCAAAGTTCAGGAACCAATATACATTCGAGTATGACACACACATACTGCACACGACAAACACACAAGAACAAAACACACCACGACTACAACACATACCACGATGTGCAAACACAAACACAAGCTATTATCATGGTAAACCACAGCAACATTATCGTAATTACTCGCCAGCTGAACATACCAGTAATTACAGTGGAATAAATCCATATCACAATACGAAGGAAGAAGAAAGCTTAATGAAACACAGGCAATTTCAGATTTTTATCCCAGAAAAACGAACCATTCATCCGGTGATTTTTCTTAAATCTTTTAGTAACGCATTTCCACGCACTTGGAGTGACCGGAAAAAGATTTCATATATTGTCGGTTACATCCAAGGCGATGCAGCTGTCTGGGCATACAGTCAAGCTGACGTATGTACCACGTACAGTGAGTTTGAGCGTGCTTTTCTGAACAAATTCTGGTCGCAATCCGTCCAGGAGCGACTCAGAAGACAAATTTTAGAACCTGAAACTTTTAACAGTAAAAATTGCAACTTACGCAGATATTTTGAAAAATACTTGAACATGGGACACTTTTTAGACGAACCAGTCGCAACGCGTGATATACTCCGTGCGTTGAAGGCCAAATTGCCTTTCAACATTAAAGAAAAACTCCTACATATCCCGGATGACGATTCAGATTATTTTTTAACAGCCTTAGATTCGGTTGACATGTTACTTGAAGATCAGCGCTTCGCGCGGCAAAACAGCAGCCACAATGTTTACACTAGTGGTATGCAAAACATGCAGGCTTGCCAACTCAATTCTGGCGCGCCCACAGTTGGATACGCGGTACAGCAAAAACAGCAAACTCACATGCCGTTTCAATACGAAAATCAAAATCAACACGCGTATTCCAATACAAACAATAGTTACAACAGTAATAACACTTCATGCGGCAATCCATACAAAAGGCACCGCGGTAATGACTACAACGGTAACAACAGATACAAAGGCAACAACAAAAACACAAACAGAAATAGAAATAATAATAACTACGAGCCAAGACAGTATCAAGGTTGGACTCGTAACGATCAGTACTTCCATTCAAACTCTGCTTTACCACAGCAGCCACCAGGACAAAATTGGAGCATACCTTACGACCGACAGGTAAGTTATAATGCGCAACAGCAACAACAACCGCAAAAGTTTGGAGATCATAATAGGCAATATCCGAATGTGAATATAATAGAAATGACACCTGATGCACAACCTCAATCTGTGTCAGTACCTAGTACAAATGCTAATCCAACAAACTAGAAACAGTCACTTCTATGCCCCAGGTCGTGGCTGAAGAATTCTTGCGGGGCGACTGCAATGTTAATCAGTTATTTGACACCACACTTGAACAACAGAATAATGATATGCCGAATAATTCTAAACAAAAATTACCTGTTTTATTTATAAGATACAACCACAATGAGAATATATCAGATGAACTTTTACAAGACAGTACACAATGTCGTTCAAACACAAATGAAATTGTTTTAGCATCTACTACTGGTGTAGTAGGTGGGATTCCAACTACTATTATCCTAGATACAGGTGCAGCTGTGAGCGTTTTGTCTTTTAATTTCTATAAAAAGATGTGTGAATTGGAACCTGTGCCTGAGTTTCCTGCCCAAAACTGTAAAATAACTACTGCACTAGGTAATAAGTCATGTAGGGTTACGAAGCAAGTTTTTGTAAACATTAAAATAGGTAATGGAACCGTACAATGGCCATTCCTGGTTGTACAAAACCTTGTGACAAATTGCATATTAGGAATAGATATTATGAGCGAGAAGGACTCTATTATAGACTTCTCCAAAGGTAAATGTATTTTAAATGATAAAGGCAGTGTAATTATTATTGATTTGGACAGGAGAACTCTAAAGCATGACAAACACTGTACAGGGTACAAGGTTCAGTTAGTACTTGACAATGACATTCAAGATATGCAAACACACTCATCTGACACAGAGCTAATGGACTTGAAAACATTGCTTGATCATAAGATAAGTGAAGCTACAGCTCTCAGTGTACATGAACGTATAAAACTACAGGAAGTGTTATCCAAATATTTACAAGTTTTTACCAAACGATTAGGTGTTATCAACACGTATGTATACAAGATTGAAGTTAAGCCTCACAAGATATTCTACCACAAGACATATAACGTACCGTTATCTCAACGACCTGCTGTGTGGCAAGAATTAAAACAAATGTTAGACTGGAAGGTCATTGAACCATCCACCTCACCTTATTGTAGTCCTCTACTTGTTGTCAAAAAATCAAATGGAAGCATTAGGTTAGTGTTAGACGCACGAGCAATTAATGAAATAATTTTACCGGTTCACACAAAACCCGAAAATTTAGAAGAGCAATTACAGAAATTTCTAGATGCAAAATATTTTTCCACAATAGATCTCGCTAATTCGTTTTGGCAGGTGGGTATCACTCCTGATTCACGGAAATATACTGCATTTATGTTCGGGGGGCGAACCTATCAGTTTTGTGTTCTACCTTTCGGACTGAATGTCAGCTCTGGGGTATTCATTACAGCCCTGGATACCGTGCTTGGCGATGATTTAGTTGAGACAGTCACACACTATGTAGATGATATACTGATAGCTACACAGTGTTGGAAGGAACACGTTGACACACTTCAAAGAATTTTAGAAAAATACGCACACCGAGATCTTAGAGCATTTCATGCTAAATAATGTCAAAGTCATACCCATCAAAATATTGCTAAGCAACTCGAAAAACTCTGTTGTTACAACACAGATAATAAGTAGTGTAGAAATTTTCATTTCAGCGGTTCCAGAGTCGCAGTTGAAGGCAGAAGAACTCTTCTTCCAGTGCGCGCCACCACCTGGAAGACGGAATATCAAAATAAAATTTATGATTACGTAGCAGTGAATGATATATTAATTTTTCACGGAACATTTGTTATTGTAGGTACCACTGACTTGGTATGACACCTGACGAACTGACAGACGTCATCTGTGAAGCGATCTTTTACTTTGAGAAATAGATTAGACGCACATCTCTCAACACGAAAAGCATCTATCAGTAGTCAAGGCCACACAGACACTCTACACACACGCACAAAACGCGAGGAATCGAACATTTTTTCTCTCTTACTATTTTGAATATTTATTGAGTAGTGAAAACGCCTGGTCTTGCCTACTGATGTAATGAATGTTGTGTCTAACCTATCTTAATTTCAGATGACATCACGTGACACAATGTAATAACCTATAGCTATGTAATGATGATGCAAACATGTTTATGTGCAACTGTATTATGTTTATGCTAAGAAAATATGTGACGTGTGTATGTATAATTACTTATTTTTTTAACTGATGTATCATGTAACTGTTACTATGTAAAAAATTTGAACAAAACGAGTGCCAAAAAGACATTGCATAGTGAACCTCTGTTCACGGACATTAACGAACATTACTAACTCTGCAACTACGCAGAAACCTATGTGAAAGAAACGGTTAATGCCATTCATTATGCAGCGTATCTATGTAAACGCGATGAATGATTTCTTTGATTAATAACTTCGAACATTTAGGTGAGCTATATTCAGCAAAAAACTGAAAATGTGAAGGGCATAATTCGTGCATCGTCTAGTGACATTACTACAGTACCTAACTTCAAGATGTTAACTGGATTAAATGGACACAAAGTGCCTGTCCAGAAAACAACACGACGGGTGGAAGAATTTTGGTTGGAACTTCAGGGAATGAAATGTTCTCGAAATGTGACGGACACTCTTACCTGGACTGTCCAAGGATCGACGCCAGCTATGTGCCGTCCGAGGTTCTGCAACCAAGCTTCCACGGAATGTAAAAAAAAAACGAACTGCACGTGGACCAATTACTCGACGGGTCACGTCTGATCTGTAATGAGCAATGCCTTTAGTCACAACGAACTGCATCACAACGACTATAATGGAAATGGGAAATGGACACGCTTATGTATTAATCACGTTGTTATACAACGATGTTACTGTGATCAAAAAAAAAACTTTACCACGACGATACTAACCTGTAAAAAAAAAAATTTATTGTGCAGCAGATGAATATGAACTGTAATAACGACACGATGTGTATAGGTCAACGCACCTGAAACATACGGACATTTTTCTTTGAAGTATTTCAAAACAATACTATGTAACTAAGACCATTCAACAATCTAAGTTGTATTGTGTTATAACAAATATTGTAAATTTAAAACTAAGTTACCTGTCATAAAATGTAGTCTTCATATGTAATCTTGGTTGAATATTTTCTTTGTGCAACGACTGAGAAACGCGCGCACACGAACAATATGAACTGCAATACTGTGCCGCGTGATCTAACTGTACGATATAACGGCAGTGCCGGAGTCACACAGACGCTTCTGCGCATGCGCGCACTCTATCTGCCAACATAAGAACTTTTACGGCGCACCCGCGTCATTCAAATTTTGTATATAATGTGTATAATGTAAGTCATGTAAATAGTTGTAGATAACTTAGATTTTCTTGTGCCTTTAGGTGAATTGCTCGCCTGCAGGTGTGTCCTTTCGCCTCGCAATTCAGGGGGCAATATAAAGGCACATTTGCATGCCGAGCGTGAGTTTCCTCGGAAACGCGAAATATTAATTAAATAAATAATCAGTGACAAATAAATAAAGCCTATGGCACACAACTGCAGCGCTGTGTCGCTGATAAAACAAAAGCACAATTACGTTACTCTTATGTTTGATTAAGAAAGGAGAGAGCTCTGGTAGAAGTGGTGCGAGAAGCACGTATTTTATTCTATTGTCTGGCACACCGCCATATTTCATGTTATAGAAGAATACTGCGAGTTGCTGTAGAGAATTTATAGTTATAAATGTAAGTAGGATTATGAACTGTAGGCTTATTCATTGAATATATCTGATTTAATTAACTGTGTAACTTTTTATGTTTAGTAGACAATCACCTCTATACGACGTATTGGCATGGCTGGCAAATTATTGAAATATTGAGATTTAGATTATGAGTCCGCACCTACCGCAGCAGTCTTTGGAAACGATTTATTTACGAAGTCCGATTATTTCAGTTTTATTTCACGGTCAACTACGAGTAACATTGCCTTTACGAGAAAGCCATTGTCAAGCGTCTGATACCGAATAATTAAACGTCCACGTTCCAGATAAGCAAATATTAATTACAATTACAATCACAATCACCATCATACAGATAGAAAAATTAATATTTAATTAATATTTTTTATTTTATTTATTTTATAAGTTCAAATAGTGGAAATGCCACAGAATAATAACACGTCAGATAGATAATAATAACACGTCAGATAGAATCTGACTAGATACTGTACAGGTCGCATCTTCCAGTAACACAAGCACTAGTTTTGACACGCAGAATGTTGTTCACGAAAATGTTATTACTTTTGACGATATCAGAGACACTCTTTTGCAGGAAAGACCAATTGTTCAGAAAACCATTTCACATCCTGTCATCGAAATTAAAATTGGTTCATCGAAATTTTCAGCAGTAATCGATTCCGGATCACCTATGTCAGTAATAAATGAAGAAACTTTCAACGAGTGTGATAAAGAGAATAACTATCCTACGTTACCATTAGGCAAAACGAAAGTAAAAAAAGCAGTATCGAGTAAAGGAGTAGATGTTAAATTACAGACACATTTATCATTTTGTATTGCAGGTCACACATTTCACTCAAATTTTTGGATTGTTCCATTATTGACAACAGACGTTATTTTAGGCACGAACTTTCTGGTACAACACGACGCACGACTTTCAAAATTCCTATTTAATGTTAAAGGATGAAAATGTACAATTGGCTTTAGAATTTCAGCACTCTTTATCTGCGGAAGAACAAACAATTAATTGTACAGAGGTCATTTTCGCATCACGTAACATAGACTGTAATTCCACATAATACTCTAGACGAAGCCGACTATGACGTTATACAGATGATTTATGATAAAGTTAAGCAGAGCTGTGCAAATACAGACAACGAACGCACGCAACCACACAAAATTCTTTTACAGCAAGCTCCAGTTTTTGACAACATTCCTGGTACTATGTCCGGTTTTATGTATATATCTCAAGTCAAACAGCACGACACATTTTAAGCAAAGCATTATCTCATTCCGTCTGTTATACTGAAAAATGTTGAACCACATAACAAAATTAAAGAACTAGTAAATTTTCCTACATCTCGTCGATTACGACACCACGAAATAATGGACATTGCGCTGAACATCATCAAACGTGCCGCAGAGCGCCGGAGAAGACAGCAAAAACAGGTTTGTACATGCCGTGACTTTCACATTGGACAGAAAATATTAGTACGTACACACTATTTATCCAACAAAGGAAAAGGTAGGTGCAGTAAATTTGAACTTCAATACGCAGGTCCATATCGGATTCGCATTCCTCACCCCAATGTAGTACACGTCGAAACTCTGAGAACCAGAAAAAGTAAAGGCAACCACCATGTCTCCAATATTAAACCCTTTATTGAATGAAGACACTTTATGATTTAACATGCTATGATGCCATTTACTAATTTTTATGATCACTTATGCAATTATATTCACATGACTAATTACTGATGATTATCATATTTTTTCTTGGCAAGTGCCCGGCAAGGTAAGATTAGCAGGTCGCTCTTCTTGTCATTACACATCAGACTGTGCATATTTTTCCAGATGAATTTACACACTTATAACTATTTCTGCAATTATATTTATGTGACTACTTATTGATGATTATCATATTTTTCTTGGCAAGTACCCAGCAAGGTAAGGTTAGCAGGTCGCTCTTCTTGTCGTTACATATCAGACTGTGCACTTTTTTTTTCAGAGAAACTTACGTATCTTATGAATAATTATGCAATTTTATCTAGTGACATGGTAATTTTATTAAATTCTCTCTCCATTAAAGTCTTTAATTCTCGCCTCTACTAACTACACAACATACAAGTTGAACTTAAAGAAGGTTACAATTCTTGTCATCATTTTTTTATGTATGTACGATTGTTTTCATATGCACTGTGAAATAATTAAGATATAACACACACCAGTTGACTTTGACATTTTTGCCCTATGATATCTCAAGATCGTGACTGTTTTACATTTTTTGCTGCTGCATTGTGATATTCTGTGTACATTTTTGCATTTGAACACTGTCTATTTCTTTCTCTTTTTTCATATTATGTTTTCTGTCATGGTATGCTGTATGCTTAATTATGTTATCATAAACCAGTCATTATTTAGTGAGTATATGACGTAAATGCAAGACATTAATCTTTGTTCACCAATTTCAGAAAGAAATGATGCGTGAAAGAAATAAATTAAACAGAAATGGGAATTTCACCTTCGGAATAAACGAAAGAGAATGCAATACTTTGTGATGAAGAGTAAATGGATCAGGATTAACAAGCATTAACAAGAATATACTATACACATCGTAGAATAGCAGTCTTAACTAATTTTTTCTTTCAGAATACAAGGCGATTGATGCAAGCTGTCAGACAGAACTACACATCTTAGTTTTAGTGATGAAATGTGCTAGAGATAAGGAATAGTTATGTAATGAGTAATGAAGTGATCTTTTTTGCAGATGATAATGAATGCTGATGAATAATGATGAAGAATATGCTACTATGGATAATGAAGTTTTTCTTTACAGGTGATGATAATAATGGAGTTATGATAATAAAGTGATGGATAATGATGCTTTTTTCTTTACAGATGAGGATATTGTTGAAGTTATGTATTTATGCTATGTAGTTATTTAAGTATTTGTTGCAGTTCGTTTTGACAGTAGGTATTTTATTGCTTAGTAGGATGAATGAAGGTTTTGGAAGGGATAGCTATGGAACACATCTTTTATACACATTTCACTAGCTGTTAATTCGAAGTTCACTACTTTTCAGCATAAAATGCGTTTCTTCCTTCAGATTAATAATCCATTTTTTATATATTTTTGTAGGAGAAATTATTTATGAGATTAATGTGCTATAAGCAGTTGTTCATTAAATCTATATCATTTATGAATGTGATTACATATACTCTACTTGTTTCATAATCTTGCAACAGCGGACTCATGACTAATGACGTTACACATTTTCATTTACAGCAACAACCCAGAAGCAATTTTTTTCTTGCTTTCCCCTATAATTACCCAAAGCAATGCATTGCTAACAAAAAAAATGTATTACCAGTCCCAAATAATGATACCAGTTTAAGAGAGTTCTGAGTAACGCTGATCAGCTATGAATAATATGTCACTTGAATAATGAATGCTACTATTATGCTTTGTAACTGGGAAAGGAATGCTACTGATTACTGTATTGAGATGATTACGGTATTTAAATGACCAATGATTAATAATGCTTTGTAACTAGGAAATGAATGCTACTAATTATGCTTTGTAACAAGGAAATGAATGCTACTAATTTTGCTTTGTAACTGGGAAAAGAATGCTACTGATTACTGTATTGAGATGATTACTGTATTTAAATGACCAATGATTAATAATGCTTTGTAACTAGGAAATTAATGCTGCTAATAATGCTTTGTAACAAGGAAATGAATGCTACTGATCATGCTTTGTAACTATTCAATCCTTTTCATTTTCATATTTTTACGGGAAGGTTACACTTGGCTCCATTTACATTTAATTAATATCATTAATTTCTACGGGGAGGTTACAATGGTACTGGACGTTTTCCATTGAACATCTTTTTTATTCATTGTACATGAAATGTATTCGCACTTGCGAATACGAACAACAGTCAGTTTTACAAGGTAATGACGGAAATGAAAAACTCAACCCAGAGTTTCTGCCTTACGTGAGCGTTCGCCTTAATCGCTTTGGCTATCCGAGCAGACCCAAACTTCCATACGTGGTCGTTCCTGCATCACAGCCTGCACTCGTACACACATTACGTAATTCCCGTACAGGAGAGTTTGGGTCTGGCTTTGAGTCGTCCACGGATAGCCAAAACGTTTAAGGTTCGGGTTCCGGTCCGGAACAACAGTTCACTGTCGTCATTCCATTTTACGGCTGTTGGTTGTTCGCATTCGCAACTGAAATTGATTTCATGTACTTCATAACGGCAGTAGTCACATAGTACCTGTTTGTTTGGACAGGCATGCATGTCCGAAAGAACATTGCGTCATTCTGCTTAACAGAAAGTGAGAGAGATGGCGCAGTTGTTAGCATACTGGACTCGCATTCGGGAGGACGACGGTTCAAACCCGCGTCAGGCCATCCTGATTTTCTGTGATTTCCCTAAATCGCTTCAGGCCAATGCCAGTATGGTTCCTTTGAAAGGTTACGACCTACTTGCTTCTCCATCCCTCCCTAATCCGTTGAGGCCGATGACCTCGCTGTGTGGTCCCTTCCCCCAAATCAACCAACCAAGCATCTTGACAATATAGGCACTGCAATATCGTTTTCATTTACTGATTATACGCTCTACTGGCCATAACTCTGACGCACTTTTACATTCTTCTCCATGTTGTTTACCATGTTTTAGTACCTATAAGTACACTTGTGTTTTTATCCATTATCATAATTAGGTGCTTACGGCTCCGGTATTACTTTGACGTATAAGGATTCAATCACTATCAGTGTTAATTTCTTGCTGTTTAGAAATGTAGATGTTTTCCGTCGCCCAGCTATTTATTAACTGACTATCCGCCTACGGACATTTGTTTTTAACTGTGGAGGCTGGACCTATTATATTCTGCGCCATATTTTTTAAGATGTTTGAATTTTTATAAGTACACTTGTGTTTTTATCTGTTTCTATAATTAAAAGCTTATGGCTCCTGTATTACTTTGCTGTATAGAGTTTCAGTTACTATCTGTGTCTGTTTCATGTTGTTTGGATATGCACCTAATGATGCGGCTGCAGGTCACGCAACCGTAGTGCCTTAATGAAATTGGTTAAAATAGAGGTGTTTGCGGAGTTCTTTCCAAAAAATCTTTCAAATCAGATTCTCGTTTAATTCATATTTCTACTTAAACTAATCATGCCGACTTGAACACAGTATTTGGAATACGATAACTTGATATGAAAAATATTATTCGCCGTCAGAAGTTAGTCTTCGGCCTGGAATCTCATCGACTGGAGTAGAATTGTTTTAAGTGATGAGTCCTGCTTCGTTCAGATACCTATTACCAGCGAAGATGTGTCTGGAGACAATCCGGACCGCGGTGAAGTACCAAACTCACTGTCATGCACTGTACGGCCTGACAAACAAGAGTGATGCTCTAGGATACCATTTCATTTCATTTGGTTGTCATTTGCGGTACCCTTATAGCACAGGGGCACGTGGACGATATTCTATGCTTCTTTTTATTTCTCTTCGAGGAAAACCATCCGCGCTCCCATTTCGGGAAGATAATGTTCACCAGCGGATAGCGAGAGTTTCTACTCCTTGTCTTCGCGCTGCCGAAGCATACCTTTGTCAGCAAGGTGCCAGATCTCTCCCCAATTGACAACGTTCGGAGCATTATGGGCAGGGCCCTTCGACTAGCTCGCGAAAGTGTCTTGCATTACTTCATTTATAACAGTGCGACTTCTACGGTCGCAGGTTCGAATCCTGCCTCGGGCATGGACGTGTGTGATGTCCTTAGGTTAGTTAGGTTTAAGTAGTTCTAAGTTGTAGGGAACTGATGACCTCAGATGTTAAGTCCCATAGTGCTCAGAGTCATTTGAACCATATGAACTTCATTTATATGCGCTTAGCAACGACGCTTGTAAGATTCTGAAACTAGTGGTAAACGCCGTTTTTAAAGCCAGACGATGTTAATGTCTTCCGTTAAATGTCAGAATAATTCTCCTCATATGACTTTGTCTACGTCACATATTTCAAGTAGTACAAGTAAGAAAGTATTGCAGAAGATAAATCGTTTTCCATTGTAATAAACTCATTCTACGTGGTCCAAGTTCACATTTTCGCGGAATTACTCTAACTTCAGCTAAAATATTTGTACGTTGCAAAACTAAATTCGACTCAAATGCCTTACACTTACTCGCCAACCAGAAATTATAACTCAGTGCAACACCAGGTTCAGTAAACTGATATACCACTTTCTCACTGGAAAATACCCAACTGACTAATTAGGCTCTGTAATTATACTACAACAGTAATTTCATGTGTAGGCATTGCATACGAACTGTAGAATTTAATAGTGGCGTGGCTTCCAGCTCTGTATAT